>NC_043764.1:11739167-12476667 GCF_902148845.1 Salarias fasciatus | reverse complement strand
TTCTCGCGTTCTCGTTCCCTCTCTCTCTCCCTCTCTCTCCCTCTCTCTCTCCCTCTCTCTCTCAATCTCTCTTCTCCTGTATTCTTGAAGGCTCTTTGCAGCTGTAACTCATTTCACTTGATGACTTTACTGGGGTTACAGAGAGTGACGACAAATTGATTACCTGGCAGAGCAAGAATGGAGCGAAGAGAGGCGCAGGCTGACAGTCATGTTATAATAATATGTTTAATGATGTGTGGAAGGGGAACAAGGAGAGAGGAGTATTGAAATAAGAGCATGGAAGATGCAAAGGAATAGGTTTCATTTTTGTAGGGCTCTTAAAGATGCAGTATCTTACCCCCCCCCCCCCCCCCCCCCCCCCCCTTCTCCTTAGTGGAAATAGTGTTTTGCAAGGTGTTGTAGTAAAAATAAATGCTATTCCCGGCTCAAGCATTTATTCAGAGGACATTTTGCATCTAGGGTGCTTGTGTTCTCCTCTGGGAATTGTATTATTAATAGGCGTATTTGTAAATGTAAGACCACAGACGCTTCCAGTAAAGGCCAGTTGTATCTGATTTACTTTCTTTACATGCATATGGTTATCTAAAATGCCAATTACTCACCGGTCCAGAGTGGGATGCACTGAACTAAACCTTTGCTTTATCATGGAGAGAGCACCTCTAAGACAAGAGGCCATCAGGCTGCAAGACTCCTGGATGAAATGTGTGTATCAGGTTTATATACGGTGTAAATGTAAAGCTCTGTAAGTGCATGAGATGCATTTTTGAGTGAAGGGAGCCATATGTTATTTTGTGGCCGTGGGAGTATTCCCCCTTTTTTTTTTTTCTTTTTTTTTTTTTTTACAATAGCTCTGTGCCTCAAACCGTTAGTCCAATTTGCTGTTAACAAGATAAATTGGAGAACAGACAAAGGCATTAAGTGTTGCAGTGCCAGCTAGTGACTGACAGCAGCTTGTGGGAATTGGCTAGCAGAAATTCCTCCTAAGTGGTTTGTTCAGAAAACATCCTCCGATCAAGGCAGATGTTGTTTATCCAGTTTAGGTAGAAAAAGGGAAGTCCATTTTGAATGACAAAAAACAAAAAAAGAAAAATAGAAAAATGGCAGCGAGAGTGTGTTATTGTATTTATTTAAAATACCAGCTTCCCACCCTCCTCCCCCCCAGCTTTCACTCGTCTTTTGTCTTTAAACAGCATTTCTTTGTTTTCTCTTAATTTGCTCATAATTATTTAACTCTCACTGGATTTCAAAACATTTTTTTAAATATATGTGATATTGTGCATTTTTTTGTTGAGGCGAGTTTTTTTTCTTGAAATCAGATCTGAGCTCCACCAGGACGATAATATTGATTTTAATATCTTTTTTTCTCGTCAACTTGTGTCTGACAGCTCGTCTTTTTTGTCTTTCCAAGCTTCTCCGTGCACCTGATTCGATTAGCTGCAGGATTTACAGCTGCGGCGTTACGAGTTCAGCTTCTGAGTGATCAGGGTAATTATATTAGTGTTATGAAACTGATCAATCGGGCGACATCGTGACGGAAGATTCCAGGTGACTGCGTCTTTTTATCTCCCGGGTTTTAGTAAATACACGGTGATCAGGGGTGGAACCACAGGGAGGAGAGGCAAGAAAACGAAGATGCAGATCTGTGTGTGTAGGCTTTTTTTTTTTCTTTTCTGCATGTCAGAAACGAACCAACACACCCACCTCAGAGACAGTTTTTTAAAAGACCCCACCCACCCTGGACATCGCCTGTTCTCCCTGCTGCCCTCCAGCCATGAGAGTTAGTCTCTCTCTCTCACACACACACACACACACACACACACACACACACACACACACACACACGCACACACACACACAGTAGACTTTAGGTGCAATAATTTCTCCATCCCTGAGTTATGATCTGCATTATTTATTCACTCTTACATATAGTCTATTAAGTATCTACTTGGCTGCTCCCCATTACAGAGATTGCCACAGCGAGGCGTTGCACTGTAGACTTGGCTTTTTGCCTTCTTCCTGCAGCCGGGATTCGAACCCAGCTCCCCGACACCAAAGGTCAGCAGGAAATGTATTTATTCTTATAAATATTGTTTTCCAATTCATTTTGCATTGCAAACTAGAGCTGTACACCTGTATTTATTCCTTAAACAATTATATTTTACTCTAAATTTAATTGCAGCTAATGCACATTAATGGTGTTTGGTCATTTTTTTTTTTTTATCTCATCCTGAGTGGGGAAAAAACAAAACATGAGTAAAGTTACCAAAAAAAAAAAATTATCATTAGTAGTCATTAAATCTGAGTTTTCTCCCTCTGTGCTGCATCTCTCTGAATAGATGTCAACCAGGCAAACATTTTGTTTTGATCAAGTCCAGCCTTGAAATTTTCCTTCGCTCATGAGCAAACCAAACTACATGCTTACACTTTGTTGCAAAGCTTGCAATTTTCTAACTTTGCAGGCGCTGCCCATAGAGACACCCTTTTAATAACTTTCTCCTCATCAGCTAGTTTTTTTTTTTTTTGCTGTATTTTCTCACCACACTGAAGATTGTATGAAAAAAAAAAAAAAAAAAAAAGCGCAGCAACATGGAGTCAGGTGGTTTTAATGTGATCTCGCCGCATTTCCTCCCGCATGCTCGTTATGTGACAGGTGTAGACGGCTAATAGTTTGTGAAAGCTTTTGTTTGCGCGCGAGGCAGACAGGGTGGTGCACTGTCTAGGTGATAAGAACCAAGACTCATGTGCCCTCCAGCGCAGTGATCTCTCTCCTCCGCGCCGCCGCGCTCTCCTGTGTGGAAAAAACAGCCTGTTATGATTGGTCTCAAGGCAAGTGCCTGTGCAGCGTTGCACCTCTCTACAGCAACTGCTCATTCACCTTGCCTTCCCTCTGAGACCTGCACTAGTTTCCAGGCAAATGACACAATTTGATATGCCGTTGGGGTGATTCATGTGGATAATGTTTCCGTGTGATCATCACTGCAGAAAAGAGACTATTTCTTGTTATGATTTTTTTTTTTTTTTTTTTTTCGTTTTTACTCATTAAGTCTGACAATAACTAGAATATTGGGAGAGTTTATTGCGAGGAGGCTAAAACTCATTATTTCTGCAAGACATTCCAAGTACAAAAGAAATTATGTTATGGTATTTTGTCCAGGTCCCTACAGATGTAATGATTTACAGAGCAAAATGGGGAGGAGACTTTATAGCTGTGGTTGTTCATTTATGTGGATTTAGAGGATAGGAATGCAGGGCGAGCTTACAGTTAATACAGTAGCAGTGTGGGCCTGGTATTGATTGCACAGAGGGGGTATGTGGTACGTCCTGTATGGTTTATTGTAAAACAGACTGTAACTCATGTGCTTTATGTTATTGTAATGATATACATCCCCACCATAGTTTATAACTTTGTAATTTATACCCCGGGCAGTTTCGTCAAGCCTCCGTCGGTGTCCCTGCGAAGTCAAAAGGATTTAAGTGAAAACATCCATCTTGTACTTGTTGACCTACATGTGTAGTCAGTCACAGGGCACGCATGTCGGCCATATGGTTTGGAGGGTTTTTTATTAACAATCACAGCCGGATCAGGTTAACCTAACCTGAGCCGCTTTTTCTGAAAAGAGGCTTTGCTATATTGTTTCAAAAAGTCATCCTTTTCTCCTCTGTTCTCTGATTTCAGAGGTGGAGACCAACGGAGGTTCCTGTTGCTGCTTTAATTCAAGAGCAGCGTGATAATTGAACGCATAATTCGTGCACAGCAACAGCAGCAAAAAAAAAAACAAAAAAAAAACAGACCACGGGTTAAAATTCCTTTATATCATATACTGTGCAATGATGCAAAATGCCTGTTAATGAATGAATGTGACATTTCCCTTCAATATGAGAGCGCGAAAAGACGGAGAAAACATTAATCTTAAGTTATCCGCGGTGTACCTGATTTGCTTCTTATCAAATCCTTAATGAGCTTCAATTAAGATTTATTATGCAAATTAACCCTCAGCTGCTACTGACTGCAGGAGCAGGAGCTATGACAATATTGTGCTAATGGCGTGATCTGTAACAATTACAAAGGTAAACTGCCTTCACACTGCATGCTCCGGGAGTTTCCTGAGAGGTCATGCCTCCAAACATGTTCTCAGCTGCGCTGGATATTTGTAGCATTGTTCATGAGGCCTCTGTTCAGGTGTTTTTTTGAGAAAATGTTAGATAAAAATACAAAAGTAGCATTGATTTGAGACGCATTCTTAGCATCGCTGTGATGTTTACATGTCTAGAGAGACGGCCTGGATGTGAGATAGTGGATATATTAGAGGAAGTTGAAGTTTCCAGGCAGGCGGAGAAGAGGAAGGCCTCAGATTCATGAATGTAAAGAAGGAGAACACAGAGATGGTGCAGTAGTAGATGAGGTAAATGAATAAGATACAATCCAGTTTTTTCTGAAAAAAAGATTTCAGCTAAGTTTTACTGGAGAAAAGAAAAGTTCCTTGATAAAGCGCGAGTCCCATCCTTGCTGAACTTCTAAATAAAGCTCAGCAGCAGCGTGCCCGGCGCTCCGATCGCTGTGGTTACTGCAGACGAGGAGGTTACGACCAGAGGAAGAGCTGCTGGACACTTTACTCCAGCACTGTATGAAGTTGTGAACCTTGCACCTTTTGTAACTTCATTTAGCACGAGGCTGATGGCTTCCTGACAGCTTTATAGCCCACATGTTTTATGAGTCGTCATGCAGTGCAATTACATCGGACCTAATTTGATGAATCAAGTCAATGTTCCGCCGCCTCCGTTGACCTTGGTGGCCTGTGATCGTCTGTCTCTCTTCGGGGGTCACGCAGAGGCTTTCGCACGTACAATTCAGTCACGCTCAGGCAGGAGGAGAAAGAAATAACATCAACTTCAACATGCACCTCTTATTACTGCCAGTCAGGTTTGTGCTGATTCGCAGGGAGCCATTGTCTGTTTTAAAAGCCCTCGCTTTAAATTAATCAGCCAGTCAAAGCAAAATAATGCACCTCTAATTCCCGCGCATAGCTTGTGAAAATTATCCCTGATGTCTTATAATTACTTTTATGATAAAAGATAAGATGTCATGAAATGAAATTACTATTCATCCGTCCATTCATCGACTTCTGATTTGCTGAGATGTCGCAGAAAGCGCCGCTAGCTTGCAAGCTCACGCAGATACATCGGAGTTTCAGTCTGTACGTGTCGATCGGCCAAGAAGAACACGACGAGTGGCGTCACGCACAAAACGGAGCATTCAAATGAAGGTTTTGGGTGTTTCAGACTTGAGGTCGATCAGGTGGACGTTTTAGCCCAATGACTGCAAACTCTACTAAAAAAAATCTACAACTAAAAGTCATGGTGAGCCAGCTGCAGACATTTCTCCAATCACACATGAGTGACTCTGCTGAATACTGAGTCGATTTTCACCTCCTTCTTCTACATAGTAAACAAAAACAACACAAAACTAAACAAAGTAAGAGTGTTCAGCGGGTAGTAATTGACATTGCACTGTAAGTTACATTATTGTCATCAACTCCTCTCAGTATACATCATGAAGGCCAGTCTGCTGAATGGACAGTTTGTGTGCTTTTCAGGATTTACTCGAATAAACAGGTGCAGTTTGGGTACGATTTCTAAAACAACTTGTTTAAAATCTGTTAAAACAGTGCATGGTCAGTCATGTGCTGTAGTGAATAATTTTTTAAGCTATAAATCAAGTAATATGTTTGATATTTGAGGTTTTTGGACTTTTCATTGGATTTTATATGAATAGGTGTTTGTGAAACAAATGATGTAATGGAACAATAAGCAACATTTTCTATACGTGCCTCATGAAGGATTAAGGTTTTTCACATTTAATCACAATCCCTACTTCGATATTTTCTCTTGACACACGGGTTCCAGTGTGTCCAGATTGACTTTCCTCCTTTCATCATCTGTAAAACCGCCCTGTTATAGCCTTCGACAGAGCTCACAATCATATATTTAGTGTTCAAAAAACACTTTTTGGGGCTTTATTGAGCATCAAAACATAAAAGCATTAAGAAGTCCATCTACAGTAGCTACAGTTGTTTTTAAATTGCTCAAGAATAAGTTGTTTTAATGAAATAAAAGTCGTTAATTGACTCTAAAAGAAATAGTCAAACTTTCGGGATGGCTTTACATTTTGTACATGGCTCCTAATGGTCATCGTGCACACTGCTTTTAACAGCCAGTGAAAAGCTTCATTTCCAAATGAAACACATATAGTATAGTAGTTAAGTAATAACTTGAATCGGTGCCACTGAAATAAAAAGCGAGCGGCGCTGTTAGCTGGCTAATTGTTCGGCGTATTGTTAATGCTTTCTGTGCCGTTATCTAACACAACTCTTCCCTCAGTGCAAACGCTGATTTAGGAGGTAGAAACCGCGGCTTTGTAATTAGCAGAGCTTTCACATCCTGAATGGCTCATTTGATAATTTTTGTTAGCAGCAAACAAGTTCTAATGTCAAACTGAATGTAACGTGACGAGAAGAAAGAGTCGTGGTTTTTTTTGTTTTGTTTTGTTTTGTTTTGTTTTGTTTTGTTTTGTTTTGTTTTGCCTCGTGGTGGGGGGCCCGGCAGATCATGCACTCTATTAAACACATTACCATCCGGCGCCCCCGCCACACTTTGAGGTGTCGAAGAAACCAAAACCATGGATTTAGAGAAAACATGATTGAAGACAGGTTCGATATAGCACTGCATATTGCCTTTTTTAAACCAATGGTTAGGTTTTTTTTTTTATGGAATGGATAGTTTATCAAAAGAGATCTGTCTGGAAAATTGATTGTTCGTGAATCATTTATATGTTTAGTGGTAGTAATAGAATTAAAAATTGAAGAACAGTTTAAAGCATTCATCTGTCCAATCTATCCATTTATCTAGCTATTTTTAACATCCAGTATCAAATAAGAAATGGTAGAAGAAAAAAATACATGTCATTTTTGTCTGTACTTGTGCACAGGTAGATAGATTCAATGTGAAATGACTTATCTTTTATATATATAGTGTACAGTCAACAGCATATTATATTAAATTATATTATATCAGGAGATAAGTGGATAAAAGCTGAAGATATTTACATTTTTGCAGAAAGTAACTGTTAAATGCTTTTTTTTTGTAATCTTATCACCTGAAATGCATTTGGCACGCTGAACTGAACTCCGCCGGAGTCTTCGGGACTGCTCTCCTTGGGGCTGCGCCTGCCTGTTTGTGTCTACAGTATGTGCTGAGCTAGTCTGTTGAAACAGCTTAATTGATACTCATTAAACAGCAGTGACAGCTTAGGTGTCCGTGATGAATGTAGAATAATTCTGTTGTACTTACAACTTGATTAAGGAGAAGCACACAACATGTCGGTGTTTTAGCCTATGGCTCGGCCCCGAACGCACTTATCCAGCTACTTAAGATGATTTCTTATTGGTTGTGCTGCCTGCAAAGACGCCCTCAACTTAATCTGAAGTAATTGCGTGCGCTTGACATACAGAACTTTTCAAAGTATAACGCATAAGAAGAATCATATTTTCAGTGGGGGATTAAAAATAGCTTTTAGTTTATTTGACTTTGATTCTGATAGATTTTGTGCGCAGTGCAACACCTTCCAATAAACTCCATCTGAAATGCGAATTATGTTGACTTTTCTTTGTGTTTATTCAGCCACAGTCTGGCATTTTCGTACAATAATAAAGTCAATGGATGTCAGGCAGATGAAAAATGTGCATCTTGTATTATTTCAGTTAGAAATTAGAGGCATTTGGAATTGGTTCAGAATTGACTGTCTTTGTAATGAGCGCATGACGAATGGTACAATTTAGAGGAGAAAATGAATGCCGGGAAACCAAAAATATTATTCTGCAGCATTTTATATGCCATGATTTTCCATGAAGATGAACTAATTTCACTAAATACCCCATAAAATCTACTCATAATATTTTTCTACATTGTCATAGAGACGTAGTTCACAGAGTGAAGACGGGGTCACGGGGGCATGAGGCTGATGCTCAGCTAACCCTATCTCAGTCATCTCTTTTTTGTTTGTTAAATTTTTTTTTTGCTCCGACGACCACGGAGAAAACATTCAGATCCTTATCGCTCGCAGATTTCAGCTCCCCGCATTGCTGACATCTGATTATTAAACAGAAAGGGCCCTTTCTAAGTTTTCCAGAATACATGAAAAGAAGAGGGGGAATTTCCACAGAGGACGGATTTACAACTTTATCCTCACATGATTAATATTACACAGGGAGGTCTTTGTACAGGAAGCGGCATGTCTAATTATGGTCCAACTGTGTCTTGACGGAGAGCAAACACGGTGCCAAAGGGCTGCCAGTAGGAACTGTACCGACACGTCACACCGACGGCCCGCGTGGGCGTGGGGTGACGCCATCGTCGCCCAGATCTCGCCAGGCGATTGAGCAACGGCAGAAGCCGGGCGCTCTCTCTTGGCGGGACACGTCCAGCTGGCGTCGACGCTGCGGGCATATGGGTTCAAGCTTGAGTAGAACCCAACGCCGTGGCGCGTTCTCAAGGTTGCGCGTCTCCACCAGACACGCTAGCGACACAATCCGTGACCTCGCGGGGCGGTGACTGCGGTGCGTCCACATTGGCTGCACTTTTAAGAGCAGATGCAGATTCATCACCCCCCCCCCCCCTCCCCCCTCTTCGCAAGAATTTCAGGGACTCCGTGTCCTCCCACGTTTGCCTGTTCATCATATATCTCAGGCCCAGACACTCAAGAGGTTGCTCGCCAGGCCAGCCATAACTTATCCTGTCTATCACGGCGGGACCCGTGTTTTCCTGCTCGATTTTCAGCTGTTACTTGTAAACCAGAACAGCATTCTCCAGATTAACTGAGTGACAGGGAGGCCTCTAAAAGCAAACTTTAATAGTACAATATGTTACAGTCATATTTTATGGCTCTTGCTGTGTGAGGCCAAGTATATGCGCGCGTGTGTGTGTGTGTGTGTGTATGTGTGTGTGGACAGATCTGCTCGAGGATCAGATAGACCCACATTGCACCTCAGGGAGTGTAGAAAATAATGGTGTTGTGTTACCGCTGTTTTTCATTAGGCTGGTCATGTTAATACAGGTGTACACAGCACAGGAAATCTGGCTGGACCTGATCAGATTTAAAACAAAAAAACAAAAAAAAAAAAAAACTGGTTTTCAACATCACTCACCATCCGTCGATCCATCTTCTCTCATTCATCCGTCACAGACCCGATCCCAGCTGACACTGGGCGAAAGGCACGGACAGTCGGAGTCTCACGGTTTTGACTGAACTGGAAAAACTTCAAAGGGATTTCAGTTTGATCAGAACCAGAGTCAGAAAAAGCATCATTTATCTGAAAGGGGCGATTCAGGTGACGCTGAGGTGTAGCTCAGACATATTCCATTCATACATTACAAATATTACTGAGAGAGATTGTCCAAAGTGTAAAGAAATGGATAAATACAGAAGATCAGATCTGCATGGTATGTGGCCACTTCATTGTTTCTGGTACAATATTCACACCTGGAGCTCTTTCAGTGTCTATTCTTTCATATTTGGCCAATCACAGGGCCACTGTTCTCACAAAGTGAATTAATACTGTTATTTGAAAGAACAAATCCCAACAGAAGTACATCTAGAACATCATCTACATATAGATTATCACCTGATACGGTGCAGCTCTTGTAAATGTGTGAAAGAGTTGTTAAAAAAGTTCCTTAAAGAAAGGAAATTAACCTCAGTTTGCTATGAGCTGCTAATTTTAATCCACATTTTCATATAATTTTTAATTTAATGCCCTAATTACATGGCATCTTTATCTCAAAAGAGGTTGAGATATGGTTGAAATGACCTTCCTGTTCCGATAACCTTTGAAACCGGCGTTTGATTAATTTCCGGAAATTGGTTCTCAGGCCTCAAAAAATGGAGAAAGGGCCGAATGTGGCCCGCGGGCCGACAGTTGCCCATCACCGACCTGTATCCCGAGCCCTGTAGTGACGGACCGACCTGTTAAAGGCTGTTAAAGTGTCAGTGCGAAAGGTGAGCCATTCTGCTGGCTCCAGTAATGTGCGTGACAGGAAGTGCATGCAAACTCTACACACCATCACATAAAAACGCCTGGAATCGAACCATGCAGTGAAGTGCTAACCACTACCCCACATACTCCTTTCAGCTGTATTTTTTTTTTTTTATTTACTTGAAGCGTGCATGCATGCATGCCTCTGTGTCAGTCCGCAAAAAGTCATTGATATAGAACAAACTGTCAAAATAAGTTCTGTTCAATCCAAAACCGTTTAAGGTGTCAAGGACACATTTTCCTCCCTCCCATATCCTGACAAACATTGAGTCAGCAATTGTCTGTTGTATTTTTCAGCGCTGGTATCTCGTGCTCCCCCCACCCTGGGCCATTTTAAAGTTGTAGAAAGTGGTCATTTTCTCTGTGTCAGTGGGAGGTCAGCGCTGTGGCAGTCGGCAGAGCTATTCAGTCTGCTGAAACAGAGTCTATTGGGAACCTTAAAGACATTTCGTCCGGCGCAGCCGCCTCTCGCTGTCTGTCTCTCTGACACACCCGCGCCAAAGTCGGGGGAAAAAAAACTTCAAACGTTTGTTCGATTGCTTCCAGATCCTCAAACTTTTATTCCGACAACTGACGCACGTGACACGACTCGGCTGTCAATTGAGAGCGCGCTTATTAAACCGACACGTAGGGATCCTGTTGGATATTCCCCTATTTGCATACCCTGTGTGGCCATTTGTCCTCTTGTCAGAGCCGCTTCTCGTTATGTTTAGCTCGCGCGCGGTCTGAACATCTACCTGTCCTCCCAGCTCTCCGTCTCGCCGGCAGCGGAAGTGACTGACGTGTCCTCTCGGCGCCGCGCCGCGTATCCCTGGTAACTGTCGCCCGGGGCCCACTCATCCCTAAAATGCAACAGAGGTCATGCACAGATCATTGCTTTAGCCAAAGGGCCCTGACTTTAACACAGAGTGACCCGTGTGGGACAAAGTGGCACAGTGTCTGGTCACAGATGGATCTGGAAATAACAGGAGAATAATCTGCTTGCTCATCACTATCACACACACAGTCTGCTTGTTTTCGCTGGAGTAGAAAGCCGCCTCGGACGAGAGTTAAAGGTGAGATTTGTTTCAAAAACATTTCTCGTCATATGTCTTTCTAACTCATGGCTTGTATTTTTAACCACTTGACTTTTTTGCTGCACAACTTTTGGAATATTGGACACAACTAATGCAATACACACATTTTATTCTATAAAATAAAATTCTGCAATCCTTAATTCTACAATTGAAGGCTTGTCTTTAACTGTACCATTTCCATTTATTTTCTAAGACCTCGCTTCGGCTCACTTTCAGCGGTAATATTGACTTTACCCTGATTGCGCTAAAAGTATTTAAAGGTGACCGCTATATCGTTGTCTGCGTGGTAATAATGACACGCTAAGTAAGTCAAGTCTGATTAATTAACTAATTAAAGCTGAAGATATCAGATGTCATCGTAATGATCTTGTTGACAGCTCTTCAGCCCGCACTTCAGCAACCCGGCTAACGTCAGCAGTGGCGAACGAGACCGAGTCCCGCTCAACGTCTGGAGATCCATTTTAAAAGAACAACATTTTATTTAAAATGTGACGTAGCTCAGAATTTGATCTAGAGGTGATGTCAGGCTTACTCAGCAAACTTTTCATGAAAAAATTGTTAAAATCTACATTTTAGATGTTTGTCAAACTGTCAAACCTGAACATGAACTCTTCTTCATGCCGCCCTTTCTAAGAAACTACATTCTCCTATAAACATAATAAAATATATATATATATAAAAAATCTACATAAAAAGACCTGCTTTTCTTGTGTTGGTGAAACAATATCATTAGATTTTATTCTGTTCTCTTCTCTAAAGTTGTAAATGGATGTAAAACGAGATGATAGCCAACAGCTTTATTTTGTGGTTTGGCAATGACAAAAGACAGATGTCATTACAAGCTGTAACATGTACGAATAGGAAGCTTTTATCTCTCCGACTATCTGTGTGACTCAGAGGGGCACATTTACGTACCGAGCAGTCGCGGCAGTGGCGATGGGACATAACACATTCGTTGTTGAAATGGTGCACAATGCAAGCCACTTTTAATATAATTGCTGCTCAATAGCAGAAAAAGTTTTTCAATTTTCCCCCAGAAAATTCAACAATTTCAATTTAAAAAAAAAAAAGTTACTTCCACGCGCTTTGATAATGTCATAATATGTAGTTCTGTGCTTTGGAAACTAGTCGGTCTCTTTCCTTTCACAGCTGGTGATTTCCTGCCTGCGAGTGTGTAATTATTACTAACCAGGAATCCCTCGGTGAATTAGTTGTTGACGTGGTGAATCAGGCTGATCCGTCTTCTGCGGGTTTGGGGGGTGGAGTGGCCATGTTGGTCCTCCGGCTTCGCTGTTGTGATACTTCTTTCCCTAAACCTGTCTGCCGCGTCCTCACATGCTCACGTCGTGGCAAATAACACTTATTGGTGCGGTATGACTATTTAGAGAGTGTGAAATCTGGATTTATCCCTTCATTCTGAGAGGCTTGTGATTGAGGGTGGATTTGTAGCTCCGTCCAGGCCTCCTCACTGCAGACTGGCGAGTTGAGACAAGAAAAATGATTAAAGTCATGGTTTAGGAAGTACGTTTATTTAATAAGAGTTTCAAATATGCGAGTGCGACTTCTAGAAAAAGCTCCTCATGTACCCCCTCAGTAATAGAGTGTAGGGCAGATTTTAATTAATTTATTTATTTAGCATGTGTTGGTGCTGTTTGCATGTGTTTCCGACATGCTGCGTGGCAGCCCTCACGCCACTGGCAGCGGCCCAGCTGAAAAGTTCCGGTACTGTCCAGACGCATCCTTTAGGGACCTCATCAGCCCCTGAATTTCCTTCCCCTCACGCCTGAGGGCATCCATATTCATTTCCTCCTCTGATTTGGGGGAAAATGATGAAAGGCTGGCTTTTTTCCCATCTCTTATTTCCTGCCAAGGTTGCCTGCATTTCAATGCGACGTAAATCTGCAAAGACCCGCGAACCCCCGTTCCCTTTTGGACACGAGCGGCTCCATGTTATTAGTATCATGCCATGTCAGAAATGAAAACAGTCCCAGAGTTGTGACTGTAGCACCTCGGATATTTTATGTAGATCATTCATCCAGTTGTAACAGTAACCCCCAGTTAAATTACCGAGATTTCGCCATCGGTCTGCTTCTCATGAAATAAATATCTCATCCACTGTCGAGTCAGGAGGACTTGATGATATCATGAAGATAACTGCGCCGGTTTGAAATAAACCTGTGATTAAACTGGTGGGTGGGTATTTACTCTTACCGGAGACGGGAAATGAATGTTAATGAAAATAACAGTCAGTAATAACCCAACTCTGTAATTATTGGCATGCTTTGATGATGCCATATATACTCAACACACACACACACACACACACACATGCGCCTACTTAACGAAACCTCAGGTAGACGATGGGCTCCGCCAGCAAGATCCTGCCCTCACAAAACGGCGCTCGGGGTGGAGAGGCCCCGGCCCAATGACGAAGCGGGCTTCGGGTTGCCGAGACAACCCTAAACACACATGTACACAAAGGAACGGCCCCGCTGTGAGAGAGGATCATCTCCACCTCTGTCGCTCCACTCGCAGGAATGCACTCCTGCCCTACAGGCGTACACTGCAGAGTGTGTGTGTGTGTGTGTGTGTGTGTGTGTGTGTGTGTGTGTGTGTGTGTGTGTGTGTGTGTGTGTGCGCTTTTCAAGCATCCCCACACTGATCATTATTCAGCGCACACCATTCGTTGAGTTTGTGCTCACACCTGGAACACCAGGAAGTGAAGAAGCATAGACGTCACTGTTTTTTCACTGTTTTTTTTTTCTTCCCCCCCCCTTGAAGTGCTTCCTTATTGGTAACAAAGCTGAGATTTTTAACAAGCACGGGAATTCAGCTTATTGTGCAATAGAATGTTCCTAACAGAAAAAAAAAAAAAAAAAAAAAAAAAAAAGAAGAAGATGAAGAACTTTCCGGATGAATAACAGTGTGTTTCAAAATTAAAAGCTGATTTTCCAAAAGTGGTGGTCGGCAAAATTTCCTATCACAAGCTGCCTGTTTTGTCCCACGTTGTCACTGTGACAGCTCACTCGCAAAAGATGGCACTCGATAGTTTCCACCAGTGGATTTATAGAGCTCAGAACTTAAGTCCGCATTGTTTGGCGGCAAAATCTGGGCCACATGTGATAACAGTATTATCCCTCTGTACAGTAAGCGTGCCGACACTCATGCAACTGTCTGTCATCCGGGGCCCGAACGATGCAAAATAGCTGGCGGCTGTGGGTGTGTGATAGACCTCCAGCTTTAACTCTGCACGGGGAGAGCGTGTGGGCACGTATCACTCCGACCCAAACACACTTTTCCTGCTGACTGCTGCAGCAAAAAGTAGTTTGTGCGCAGCAGCAGCAGCAGCAGCAGCAGCCTTTATACGAGAGCGCTTTATATTTTAAGGTGGACATATATTGTCACCTGTGCGTTGGCATGATGCAATTTGTGAAAATGCGCAGGATTTATGGAGGCTGAGCGGGACTCGCAGGTTTCTTGCAGCGCCGGTCATCTATTGGCCAAATCACTTATTCAAAGTGTGCTAAGTTTTTCCATGAGGTTTTTCTGTAAATTAATAAAATTCTTACTCTGGGCTGAGCGGAGCGAGCAACACTGGGCTGATATATATTTATATATAAAGGAACTTTATGTTAGGCCATCTGGAAAATGCAGGTTTTTAAAGAGGGTGAGTAAAACTTAAGCGCTGCTACGGGACACAATTCAGCTAATTGTAAACAGCTGCAGGTGATATCACCCTTCAGAGTACAAGACAAAGCAGGGGCAGAAAAAAAAAAAAAAAACAAAGCTCAGGATTTAAAGGAACACTGCAATCCTGCCTGACCTACTGAGGAAAATATAAAGTGTCTTTTTTAACAATAAATGACACCAATTTAGTTTGTCCTCAAGTGACAGTTTTTTTCTCTCTCTCTCTTTTTTTTTTTTAACTCCCTTCCTGTGAATAGTCATGCGTTTGCACTGCAGCATCCTACAGGCAAAACCCCCACTGCAAAGCCCATTAGAATCAAATGAATGTCAGATTCGGCTAAGTGTTTGCACATGACAAACATCTAACATGGCTAATTGCTGATAAGTGTCAGGGTGAAATGTGTTTTGAGGTTAGGATGGTGCAAAATGGCGTCTACTGTAGTGCAGTTGTAATCTTTTCTTTTTTTTTTTTTTGTCACGGCAAAAAAAAAGCATCTTCAGTGCGTGTGTGTGTGTGTGTGTGCATTGAGTCACAGTAGTAGTTAAGGTCAGTTAAGGAGGAACAGAGTTGCTCATTTTAATGACAGGCTTTTGAAACAAACAGCAAAAAAGAACTTTTCCTCACATTTCAATCAATCAGGGTTTCCTGCAGGTCGTGAAAAATGTTTGGAAAAAAAAAAAGCGGCTATTAAAAGATCTATTGTGTCTGCATTCTGCATCCAAATTCCTTCCTATCACCGGGCATGCGTCTCTCTAGAAACATACAATGGTGGACTGTCTGCACACGAGGCTGATTTTCCCTGAGCACTTATATCCTGCTGCTCGCTACAAGAACCTATTAGGCTCATCAGCTCATAATGAGCGCATTACATCCTGCAAAAATATAAATTAATTACTTTTTAATTGGCTAATCCAGTTCGGGGTGTTCTTTTTTAAAGCATGCACAGGTTGTTTTGTGATTAAAGTGTGCTTACATAAATAATTGTTATATATGTATATGAAGAATTGACTTGAATTTTAGGAAAATACAAGCAAGGTAGTAGATTTCCTTCACTGACTGTTTTTTTTTTTCCCACTTATTTTTTAAAGATTTTATTTAACTGGGAGAAATGGACAATAACAGACTGAAAAAATTAAGCTCCCACACACAGTCTGTAGAACTGAGGGTTTAGAATCACTAAAGAAAAGTCATTACTGCACATTACTGTAAACATGCTCATGAAATCTGCGTCTGAGCGTACACCTTTAAATGATGACTTTCATGTTTTGAAATACATTGCTTCTGTCTGTTCGTCTAACAATCACAGTGCAGTGGTATTCGTCATAGAAGCAGAAACAAGAGGGTGTGCAAAATAAATATACTCTGCAATAAAACACTAAGCTTTACAACTTCATAACAACTTCCTGCTTCCATGGAATGAGCAGGGACATTTCCAAAGAAATCCAGTGTGTAGGTGGCAGAGATTTAATTTAACTTCCGATTAAAAAGTAAAACCTTCTGTGCAGCTGTCAACAAATGTCATTCATGCCTTATGGATCTGACAACAATGTTTTTTGTTTTGTTTTTTTTTAAATAGAGAAAATCAAGAATTTCCCCAAAATGTAGCATTTGCTGTGAGGTAGACAGCATGAGTTAATAATTAAAAACACAAGTTTTATTGTAAATAAGTATGATTTTTACATTACTTAAGTATTTTTTTTGATGTTTTTCATCTGGTCATCTGGCGGAGTGGCCGCAGTCGAAGCAGAAAGGGGGGGATATGTAGACCGAAGCCAGGCCCGTCCCTCCCATCCCTCCATCCTTCACAGCAGATCACACCGCCACTGTGATCCAGTGCCAGAGGATTTTGGATGGGACTTTGATTTTGTGTAAGAAAATACATCTGCTTGAACTGGATAACAGAGTTTATTTATATATTTTACCAGCGATAGAGGCATTTGTTATTCCCACTAACATGTTCACTGGGTTACACTCTCTAATAGTGGAAATTATCTTATCCATTTTCTGTCTCACAGCATGGCAGAAGGTCCACATTTTTTGTTGAATATCTCAAAAAAACAAAAAAAAACTTTTAGTAATTAGTTGTGATCACTAGGAAATAATTAGCACTTATTTCGATAATCAATTATCTTCTCAAGATTTCTAACAAAATGTCAGTAAAAAAGAAAATTCACAGCTGCACATGCGAATGTTTTCCAGCCCGACAAACAGTGACGGGAGGGCTCGATTTACTTTAGAGCCATTTATCAGTTAATCAGAGGAAACAAACACATCAGATTTCATGACTCACGAGGTGGAAAAAAAAAAAGAAAAAAAAAAAAAAAGAAATGCCAGTTCTGTTAGAGGCTGGTTCGTAGTGACTAATCCTCCCGGTCTGGGTTTACCGGAGTTGTGCAGCCTCCAGTGTTGCCATGTAGTAGTGTGACTGGGCACCATCTTGTGTCCTGAGCAATAGCAGCAGGCTGCTGCGTGGCAGCGTACCAGCTGCCTGCAGCGGAGGGTGGAGGGAGGGGGACGAGCGTAGGGGCCGGCCCATCCGCAGATTTGGGTCTGTGAGTTATTGACCCTCCTTGATAAACCCCTCTGAATGACACGGGCATAATTCAGCCTAAAAGTTTGCACTGTCACGGGGATGAGCTAACTGTCGTCGCTGAATATATGGGTGCAATTTTCGAAATAGGTTTATAGCAATTCTTGAGAGAGGAGGGCGAGATAGTGATATTACTGACTTTATCACTGCAGCTGAGCAGCATCTCGCACCTCTCTCGCCTCGGTATCTCTCTATTCCTCCGCTGTGGAGCGGTGAAGGATCACAAAGCACAGCGCTGTAGGTATTACCGGAGCAAAAACAGTCGAGCCCCGAATGTGTGTGTGTGTGTGTGGGTGTGTGTGTGTGTGTGGGGGGGGGGGGGGGGGGGGGGGGGGGGGCTGGAAATGATATGTCATTATTACAGTAATGCTGTATTATCCTAAACTTCATGTTTTTCTTGCTCCCTCTGGTGGGGTTTTACATTTCCTAACTTGATAGAGATTAGGTTTTTCTCAGGATGGAAAATTCAAATTTGAGTGCAGTTTCTTATATATATATTTTTTTTTTCCAAGTCTAATTTAAGGACGTGACCAAAATTTGCTGAAAACTGAGTGAAACAGAATTGCGGCGAATGTAATTTGATAATACCGGACTTGTTGAGCAATGAGCAAAATAATGAGTCATTCTGTCTATAAACTGCACCTTTAATCCCGTCTAATTTCTTCCCAGCCAGGCTGCATTCTTAATGCGTTTTGTCAGTGTAATATGAACAGCTCATTGTTGCAATCTCACAGACAACCCCCCCCCCCACTTCCAACCCCGCCTCCATTTTATTTATTTATTTTTTCCTTTTTTTTTTTTTAATGTGTGGAGACACAGTCTGAACCCATAAGAATCTAATATAGTGAACCCAGTATAGTGCATCCCCATAAATTGATTTTGACCCAGCCTTTTGAACAAAAGGAACACTGTTGCATTGCCATCCACGGCTGATGCCACTCCCTCTTTGGCTCGCGCTGAATACTCCTCTTTAATAGTGTGATGGGTGGTAGCTGGCTGGAAGCAAAAAAAAAAAAAAAAAAGTGCCTTACTTAGTTGGTTGGAGGAGAGGTGGGCAGAGCGAGGATGGGGTTTCTGTGACTGGCACCGATCAATCACTCGGTGAGGGGAAGCTAATGAAGCAGGCTATGGTTTATTAAAGGGTTAGCAGAGAAAAGATTACTGCGGGGGCCTCGGCTTCCCAGAAGCCCCACTGAAGGAGGATGCGGAGCTCCTGTAATGGTTCGGGGCTACCCCATAAAGCAATCAAGGTGTTTACTCTAAGCTGGCGTCTTATCATGTGAATAAAAATATCTTTCAGAGCTTTAAAAAAAAAAAAAAGAAAGAAAGAAAAAAAATCCCTGCTGAGAAATTGTCCGGGATCAATTTCGTGATGTCAGATCGAGCCGCGAATTTACTCAAGATAATGGTATAGACAAGGCGGCGTTACACAACATGTGACCTTTGCGAGTTTGCCATTGTTTTGACATTTGAAAATACAATCCTGATTTAAGGCAAACACTCATCGGATGAAGTCAGTAAAATAAGCTTATTCTGGAGAAATATGAGCACGCTGAAACCGAGGCGCACTCTCAGATAGTTTGAAAGACAAATGAGTAGCAGGGGAGTGAAAAATGCAAAGCAGATGTTTTTCTCACCGTTTTTAATGGCAGCAAGACATTACTGATGCCATTACAGAGACCTTTTATGGCTTCTTTTAATCCCCTGGCCTGCCTGAGGAAAGAAACCCCTTGTGGTGCAAAGTAGCCTCTTTACTTCAGAACGACAATTTGAACCCATTTCCAACTCACTTCCCTAATCTGCCACAGGGTTTTACATGGCTTCCTCTGTAATTATTCTGCTCCGAAATCAAAGGTAAAGAGGCATTAAAATGCACCTCTTAGGTAAACATGTGCTGCTCATCACGTCGGACTTCACTCAGAAGTGTCTTTAGGAGCAGACGGAGTCAAAACACTGCAGCTCGTGCACACCCCCGCCTTAACAAACCCCCCCCCACACACACACACACACACACACACACTGCTGCAGCTTATTGTGGTCATTTGGTTTCGCGTTTTCAAACAAAAACAGTGTCTGATAATGAGATCCAATAGCGACTTCCCCACTCGGGTTTCACGTGGAAACGGCGGGATTTGCATGTGGCGCAGCGGCCGCTGTCTGCTCCGTGCATCAGGCCCAACCTGTAAGGCTCAGAGGAGCACTTACAGGGGTCTGGTTAGGGGCTAAAAATGAGGAGGAGATGAACTATATGGCTCCATCCCACAGTCCAGCCGACAGTATATCAGCGGAATCGCTGCCGTGTGTGTGTGTGTGTGTGTGTGTGTGTGTGTGTGTGTGTGTGAACGCTCTCCCCATAAATATCTCCTCCAGCCTCCCCCCACCCAGCTCCACCACCCCAAAGGGGCCTCTCTGATGGTGATGGCGAAAGGATGTCGCTGTCTGTGTGATTGAGTGCTGCTGGTCCTGGCCCTGGGCACATCCCCGCGCTCCGAGCCCGAGTGGGAGGCCCACCGCTGAGCGCCGGCCTGGAGGGACGAGCCTGGAGGCGAGCAGCCGCACAGCAGCAGCAGCAGCAGCAGCAGCAGCATGCGCCTGCTCCTCCTCCTCCTCCTCCTCCTCCTCCTCCTCCTCCTCCTCCTCCTCCTGCCTTCTACAGAGATTCCAACTCACAACAAAGTCATTCATTAGTAAAATATTTAAATTTTCTCCTTATAACTTTTAATTTTGGTCTGTATAACAATGAATATAATAGAAATTGTACTTGTCTGAAATCAATCTTCCCTTCATTAAAACAAGTTTATCGCGACACAAAAGGAAACGTGTTTTAAAGTCCAACTGTCAAGGATCACAACGGAAAGTTACATGTCTACACCAGTGACACGTTTTAGTTAATGTAAGACTTCTTGAGGAATTTGGAGTTAATAAATGTTCCGCTGCAAAGACAAGAAAAGCATCATGGGAGTGAGGTACAACCCTTCTTCTATACTTATTTAAGCTTTTCATTTTGTCCTACTTTTACACGCTTTGCAGTTGGAAAATATATCTTTTAATAAGATGTGTGTTTTAAACTTAGTAGTTTTTTCAGAAATTCTAATAAAAAAACGAACAAAAAAAAAAAAAAACACCAAGCAAACACATGGAGGTTTGCACTGAATCTTCATAAAAAGTTATTTATCAACAGAGTTTAACCTTTAAACACATTTTCACCAGCATTCATTCGGGTTCACGGTTTGCATTTTGGGAACAATGACAAATTCTTCCAGTTTCAGTCTTTCAGTGGATCTCTTGTGCTTTATGTAAGCGCGTTGTACAGTATGTCACAAATTTGACATGACTGCAGTAACATGAGCAGTGTAAATATCAAAGAAAAGCTTTGATAATGTAATGCCTAAATACATGTCAATAATGCAAGTACTTGGAGCTATTTTGAATGTGAACAAAGACAAAAATGTAATAACTTGTCTGTCTGTGCATTACAATACTTGAGACAATACCGTATTGATATTTTTGTTTTATTATTTTAATTTCATTTTCCAAGATGTTGTTGGCTGGCTATTGTTGAAGTAGCATTAATAATATCTGTTGGAAATGCCGGATCTACAGCTAACAGTATAACAAGGCATAAATAGAACAGCATTTTTTGGGAATAAAAAGGTTTTTTTTTACAGATTTTGAGCAGTTTTCTTAACACAGATATGCATGGTGAATGACGGAGTCGTCAGATTCATTCATTGAGGATTTATTATCTCATTATGGTTGTGTTTTGTTTCTTTACTACATTATTGCATCATTATTGACAGATTATTACGTTTTTGGCTTATTACATCTGAGTTGGGCAAAATTATTTTCTTATTGGCTGCTGCACACCATCGATTCACACTCATTGTACCATTGACTAATCACATTTCTTTTTGCATTTATTGCAAATCACATCGTTATCGCCGTATTAAACAACGTTCACCTAATATCGGGCGGTGTGAATGACCGGAGTCCGTCCTCTACGTGAGATTTTAATGCCGCTCTCGTCTATACGCCGTATGTCTATATGTTCTGCGCGCTCCTTCTGAACTCTCTCAGTCATTGTCTAAGTCTCTCCCTCAGAAATGTGAAATAATCAAGGCGCCGTAATTAGCCTCACTTGCTGTATTGTAATTGGGGGCAGAAGGAGGTTGCCCATTCTATATTTTCTCCCCCTGTTTGGTAATTGCAGACTTTAATGTGCCCTCTGTTCATTTTTTTTCAACCCCCCCCCCCCCCCACCACCCCTCCACCTCATCCTCCTAAGCTTGTTCCCATAGATGCTGCTGTTATTTTAAATGCCGTGGCTCTTGTGCCTTTCATCAGTCATCAGAAGCTCCGGCGCTTCGAGAGAGGAGGTTGAGGGGGTGGGGGGAGGGGGGGGGGGGGGGGGGGGGGGGAAGAGAGCGAGAGACAGAGGGGGGAAGAGTTCATTTCGGAAACCCACTGTCTTATTCCCTTTTTGGGTTTCAGCGCCTTCAGCCTTCCCACTGCCTCCGCCATGAGATCCTTGACACTGTCCAGGTCCGTCCTACTTGGCAAGAGGCAGAGCTACAGAGAAAGGCAGAGTTTATTTCCTGTTCTTGTGAATCATATATCAGTACAATTCCCCTCTGTGCTGTTTGGCAACGGCGGAATGACGGGTGTCATTTATCATACGGACTGAAAGAGGCTGTGGGAAAAGGGATTTGAATTCTTCTGGAAGTGTGTGGACTCTCCTTAGTGGTGAATCATTAAACGGAGGAGTTTTTCAACGGGGATATGAGTAACTCCTCGCGCCGCTACTTTTGTTCCCTTGTTTCGCCGCCGGATCAGCCATTAAGAAGTCTCCAAAATAAGATTTACTAGTTTTAAATAAATTGTGAAAGGACATGGCATTTAACTTGTAATTGGGGGATTTTTTTTTTTTTTTTTTTTTTTTTTTGTCCTGCTGAATCCATTAAGTCACTCTTTTGGTTTGATGCGGCTCCCTGCTCACGCTTTGCCAGAATTATATTTAAGCTAATTTGAATTTACAAATTTGATTAGCACTGCGTTTGTCAGCTCCTTGTTGTCCTGCTAAGTGATGACATTTTCATCTCGCCATACAGTGATTTCGCTCTCCGGGTTTGTGTTGACTGCTATTTAAGATTGCGCTTTATAAACATTTTTTGTGTGTTGCTTTGGATTTCCTCCCTTTCACTTGTCAGGGATGGTTACTATTTCCTGCATTTTGAGCCCGGTGATCAAAGAAAACGACTTTTGATAAGGCTGTCACCGGCTCCTCAGCCGCACTGGCAGAAATAAACGTGTCAAGCTTTAACTTATCCTCTGAAAAAACATACTTCTAACCCCTGCTGCTCTAATTGAGTGTAACTCCCAGAAACCTGTGAACACACATGCAAAACCGAGCAGATCATAAATCAGCTTTCTATAGACAGCCGCTGCCCCTCCCCGAGGAACTTCTGGTTTCCATGAGCTGGCTGGAAATCAACCTTTTCCTTTACGATATTTTTGTACCCGCCGTCTCTTACTCTCCCAAAGTTTCTTGAAGTCCTCATCAAAATGGGAAGTGTCAATAAGGTATCGTATAGGGAAATGGGTCTTGGTGTGTTTCAGCTGTCAGCAACTGTTAGCTGTCTCTCATGTGCGGATCACAAAGTTAAATGTGCTGTCAGCAAGTCCTCAGCTCGAAATAGACGTGTTGAGGTTAGCCTGAGAAGCACCGCCACCCCCTGCTGCCCAGCACAATGTGGATCCATCAAACGACGCGAACACGTATCAGATCCGAGCGTAAAAGGTGTAATGAAGCATATTTTCAGGTTTCGAGGTGTTGGGAGTCTGCTGCAAAAACAAAGTGATCTTTTGGTCTGTCTCTGTTTGCAGAGCGGCGTTAATAACGCACCTGACGTTGATGTTATTCTGAGTTTTTTTTGCTGCAGCAGTATTCACTGCACAGGTCTGCGCTGCCTTTTTTTTTTTTTTTTGTTCCTCCTCCTCCTCGCAGAGAGTTATATCCTGATGTTTTCTGAACCTAAGCTCTGAGTGCGTGACCTCTCCCAGAGGCCCGGAGTCCCGGGCCGGTATCTTGACATGTTAGGCTGCCACCGCCTGCTAAAGGAGAGTGTAGATGCCCCTGAGGTAAATGAAAACATTTGGTTCTTGCCAGACCTGTTCACATCTCAGCTGGGCCACATGAGCTGGCAGGTGACGCGTGTACTGAGGAGAATCGGAGACCGCGGCGGTGGCCTACTTCTTTTCTTCCACGCGGGCCGTTAAGGCCACAACCCAGAAACACGGATGAATATGTTCTTGGCTCAGAAAACACACCGCAGAAAACCCGACAAAGGCTGACCTGCATCCAGGTGAAATTCAAGGCTGCTGGAATCTCATTCATTCAATTCATACGAGCGCAGTGTTGTTTTGAGTCCCCCTCTTCCTGGTCAGCGCTTCGTCTCCGGTTAATAAGAATCCCCCTCGTTAGTGAATTTAAGAGGCTCGCTCAGCGGCTTCCTCCTTTTTTGTTCTGTAATTTTCAGAAATGGACTTGACATTGTGTCGCCATCTCATATCAACATCTGCAATTACCACACAATCCACATTCAGGTCCCACGGGGAAGCATGATTGCAATTAAAAGCACGGGGCAAATGTTAATTAAGTAAACTACTTGAATCTGGAAACAGCGGCAGTTTTAAATGTTTTTACTTTTAACCTCACTCTTCTTTTTTTTTTTTTTTTTCTGCTTCCATTTATATTCGCAAGCGTGTGCAAATTACAGGGAGGCTCAATCACATTCTTCACTCCAGATATTTTTCTCCGTCTTTAAGTGACTTGCATACATTTAAATAGGAAAAATAATAATTTGCCCACTACAAGGTTGTCTCCGCGTTTGAACGTGGGCTCCTTTTGTAATCCATTTCTTTTTTGGTTAACGCCGCGGCGTTCTCCAGTTGACTGGAAGACTCGTTGGCGGTGGATATCGCTGCAGTTCACCGGGTTATTAAATCAGAGCGAATAACAGGCCAAGTTCTGGCCATTCCGGTGATTGATGAGCCAAGCTTTATTTGCTGAGGCGGTGTGTTTGTTCCTGTGTAATTGTCTACCAGATGGCTAAGCTAACTGTTCTTAAATGCCTTCAGACCTGCAGGGGTCCTGGGTCTTAACATTTTCCTTGCTAATGACATTATGCCTGAAAACATCTCATCGTGTGTGTGTTTTTTTTTTTTTCCTTTCTCTCTGTTCCTGTACTTTTCTGATCTCTAATGTTGGGGATCAAAATGGCTTCTGTTTCTAATTTAAGTCGATGTTTTGAAGTCGCTCTGTTGGTAAACTCCTCTGCGAAAATGAGCCCACTCAAATTTGAGAGAGAGAGAGAGAGAGAGCGAGAGAGAGGAGGACTCTGCTCTACCTGTGAGGAGTCAGATTGGAGGAGAAAATGGATCTAGGTGGCAGCGCGAGTCATCAATCACAGCCCCTCAAGGGGAGCTGCAGCTAAAGCTGCTCTGAAGTGCTATCTGTCAGCTGCTCCGATCCAGCCGGGGGACCAGAGAGGGGCCGTATCGCCACCCATCAGCTCATACCCAGCACACAACTGCCATGTAAACATGTGCAGGTGCTGCTGTCAAAAAAAACGAGAGAGAGAGAGAGAGAGAGAGAGAGAGGGAAAAAAAAGCTTTGTCCCAGTTCACAAGGTCGTGCATATTTTCACAAATCTTCCTCGCGCTGCTCTGGAATATCTCCAGATGCTCCTGTGATGGATTTCGATTGTTAACAGTAGTGGGTGGCGTATTGTAATCTAAAAATGAGTGTACTGTTTCTCTCTGCTTTCCCCTCGTCCCTCCCATCCCGGCTCTGAATAAAGCCACCAAGTGCTTCTCCGCCGATGTCAAGCCGCGTCTGTCGATACCTCTCAAGATGGATAGTTGTTCTGCATGCTTATTGATTCGGCGCAGGCCAGAGATATAAGTATCATTTGTCATTTCTGGAATTATTTGGAGTCCTAGTTAAAACCCAGAGTGGGGGGAGATGACCGTGCCTCGAGGAGGCGGGCGGCGGCGGCGGGGGGGGTTGGTAGTTGGTGGGGGAGTAGCGACTTGTCTGGGCTTTGATGAATGACTGCATGGGTTTTTGGTTTTTACTGCGAGCGCCAGGGCCCTTTAGCTGCTATTTGCTTTCACCATGGTCCAAGAAAAACAATGCGATGGGTCCAAGGACTGAGCAGCATCGTCCTGTCATGTAACGTAACGCGGCGAGCAGGGTGGTCCAGGCAGAAGAGTCAGGAGGAGGGTGGGCCTTGGACGCCGCACGCTGCTTCTGCGAAAGGCCCAGTGGGTCAGAAGCCGCCCCGCCACTCCGCGGTCCCGGCTGACGGCCTTGAAACGCACGCATCTGAATGTCTAGCGCTCGGCGTGACGACAAACAGGTTTTACCCGGTAAAGAGCGCACAAAGGGGAAGCGGAGGGATGTTATTGGGTAACGGTAGCTTCAGGGTATCCCCCTGCGACTTTGATTATGTTCCGTTTCGGGCGCCAGGCCAGCTGCCGAGCCGGCTTCATTACTGTATGGATCATCTTTTAAGACCGTTTAAGATCAACGAGAGCCATCGTCCGCTAACGACACACACTCTGAGAAGTTCATTACGCTCAAACTATTTGATTCATTCAGCCCAACAGTCAGCTATCAGAAATGCGGAGTTAACAGATTTTTCTTCCTCCTTTTTTTTCTCCTTTTCCTATCTTTCTTGTTTTGTTGTCGTGGAATCATTTTCATTTTTTAAAAGTGCGACTTGAAAGCGGAGCCGGGATTGTTTTGGAGTTTGTTGGCAGAGGGAAAAGTGTTTAACAGAGGAACATGTTTAACAGCAACAAAAGAGGAGAGAAGAGGAACCCCAGACACATGAATGACAAGTAATTATTTCCCTTGTCCATCAAACTGTGTTTTGATGCGAGGATGCGATCAAACATGATATGAACAATTCCGAAGCCTTCAAATGAAAATGATTCTCAAATCGTGCGCAGCCTGAGTGTGAGCTTTTGTGCTCAGTTGCAGCATGAATCATTCATAAACACACACACACACACACACACACACACAAACACACTGGGCAGGGCAGCAGTTTTTTTTTTTTTTTTTTTGCCTGACCAATATTATTGCCACAGCTTTTCACTGCTAGATGACCATTGTGTATTCATTTCCATTTTAGCTTGCCAAAATGTCTTCTCACAGCAGGAGAGGGATGGAGAGAGACAGCTTTGTGTGTGTCTCCGAGGCCTTTTCTTTTTTTTTTTTTTTTTTTTTTTTTTATTGTGGCGGTTAATATCCCTATACGCAGTGGGCTGACCGGCTGGCCCCTGATCTCCCCGCACAGCCTTCAAACAGGACAGTGCACCGACACGTCACCTCTCACATGAGCCGCCACGAGGCCTCAGAACCACGGCGTCCGGCTCCACAACCTTTCAAATAACGACAAAAAAAAAAAAAAAACACCAGCAGCTTTATGTGTATCAAAAATCCAAACAATCATCATGATCTCGCCGTCGCTCCTTCGGATGAGCTCGCAGGGAGCGCATGTTCGCTGCAGCGCACCACGAAGGAGGGTATTTGCATTAGTAGGGCAGTCTTCTCCATTTTGTTTGCCAGAGCAGCGAGAGGACAACAGAGGCCCTACTTAATCCCTTTGGAGAACTAGTGCATGAATTGATATATCCTCCCCTCTCTCTCTCTCTCTCTCTCTCTCTCTCTCTCTCTCTCTCTCCCTCTCTCCTTGCTAATGTCTTTCCTCGAACTTGAACAAACAGCCTGTGCGTGTAGAACACATAAGACAGATGTTTAGGATTACTTTCACCTCATTGCTCTATTGTGTGCACTTTAAGGGAGCTCAGCTGATGTGGAATGCCACTCATTCAGGCTCCCTGCTCCTACAGGGCTCCTCCTGCTTATCAAAGTGCCATCTGCACTCAAGACAGAACAACACAATTTTTAAGAGAAGGGATGCTTGGAAGATGTATTCAGTATAGCCCACAGAAAGGAAGAAAGAAAGAAAAAAAAAAAAGGAGTACCTGCTTTGTGGGTTGACGCAGTGACATGTGTAATTTAAAGAATGATTTTTGTGTGTTGGTCTGTCTTTTATTTCGCCTCTCGCCCTGTCTCCCACTCATCTGGTGCGTGTTTACAGATGTAGAAACAAATGGGCCAGACCCACAGTGATATTGTTGAGGGGTGACATTATCTTTTAGCCGAGCACTTATCTAATCTGGCTGCTGTGGGAAGCCGGAGGAAGCGGCTGTGGGACAGGGGCCGGGTATACTGCATCTTTAATTACCATTGATATCGCAATAGAGAGGGGAGGGATGGAGGAGCGTAGCCGGCGGAGGGGGAGGGAGGGAGGGAGGGAGGGAGGGAGAGTTGAGAGAGGGAGAAGACCCGTGTTCACTTTTTAATTAAGGCTCCGTAGTGTAACTCGTCAATGTACATTATTGGAAGAATGAACGTCAATGCCATTGCTTTTTCTCCCCCTCCTTTATCTCTGTCAATGATTCAAAGACATGATTTATGGTTCGTCTCCGTCTTTCAGGATCATCCATCAAGCGCGGGCTCTGCCGCAGCGCCACCCGTTGTAAATCATTCTGAAAGCCTGTCACTCATTTCCATTAACCGTTCCTCTGTCGCTCTGGTCTCCGCCTCCCTCAACCTCCTTTTTTTTTTCCCCTCTCCTCTCTCTGTCTCTCTCTCTTTCTCTCTCTCTCTCTCTCTCTCTCTCTCTCCTCTCTCTCCTACCACCCTCCTCCACCTTCCACTCCTGTCTCCTCCCCCTCAGTGCACAACCTACAGCCACGCAGGGGTATCAGTTCCGTTCCGCTGCTCCGTCCGCCTACCTTCTTTTCAATAAATTAACCACTTTCTCCCATGCAATGAATAAAAAGGCTCTGCACTCGTCTTGCAGTCGGCACCTACTCCTCCTCCATTATAGCTGAACACCTTAGAAATGTCACGGCGCTGACTTGTAGGCTAAATGAGGATATAGCTCAGGGAAAATATTTTTGTTGCACTGACTTTTTCAGTGGCGATATTTGAACAGCCTTGATGTGTTTGCAGTGGCGCATTAATGAACATACTGTGTGTGCCGCCACATATTAGGGGCTGCATCTGCTTGTGTTATGTTTATCTTGCTGTTGATGACCTGAGGATGATGTGGAATCTTGCATTTACCAATAAAAAAAAATCACTGATTTTAGCTTTTTGGGAGTAATGTGCTTGTAATTACTTCTTATAGCCAGATGATCTACTAACTGGATTCATTAGAGCTGCATGTGATCGACTGCGGTTTTAGTTAAATGAATTTATGAATATAGAATATCAGGTCAAATACAACAAAATACCAGGAGGAGCTAAGAATGATTATTAATGCAATTGTAACATTTGTATCATTTAGGAATGTATTTGTTTTTAGCATTTTTTGAGGAAAAAGCTGCAAATCAGAGATACTTTCCTCTGCTGTCTCCCCACAGCTTTTATTTGTGGATTTTATTTGAAGATATTTACTGTTATCTCTTCTAAGACCTCGCAATCATTTCTGAATATTTTCTGTTGCTCTTCTTTGACTCTGTGACATTTATCTCCCAGAGTTCTCTTTTTTTTCCCCCTCAAATGCCTGTAGCTCAATGATCTGGGAAATCGTCCAACTTCATGCGATCACATATGATTTTGTGCTTGTGTGGTCTCATCACTCCATCCAGTCACTGAATGAAGTGAATACAGCCAAACACTGAAACAGACCAGGGCCTAATGCATGCAGCGCCATCGTTTGAATACCGTGTGAAGTCACTCCTGGTGTTTTTCTGCACAAAATGCACAATAACTAAAAGCACCGTCTTTTTTGCGTGAGCCTGCGATTTAGCACGCTTTCGACAGGATCCCAGCGTATCAGGCCCTAAGTGGGCAGTCCTCCTATTAAATGCTGTTGGTTTTCTCTAAATTCTACCAGTAGTTTAATTCAGACACCCGAACAATGATCGCAGTCTTTAACCAGTTTTTATGGAAACAGGTCTTATGAAGAGAAATAATTGGCTCAATGGAGTGACTGTCAATCTCTTACAATGGTTGATGTGGCTGCTCTGGGGAGCCCAATTCACTGCCTCCTTTTTTCATTCTAATCAACATCCAGATATCAACACAGCAGAATACCCACAAACAGCAGAAAGCCTGTTTTGAGGGGAAACTTTCAACTATTGGGTGCCAACACATTTCACTATTTGGGCAGCCATTGTTCTCAGAGTGGGCTGTCAAAGTGACAATGCGCACCAGGCAAATCCAGAAGTTTGCACTTTTCAGAAAACAGCGGGCCCTAATCATTTGCCGGAGGACACTTGACAACAAATTTGCCATTAAAATGAATCTGAATAGGGAGGTAGCGGGGCTGTTTTTGAAGCATTTCTGCCTCTCTTACCGTTGCTTGTCTTGTCCCAGCGAGCTCCAGGTTTGGCTGGTTTCGCTTCCCTCCCTTTATGCTTGCCATGAAGCAGCCTTTGGTCCCAGTAGAAACTGACAGTACCATGCTTCAGCTGCAAATCCACTCTGTAGCCTCATTGTATTTAATGAAGGGAAAAAGTGGCAATCTACTATTAATGAACTTGGAATGTAAAAAAAAAAAAAAAAAAAAAAAAAAAGAGCCTCCCGTTGCTGAAAACTGCATAAAACTGCTTGTACAAGGAAAGCTTTGGCTGGAGCCAGTCCAGAATCTAATGAAAGATCCATACAGGGACAGCGCGGGAGGGAAGAGTTAGTGAAATGCAGATTGTTTTAATAGAATACACACAGTCTCTTCCAGCTGCACTATCAGATTCATCAAGGCCTGACCTTGATGGAGGGCTGTTGTTGTTTCGGAGGGGCCTGTGTTTAGGGTTCATGCAAAGTTTATGATGCAGGGACTGTATGTACTGTATATACTGTACGTCGACGGCTCTCCAGGGAAAACTAAAGGGGGACGAACTCCGCGGAGCGAAGAGTGAAGGAGAGCTGCCAACACCTGATTATTTGCCGCTTTAATATTACATCAAGAAAGAGCACACGCAAGGAAGTATAAGAGGACAATTTAATATTAAAGACAATTAAATACGCGATGTTGCCTCCTGGACGCAAAATAAAAGAGAATCCTGTGACGAAGCAAAATGCTTCTGAAGCATCAAACGAAGATTGAATCGGAATTGAAAACCCTCTTTATTTAGCGGAGCGAGCGGGCATGAAAAACAAACAGCACGTTAGGCGACCGCGCGCCATCATACCTTTCACTCAGTATCTCATAAAACCTGGAACAAAGGCCTTATGTGTTCAAGGCAGTGGTCCTTTAAACGATGGCCCACTTTTCCTCCCCGCTGCCACGCAAACATTCCTGACTGACATTCAATCAGGGAAATTTGAACCGAAGCAAGATGGTCTTTTATTAGTACCGCCCTGTTTGCTCGACTGGTCAGCTCCAATATGCGGCGCGGTTTGAGTGGCGTACTGTAAAGATGATGGGTTCACTCTCTGATAAGGGTGAATGAGGGGTAAACTGCTATTCTGCAGAAAGGAACCATCAGACCTCATCATGTCGCTCCTGGAGAGCCGTGTCACGGGCTCTTCAGAAACCAAGTGACAGAGCGGCGCAGCGCCGGGTCCGCCGCTCCCCTCCTTCCCCACGATGCAGCGAGAAAATACAGCGGAGCCGGAGCCGGAGCCGGCCTCGCTTCTGCTCCACCAACTGGAACTTTATCAGTCGGGAGGGAAAAGATCATCTATAATCTGGCAAATATACAGCGAGGCTTTTAAGCCTCTTCGCTTGTAACGTTATCCTACACACTCGCCAAAGTGTTTATATTTACCTTTGGCTGCGAGCGAGAGAGGACGAATGGGAGACACCAGTGCCACGTACTGTATATTTTTAACTGTTTATATTAAACGCCACATCACAGCAGCCGCTGATTTAAAGTACGGACTCAAATTGTAACAGAATATATATTCTTACTTATCTCCAGTGGCATCGAGCCAGACAGAGAGGTGTGGATTTAGAAATATCTGTTTCTGAGAACCGTGCTTTCTCAGTGCGAAGGATTTTGTTGTGTTTTAACTCGCAGGTTTGCAGCGATGGAAGATCTCTTTTGGGAAAATTTCAGGTTTTTGACTGAGTCTGACTTCCAGAAGAAAATGTTGCTGAAGTGCTTCACACAGCACTGTGCTGCATTGCCTCTGCAACTGCTCGAGTTTTGTATTATTAGATTATTTCTGCGACCGCAAGTAACAAATTACAAATACATTGCTTTCGCTGCTTTTCTTATTTTTTAATTTTTTTTTTTACATTCTTTCATGTGCAATAGTAAAATGTATTCACCTGTTTTATTAGGTGTACATTGCAATAATTGAGCGCCTTTCTTCTGGCACTGATAGTGACAGAACTTCAAATCCGTTGTGAGCACCGTTACTTCGCAATAACTGTAAAGGTCAATTTCATTTACTGTACTTAAGTTCTTGTATTTTTTAAAGGATGTTGCGTCATGTAATCTGCTTCGCTATCTCAAGTCCCTGCTGAGTGACTCATAGCTTGTTTTGTTTCTTTAATTCCAGAGAAGTTGACGCAGTCTTAGCCACAGTGGTGAAGACATGTGGAATGTAATTGGCACGGATCAGGAACAGCTGGATTTAAGGGGAACTGGCAACAAGTCGGGACTATTCCTGGGTGTAAAAGGAGCGTTTCACAGAGGGGCAGCCGCGCAGGTGTCAGGATGGGTGAAGGCTGGCATTGGCAGATCTACAAATTTTCAAACACTTTCCTAAAAGATTGCTCCTTTTGAGGACTTGATAATATAATAAGATCATTAGAAGATTAAAGGTATGAGGAGAAATCTCTGAGGGCAAAGAACAAGGCCAAAAGTAAACAAAAAATAGAAAAAAAGTAAATTCATTTTCTTTTTCGAATTCAGACTGTATGAGTTTGTGAAGAGTTTCATGATCTTGTACAATTTATTTTTACGAATTATTCCTGTTTTTTTAATTTTTCGATGTTTCGTTTTTAAAATAACCCTTAATTGTTTGAGATGTGCTTTAAATGCAAATGAATAAACACCACATGCAGCAATTTCAGTTCAAAAGTAACAATATTTAACAATCAATATTTCATTGGGTTTTTTTTTTTAAGTACAAGTTTTTCTATTGTGGCTGCATGAATATGAAAGTGATGCTTCAGCGCTGCATTGTATCTCATCTTAACTGCTTCATATATTATAGAGCTTTATAAGCTCCCAGCAGTCGTTTAAAGTTGCCCATAAGCACTTCGTTAACGAAACTTGGACAATAAAGCAAAAACTACCTACAAATCTAAACCCCACCTGTCTGCGGTGAGATGGTGATAAATACTGGGTTTAAATTCTATATGTCTGGAAAACATACAGACTCTGCTGTTTTTGCTGCTCATCTAGTGAACAGACAAAAAACAAAAAAAACGGAAAAAAAAGCAGCCGACAGGAATGGTGCATGTATAATTGTGTCTCCTGGTGCTGTTTGGAGACCCTTTGGTGAGACGCAACACCCCGGCAACTGCATGTGATGTGGCGGCTGTGGCGCGTTCAAAGTGATGACTTAGGTGCTGGAGTGCAGATTGCAATGCTCTCCCACCGCTCACTTCCAATTAGGCGGCGGGCCGAGTGATGCGTCTCGGAGCAGAAGCTTCTCGTAGGCATCAAAAGGAGCGGCGGCGGCGGCGGCGGCGCTCGGTGACATCACGGGGGGGCAGGAGGAGGGGGGGGGGGGCGTCCTGGAGTTAGAGCCGGCAATCTGACGCGGCTCGGTAAATAGTGATTAGCATCTGTGCAACATGCAAGGACAAAGACTTTAAAAAAAAAAAAATCCACACACTCATCTATGAAAATACCCTGAAAGTAAACATGCCGGAAAGCTGCGCATGTGTGTGTGTGTGAGTGTGTGTGTCTGTTTATTACTGTGTTGACTGTGCATTGCAAAGTTCTCTGTGTTTTTAGTTAACAGAATGTTGGTTGTGAAAACATTTTTGATTAATTGCCATAATTATTGTGATCATTTTTGCCCAAATGAACAGCCAGATGGCAGGATATGGTGTCATATTTGCGATCCTATCATATTAATCTGGCTCTGGGTCCATCTGAGCACATTGTGCCATTTGTTGTGTTCACAATCTGTCCACAAGTTGTCCGTGTCTTTTTCTCTCTCTCTCTTTTTTCCTTTTTTTTTTTTTTTTTTTTGAAACTGCGAGTTTTTATTTGATTATATTAGACTATTAAATATTAAAGTTGAGGGTGTATGAAAGCAAGGCATTTATCTGCATGAATAGCTTGTGTTTAGTGAAGTACGTAATGCGCTTTAAGTAACATCTCCTTCATGCATACAAAAATTAACGAGTGCTTCCGTCTCATGGTTTTGTAGCCGGAGCCTCAGATGGATCCAACAAAACCGCGTTGTGAAGGTTCACGGCTGCTTTTGAATGCACTTGCGTATTATCTAATCTATATTTTGTACCTTTTATTTTCTGCAGAACGTGAACCGCGCCGCCGTCATTAGCCTTTTTTTTTTGTTGTTGTTGCAGCTAAATACAAGACGACGTGAAACTCCGTTGCAGTCTGCCTGCACGGTTTTGAAACACATCGTTGGAGTCGTTTAAAACAAAAAGTGCTGAAAGGAAATAATGGGTCAGATGGGATCTGACGACACATTCCTATTTAAAAGCAAGTCAGAAACTATTTCAATCTGTGATATCAATTAACCTCCAGACAAATTTTGTCAAAGCGAGCAGTCTGAGTGCGATTGTTCTCTCTTTGCTCTGCAGTGTCCTTGGGCTCGGGGAGACTGTTTCCTGACAGGGAACAATGAAGAGAGAGGTGTTTACAGATCTTTACAGATGGCTCCGGGGCTCAGAATTAGGTCTCCACCATTTCTCATGTGATTCGGTTCAGAATTAACTTCAGATGTGTCATCAAGACTATCATCAGGATGTCTGACAATGTATCCGTTTGATCTTGACGTGCGCTTCTCACCGAGTTAGTCAGATATCACTGTCAGATTTTAAACCTTGTGGCGTGTGCGTGTGTGTGTGTGTGTGTCTCATTCTAATGATAGCTCGCTGAAGACGTCGCGCCGTGGTGACTTTCTTTTATAAACACACCATCCTGTTCTCAACTTCACAACTTTGTTTGGAATTATGTTTTGTACGCCGAGTACTTTTTGACTGACGTTTCACACCTATTTATAACAACAGATGAGCGCGGTGACTAAGTGTTTCTAAATGCTCGGGCACAATTAACTGTGGGTACATTGCTTACATGTGAGTGGAACCAGAAAGGAGAAACAGATACACAGCACAACATTTACAGAGACGGCTGAGAGATTGTTCAGTGATCCTGACCTGCGTTGTTAGCGTGTGTTCTGCCTATCTGGCAGGCCTCCGTTTTCTTTTATTTTTTTTTCCTCCCTCCAACCTCTCTCTGTCTCTCTCTCTCTCTCGCTCTCTCTCTTTTTTTTTTTTTTTTTTCCTCTTCTTCGCATGGCATAAATCCGGGAGATGAAAATGTCATGGAGCAGGTTCATTTTGCAAAGAGGTTTTGATTGCCATGCGCGTGTAATTGATTGTTCCAAGGACAGGGGGAAATCTAGAAATGTCATAACAGTCCTGCTTAGGTTGGTCCCACCGCTAGGCAATCAATGAGAAGTAAAAAGAGATATTGATTTGCGAGCAGCAAAAAACTGTAGCTTGAGACAACCGGAGAGCGCTGGGGAAAGTGGCACAGACGTGCAGACCTGTCACTGGCACCTATGAATTACCCAATCTTCACTGAAGATAGTGTTACCTCGGATACTCACAAAGTCCTGCGACGGGTATTTCAGCTGTCCATTAGCTAAGCTCTTCGGGCTGCTAACTCTCTGCGGCTTGTCAGATTAATGAAGGAAATGTTGACCTTCCCGGGGATAAACGTTGATGTTCTCACTATGACAAAAGTTTCCACAGGCGTGTTAATATAAGTAACATTACGCCCTTTTCACAGCCGTCACACACGTCTCTGATATGATTGACACATTTTGAATGGACTCAGTCGGTGAGGGAGGAGGGATTGTGCTCCATGAAGATATTAAAGCTTAAAGTTGACTCATAAATATATTGTCACGTAAGCCTTTAGCACCAATCCACTTGGACAGCATGGTGCCATGAAGGTAGCAGTAAATATAATCTACTATTTTCTATGCAGTTAGCTGGTTTCTCTAGATGTAAGGGGGGGGGGAGAAAAAAAAAAAAAAGGGCTCTTGGCTCGGGAGCAGGCTGCTGCTTCTGTAAATCCAGGCCTCGCTATGCCAAGAGTCTGTTCTAACGGATAAAGGTTATAAACACTTCAACCGCCTGATTTATGATGGACACCTCAGGTTTTTTGACCTTTGCATATCTCTGTCTGAAGATATAAATTTGTAGTGACACAGATTGGAGGCTTTACAGCACTTTATGACATGCTAAATCTCAGGCAAGGCATGCCAACCTCTTGTTTTGCAGGGCTAGTTAGGCTGGGAGTTGCCTCGCTTGTGCTGAGAGGCAACGTGCTCGTGGCGAACTTTTGGGATTTTTTTTTTTCATATTTAGGACTGAATAAGAAATCACACTTCGACGTTGTTTTCCAAGATGAAAAACTTTTTTACAGAAAAGCTGTGCCATAATTTATTCCGAATTCTTGACAAAATGGATCTTTTCGGAGGCGCGCCGTTGCGTTCTCTCCCCCTTCGATCCCGTCTTGTTTTTGAAGAGTAATGCACCTTGGCATGGCCGCAGCGCTGTGGTGGATCAAGAACTGGCAAAGCGCAGTTACAAATGGTGCGAGAAGCAGAGTGAGACACACGGGTGTCTTGGAGTGATCCGTTCCAGAAGGTTAATTGGTGCCTCTGGATGTCTGCTACTTAGGGCATCTGATAGAAAGCCATGGAACAGCGGGAAGGGCAGCTGTTAATCTCTGTCAATTCCACCCTCAAATACTAAGATAAGGACGAGCATTCACATTAAAATTGATATAACTGCATGTGAGTACAGTGGTTTTTACTGGAAACCGGGCAGATCCTTTCTTGGACTGAATGCTATTTATTGGCGATTTTTAAGGCGCATAAAATATGCATCGCCTTTTTTCTTGAAATGATGGTGTGTCCCAGGAATGAGAAATTTATGCTCAACCACCACTGGACTGGAAAAATGCTCACCTCCCCACTTTGGCGTGCAGTCTTTCAGTTTTTAGTGATGACTTTGAAGAGAAAGGACATCAACTGGGAGCTTGTCATGGTGTTCTCCTTCACTGTGAATACTATATATAAGACTATAAATAAAACATACCTCTGTGCTCTTGACAACTCTCTCCCTTAGCATCAAGGGTGTTTTGGAGGCCATCACTGATCTCTGCTGGCCAATCAAAACATCTCTCTTGCGGTGGATCAAGGTCACAGCACATTGGGGCTCTCCGATGTGTGTGTGTGTGTGTGTGTGTGCGCGTGTGTCTGTGTGTGTGTATCGACTCTTGTTCACCAGGCTCCATTCTGCATGTTTGTTTTGAAAGTCCGAATCCCATCTCCATCTCCATCCATTAGCTGGCAAGCAGTTCATCTCCAGGGTTTCTCTTGAGGCACTTGTGAAATATTGATAAAAAAAAAAAAAAAAAAAAAGTCTTATTTTCAGAAGGCGAAGTAGATGAAGACGTTCTATGGGCTGCCCAGTGTGGGACTCCTGAGTGCTCGGCTTCAGCCATCCCCTCATGGAGTGCCCTCTATTCAGAAGAGAAATATTAACCACATGAAATGCATAAGTGCCCGGACAGGGCTGTTATGTCCCATTCATATTTAACTCGGAGCACATCTGCCACGTCTCTCCCAAAATGCACATTTTTCCGGCATGACTATGAGGCGGAAAATATCTCAGACGTGTGACAACTCTGACAAACTGCATTTACTGCAGGATCTCTTCAAAAGATATGCAAACGCGGGCTGTGATATTGTTGACATGGGTTGCTGGGTGGTTAGATTTAAAATAATCTGCAATTGTTATTGTCAGAAAGGTTGTATTTTTTAATCTTCTGGATCTTTATTCTGATTACACTGAGTAGAGCCAGCTGCCACATGGAAATATCCTCCGTGCTGAGTCAGAGTTTCCACTAATTGGATGATGGGAAATGTGTCAATTAGAAATACTGTTGTTTAATTATCTGTTAATTGAAGCAATAATGTTTGTGCTCTATGAGTTGAGAGAACGAACAGGTGAATAATGAAAGAAGTAATTGCTGTTTATGAGACTGTCAAGGAAAATATAATGACGTGACAGATTGCCAGTAATCTTTTGAAATTTTGTATAATTGTCTAGTTTTAACACTCCTTTTCCGCGCTGTCGCTCCACAAGTGTGATCCACACGAAGATCAACATCAACATTTGCAACATATTTTAGCATTTCTCTGTCAACAAAACAACTCCCTGTCGTTGAATTAGAGAATAGTGAAGCTTTGTAATGGCAGATAAACGTCGTCTGACTGAACGAACGGCTTCAGTCGAACCTTTTAATGTATTTCTGGATCAATGCGGAACATTAGAATATCTGAGTTTATGTTAAGCCATTTCTCACATGTAGCTTGAGGGAGGCCGAGACGCTATTCACAACAGAGGGCTTACATTTTCATTGCAGTTTTGAGGCATCCATAATCACTATGGAATAGGTCATTTGCAATAACACTTAACAGGCCCCAGAAGAATCAATTTCCTTTTGTCACTCAGTGGCCAATGATTGTTGTAAACATCTCAACTTGAGGCCAGGAAAACCTTGGACACAGCACTAAGTCAATGGCCTGTCGTGAATCAAACGGTGCCGTTACACCAGCAGCAGTCTGTTAGTAGGAACATTATGTTCACCTTTACTCTCCAGCCTCCCGAGGCACAAAGCAACCGCTGCTGCTGTGTTGACTCAAATGTCTTATACTTAATGCTGTAAAGGTTGCCTGAATTACGGTATTGTAATTTATACAATAAAGTAGCCAAACTGTTGTCAGACATTGTTTTTTATTGGGTTTCTTTCTTTCTTTGTCTTCTCTAGTTTACATGCCGGATGAAGACAATGCTCTTCAGGACTCCATCGCCGAAGAAGACGGAGAGAACGACACTCAGACGGAGGAGGAGTGCTCAGAGAAGACCAGCCCCAAAGTGTCTGAGGACAGAGAGCTAGACAACAAGAGCACTAACACTTATAGTAACCAGAACTCTCCCATCAGTGTGTTTTCCAATCAAGAGGCCGAGTTAGAGTCACGGCTTAGCGACAGCAGCGACAGACTCTCAGACTTCAAAACTTCGTCACCACCCGAGAGCCAGCGGGATGAAGAAAGTCGCGGCTCCAAACACAAGGAGGAGACGGGCGGCAGCTTGGAGAAAATGCGGGCGGCCTATGCAAACTTTCTCTCCGACTCCTACTGGACGGGGATAGGAATGGACCTGAAAGTGGGCAAAAACACCAGCAAAGCCAACTGTGACAGCACCAATGGAAGCACCAAGAGCGAGTTTGACTGGCACCAGGATGCGCTCTCCAAGACCCTGCAGCAGACTCTCTCCCCAAAGCCTGCTTCCAAGCCCAACCTCTTCAGCTCCGTCCACCTGTACAGGCAAACCACCAAACCCTGCGGCTCGGTGTTCACGGGGGCCAGCCGATTCCGCTGTAAGGACTGCAGTGCTGCTTACGACACGCTTGTGGAGCTGACGGTCCACATGAACAAGAGCGGACACTACCAAGACAACAACCACAGCAAACAGAGCAACTCCTCGGCTTCTTCCTCAAAATCCAGAAAACGAAACCTGCAAGACATGGAAGGGAAGGAGGATGCGCAAAAAGTTTTGAAATGTATGTTCTGTGGCCATTCGTTCGATTCACTCCAAGATTTGAGTGTCCACATGATTAAGACTAAGCATTACCAAAAAGTGCCTTTGAAAGAGCCAATCCCAGTGATCACACCTAAATTATTGCCACCAGCAAAGAAACGGGCCTTCGAAACGACGAGGCCCTGCTCGCCTGATTCGACCACCGGTGTGTCCGGATACACAGAGGCCCAGCGGGCCGCCTCCATCTCGAACGCCAACAATAATCGCTACGGCTATCAGAACGGAGCCAGTTACACCTGGCAGTTTGAGACGTGCAAGTCTCAGATTCTCAAATGCATGGAGTGTGGCAGCTCCCACGACACCCTGCAGCAGCTCACAACGCATATGATGGTCACTGGTCACTTCATAAAAGTGACTAACTCTGCCTCTAAAAAGGGTAAGCAGCTCGCGCTTGACCCGCTGGCCATAGAGAAGATCCAGGGTTTAGCCGACCCGGCCGCCAGTGACACTGAAGCGGAAAAAGTGTCTCCAAAAAATCCTTCCCCTGGGTGCAGTGACAAGGATAGCCAGGGGGAAGGCACATCAGACAAAATGGAAGAAACTGAAACTAATGATGACAAGCAAGAGGGCGAGGATCAAAAGGCAAGCAATGGGGCTTTTAAGTACCCTTATCTCCGCGAGGAGGATCTTGAACAGGACTCAGGTGGAGGAGGGGACATTCTTAAATCTTTAGCCAATACTGTGGCCTCTGCCATCAATAAAGCTCAAACAGGGACGCCGAGCTGGAGTGCCTACCCGAGCATTCACGCTGCCTATCAGCTTTCTGGCATCATCAAAAGTGCCCCTCTCTCCGCATCTCCCCCCGCTCAGCTAAAGCAGACGTTTAACCACAAGCTGAGACCGATAGCCCCAAAGGGGAAGTTATACCAGAGTGCTGTGGGAGCCGAGGCTCCCCAGGGACAGCATCAAAATGTGGACATCAAAAAAGAAAAGGTTGGCATTAGCGATGGTAAAGAAAGTCAGAATATGAAGTTTGATCTGGTGGAGAATGATGACAGCGATTGTCAGGACGATTCCTCTTCCTCTTCAAAGCTGGATGCAGACTGTTTGAATGAAGGGAGTGAAGCGATCAAAGAGAAGTTGAGCCCAGATTTCTCTGACAGAGGCAAGACACCGAGCCCCACTGCCAGCAATGGACGCAGCGCTGCTTCAGAGCCTCTCAGTGACACTCCGGATATACTTGGCATAAACCCTCTTAGTGCGCTGCAGTCAGTTCTGAACAATCATCTGGGCAAAGCAAATAAGCCCAACAACTCAAGAGTAGATAAACTATCTGCTCACAAGCAGTCTATTTTTGCTGACATCAACCATAGCAGCGAGAAGCCGGCTGTATTGCTGGGCAGTCCAGTTAGAAATAGGCCGAATAGCAATTTTCTCTTTGTTAACGAGGACCAGCCGATTGACCTGACGAAATCCAAACACAGCAAGTCAAGCCCCTTGCTGGTACAGCCCTCCACGCCGATGCCACAGAAATATGCCCTTTCTGACATCGCCGATATGGTTAAAGTTCTTCCAAAAGCCACCACACCAAAACCCTCCATCCCATCAAGGATTCCGACGATGAAACTGGAATCAGACGTCCGACGGTTTGAGGATGTGTCCGCCGAGGTTTACTCCGTCCACAAGCGCAAAGGCAGACAGTCCAACTGGAATCCTCGCCACCTCCTCATCCTGCAGGCTCAGTTTGCCTCCAGCCTCTTCCAGACCTCGGAGGGAAAGTACTTGCTTTCAGACCTCGGGCCTCAGGAACGGATGCACATCTCCAAGTTCACCGGACTGTCGATGACCACCATAAGCCATTGGTTAGCAAATGTAAAGTACCAGCTGCGGAAAACAGGAGGGACCAAATTTCTGAAGAATATGGACACGGGCCACCCAGTCTTCTACTGCAATGACTGTGCTTCCCAGTTTAGGTCGCCGACAACGTTCATTTCCCATCTGGAGTCCCATCTCGGGTTCCAAATCAAAGACATGTGCAAAATGCCGGTAGAGCACCAGACGAAGGTAGAGGAGCCAGAACTGTCGAAGGCCCTCAGTCTCAGAGCCACAGAGCCTCTAGTCGTGGAGGAGGACATGGACTCCAAGTTCAAATGTAAGCTCTGCTGTCGGACATTTGCAAGTAATCACGCAGTCAAACTCCATTTGAGCAAAACACACAGCAAATCCCCCGACAACCATTCACAATATGTGGAAATGGACAAGGAGTAGTTTTTTTTTCTTATTATTATTGTCACTTTCCCCCCTTTTTCTTCCTTTTTTTTTTCTTTTTGATACACGGGTCAAATATTTCAACCATTTTTCAATTAGCATTGTGTAGTGTGCATCATTATGACATTTAAAAAAAAAATCATGGAGTACAGCAAAGACACACTGGTTAGAAATTGTGTAAGGAAACACTAAGAGATACTTTTGCACCCTGCTCAAATGCATCACCAGTAATGAAACGTATTACTGCTTGAAAACAACATTATTGCTGATGTTTGCATGCAATAGCCCCGGCTATGACTACTATTTATTTGTATGATATGTCAAGTTTCAATTGTATTTCAAAGGGAAAATAATGAACTGACTGTACTTTACAACCTCTGTGATACAGTGCACCTGCACGAGTGTGCAGCTGTGTGAGACAGGTAGCCCAAAACACCATAACACACATGCAGACCACCTGTACAGTGTATTGCAATGTAAAAAATAAAAAAAAAATGTTTTGTGTCGCAATGATAGAAGAGGAAAAAAAAGCACTTTAATAAATGTTTAATCACCAGTTTAGACTTGGATTCTGTACATGTCTCAAAAATAATTAGACAGTTTGGAGACGAGGAGATTTCACATGTAAATATATTTTAGACGAAGAAAAAAAACAACAACAGTGCGTCACATGCAACAAGGACAACAGTAAGACAGATGATTCCTGTGATACATGCACCTTTTTTACTTATTCAAATAAAGAGTTAACATTTGATAACGGCTTATATTCTTTGTGTCGTCTTTTCCTTATTATGTGTACTGTCTATGATCACCTGATACAGTGATTTGGGATTGAATTTGTTTAGCATTTTCCTGCAGTACATCTCAAAAGACTCCATCAGAAATCATGTAGAGAAGTCCAATTTCTGTGAAGGTGAACATAAACTGAACTTGTTTGTGGGGTGCATGCACACATGTGAAACTTATACCAGCGTGAGGCCAAAAACACTAAATCCTCTAACAGACGGCTGAATTGTGAATTTTTTTGAGAATTGAGAATACCTCAATAGTTAATGAATTTCAACTTACTGTAAATGGTGTTGTCAAAATCAACATTCCTGCATTTGACATTGTAAACCATGCATTAATTTATTTATATCGCAATTGCAACTGATAGTTCATTTAAATGTGGTTGAAAAAACATATTTCCGATCACCCTTGAAAATTACATTTTTTTTTTTGTTAGTTTATTTATTTAGAAAGCATAAAATGCAACCAAAAAAGTGAATAACTTATGCTTCCATATACATATGCCTTCATACAGATTTATCTACATATACAGGTGCACCTGTAATTGAAAAGTCAATTGTTTTGTCTTATTTCAACACTTAAAAAAGTATTTTTAATAATATATTCATGACAAAATGGTCCTGTTAAAAAAACACATTTTTGATCATAAGAAAAGTCCCAATTTGTTTAAATACTGTATTTTTGGTATGTATAGTAACAAATATGTCCAAAAAATGCTAGAAATATTTCAGTTTATATGCAGGTTTCACTGGGTCAAACCTGGACCTGGTGGGCCGCAGTCCTTCAAGTCTCGGGTCTCTCCCAGTTGCAGCACACCTGATTCCAATGAGGACTCGTTACTGGACTTTTTCACAAGCATGACGACGTCGTCGGCGTCGGCCTGAGGTGAGCTGAAGCAGGGAGAGAGCTGAAACATGCAGGACTGCGGCCCACCAGGACAAGAGGTGAGCATCCCTGCAGTACAGGATATTTGGAAAGTTATTTTGTCTTCTTGTTTCAGATGGTGTTTCAGATAGGAACACACTGATTGTGGAAGTTGACCACTTTAATGGTGCCGATTAAAAAAAAAATAGAAGGAAAAAAAATCTAATCAAATAGAATCTAACGATATATTTGAGACACTATGAATAATAGAAAAACACATTTGAGTATTATATTTGAAAAATATATGCTTTGTAACATTGTTTTGAAATATGCTTTATAAATAAATCTATTTATTGATTAATTTTGTATTATTCAAAACTGAAAAAAAATGAAATTTAATGAAATATTCCAATATTTATTATTTTTGTTGACATTTTTTTGACATATCTACAGTGAATCAAATAGGAATACATATTTGACTTTTTGTGCAGTAGACATAAAATGAATCTAATTATTTGAAAAAAATGAGTACTTTTTTCATGGCTAAGTTGTTTTTAATATGTATCCATATTTTGAAAGAAGCCGGAAGTTAAATAGAACTAATTAAATAATGTTGAGGTGAGAATCATTCAGGTCTTTATTGAGGGAGACTGTCCTCTAATATATTCCTGATTTCACTGCATAGTTTTCAAAGAGGACTGCAAAATAATGTTAATATTCAGATTTATGAATACAGAATAAGTCTTATATATGTCATATTGGAATTTCTTGAGCAGAACCTGCAGTAGACGAAGGACGGCCCCCTCGGCCCCCTCACCATGTACTGCACACTGCATTCTCTTCCCACCTTATGACTTTTAGATACACTTCGAAGATATATCTTCTTGTCAGACTTTATTGCTTTCCTGCGAAACGCTGCTGCTGTTGCTGCAAGATGGTATCATAACAATTAAACATATTTCCTCCAGCTCTATTATTTCAAGGCTATTAAAAATAATTGCCTCCTAAATTCATAAACATTTTATGCAATTCATCTCTTTTCAAGCAATCAAGTCCTCAATTACCTCCACCCATCAAATCCCCTATTTTATAACAGGCGACTGACATTTGATGGTAAATGGGAGAAAGCACATGGGCACTGTGGTGATTTGAATGCTGTGACACCAACTTGCCCCCTATTGTTGGAAATGAGCAGGCAATCACGTTGTTCATCAGATGACTCCTAATGCAGTTAAAGTATTCAGCTATAATTTCTCCTTGCATTTATAATTACTGTCAAAGACCACACACCTCAGTGAGCAGATTAAAGCTATAAATTATTTAGTGCCTTTTCTTCACCGATGGATCCCTGATTTGTCTGTAGGGCCATTATGTTTTAGAGGAGCAACTTGTTTTAAATGGGAGCGAGCATTGTTCTTAAGCTGCAGCAGCAGAAAAACAAAACAAAACAAAACCTATTGGTTTGTTTGCGCTTATTATAATATAAAGTAGGAATAAAATACACAAACGCAATGCAGATTTTACCTTTTTTTTTTTGAAAATGCCTGTTATCTGCTATCGACTGAGATCTCGTATAAGTACATAAAAATCATTATTCAGAGCATATTTAGGCTTTTGGAGACGTCAGCACAACCGAGTTGAGAATTACCCAAGGCGACCCAAAAAAGCTGCCATCATCAGTGGAAGCACAGACGGAAATTAGTTGTCTCTGGCCATAATTTGCTCTAATAAGTCAAAGTCAATGTGGAATTTACTGTTAGTACACATAATCGCTGCACGCCTCTGCAAACCTCATGAGGTTAATGCGCTTCCTATCGTCCCATCTCCACCTGTCATTCAAAGGTGCACGTACTGCAGTGGGTGGAAACCACGCACACAGGACATACGTGCTTCTGATTCCGTTTTACAAACAGACTTCTCTCTGTAAAGGGACTGATTAAATACCGATCCAACACAGATAACGTGTTATCGGTAATTACCTGAAATAAAACCCCATGATTCTTTTGATGCTTTACATTTGCATATTTGCATATTAACGCTTTAATCAGTGTATATTTAACATGTCATGGCTAATTACAAAACACAGATGGATTTTTTTTTTTTTTACATGCCCATGCGCACTGACTGCAATCATTTTCATATTCATACATGTGTATGCACTCTCAACATGGACACATCTGCATAAAACAAGACTTATCAAATTAACGGGTTAAAGGCAGAAAATATAAATATCAGTCCGTGTTTCTTGTGTTTTTTGTTTTTTTCATTTCTATTTTTTACATAGGTTGCCAATTTTAGACAACAGATTGACTAATTCTCACTAATATACTATTTTGAATAATTACTGCGATCAAATTAATACATTAATTAAAAAAAACACTACTAAAAAAAGCATGGATGGCTACATGTAGGCTAGTCTGGAGCTTAGAAAAAGCAATCATCCTGACCTTTCGAACCGCCTGTAATGTTTTGTGTTTTGTTTTCGCCTTTTTGCTGCTCCATGCACGGCGTGAAGCAAAGTTAACTTCGACTGCAGTCAGTGGTTGGAGTTACATGGATTCAAATAACTGAACTAAAAATCTCATCAAAATGAAAGTTCATGTGGACTTCTGTTTTATATTTAACATTTTTAGGGTGCATTCACAATGAAATTTAATGTAAATCCCCATGCCCACGATCTGGCGGATCATCTAAGTCTAGTTGGGGTCATTTGTCCCGACTGCGATTGTCTTTTACGTTACGTCGCCACATCAACACTTGCTGCTCTCAAACAAAATATTCTTCACCTGATCAGACTCTCGACAATAGGCATGTTCCCTGTTCCAGTTAATACAAACAAGATTAATTAATTAAGCTCACAAATCCATCTTTATAAACTTCTGGATGGAGAAACGTGTGCATGTCGTTGTGGGACGAGAAGGCCCGACTCACAGCCTCCGCTCTGGGTCGTCTATTCTGTGGGCTTGAGGTCAGGACTCTGAGCAGGCCCGTCAAGTTCTTCAACACCAAACTGGCTCATCGTCTTCATGGACCTTTCTTCGTGCGCTGGTGCACAGTCATGTTGGAACAGAAAGAGGCCATCTCCAAACTGTTCCCACAAAGTGGGAGGAGTGCAGGCGGGGAGGTGATTGCTCTCAGGTGTGAGTAGTTGGTCGTCTCTCCCTCCTCCCTCTCCCAGGGCTTAAAAGCTGCTCCAGGAGGAGGACAGCAGGATCCCGCAAGCGAGAAAGAGTGTCCTGGACAAACGGCTGGAGACGGACCTACCTGCGTTTGACTTGTCAAAACCCCTCAATCGTTTCTAGTATTTCTCACAAAGTTGTTTCCTCCTTGCTTTTTCTAGAGAGCTCCCAGATTAATTTAAGAAAGGCGAAGAACCCTCCTAGTGAAAACATGAGCGTGAAGCCAAACGCTGGTGGACACACCAGCATGTAAAAGCAGGAGCCTCCAAAACAAAACAAAGCAGAGCAGACGCACTGGGCAGTCACCCAGATATGCTCTCCATTAGCATTTCCTTTCATGAATATGGAATATCGAATGTGTCTCTCAAAATACCAGGAGGAGTTTATGCTAATAAATCAATTTAATTTCCATTTTAAGGCACATTGTAATTTACACCATCTGAAAACTGATGTGTTCTTTATGATTGTGTCCGTTTTCAAAATGTTTAGAAAGGAGCAGCGAATCAGCTCAGCCTTCAGCAGAGACGCTGCTGTTACTGTGATGAGAGGCATTTCCTCACCTGGAACCTCATGGCTTTTATTTGCACACTTCATGATGAGATATTTTCTGTTGTATCTCAGACGTGGACTTTGCTTTTGCTCCTTCTCTTGATATTTTTACAGAACATGATGTACTCTCTGCCTTACATTTATCATGCTCATTAATTTTAAAGAATCTCCAAACCACTGGTATCTCTTGGGCGACATTGCTGACGCATGATATCACGTAGTATCGCCAAGTGGTATCGGGGAACTTTTCGAGTACAGTATTGGACCTGATACCTAATATCAGTACATCCAATACCACGGAATCACATTTCACTTTGTGCTGGTGGAGGCTTAATACTCCATCTAATCACTGCATGGTGAGGGTCAGCAAAGGGTCATGTGATCAGCCTAATAATCCACACAAAACCCTCAATTCTCATTTCTCTGTTTGCATCTTTGGTCACTTGTGGTGTTATCCTGAGTTTATCACCTGCAAAACAGAACTCACAGCTATTTGTGTGAGCAAGCATTCGATCGTGCTTTAGCGGAGACTCTCAGTAAATCAGGTCCACAATGTTCACTTTTTGCCTCTTATATCCACTCTCTAACAGGTACCACACTAAAAGGATTAGTGTAACCTTTGTAATGTATTTATTCGTCTGATTTTCACAAATCTAGCTGTGAAATAGTTTTTGAAATGCTTTTCAGGCCCCCCTGTCTGACTGCAAACATCAGGAAGGCTTCCATTCCTCCCATCATGGAGTTACTTCCTAAAGCAGTTCTAATAGCTTAGTTGAAAAATCAAATTATGCACATAAGTGTGGCTGCATTGCAGACGCAGTGAAACCCGACCTTAGCAAAATTGACGCCAGCCCGCATTTGCAAATCCTTTGTCAATCTGTCATTAAACATGCTATCAAATAATGATAAGTGTACGCTCCTTGCTCGCACTGGCGTGCGTCTGGCTGATGCTGATGTGCTGTAATGGGGAAAATGTGCATCAGGATTTTGCCTGCTTGGATACACACAAAACATTTGACTCTGACTTTGCTTTGCCCTGCGCCAGACGAGCGTGGATTCACTGCATCATCCGGCCAGTAAACCGGAGGTGGAGGAGGGTTCAAAATGTTCATCACACAGCGGCGGGGTAATGACGAGCTCATGTGTTTAATGAAGGGCTGTAGAACTTATAGCTATAATGACCCACATCCTGACTCCCTTTTCTCCCATTTATTCTCCCCAAAGTCCTCAGGTTATTACGTCCCTTTGAGAAATATCCCAGGAAGAGCATTACATTTCTCCCCTGCCTTTCAAATATTAGACATCAGGACATTTGACATTTTACCTGCATGGTGCAATTGAAGATATTGTTTTACAATATAAGACACATCGAATCCCCCTTTTTTTTTTTTTTACCCACACAGCTGGTTTCTAATAAGGTGTAAAAATCCACTTTATAATGAATTGTGTCTCTTGAGACTCTGGGCACTGCAGGACAGAGTTATGCATGTATGTCTGCTCTCTTACATACATCACATCTTCCAAATAGCCCATAGTCCTCCTCTGTTAATGGTGTTGCTTCGAATATGCTAATTAAGCAAAAAAAAAAAAGTGATGAATGGAATACATTTGATCAATCAAGTAGGCCTAAGCCCCTGGTGCTGCATATTCATTGTACATCATGAATATGAAACCAAAGTCATTTATCAAATATCAGTTGCACATTTGTATCTTATTAATCATACATGCTGAAACTTCTGTCTTGTCAGAAAAGCTGAAGGTTGATGAAGCACTTGCAAAAAGGATTAAACTCAGGGAACTCGGGATAGTGCTTCAGTTATAATGCATGAGATATTTTGAAACTTCCAGAATCTTAAACAGTCGGCGGACCCTCGCTGCTGATGATGCTCGGACCATCATAACCCTGTGAACACTGAGAGTTTTAATTATTCCTCCAGATTCAGATTGACAGGTTGTACTTTATCTTTTGTTTCATCCTTCAGGACAGGGCAGTGGTGTGGTGGTTCGCACTCTTCACTTGTATCGAGTCCCTGGTAATACCTAGTTTTATTCAAGGCCTTTTTATGTGGAGTTTGCATGTTCTCCCTGTTTCATTGGCTGCTTTAGTCTCAATTTACAGTCTAAAATCTTCAGGATTCAGTGCTCTGGGAGCCTTTCTTTGACCCAATGTTGGGTTTTATTCTTAAAGGTGCATTAAGGAGTTTTACAACCTTAAAAATACTTATTTTCCACTATAAACATGTTCCACATTTTTAATGATGTGTACAATGTGCCCTGACATATTCATTACAAGTACCTCTAAAAGCGCTAAATTATCACTTGAAAGTTGCAGTGCCGGTCCGGCACCAGCATTTTTTTGGGGAGAATTTGAAAGGAATGACGTAATGCGCGCTCTGGCTGGTTAGGTTTCGCTTTGTCCGCCATTACTCCGCCAGATGCTTAGCGAGCAACAACTGAGCAGGATCTTCCAGAAAGTAAGAAAAGACTGGCTTCTAGCACTGCCACAGCTCCACACAGACTCCACCAGGTAAAAGAAACTTAAATCTTACTTGAGCGCTACTAAACGAGTGAAGACGGAGTCCCTCTCTTCCGTGCACGCGAGCCACAGGGACGAGTTTTTCACTAAGCTGCATTACGCCCAAGGCCTGCAGGGGGCGCCGTTTTGCATAAAACGTGCAAACTCCTCAGTGCACCTTTAATCTTATCCTGGTGTGCTGTGTTGGAAGTATATATTGTCTCTCAACGTGCTGAGCTGATTCTCACTGAGTTCATCTTGTAAGTTTCTCCAAGAAAAAATAATCACACAAAGTAAAAACAAACAGCAACAAAAAACAGCTTAACAATTAAAAAGATACAAATGCAGCATTATAATATTATTTGGTGCTCATTATAGTGAGAATATGACCAGTTCAAGCCAAGGCTCACACCCCTTTCTCCATGGAGTATGCACGTTTTCCTGTTTCCTCCCACAGTCTAAAAAACAAGTATTCGAGGTCAATCTGTGTCTCTAAACTGCCCGTTGGTGTGAATGTGATTGTGACTGTCTGCCTTTTAAGTGCTTTAGCACCCTGTAATCTTAGGGGAATGTAGTAGAATGAAAAAAATGCTGATATTTACCCTTCAGCCATCAACTCCTCTCTCCTTAAAACCTATACGTGTATGAGGGTATATTTGCATCCGTCCAGATATGTCTTGGGTCCGTGCATGACTTCATTAAATCTGCTTGCAAATACTTTACAGTGTTCCCTGAACACTTTGTCAAATGTTTGCGTAGTGCTCATAAATGCTAAATCGCAGACAGAAAGTGAGCCGCCGCCGTATTGGGATGGTTGTTAACGTCAAGCTGAAGCATCATATTTTTTCACCGGTAGCAGAACATATAAATTAATAATTGATCCATAACAAAACAGGTGAACAAAAGATGACTAAATAAATCACGCTGCCTTCCTTTTTCGCTTGATTTATGACACTTTATTAAACAAAAAATGATGACATTAGCTTTTACCAAACCTCTGTGCAACAATCTGTGGAGGCTTTCATTGCCATCACACAGTGGATGAGAGAACTAACACTTGATTGCCAGCAGTTCATCAGTGCATCCTTCATATTTGTCACCCAGCCTGCCTCAAGGCAGCGTGCTAGCTCAAATTGAAGCTGACATCTTCCAAATATGAAAGCAACAAATCACACATTTTTATTGGGCTTAATCTCCAGCCCGGCCCCTTGCAGACGTCAGCACAATCACGGACGCCGCTCTAATTCTTGCCGACTGGCTGCTTGTGCCTCCCCAGCATCTCTGAACTCGCCGAGGGAGGGAAAAAAAAAACACGAAACGGCCAGACGCCAGAGACAGGAGGGTGACACCTACGCTTATTAGGAGACTTTAATATGGCCGTAAGAAGCCGCACAACCCGTCTAACAGGACTGCGCTTCCAGTAATCCACGGATGAGCTGTAAATAAATATTACATCTGGAAACACGTTTGATCTCCAGGGATCTTGTGACAGGAGCAAAAGGGAGGATGTCCACATTTGACTCAGTGGATTATTCAGTTGTTTGAACTCTTAGCAGGGAATTTTGGAGGCGTTATTCATGTATGTGAAACAATTAGAAAAACATTGAGTGTACTATTGCTAAATTGTTTCAAAGTTCATTGAAAATGCAGAGGACAGCCAACTTAGTCTGAATTTTGTCAGTAAAACAATAAAATACAATATTTCTGAAGCCAGTTTGAAAGTCCAGCCAAACATGATATGAGACGGAAGAATTTCAGCTGTGAAAAGTAGAAAAAATGCCTCACAACGTATATTTTTTTAATGAGAATGTTACCACATCATCAATAATTAGCACAAATAGTTGTGGAATGCATGACTTCAGTTTTCACAATATTGAAATCCTGATATCCTCCATCAAATGGTAAAATTTAAAGACTAAAATGTGGTTCAGCTTTGATTTACATGTTACACAGTGTCCCAAATTGTTTAGATTTGTAGTTTTGCTTAAAGTTTTGATTTACTGAGATCCTTTTGAAAACCCTGCTGGATTTCCAACTAATGTAGATTCATTTTTTTTGTGGTTGAGCTGCTGAGAAAAACACCTTGACTGACATCAGGAACAAACAAGAACATTCACGTGAAGGTTTTGTGTGCTTTAGGCCATGAGTTTAGCGGAGGAGAGAGAAATATCAGATGAACTGTAATCAAATAAAGGTTTGAGTCAGTAAAGTCCACAACTAAAAGTTGTGGCGGGCCAACTGAGAAAACGTCTTTCTACTCAATGCCAACAGTATCTCCAGCAAAAGGCTGCAAACGGATGAAAACTGATGCTTCCTGGAAAGAAGCTTCTCTGCAGCCTTGTTGTTTTGGCCCTAATGCTGCCGAGTGTTTGTACTGAAGGTCAGGAGGTTAAATAGTCTGTTGGTTGGGTGGAGTCACTGCTCTGCTCCGACTGCACCGACTGCTACAGCGATTCTTCACAGAAGGCAGGAAAAGTTAACATAAAGTCATAAAATCAACACTTCAGCACTCTTGGTTTGAATAAAAAAAAAAAAAGAAAATGAAATAAAATATAAAACGTTGAAATAAAATGAAAAAAAATATGACGCAGTGGCAATATGTACTGATTTTGCGAAGTATGGACTTGAAAAAACTAAGTTAAAGCTGCTGTTATCTACTGATTTTTTTTTTAAAAAATCGCAATGTGACAGACACCACAGCAGTTGTAGATTCATTTCTTCTTTTTTTTTCAAGAAAGTATTAAAACATAACACACTGCCAGCGGTAAAATTCTATAATGTGTAATGCACATAACAAGAAACATATGGGACAAACCAGAGATCAGTTCTAATCCTTATCTTTTAACAGTTGATGAACTATGAAAATATTTAATGAGTGAACAATTCCTCTAATAAGATCATTAAGAAAACAGCTTGAAGTCGTCGAACAAGATGGTTATGTGATCCTCAAACGTGTAACCGAGCTTCCCGGCTACATCCTCAGCTTTAATATGGATAAGAGCGACTCAGCTTCAGAGGAAAACATATCCTTGCTGGAGCCATAAAGACTCACTGCTGGGAGCAAACAGAAACCCAGTCACTTTTTTTTTTTTTTTTTTTTGTCAGATTCTAGCCAAGAAGCCCTTTTTTTTTTTTTTTTTTTTTTTTTCGTGAAGCTCTGATACCAGAGAGTGCCAGTGTCTGTGACAAGGGGGCTTTAAATGTTCTTCAAAGATAAACTGAACTAAACAGCCAGTGCCAGAAGGAACAAGATAGCAATTGACTACAGCTTCCTGTAGGAGCAGGCCCCCACTGGATGTGGCGTTGGAGTTATTTCCAGCTTGATGTTGGCCGCGTGGAAGATTCAGTTTGTGACGACTCGAGCTGGTGAAAAGCTCTGTTCGACTCACAGTTGAAGAATGATGCTAGAAGAGGATGATTCGACATAGGCACCCCCAAAGCACTGGGCGAAAAAAGCTGAATTTGGGTTTCATATTGTAGAATTATGGATGCTAGAAATATAAGTGATTACACATTAGCGTAGCTGGTTATGCCAGCCGGCGTTGAGGGTTGAACTGAGGACAGCACAAAAAAAAAATTGCGAAAATGAGGGACGCTTCTGGGGTTTTTTGCGCCACTTGGGGGCAGCACAGCAGACTACAGCATGGCATTAATAGTTTATGTTGCCTTTTGTATGTTAAAAGAGACTCAATCTGCTCTTTATTTGCACATTCAGCAAACGTAGTGGAAACTGCAGCAAACATTTTGGGTCACAAATTCGATTTGCTAACATTTTACTTAGAATAAAACCGCAGTGGCATTGGATGTGAAGAGGAGAATTTAAAAGAAGAGAAGGAAAATGCAAAATGAAAGAGTATCGATCACGGAGTCAAAATCTGAGGTACAATACAGGGAAAAAAAAAATCAGAGTTTGCAAATAAAAGTCCTGGAGAACCAGGTGAAGAAATGCCTTTACCACAATAAAAACAACCGCAATCCAAAGTTTTATTTGAACTTACTAGTTTTTGAATTAGAAATGTTGATGTCTACATATTTAACCTGATAAGATGTGAGATCCATGAAATTTCTGGGTACTTTTCTTTGACTATGCAACACAATACAACACAAATACATAATCAATCGAACATTTCTGAAGAGTTTAAGCAATCAGAGTGACATACACAACTCGCCCAGCCATAAAGCCACCAATGGACATAACCAAAACCACAAAGAAACATTTCCCACAGTACAAACAATGGTAGAAACTAGAAAACACCGAGGCTTCATGTACACTACATTTTCTAGTGAAGATGCTGAACTTTCATTGGTTTACATGACAACGATGCTCAGAGCCACTGACAACGCACGATGGAGGGAGCTCCACGGTGGAACTTTTCGAAACTGCTCTGCCTCCATTGTTTTGTAAACTCCAGAATGTGCGTCCGCAGCGTGCGACTCGGGTAAGTCTACCGCCCGTGTTTGCTGTCCAAACTGTTTGTTGTCCTGAAAGTGTGATAAATGAAGTGTGAGAGAATCTGTCGAGGAAACAGAACACCAAGTATGGGAGCGGAGTGAGACTTCTGGTTTTATCTTGCTGCTCAGAATTTTCCCTCTGCCCCATATGTAAAGTGTAAATGTTTCCGTGACAGATGGATTGATGATTGATCCCATTAATCATTTACTGAGTTGTACAAAGAGTGCCTGGATGAGTGTGAGGGCACACTGGGAGGCTGCAAATGAATGGTCCCTTGTGGGATTAATAAAGATCCGAATCTGAAAATGCAACTATTTGAAAAACTCAGTGAAAAAAAGCAAATTTATGTGCTTTTACTTGAAACATTGAGAAATGAGGACTAAAATTTGACAAAATGAACCGCTGAGTGATGTTGAAGGGTATTTAAGAACTACACGTCAGTGTAAAATAAACATTTGATTTAAATTCTTTTATATAAAATGAGTATAAGTGTAAAACTCACCAAATATGAACATATTCCACCTGACACTAGTTGTACATATATTCAACCACGGTGTTATTTTTTTTTAAGATAGGAATCGATGCATATCAACAGGGGAAAAAACATAATGATGTTGATTTTCATCCACTATTATGAGCTAGATTGCCATGTTTTCATATTTTAGCTAATTTCATAAGCAAAGCCAATGTTCCCCGAGAAGTTAAGGAGACGACTAACATGGCTATTTAATCATGTAACCGTTAATGTCGCCAGTTTAACAGCAGTCGAGGAGAAAGGAGCAGAAATGTGGAAGTTAACAAATGTGGTCACTCGCCTGTAAGACGAGGTAAGATAAATGCCACATGAAAGTAGGAGAGTCGCTGTCAGATTTTGGTGAAACTTGGAAATGATGGAACTCGCAGCTGTGTTTTCAGATTTTCTGAATCACACATATGAGCCCAGTAGGAACAGCGCAACATCTGTTTGCTCATTTATGTGTCAAATACAAAACATCAGGCATGACTGATCTCACTTTGACAAAACTTAGAAAATGATGCATCTCAGCAATGTTTTCTGGCAATCAGAATTACACTGATTGGTCTGAGGGGAAATTGCATTTCACAACAGAATGACACATTCATGGCAGATTGGCCCAGATGGGCACATTTTGGGCACAACATTACTTTTACTCTGCTTTGCTAATATACATTTTTTAAAGGGTAGATTTTTCTCAGACATGACCGGAAATGGAAGATTTTAATCATTCCCCTTCACGGACTGCAAATACTGCTTCAATGATGTTTTGTAACATCAGAGCTGAGTGAGGTACAACATTTATATATATAAAAAAAAAAAAAAAATCCAAGGAAACTGCCTGGAAAGAATTTGACTGTCAGCACCATGCAAGGCCGTCCTCGCTGTAAACTAACAACCGGAATTGGACGGTTGGATCTGGACCCTTCAGACAATGTCGAGAGAATTCGGGGTTTGTTGGCTCCGTTGCAGCGAACAGTCAGCAAGGGCAAAAGGAACACTTTTTATTTTGCCACTATAAATTTGGAGGCTACAGAAGACCCCTGCCTCCTCGCTTTTTTAGGAGGGGGGGTTCTTTTTTTTTTCTTTTTCAAAGAAGCCATTATGCTTTGGGACATTAATTACAGAAGAGTAATAAGTTTATTTATTTATTCAATGTCACTTTTCCCCTTCTTTTGTTGCTTTCCTTTATTCTAGCTTTTTAATAGTTTTTCAAATGAAATATGAGAGAATATTGAAAATTTTTCCTGTTCTTATTTGTGCACAATCAGTTGTCTATTACAGTCAAGCAGCTTGCGTTTGAATGTAAGTGTGTAGAAGCTCCAGCTTACTAATAAGTGTTAATGCAAATAAATAAATGATCATTGTTTTTATTTTATTGAATTAATATGATCCTTTATGCATAGTTAAATGTTGTATATTATCAATGTGATCAATTAAACTGGCAAATATTGCAAAAAAGGGAGCTGTTTTTCCCTCAGATAATGATTCAAAAGAAGGGGGGGGAGGTTAAGTAAGTTATTTTAACTTCCTTTTGCTCCTTTTTTTTAAATGTGTGTAAACTTATCAAGCCAAATGGTGCTGATCTCGGCTGAAGGCACCCTGGACCAACCAACTAATCAACCAGCAAACCAACTGACCAGTCATCGAACGAGAAATGACTCCTTAATGGCAGCACTAAGGTCATAAACATTTATCTCCCGTTTGCATCGGGCCACTATGTTATTACAGCTGAAATAAGCACAAAAACGCCAAACAAAGCGCGACCTTCTGATTGACAGTTTTACAATCTGTTGCTTTGTTCATAAACCGCAACAATATTGACCTAAATCTGCCTCTTAAACTAAACCAGATGCAACAGTTCGGAGTGACAACTTTAAATCGTCAAACAGCCCATACGTAACAAACGTGCAGAATACCTGACAGAGCTGTATTATTTTAGCAAGTGAATGCTCTCATTTTCCCATGTCTATCAGTCAGCGCGAGTGGATAGTGGCCAAGAGGGGGATGGGTTGATGGATGGATGGAGAACCGAGGGGGGGGGCTCTCCACCTCTTGCCCTCCTCTGCTGTCATCTGTTGCCCCACAGCAGGCCAGAGGTTGTTGGCGTTTTGCTCACTTGTAATCCGTCTCACTGTCTGGCTGCCGGCTCTCGGGTCACCTGCCACTCAATTTGACATGAATCAGCATTGACGCCAGCAGATTTAAGCTCTTTCTCTCAGTCTGTAAACACAGTCCGGGTCCGCAGGCCTCCACAGCACGCTTAAAAAAAAAAAAAAAAAAAAAACGAGAGAAAACACCCCTCATATCCGAAAACCCGGTGAATGTTGTTTAATGACCCATAAGAGCATGAGAGAGCAAGCATAAGAATATGGTTGGACATGTTTTGGTTTTTATTTTGGTGATATAACTCCAATTAAACACAGAATGACAATCAGGTTGAGTTAATGTGACGTGACACGCTGATGTAACTCAGTTTTTTGCTGCCTCAGATAAAAGCACAGTTTCAGAAAGCGGAAAAACACAGTCCCTCTTTCAGTGTACCATGAGGTTCATCCAAATCCAAAAAAACCCCTTTCCTGGAGGTTCTTTTGAAAGAGTATAGCTGGATAAAAACCTGTCGTCGGAGCTGCACGAATCAGCTGTTTCCCTTTTGAAGTCAGACACTTTCTGCATGAGAGTAAGTAACGAAAGGTGTCCTGTGAAGTTTTTCTTGTAAGCAAAAAAAAAAAAAAAAAAGAAGAAGAAAAAAGTTATATTCAATATTGCAGCCTTGAGGCCTGACAGATGTATTTGCTCATGAATATTCAGAAAAGCAGACTTTTAAATACTTAAATCCAGCATTCTTTACTTCACCGTGTTGTAGCGCCGGTGTTTAAAGTAGACTGAAGAGGAGAGCAACATTAATGAAAACTCCTCAGTCTTATGGTCCATTCACTTTCTGCACTTCGTGGCGTTTACATTCCTCTCAAATATTCAGTTGCCTAGTTAATATATTCTGACGATATAGGTCTATTTTGATGATTCCCAGTTGTGTGTGAAGGTTTTTTTAGTCTCCACAATTGCACCAATACCTCCACAGATCTGGATCCAGCAACGACCTCGTCAGAAAAACTGGCAGGAACAGAGACACAAGCAGGATGTGCTGTGCAGACATTTCAACAATTCTTTCACTCAACAAAACAAAATTTCCAATCATTGTGTTAAAGAAAAAAAAAAAAGAAGAAGAAATGACACCAGTGTTCCAAATACAAAGAGACGGGTTTTCTCCTTGCAGAGCTTCAACCACATCGTCCATAAAAATCAAACTTTCACACCAAGTAATGATCAGAATTCTGAATTTAATTTATCACGTTAAAAAAATATTAATATTATTGAATTTAGCAATAAAAAGCAAAACTCTCCCCATAACTAGTTTGGAACTATCTGCTCAGTCTTTATTTGTAGCCTGTCATCGTCATTACAGCCATGGTTTTTCAGTCATGCTCAACCTCTGAATTATGATCATGTAGATTCAGACTGAGGTTGATCTGACTGTCAGGTCTCCTGTTGTGTCTTTTCTGTTTGATTTTGATATTCCCACTGTCTGGTCTTCTCTGCACACTGGTCCGTCCCCTCCGCCCTCCCCCTGCGCATCCGTGTCTCCCCCTCCCCGGAGTCAAACCGCTTTCCCTCAGTGTCTCACTGCCAGAGCGCCTCGTACCTTCAAGTCGTGGCGTCCTGCGTCCTTCCCTGTGCTTCATGTTGGGATTTACTCATGTATTTTGGCATTGGGTGAATAAGTAGATTATGAACATAAATATTATACGATACAGTTGAGAATCAGATCAAACGAGACATGAAAGACTTCTATCTAAAACCGAATGCAACATTTTACCTTATGGATTAATGGATGGAACCAGATTCATAACCTTCTTTGCCCACGGTTCAATATGTTGCTGCATACAAAGGAAATGCACCAATCCTGTATTTTCTCTTCATACTTCTTTTTCCTTCAAAAAAATAAAAGGGCATTTTCATGATTATACATGTTAACACCCTGGTTGACAGGTCACACATTTCATGCCACACCATAAAACGTCTGGCTGGACTGTATATTTTTGTTGCTTTGGCTGGAACAGAGCCCGCTTCAGGCCCTGCTGATGATACACAGCAGGATCGCTTCAAGCAAAGTGTATTAATGACCCCCGTAAGTCTTTAACTCCACCACGACAAATTACCTATTTTCAGGAAATTCTCAGTCCTCCACACACGTGAAATATGCCTCCTCTTCAGCCGCACGAGTGAACTCATGCCGCAGATTCGTACCTTTCCGAGCGCGAACGGCATGCACGGCGACGACGATCGGCCCGGAAAGTGCAAGATGCACGTCTTGCTCTCCCAACACTCTGTAACGTATCAGGCGCTCCGCAGCTGTCTGCGGTTAAAACGCTTTGTGCAAATAATAATAACAGCTTCAGCTGTTCTAAACCTAAGAGTGCTTTCGTTCTCATGCAGCGATTTTAAGCTGGAGCACTGATGCAAATGTGAGCAGCGGGGATAGCGCGAGGACAGAGACAGCTGTCACTGTGGTCAAGATTCAGACATGGACATGAGCAGCCTTAAAAACCCAGCCAGTGTGCAGACAGGGAAATCAATACAGCATTTTGTTATCTATCTCTATCTTACAACTTAAAAGAGAAGGATTATATGTCATAGAGTGAGCCCAGGCAGACTTCGGCGCAGATCTATCATTGTAGAGAGTCACAGGCCTTTTCCTGTGTAAATCATGTGTCACATGGGCAGCAAGTTCATTCTCCGGCCATGGAATACATTTAGGCCTTGGACACAGACTTCCATTTTTCACCTTTGATTGAGTGCCTCCCTGCAGTACTGAAGCTGTAAGTAGATTATTTTCCAACATGACGCTTTCATTGTTCGTTTTGTTACCGCCGCCCGTATCAGATCAAACAAGGTGAAAAATAGCTTCGCGCGCTAAAACAGGTGATTGATACATTTTAATTACTTCGCTTCTCTTAGGAGTGCAACTGTCAGGGCTGCTGAGGTTTTAATGTGACAAACGCTTGACAAGCAAGACAAGAAAGGCAAATGACACACCTGTGGCAAAGTTGTGAACAAACTGAATTTCTCCCACCTGAGCAGTCAGTCCTCAACGTGTCAGAGCCTTCAGTGCAACCGCAGGATCCCCCATAAACCAGGAGCTCAAACGGGAGCGCAGACAGTGAGTGATTTGGCTCCATCGTTTACAGGACCCTCATCCTTGCGGATGTTTCTGAACCATCTCTCATGTGGGACGGAGTGCTGACCGTGCGAGGTGGATAAAGTGAAAAGTGGCCGCAGAAAATATGAACCGCCAGGCGCCGCAATACATCCTCCGAGGCCGAGATAAAGGGCTCCGCCGAAGACGCTTTAAAGTCTTTGATGAAAAAGGAAATCTTGATATTAAACTATAATACCCACACAGTGATTGATTTTATATTAATGGCGGTTATACAGCGAACCATAAAGATGTAAAGGAATTGATCCCCGGCTCCAGTCTCACCTCCTTCACCCTCTTTCGGCTGGCACGGGAAGGTAATCTTAGTTCGCCGCTGTAGCTGGTGAGACGGGGCGCTTTGGACTCCAGGTTCTGTATATTCTCAGTTATGGGTACAAAGACACACCAGCAGGTAGTCACTCATTCCCGACATCTATATTACATCTGCGAGATGGGGTCTTCCAGAGACAATCATTCCCGCGATTCACTTCCAGCACACAAGAATCATCTTATGTCATGAAAGTATGTGAGCGCTGAAATTGTCAGACAGCTCCCACTTCCAGCTTTCATCATCCCTTCCCAAAGCATTTCGATTTAATTTAAGTGTGCCGGGAAGTGCTTTCATTTTGTTTTAATGAAGTTTTAAAAGTTGGCTGATCTGTAATGTAAGCTTCTGCCACCATCCAACTTTCACTTACCTATCATCTGTTCTCTGCGTGATTGCCACCGAATACGATGTGATGACCTGTCAGCCATTATGCTCTGTGTGGGATTCCCGAGTTCACGCAGAAGTTAATCACTGGTGCAGAGAAATAAGTCTGTCCTGCGCTTCCTTCGCCACGGAGAGCTACACAGTCGTCACATGAGTGAGTGGATTTTTCTGTTCATTCTATCAACGTCTGTCTGTCTGTCTGTAATGTAGTCAAATATTGTCTTTATCTTTCTGACAAATGTTATCCATACACACCAGGTCTAGCTATGTATCTATTTTTACATCTAGAAACCATCAGAATGATGATTACTGTGTATTTTGCATTTGTATTTCTTTAAACTGTAAACTATTCACCGCCGTCGTCGTGTGCGGTTTAATTCAGCCGCCGTCCTCGGCATTCATCGTCATTAGCACACGCAGTGTGGGAATCTGCCTCCTCGAGTCTCGCGCTGCTGAAAGTGACCCAAGATTACGTGAAACAAAGGCGCGGTAAATGCCGTCATCTGCACAAAGACAATGAGATGCTACATCCAATGTCATGGCATTATGTTGGAGAATTTAAACAAAGAATTGAACCATTGACAATATCTGCCTGGAAACGGAGACGGGGTCTGGGCTGCCACATCAAAACGGAGAAAAAAGGCATAGCATTTGAAAGCCTAAAGGCTTAAACTAATACAAAAAGTCTAATCAGACTAGCAATCCCTGATGTTAATGAAGGTGTCACACATTGCACAAAGAAAGTTGTGCCTGGCAATCTTCCATTTTTCGGCTGCCTACACCAGTGACATTTCATCTCACATTCAAAGAGCGCTGAGGCCCCTTAATGAAATGCATAATTAACATATTCTAATTGTGCTGAGCACAGTGATGGTTTTGACAGAGCTCACTTTCCATGTCTAATTCAATGCTAATTTAATCTGTTCTTTTCCCGCCGACATGACCTTTCTTGATTGAGTTTCACCGCAAAGAATTTTTTGATGGATTGATTTATCAACCTCTTGGAATGCAACAAAAGTGCCAGTTTTAGACAGACGAGAGGGGTGAAACGGCGGAGACGACAGCAGACGAAATCAGGTGACTGTGGAGGGAAAACAATTTGATATTTTAGAAATTAAATGAAGCCAGGCGAGCTCCCGTATGGAATTATGTCAGATGATACATTGCGGTATTAAAACTCTCCCGCACAAAAAAAAAAAACGTGGCTTTTTTGAATCCTGCAGGTCTAATGGCATCATTTCTCAGTCACAAGCAGAACATTGCTTAAGCCATTCAGCTGGCGTACCTTTAACACGAGGATTAAGAGGAATCTAAAGGCGTCTTTATGACAGAAAGAGCAAAAGATACCGGCACTATTCATGGATCTTCTTAATCTGAGTATTTACTAAAGGTTGATGCTGAGTAGGCAGCTAAGAGCATCTCAGCCCACTCAACTGTTGAAATTCCCATTCTTTTGTAATGGGAAAGAGAAAATCACATCCAGCAGTGGAAAAGACTCCGACACATAACGAATGGGGAGACTTTGTTTAGCTTTGAGCCGTGGGTCACAAATCGTCGGGAATTTCGTTTGTTGGCAATAATTTACTCTCTGAATACACGCGCCTTTTCCGTCCCGGTCCCTCAGATTGCCAGATAATACATTCTTATGCTTGATTTCTAAATGGAAACGCAAAACGACAGAAATTCCCTCCAACGTCTGACTCCAGGTCCCAGTATGAGGCGAGAAAAGCTAAGGTAGTGAAATTAGGGGAGAAAGCTGGGGATGAGGAGGAATGTGGAGCTGTCAGTCAGTCAGTCAGTGGGAAGGGGGATTATGCAGAGCTCAGAGCAGTAATTGAACACCGTCGGGCCCGCCCTCATTTACATCTCAGCCTTCTGCCGGCTTTGATTGGCAGCTGTACATGAAATGCCACATCAGTTGAAAGTATGTTGTGAGCTGGCACTAACAATCCTGTGGCTCCAGGGAGACCTGCCATATTGTAATTTGGTTATCAGGCATGAAGGAAATAATTCTAAGTGCCAGGAAATGTGAGGCAGAATAAATGCTTCATTGCTGCAAGTTGCCCAGGGTGACAGTTCTTATTTAATGTACAAGAGCGTCCCATTGCCTGTAGATTTGGGGAGCAGAGGAGAGGAAGGGAGATGTAAACCGGGAGATGGAGGATTTTCACAAAAGACGATGCAAAAAGGGAACAAATAATCAATACCAAGTCATAATGCGTGATTTTTAAGGTCATGATTCTCTCTAAATAATAAAAAAATCACATTAAGCCTTTTGTATTTAAGCTCTATTTATAGGCTTAAATGTGGAATTTCCAGGAGAAAAAAAAAAAGGGCACAAGCACAGAAGTAATGCAGATTTGTGCGTGCCGTTGCATCATTTGCTTGACATGTAAGTGAAAATGGGTCCTGAACGCAGCCACTTCTCTTAAGTGGCTCGGGCCTTATTTGTTTTGATGCACTGTTTTTGCATGGGGAGTCTTTTCTCTTGAGATGGAGCTGTCACATTGTAAAAAAGAAGCCCCCGATGCTGGCAGCAGCCCCCGGGCAAAATGAAAACAAGTAAGTGGCATAGATAAATCATGCCAGCCAACGTCTTGTTGATGAATCAGATAAGACCAGAGCATCTCAGGAACACTGGGCTTAATGGAGGTCCCAGTGGCAGCTGTGGGTGGGTTTATAATGACTGCTGAGTGTTTCTTTTGTTTACTTGCAATTATAACACCGATCCAGGGTGAGACGGAGGGATAGACAGACAGATAGATGGATAGATGGATAGATAAATAAATAGATCACATAGTCATCTCTGCTGTTCATCCCACAAATGCAAATACTTATTTATTTATTTTTACACATGTAGCATCGTTTACGCAATTTGGAGCGAGACCGGATTGTGCACGTGCACGTGCACATACATGCACACACACACACACAAACACACACACACACACACGGACAAAAAAAACGTGTCAATTACATCTGTGCTGTATGGAAACAGGAAAAGCATCCAATCTTCTTAAACACCCCAATATGTTGAGTTATTGTATTTTTCATATCTTATGTCTTGTATAGCTAAGATTGTAAATTAGAAAACAAGAAACTCAGATATTTCAGTTTATGTGAGATAAATTAGGAATGTTTTGGGGTTCCATGGTACCAGTAGACCATCTGTAACATAGATAGATAGATAGATAGATAGAGATGTGGAGCTACAGGGCTAATTATTCATAAACTAATAGGGTTAAGAGAAAGTGGCCTCTGCCATCATCTCTCATGTGAACGGGCTGACTGAGAGACGTGATGGCTGACATCCTCTGGCAGAGTGTGGATCATTTGTCCGCAGGAACAGGGGCCGCTCAGTTCCAAATGCCATGGTGTGTGGTGCCCAGACAATGGGCTCAATGCTGGGCTATTATCCCCTGTGTCAGCAGGGATTGGCCTCCCATTTGAAGAGGTCCACTCGTCTGCATCCATGCCACTTTGAGGAGCATCATTAGGTGGGCCTGTCAATTTCCAAGCTAGTGTTATCTAGATGCTATAAATACCGTGCATCATTCCTGCTCATATTTGCCTTCGTAGCATCCATCCAGCTGCCTGCAGTCCTGAGTAGATGGTCTCCGCTCTGCCAAATGATCCCTGCCATTTGTTTTAAATCAAACTCAAGAGTATTTCATGAATGTCCGCAGCCTGATGACAGCGCATCTGCACATTCCGTGCTAGTTTAGGTGATTCCTGCACATCAGACAACAATTTTATGAGTATTTAAATGTTTATGGCTCCTCCTGGTTGTTTGCTGCTTTGTTAATTTTGCTCCCGCAGTGACAGGTGACAGGCGCCGTAATGTAAAGCGGATACGCATCACTTGAAGTGACGCTTACGTTGATCACCTGCCACGCTCACAATGGGATTCAAGCAGGTAAATACTGCCGAATGTATAGTCAACTCCGCGTCACACCAGATCTCAACTGTGCCTGATCAAACGGGCCTGTGAAGGGCCAAGACAGGCTTAGACCATCATTAGTCCACAGTGAGGTTGCAGACTTACTCGTCGCTATCTCAGCTCATGGCCAAATTGGCTGGATGTCAATCTGTCTGTGTCTTGTGAGGTGCTAAGAAGCCTAATGATGTCTGGTCTTGGCTGCTCCATTGTTTGGGTGTTGATCTTCCTCTGCAGGTGAGGTAGGCGGCTCAATGTTTCTGGACTATCATCTGTGGATGTCAGTGATGAGATTTTTTTGTTTAGTTTTTTTTTTTTTTTTCCCCCCCTCATTCGTGTTTGAATATGTGCTGGTACGACTCCTGCATGTGGGTAAATATTAACACAATAGGGAATCAAAGGCATGGGATTTACAGTAAAGCTTCAAAAATTCCCATTAATGCTTGAATATATAATTCAGAGGAATGCAGAGGTGAGAGAGGATTTGATGCTGTAATGTTTTTTTGTTTGCAGAGATTTATATATGATGCTGTTTTTCTGACACGTCTCTTACTCACTCTTCTGGCTTGTCTTTAAACCTCCCCTTGGCATTGCCAGACTAAGTTATGTGGATTGCCTGTGAAGATGTGATATCTTGGAAGCACTCAGACTGCCCCCAGAGAATTGGCCTGTAAACCATCATTAGCGAGCAGAGAAGTGTAAGTCTTTAAAACGTTAGATCCAGCTGACGTGCCATATAACCCTTTTTTTATTCCCAGTGACAAACCAAACCATCTAAAATCATGTGTAATTATGCCGAGGCAAATCCAATTTTACCCCTTCTGAATGTAAGTTTTTCTAAATGAATTTTAAATATAGAAACATAAAGCATCTGTAGTGTTTCACAAAGAATAATGCTGGCTTTAAATCCCTTTTTCCTCCACTCAAGTCATGCAAATAAAAGATTAAATTGCAAGTGATTTGTTTGATTTGATGGATTTGTGCAATCTTTTCATCTTATGGACTTGAAAAAAAAAATATGCCCTGACTTGATGCATTCAGGGCAAGACGGAATTTCATATTTAGCTTTGACATCTCTGACAATTGGGGACAGAGGCAACCTTCACAACTTTCACATAAAACTTAGATCAGTTGTATTTTTAAAGGTGCAAAGGGAAGTCACCACACTCCACCGAATCAACATTTCAAAGTCTTCGTGGAGCCCTTGACTTTTGTGGCAGATCACAGAGGAGTGGATTGGCACGGCTCATTTACATTGTTCAGAAATCGGCGGCTGGTCTGCCTTGAAAAGGAAAATACCCCCTTTACATGGCTTAAATGTAACCTTTTGTATCCTCCGCTGCAGGAGGAAAACTGGGGAACACAGCAACGCGGCTTAAAAATGAAGGCTTTTTCCACTGTATGCGCTTGTATCTAAAAACAAGAACATTCCAGTTTAAATTTTTATGTATAATATATTTTTAAAGGTGTTTCAGGGTTTAAAAAGGGGGGGGAAAAAAGTTTGAATGACTCTGAGCGAGCTGGATCTGTGGACCTGTCAGTTGATTAGTCCTCTTGATTACCATTTATAAGAGGCCCCAGTGCTCTATTATTTGCATTCCTATTTAGCCATGATTTTGCGGAGGGCACACCGTGATTAAACTTGTCAAGAGGCCTGATTGACAGGGTCAAATCTTCACATTCCTTTCTGCTGAAACCAGAGGAAGAAAAAAAAAAAAAAGAACGAAAGTAAAATAGACACTGGATGTGTCAGCTTCCCTTTCCTTTTTCCTCTCCCAAGCTAAGCAAAAACTCCCCCTTTGTGTCCCTCCCTCCTTCCACCCCCCTGTTCTTCCCCTCCCTCCCTCCGTCTCCCTCGTTCCCTCTTACAATCTCGGTCAGGAATGTTTTAATTTTAGGGATAGATTCTGCCTGTCAAGCAGGGCTGGATGGCCTGTAGTTCAGACGATGAGATGTGATGGGTGTAAAACAATAAAAAGAGAGAGAGAGGGAGAAGGAGATGTGAGAGAACAAAGAGGAAAAGAGCTCACTTTATTGGACAGATTTAATTACACTGAATAGAGATTAAGGCAGGCAATCCACTGAGGTGTGAAATTAACCCTTGATTACTGATGAAGCTCTGAACAGAAGCTGAAAATAATAGTAAAAAAAAAAAAAAAAAGAAAAAAGATTGACCACTGGGTAGTTGTAATTATTCCAGATATCATTATTTTTATTTAAGGAAAGAAAACATCTGGATAGGTAAAGCCAGCATGGATAAATGAACAAGGGGCAGGAAGCTACATTATTAACCAGGCTGAATACACTAACAGAGAAAGACTTGACATGATCTGAAATCTAGCAGCTTGCTTGCATCAGAGATTACTAACCTTTCTGTTAGACTGGGCTCTTTCCCTGGAGGGGGAATGGGGCCATGGCGAGGAGGGGAGGAGGAAAAAAAAAAAAAAAAACAATTAAAAATGCAGAAATGAGTTGATGCAATCTGCTCATTCCAAATGATGCTGTGGACTTTTTCCTCACGAAATCTCCAACGCATCTTCGTTATTAACCGTATTTAGAAAGCGGGCAGTTGATACCTGAAAGAAGGGATTATAGGTTTTCAATATGAATGATTGTAAGCAGCTTAAAATACTTGCTTCATTCAAAAGATCCAAATGTTTTTGGCTCTTTTGATGTGATTCACAGAGAGAATAATGAACTGAACTCATGGAAGGGAAACAAAGTGCAGAAGAGGAAACAGGTGCTTTTCTCTCGCACTGTAATTTAACAGGTGCTCTGCCTCAAGGGGAACATTTTAAGCATTCTCCACAGCGTCTTATAAAAAGGTTACAGAGAAACATAAAAACAGATTCAAACCGAGAAAATAATGGCAAATAAAAGATAATCAAGCAATAATTATCAGATCAGCGCAAATTAGGATTGCAAAATCATACAAAAAAAAGATGTGAAACTCACATGTGAGTGAATCCATTCCTAGCAGCGAGATGTTTATTCATTTTCCCATCACTACACATTAACAGCCAGTCAACCAGGATGGAAATGGGGACATCCTCTCGCCCGGGCCCTGATGTTCACAACTCGGAGACAGCCAAACGCGCTGCCCCGACAAGGCTAGCTGTTTGCATAATTAGCGGTAATTAATGAAGAGAAAGAAAAGACTCGTTTGTATTTTAAATGATCTTAAATGATCCCATTAGCACTTGTCATAGTCCTGTACACTAAACAGCGTGAGTTCAATTAGATCTTTTCTCTCTCTCTCTCTTGTTTTTTTTTTTTTTTTTTGTCAAATGAAAGTGGTTTCGTGACGCCACTTTTGAAATATTCTAGTTGTGCAGATTCGTCAAGGCTCTAAGCTAAAATCAAGCAACTGTATTTCGCTGCACATCTCAGAAAGGAAGTGTCGAGAAAGATGTGCAATAACTGGGCCGAAGCACTGCTGCCTCCTTCTTATCCCTAACTGTGCGTGCATGACAGCATGCATACAATAAAATATGTACCCTGTCTTGTACATTTCATTCCCGGTGCTGAACGGACAAGGGAGGAGGACAGAGAGGAGAAATAAAGTGCCATAATGAATCTAAAAGGCATAATTCATTCTGATCAAACGCACTCAGGGATGAGTCATGCTCCGGTGAACCCTTCTGACCACTGATGGGTCTACAGCAGGGAAGGGGATGAGGCGAGGGATTGACGAGCACACATAAATTCTAATTATTCCCAATGTATGCAATCCTGCAAATGGCCGTCCTCACAGTGGTGGCCGATGACGGGTTTTTCTCTAACAAAACCCCCTCCCTGTCTTCTCCAAATGTCCCCTCAGACTTTCTTTTTTTTTTTTTTTTCCTCTTTTTATAAAGAGCTCTGGTTGTAAACCCGGGACAGAGCTGAAGGAATGAAAGCAGCGGGTTGTGTAGTCGGTAGAGAAGCGAGGGAGAAAGAAAAGGGAAAAAAAAAAAAACCAACATACACACACACACACCGGCTCCAACTCCGGTGCTGGGGAAAGAAAGGTACGATGATCAATTAATCCAGGCAGTAATTGGATGAGTGTGTATGTAAAGCGGTAATGCTGTAATGAAAGTCATCCATTGTGCACATTCCCTCCCTGGCCGGTGAACCATCCCCCTCATCATCCTCTGGATCTCAGGTGCTTAGCCATGCAAATCTGTCTGACAGCCCAGTACATCTCTGTCTGCCTAATTGGACAGTATAGAGTTGTTTATGGATATTGCAGACATTTAGGACTCAGTTGGGGGCTGCTCAAAAATCATTAGCAAACGGCCCCTGTTACTGGACTGTCAGCCTCACTTCACCGACGTCAAAGCGGCGCCATAAAAAAATGTTTATCTCTGTCAACAACGGGGGGAAGGCTCCCTTTTTAAATGGGGCAGCGTGCCTGCTGAACATTCAAACATGTACTGGTGAAATGAGAGTATGTGGACTCTAACAGCTTGTTATATCACTCCCATCGCTAGTTTCTGATGTGTAAGCGAGGTGGTGTTTTTGTTAATTAGAAAACCGCTCCGGCTGTAGAATTTGCAGTGCTGGATGTATTTACCTCGGACTGGAAGTGTGAGAATATGAGACTCTTTCCCCTAATATTTAGTTTTCACTGCCTCACATACCTTTATGCCCCCATGTTTTGACAGGACAAAGACTTAAAACTACCACCAGCAGTGTTTTCGTCTTTGTTTTAAAGCGAGGAGGCGCTCGTTGTGACCAAGCTGCAGAGAATTACAACCCGGTGATGAGCAGCTCTCCTCGGGTTTATGGAGGGTATTAGTGTCTTTCAGATCATCGTTTTGGTTTTCCGGTCGGCAGCTTTATGCTTGTGGTTCACCTTCATCGGTTTCATCGGCCTCTGGGTTTAGGATGAGTCTGACAGAAGGACTTCCTGATCAGGGGACTCAGGAAATGGTGAACGGAGCGAGAACGGGTTTGTTTAATTGTAAACAGACTGGAATGAAATCATGCAGGGATAAGATGCCCTACTGGTTAGAACACAAAAGACATGCTGTGGTCCAGTTGGAGCATATTTTGGGATTGCAGGAGGAAATAAAGGACCTGCTCTCCTTTTGGTCAGTCCTTCGACTGGAAACTCAGCGCAGCTGCAGTGACTCCAAGTATTGTTTTCAAGATGGCTGACGTGGAACGTGACATGTTAGCATAAACACTGTTTTGAAGAGAGCTTTTTTCATTGTCCTGTTCTGCAGTTAAGGTGTATGCAATATAATATGACCGAGAACGTTTTCATGTCAGGAGAGTTTTTGCTCTTGCAGTGGGAAGCGATTGGCGTTCTCCCTCTGTTGCTGTCTTTATTGACAGCTAGCATGTCCGCCAGACACGATGAGGGTGGAAACGCTCGGAGAGAGGGAAGAAAGAGATGAGGGGGCTGGCAGACAATGACTTTTCTTGCTGAAATATCACATCTACAGATACCACACCGATCCAGACACCTCCCAACCAACAACGGCCACACAACCAGACAATCCTGAGCAGCACTGACCCAAAATACATACAGCAACAGCAACCAAGACGTCTGTTTGTGCGCGCACATGTGTCTGCGTGTGTGTGCAGTTTGCCCACTGGGTATGCCCGCCCAGACCACTCCACCAGCTTTGTTGTCTCGCTTTTACATTCCTTCCTGACTCCATATTGTTTTCTGACTTGATTTTTTTTGTGTGTGATAAACTGGACCGCTTAGGCCGTTCTGTCAGGAATCCCGAACATGTCTTCAAGAGAGGAGGCCGAGCCGGAAGAGGCAGACAGGAAGATGCTGATCTTTTCATTGGGAGCGAGCAGGGTATTAAAAATGAACCGATCAGAGGGACAGCAAAGGTCAAGAGGTGCAGAGATAAAGCCCGAGTTGTCCGGAGAAGAGGCGAGCTTGTGATGGTTTGGACATGTGTTGAAGAGAGATAGTGGCCACACTGGACAAAGGAAGCAGGAGATGGAGCTGCCAGGCGGGAGGAGAAGAGGAAGACCTCAGAGAAGATTCATGGATGTCGTGAAGGAGGAGATGCAGCAGAAGAAGAGACTCAGGAGAACAACTACAACAAGTTCAAGAATTAAACAAATTACATGAAAAGTCAAGTCTGGTGCGTTGAAGCTGCAACCTGTGAGTCACATGCAGCTCTTTGTTGGTCTCCATCACACAGTGTCACTAAAAAACTAAGAATACTTTGTTTTCTGGATTTTCACATTGTCAGTTGACGATTGAGGCGATGCAGGAGGTTTGTTGATGATTCTGGTTCAAGGCTTTTACTTTGAAATCCCTCTGGCTATCATCAGTATCTATGCTCGATGCTGAAACTGTTGCACTTCTTTTAAATATTGTCATAATTTGTCTTCATACTAAATTTCACCAATGAGATAGAAATCTGCGTATTCCGTAGAATACAGCTAATGATGAAGAAAATACTACTGTTAAACATAATTTAGCTCAAGGAAACAACTCATTCGGGTACTTTTTTAATTTGAATTTATGGATTATTTACTGTTTAATATACTCATAAAGTCAGAGGGTGTCTTCTGAACACTTGGCCATTTCAATTTAATTCAATTTAAAGAATTTATTTAATTAAAAATACATTTTCCTGTATTATTTTGGAGATACTTCTATGTCAAAATGATGGAGTGATAATTTGAAGAATGATTCAAAATTTTAAAAATGAAAATATCTCAGAAATCTCAACGAAATATCCATGTTTACTTGGATCCAGAACAAAGCTTCCCGGTTCCCCCCCCCCCTCCGTCTCACTTTCTGTCCTCTCACCGGAACATGAAAGTCTCCTGTTGTACATCAGGCAGCTCCGTTCGCCTCCCGGCTCCCACCGCCAGGTTTGGCTTATGAATGTTCAAATTGAAGGCACTCGGATTTGCATGGCTGAACACGGCGAGGTGGGGGAACGGGTCACCGGGACTCCAGACGCGAGCTCTTAGAGGGACGAGGCGATGCCAGGCTGCGTGGAGGAGGCGATGTGCCGGTGGCGCTGGTGTGACCTTAACACGCGGCGGACAAAAGAGGAAGCTGTGGAGGGTCCTGCCGGGATCACGCCGAGCAGATAGCCGCACGGACTGCACTGTAAACACGACAGAAAACGCGGGCCACGCCTGCAATTATTCATCAGAGTTATTTATTAAAGCTCATTAACGCGACGGCGTTTCAGAGACAGGCCTCCGGCCAGCAGTAATAGCCGTGTCATCAAGCCCTCTTCCATTTTTGCAGAGGAACTGTTTTATCATTGCACTTATCTCCGTCAGGATGTAAATGCACCGCGCGATTGATCGGAGTGACCACAGAAGAAGACTTTATGCAGTGCACACACACATACAAAAAAAAAAAAAAAAAAAAAAAAGAGAAACTGGTGACAAGACAAGGGTAAATTCAGAAGGTGGTGCTCACTCTAATTCTCTTTTCCTCTCTCCGCTCCCTCTGCCTCTCCCCGGCTCTTTAAACCATTCCATCTTTATAGCTGAGCCAATCAATGGCAAACCAGTGTCTATTGTCTGTTCTGTGCTCAGGCCACTGCCCTCCTACTGCACCCCCCATTACAGAAATGTTTCTTCCCATCAGTGCCTTTACTTATCACTTCCCGGGTGACATTGAACTTCCTATGCCCCGGCCGCCGAGACACATCTCTGAACTCACACAATTACTCTTCATCCCCACTAACAATTTAGTAATGAAGTATTGATTTCCAGATTCCTCTCTTATGGATGATATTAGATTTTGTTTGATAAACTGTGCCTGGGCCTCTAATCTACACTGTCCCTTTTCCCACTGTCTGTAAAACAAAGTGCCACTGGAGAGATAATGACCAGGGAACATCGATGAACTCATTTCATCAATTTGTAACACTTGACAATGAAAAAGGGCAGGCATTTTTCAAGCTGCAATGTCAAAGTTTATTGCTCTGGGTACGGGCTTATTGGAAGCCAGACATCTTGAGCAGCATTCAGTTCTAATTTATGGGCCCCAATGTGCCAGTTACTTTTAAAGGAAATGTTTGGATACTGGGAGGATATTAGTGTTGCACCTGGGTTTTCTGATTCCCAGGGCCACCGGGGATTCATGTGTCATGTTAGAAAATACAAAAACAGCAGAAAAAGAGGCTGAGACTCGAGCTATTTGCAATGCAAGAAAATGCTGCTCGGGACATAAATCATGCTGAGGTGTTACATGCAAGTCACACATGCATGGATTCAAGGGCCACCTAAATGCTTGAATTCTAATGCTCTTGCTTAAACTGTGTTCTTAGAATATTAAATGCACTGGCAGTAACAACAACAACAACAACAACAAATGGGTCTAAAAGATAAGAATTTAATCTTGTAATTGAAGTCGAGCAATTCAAAGTGCTGCTTCTTCCTGGATAGTCAATGTTAAAAACAGACAGAGCAACCTTTGTCTGAAGGCAGACTGCAAATCTGTTTTGTGGTTGTGGTCGACTAACTCAGAATAAATATTCAGAACCAAGTTACCGTGTCTGAACTACGTTAACGGATGTGTTTAGTTGAAGTTACCGGTTTGATTTCATGTTCAGGTTTCATGTTACAACCACAACTCCTTCACTGCACGGTGCATGTCAGGTCATTATCACATTTCTTAAACCAACATGTAACCTAAGAGCTGTTTTCTCTTTAAAGGTACAGTGGTGCAACATTTTCATTTGCTTTTCAGCTAATATAATATCGATTATTAACCCAAATGGGAATACATAACAGTAATTTTGTGATGAGTTGTTGATATACAGTTCATCCCAAGATCTGCTTGCTATTTAACTTACTCCAGGTCATTACGTCTAGGTTGCGTCAAATCAAGGTTGTGTTATTTTTTTTTTTACCAGAAGATGGTGTATTGAGTCATTCACAGAAGCGGCTATAGCAATAGGCAGCACAGCGATTGATGCTACTGGCTGCTCCATCGTGAGGCAGACTTCTCTGGCAAGCTAGTGGATGAAAAATGGCCACTTAAATTTACCGGAATTACAGTTAAAATACAAAAGCGTGTGTAGAATAGCCTGCAAATGCTTCAAAATTTGACATTAGACATGTATATTTATGCATATAGTCATGTGTCCAGACAGAAGGCGTCTGAAAGCAACTAAATCTCTTCAACTGGACTTGGTCATATGCTGCTGAAGCCACTTGGATGAAGAGAAAAATGTCTTTAAAGACCATTGAACAGGTCAAGTTGAACTCATCAGATTATGTTGAGATATAAATAATTAACCAAATGCAATCATTAAAAACTTGAAAAGGAAATCTTTGAGCATTGCTCACTTTTACCTTTTTAACAACAGATGGTTTCAGATCAGGAAAAGGAATCTAACAGAGTATTTTGTGTCTGGTGTCGCTGGATCGAGCGCCCAACATTAAAACTGTGGTCTTGTTGAAACCAGGCCTAAACGAGTATGATGTCATTATCTGTGGGTTGACTTTATGAAACAGATTAATCCTGGTTTGCTTTCCAAGGCTCTTTCCAGACAGGTCTGTGGCAATAAAGGCCGGCTGTCTGTGTGTCACCTCCATGAAATACTGAAGCGCCCCTCTGGTCATCCATGACACCAGATCAGTCTTCGTTCTTCAATAAAGGTTTCGCTAATGGCTGCAGCTCTTTTTTTTTTTTAATAATACAGTATATCTTTTACATTATTCCAGCTGATGTGGACCTGCTTGCTTTTTGCAAAACGTATAAATTACATGTTGAGAAGTGTCACTCGTGTTTCTGATGTCCTCTTTTCTCCTTGGTACAGAAACTTTATCTCCCTAAAGATTAACTTTACACAAATCATCCAACTGTTTTGCAGATTCTTGAACTTATTCTTTTTTTTTTTTTTTTTTTTTTGCATTAAATGCATATACATGGCAGATTCCTATATATGCCCAATAACCCCGGTATTGTTTTCTGTGCTTTGTTGTATGCTCCCGTGCAGACAATTTATCCAGTACAAAGTCAAATCATTTATTTCCTCTCATTCATCCTGTTAGAATGAGAGACCCGGGGAAGAACAGCCAATTTAGACTGAAAATCCCAGTTCAGCTCAGGGTAATCTGATTTCTCTGCTCCCCAGAAATCTACATGTATAGTGCTTATCAACTGGATTACTGGCAGGTAGGAGGAATAACCCAATTTGAGGTTACTTGTTTCTCTGTGTGTAGTATTCAGTGTCACATTGCATTAGAGGAGGAGGGCTATTGCTCTGTGGAGTGGATGCGTAACTTCCTCGCTCCTCCTTTCCCAGATCTGACTGCTCATTCTTTTTTTTTTATTCTTCTTCTTCTTTGTCTTCTTTTTATGTAAATGTACTGCAATCAGATAATGGCTTTAAATGTGCACTACTTAAAATTTAAGTCGTGCCGCTGTTGTACAAGGGATGGCGATGTTGAGTCAGTGTGTTATTTGTTTGACTCTCAGAGTTTTGTCTCTTCTTTTCAATTGGTAGCTGCAGAGTTGCAGATCGCAGAGGATTGGGAAGTACAAGCTTTTGATGACATTGGGGCACAAACGCATCTCGAGGCTGATGCTTTGGCTTTGATCACTTGAAAGTAAGCGGCAATAGCACGAGCAAACTTCTCATGCTGCATTTTTGGAAGGATAAATAGTAATTCGGGGCAATTTTAGTTGAGAAATGTGGCTGTTTAACAGTCATTGTCTCAATGACTCAATACACCATCTGGTGGCACAGAGTTGTACTGCAAGACTAAACACAATGGAGAACATTGGAAAACTAGCAGATTTATACCAGCAGGACATCAAAATGTTCCCTTTAAAATGTCAGTATACGTGTTTTACTTCATCTTACTGATTATTTAACTATATTTTTATCACATAAATAAAAAATACTAATGCTACCTTTGAAGACGGAGAAAAACAAGCCAGAAAATTCCAACTTCATCTTTTTTTTCTTTCTGAAAGCGTAATTTTTCTTCCTCCCCGGGACGCAGTGAAAGTGACAGATCTGAGATGGGTTTACTGGAGTGGTGACAGGGCCAGGAGGCCACCTGCTGTATGTGGTATCACTCTGATCCCAGCATGGACAATAAGAGATCTGCTCCCACCCTCCCCCCGTCTGTTGCAGATATTATACGGAGCCCAGTATGGGTTGTGGTAACGGATGACCACTATTCATGCACCCTCATCACCACAGAGGTCAGTCTCCCTCCAACAAGAGCTGCACTCCCTCCAAGGTGATTATTGATAAAGGATGACACACCGATGTAGACACTGGATAAATTATACTCTGGGGCCAATCACTGCTCCTCTCTTGTTTCTGGAGAGGGACATCTTGCTTAATATATAAATACTGTGGTGGGACACTATTCCCTCACCTATTGAGTGACTATAAAAGAAACGGAGTGGAAACCATCAGGGATGCAGGGAGCCATGTCAGTTTCCTTTAGACACAGTCCTCCTAATATCTTTTAAAGGAAACAATCATCTTTCCTGATGAACCAAAATGTCCTGGAGTGGCCAAGGTCAAGTACATGGAGTACACACACATACACACACATGCACACACAGAGACACACATGTCACATCTTGCAACAGTAAATGCATCATGTGTTCAACTGTGCATTGTGTCCTCTGATTCTCCCTGTAGTCTGCTGTGTTTTGATCTCAAGGTGCTGAAAGGCAGATGCTTCAAATGCTTTTTTTTTTCACACAAAAGTGGTGCCATAAATAACACATTAACATCTTAATATAGCCTAAAGGCAATTCTAAACTGTGTGTCACGCAATTGCATCTATTAGCCTGTCTGTTTAGCATTTGTGTGTAGATACACACAGTTCAGGCATAACATTATGACCACTCTAAGCTGCTAAAACAGCACTGACTGATCAATACATGGACTCCACTGGACCGCTGGAGGTGTGTCGCAGCATATTTCACCAACATGTTAGCAGAGCTGGGAGTCAAAAAAATGCATTTTATAATGCTTTTTTTTAATTCTAAGAAGAAAAAATATTTCAAATAGGCTTTAGTTATACAAAACTGCAAAAGGTATAGGGCAAGATATTTTTCTTACAACTAAGTTGTCAACTAAATAGAAAGATACTCTGTTCTGGGGCAGATACCTGACAGCATTTATCATCGTATAAATTGCACAAAGATGTGCTTCATTCACAATCTCTTCCAGGTTGATGGTTCCAACCCCAATTTCACCCTGTGTGCGTAAATGGGGTAAATGTGACATTCTTCTATTGTTTTAATACCTCGTGCCACTTTGACTAACCTCTGCAGACAGAGAACATGTTTCCAGACCAGCAGTTTCAACGTGTCAAAGCCATACACTTAAACACTTCTATGCTTCTGACACTTCAACTAAATTCACATGCTTCCTGTACGTCCCTTAACTTTAAAATCTGATTTTGAAAACCCTGCAGGGAACAGGATGCCATGCCTGTGTAGATTTTGTTAGAGTAACAGGAGCTTGCAGCGATAGTAACCTTCCACATGACAGCACATGAAAACAATGTTTGAAAACTCAGTTACAAAGTGAACCTAAATGTTCAATTCATTCTATATGTTTAAGTTAATATGCAGAATTTATCATTCAAATGAATAAGTGCACTTACAATATTCTGATGTGGATTTACATTATTTCATGTGTGTTATAAATTGCGCATGTATTTACCACGCAATTGCATATATATCATTTTTATTAATGCAATCAAAGATGGGAGGTATTAAGATATTGTTGTTTTTATTCATTATTTAAAAAGTGATTAATACAAGTTTTCAGGATGAATTATAAACACAGACATTCGTCATTGCAGAGCCTAAAACATTATATTGATTATGCTGTGCTGAAATGTTAAATACGAAGGAGGGGTGTTACTAAACGAAAGTAAGAAAGGTAAAGAAGAATTTTCTTCTTAGATTTTCTAAATAAATGTTACTTCTCCAGCTCATCTTCATGCTGCTACATGTATTGTTTTTCTTGTGCGATGTGAGCAGATGATGTCTTTGGTGACATTGTACATGTTTTCCCCGCAATGTAGCTTGTTGATAATAACTGTAAAACTGGGAAACTCTGAGAAAAAAAAAAAAGAAAAAAAAAGCACACTTGCTTAGGGGTGCCATGTCCTACCAATCACTCTCTCCTTCTAAAGGGGCTCCAATGGCACCTGAGGGGGAATCTCATGGCTGTCATCCCAGAAAGCCTGCCGCACTGATGCCTGCTTACCATCTGCTCCCCATATGAGCAAAAAACATGCAATTGTCTGAGAGAAGGCACCTCAATCACGCTGTCATTGAACTAATATACTTTAACATGTTTTTCAGGCAGCGTCAGACAACATCTTGCTGGAATCTGCTTTTTCTGGGAGTCTGTTTGGCTCGTGGAGATAACAGAGAGCGAGTGTGTGCGCACACGGCGTAGGGCGAGCGCGCTTGAAATGTATATCATGGTGCTGCCCTGTCTCAGCATGGATTTGGCATCTGACAGTGAAAAAAGCCGAACAGTGGGACTCTGTCAGCGTTACACTTCCTGTAAATAACCCCTCCATGCCTTTGGTTTTATCATTCCCTGCAAATGATTCCAGGCCCCTCCAGAGTCGACAAGGAATAGCATTATTTTATGGCATAGAAAAAGAGAGAGATAAAAAGAGGAGCCGGGGAGAGAAAAAGGGAGATGGGGCTAAAAAAGGTCCTTCAGGGAACATGGTGTAAATGAAGTTCCAGGAATGACACAGGCGAGCAATGAGGCGTGGATGGAAAATATACGCTGCACATCATCGGATAGAGATGCCAGTGGAAATGGCTTCATTGAAGTGTCAGCCCTCATCCATCAATCAATCATCCGCAAGAAACAATAACGCTGTGGCGATGGGGCAGCTTTTATGGGGCTTACTCATGGGTATCGGAAACAGCACTTAAGTGTAGTTCTGACACTGGGAGAAAAACAGAGATGAGGTGCTCGGCTTATTCCACATTCAGGTAGAGCAGATAAGAGAGGGGAGGGAGGGACTAAGTATACGGTGCCCCTGTGGCAGTAAAGCTTGGACAGAGGAGTTTTTTATCTTCGCAGCAGTGGCGGATTTCTGCTTATCTCTTGTACATCCGCTTTATCCTCATTAGTTGGAGTTGTTTTGGATTTAAAACGGGTTTATGTTGTGTTAATGTGCAAGTACAGTGGGAGGGCTTTTTAATTCTGCAGCTTTTCTTTCACAGCTAAAGCTTGTGAGGGATGGTTGAGTACAGGTAGTGATTTTATATTCCTGGTTTGAGTTTGTGCAGAGTTTGCATGTTCTCTCTGTCCGTGTCTGGGTTTTCTCTGGTTTGTCCAAAGACGTACATTTCAAGTTAATCGGTTTTAGATTGGATGAGTTCAAACTTTATGGATCCCTTTGGGACGGATTCCCTCAAGAAAATTGAAAAGCGACTCTAATACACTCATAAGTGCCTTCGTCCATAGAGAGCTGGGACCGACTCCAGGATCAGGATCCTGAAGGAATTTATTCATCCGGGGGGGAAAAAAAAGCAGAAAGCTAGAAATTCAGTAATATCTTGTGACCCACCAAGCAGCCGTCCATTGTTCCAACCCAAACAATCCAACAGTTGACTCCTCCACAGTGAAAACAAACTCCAAAAACCTTATTTCCTTTTGGCAAATATTCGACTTGTCCCGTGTATTTAAATCAGGATTGAAGCTAACAGAGAGTTTAGCAGAAAGCCAAACACACAGGCCCCCCCACCGCCGCCACAAACACCTCCAGGTTTCAGCCTGCTACCTGCTGCTTCTCTGGCCTCCGTCGCTTTGTTTATGGCACCACACTGACCCTCCAACCCACGCCCGGCCCCCCGTCCTCTCCTTAACTCTTAAAACAGTGGTGGGCTTTCTTTTTTTTGTTAACACACAGTCTTCGCATTCTTGCAACACAATGCAAAAATTGAATATACACTAAGTTCATGCATGGTAATGAACCTTTAGTAAAGTTAAAGTTAGGGTTTTAAAATGCTCAAAAGTCGTTCAGTTTTGTCACAACACTGTCTCGTTTTACTGCTCGTATTCTTTCTACTTCAGCTCTTGACAGTAAACAGTTTCAGAAAGTTCACCTGTATCTGAGAGCAGAAGGCCTCAGATTCTACACTTTAAATGTATTCAGTTCCTTTAGCTTTCATTTAAAACATAAAAAAGTTGGTCTCAGAATTTGAGTGATTTGTCTAAACATGCGCCTGCATGGTGTCATACTGTGATTAGCCTTTCATAGCAAAAAAACACAATGTGTAAGCAAGCCATCATCTGAGCCAGTGTGAAAAAAAACCAAAGGTCCTCATTATTTTTGCACTCCAGACTTCTCGTTGGCTAAAAGTGAATGCAACATGACAGAAGTTAGCTAAGATGATTGTAGCTTTATGTGGTTTATTTTTCCTGAAAGATGCCTGGTCCTGGTGCACACTTCAGAGAGAACCTGTCCCACAGTCTGAGGACCGCCGGTCCATGTTGTTGAGTTGTTGTGCCCTCTAAATGAGACAAACACAACCAGGGGTGGAGCCTCGGGGGGACTCAGGCCTGGGGGGGGGGGGGGGGGGGGGGGGGGGGGGGGGGGGCGCAGATTTGGTAGCAACATGAGGCATCATGCCCAAAACTTTAAATAAAGGCGAGAAGTCGTCTTGCAAGGGCAGGCTGTTTATTTTCACTTTCACAGTTAACCTCCAACATGAAAATTTACAAATGAATTGCCACTTTTGTCTCCAATTGCATCCTGGTAATGGGTGCCTGGGGATGAGGGGGGGGGTTGCCAGTCGGGCCCGTTTGTCTGCCCTGCCCCCGGCCCGACCTTGACTTGTTCCGCTAGTGAACACAAGCATGTATCACCATGTTCATGAGCACATTAAACACGCTGCAAACTGCAACATGCACAAGCACGAACAAATAATTACTGTTTATTTTTTGCATGTTTTCTTGTGCTCTGCAAATGTACCTGTAAAAATACATTATGTAAAAATTAATTTTTTTCTTTTTTGCTGAATGCATGAAAAAATCTAAAACTAAATCTAAAACTTGGCAAAAACATCAATTCAGTCATCTCAAACAAGTATTGAGTTGAAAGGACTTCAAACTGGAGTTAGCCTCACATCGTGCTGTAATACCTCTTACTACCACAAGATGAAGCAGTGAGCCACTTTTGTATTGCTAAAAAAAATGAAGGCTGAAACCTTTAAACTCTGAAAGGCAGGCTCACCACTGCCTACTAATGGCCAAAAGTGGCATTACATCAATCTTGCACACATGACCTTTAACATTTATTAGTTTGAGGTTGATTAGTGCGACGTGGTGCTCAAGCCATCTGCAGCGTCTCTCTGACAAACAAAAGGAATCCTCACTGTGTTTACTCAGAAATAAACCTCATCAAACCACAGGTACTGAAAACACAACACCACATTCTTTACAACTATATGTTCAGCGCTTTAACGACACTAAAATAAACAAAAAAAAAAATGCTAAATGGTCCAACAGTCGCTTTTGCTGTATGTGAGCCTTTTGATTTCCCCAACCAAAGTCTCTTGATGGCTTCTCTGCAACATGAAACATGACACATCATCCATTATTCTGTACATGTGCCTTGCTATCTCAGCCCGCTCCATATGGCCTCTGTTGTCTCTAGACACCCAAATCCCTTTCCTTAGGCCAGGGGCTGTTTTTGTGGGAACCATTACATTGCTCCTCTTCCTCAGAGGAATGGGGTGACGATGATGAGCAATCACAGCCAGAGCAGACTTTCAGCCTCAAATTCTGACAGGATATTCAACAATTGACTGTATCCGCTTTGTTGGCCCAATTGCTAATTCATGCAAGTTGACAATCTGGAGGCAACAATTATGAGTGATGAAAGGACTGAAAATAAGTGGAGAGAGCACTTAAGGGAAAGGAGGAAAAAAAAAAACATGAAGTTTACTTTACAGGGAGGGAGGGAGGTAGAAGAATTAGTAGTCATACGAGAAGAGAGAAAGAGGGTGAAATTGCTAAAACACATCCTCAGTCACAGACGAATGTATCCACAAGTCTTAAACACAGCCTCCTGTTAAAAACTCACAGCAGATGAATCGATGTCAATGAAAGCATAAAACGTCACTTGTGTGCCAAATGTGCGCTGAAATGCCCGATGCGGGAAACTTTATCGTACACAAGCCTGATATGATGGCAGAAGTCTGATAAGGAGCTGTTAAGGCCTCAGGTGTTCCAAGCCAAGGAATTTTTTTTTCTCCCCCAAGTGCGCTTGCATTAGCTATGAGGATAATCTTGGGTCATCCTGGCCCACTTTTTTTTTTTTTTTTTTTTTTTTTTTTTTTTTTTTGCATAATTGGCAAAGAAGCTTTTGGATTGAGGGACTAAAAAAAGAAGTGTTCAAATAAAGGTCTAATTAAATCACTTAAGTGAAGATTCTCCCACATTACTGTATCCACAGGAAAATTATCGCAGGCCTTTGGACCATACGGAGATTGAGTGGAGATGCAGTGCGGTGAGCGGATGGTCCGCAGTGCCAGGAAAGTACGCTGAATCTGTGCAGAAACGAACAGATTTTTAATGCTTCGGGAGGGCCCCAAATTATGGATAAAAAATGCAGAACTTGAAGTAAACAGAGGAAACATTCCACGTGTATCTTCGCCTATTAAAGAGGCTTTTTTGACACGAAAACCCTCGCAGCATTCTGGACACGGGGATCGAGCGTAACAGGACGGATGTCATAAGCTGTTGTCGACTTACGTTCTCTGCCATGCGCTTGCACTAAGTTTGCCACAGTGTGAGGGAATATGAGGGTGATGCTAAGTGAAATGCTCATTTTGCGTTTGTGATTACCAAGGCCCATGGGCGATATGCACTAATGTGAGCTAATGCAATAGATTACACAGTGCTGGCCCAGGGGAACAGACAGCAAACAGATGTGGTCTACTCAAAAAGGGAGGAGGAGGAGGAGAAGGAGGAGGAGGAGGAGGACGGGGAGGTAGTAGTGGGGGGGTGAAGATAAAAAAAAAAAAAGTTGAAAGTGTTCAATGTGCTGAAGATTGTCTCTTGCAATTTGTTGGTTACAGAATGTGCTGCCATGATGGCTTTTGTCAGACTTTGCCTTTTATAGAGACGGGAAGAGTCAACAGCAGTGTCCTGATGTCTCTGCAGATGTGGAAGCGTTTATCAAACTTCTCGTTCTCTATAATTATTGAAGTAGTGAACGCTCGGCGGATCCCAGATCAGGTAAAATCAGCGGCGTCACTGCAGGCGTGTGACCTTTGATTTCCTAACACCTGTGTAACATCTCCACGAGTTTCAACACACATAAGCAAAGTAAACAAGTTTATTATACCGGGACTGAGTTTCTTGTCCTGTGGTTAGAGCCACAGTTTCATACAAAACCATGTTATTTATTTTTTATTTTTGCGCAAGAACTTTTAACTGTTTGACCCCCCCGGCTACTTTCCACCCTTCCATCAAAGCTGAGGACCTGATCTCTGAGGTTTGCTGTGCAGCCTGAACACATACAGTAAAAAGCTGTGCGTCCAGTCCGGCACAGGCTGATCTTGACTTTGTCAATACTGCTCTCTAGTGGTCGATCTGGGTCATTGACGGAAAATCAGAACAGGCCACACACCCTGCAGGGTTGTGCACGTTTTCTCTCAACTAGTATAGTTATTCAGACTTGATTTTGGTTGGGTTTTCTGTCTTTAGTACATGTTTTCATTGAGATACTGGACTGAAGGAGTGAATCCACCACCGTTTACCACCCTCGGTGTCTGTGTGTCAGTTGTTCTTTTCCCCCCGGGCCACCTGAGCTTCCTTCCACAGTCAAAAAACAGGTTTGAACTGGTGACGATTAATTACACATTAGATTGAATATGTGTCAACTGGTATCGACCCCGAGCTGGACGAAGCTGTAAGATTAATAGATAGGAAAACTGAAAAGTTTCAGATGGTGTTTTATGGACAATTAAGTAGATGTTTACCTTTACTCAAATCTGATCACTTCTTTTTTTAATATAAATAGTCAAAATGATTTCAAAGAAAACAAAGTTGTGTATGTTTAGGCAATATAATATTTAGACACAAGAAATGTGTGTGTAAAGTAAGAATGTGATTGTGTATTTTGAGCAGCTGAAGGAAAAAAAAAAACTTGCTTGTTTAAGCAGAAAGACCAACAGGGTCAAAGGTCCACAAATTCCTCTTGTTTTCTGAGTGGACATGTGTGAGAAAAACAGTCATTTAGTCACCTTTAATTTTTTATTTCTGAAATGTGTCTTTCAATACTCAAAATATTTCCATTCGTACTCAAGCATACATGGAATGTGAACACCAAACCAAACCGAAAAAAAAAAAACAACAAAAAAAAAAAACAAAACAATGACAATAAAACAAACTATTCAATTCAGGCTTTTTCAAAAGTGGCAAAAAGACAAAGTTACATTGCAACTTGTGCATACAACCTGAGATTTCTCATTCACAGTGTACGGTAAACTGAGCCATACATCGGCAGAGCTGCTGCCGCCGCTGGATTTTTCCTGGTTTTGACATCTCATAAAGACCACTTGATGACCAGTCAACTCCGACTGGGCTCGCAATCAAAAAGCACATGAAACAAACGAAACTTAAATTTGTGTTTTGTTAATTCTGTGATTTTCGTAGCCTACAGCTCAAAGCGCCTGTTGAAGGGCGACGACTGGCTCAGCCGGCATGATCGCGTTTAGCAGCTTTACAGAGGGAAGTGTCTCGATCGCAGCATGAGGTAGAACTGTCCGACGCGCAGCGAGGGGGTCGGTAGGTACTGTGGCCCGTAAACTCCTCGGCCGAAGCCATCCAAAATTCAACAAAAACTCCCCACCACACTGTGCTCAGGAAACGAGGAACCTAAATAAGGAATAGTGTGTCTTTTACTGCCTGGGTATCAAGAGGTTTTTTTTGTTTTGTTTTATTTTTTTTAAAATAAAGAAGCAGTGTTCTCCCAAATATTATTTCTTAGGCTTTAGCTCAACACAGTTCAATATGTACTGAAAGCTTTACAAATGGATCTTCACCCCACAAATTATTTTCTTTAGTCACATATCTACAGGTTAGTGTGGGTCAAACAGAAAATGATCAACAGTTTTGAATGGAAAGATTTAACATAGAGACGATCTGCACTCTTAATCTCAAACAAAAAGGAAAAGTCTAAGGAAATTCTCTGAAATGTCATTTTCTTCTAGCAGAGTACAGGAGCAAAATCAATCTGACATCAAATATATACATGAAATTCAATTTCTGAAGATATTCTCCAAAATAAGGTAGCAGCAACAGCCGTTGAAATCCAGAGTAAGAGAAAACGGTCTCTAGAACTTCATTCATATCAAGTTCAAGGTTTTCTGAATAAGTCTGGTCAGGGTTTAGAAATGAAGAAGATCCAAAATAGTTCTCAAACTTTCAGTTCAGTGGTTTTTCCCTTCAGGCACTTTTGTCAGACATCCCGTAGCGTTGATTGGGGAAGGAGCTGGTGGGCTCTCTCCTCTGCAGGTTGGGTAGGCCCGGTAAGTGTGGGTACAGCACAGTCCTGCCTCCTGAGATTAAAACAAAAACAAGAGACATTAGCTCTGAAACAATCTGAGAGAAAACTCAAATCTACAGTGGTCATCTATTCCATACCTGCTGTGGGAGGGGCCAGTCCTCCGGGACTGGGGTTGGGCGGCGTGCTGTGATAGAAAGCGGCCAGTTCGCTTGGCGTGTAGGGATGCAGGAGGTTCATCATGCCCCACTCAGCGTCCAGACCTGCCCCGAGAGGCGGGCACGCCCCCAGAGCCTCGGACGGTGTGGGCAGACCGGCCCCCTGCGGCATGGTCCTCATGCTCCTCCCCGTCATGAGCAGCCTCCTGGGCCCGTCCATCGGCGGTCCTCTCACCGCCGGCTTCTCCCCGGGGTCGGCCATCGTGCCGGCCGGCGCAGTAAACCTCATCCGTTTGCGTGCGGATTCGCCAAAGTCCATTTTAGGGAGGCCCCGAAACGGGGTGGCGATGCACAGCCTGGCGGCGTCCGAGTGCCAGAGGGAGCCGCCTCTGGGCGGGTAGCTCCTCTCGCCGACCCCCGCTCGGTCCAGGGTGAACCTGCCGCCGGCGCCGGGTCTCCTCTGGAGCTCTGCGTGTCTGGAGGACTCCTGACCGGGCTGTGAACCGGGGTTCACCCTGACGGGCTGGACGGCTTCCTGTACGGGTGCAGGGCCAGGGGGGGCAGGCGGCTGCCTCGGACCGTTCGGGGGGTTGACAGGAGGCTTTGCTTGTTTTCCCGGCGGGGGGGGCGGGGACCTGGTTCGACGCGGGTTGCGCCTGTCGATTTGAAGCGGGGGAACATCCTTCCCGTTCAGCGCGGGGGGGCAGCCCGTGAAGCGCCTCAGTCTAGTGTTGCCTGTGAATCTGCTCCTCTTGTGGATCAGCCTGTGGTGGATAATCAGAACCTCGGGGTGGACGGTTATAAAGGGACAGAACGAGCAGGAAATGGGAAATACTACGTTCTTGGCTGGGATGGCGAGAGACTCTTTCAGAGACAGATTTAATGGAGCCTCTGAATCTTCTCTCTTTATGTCGACCTTCTCCAGGTGAACAGGTGAGGGGAGCCCCTCACTGCTTGGGGACAATTCGCTGTACTCCGTCTTCACCAGCAGTGGTGGACTGCTGCGCTTGCCACTGGCGTCGCCCAGTCCGCCAAATGGCGATCCACTGGTGGGACCCCAGAGTTTGGCCTCGGGCTTTTCATCATCGCTTCCTGGCTTCTCCTCGCTGGGGGAGGGCACGGACAGCTCCGGTCTGCTGGGGATCTGCATGGGGGGCTTGTCCTTGTGACGGCGATCCAGGTGGTATTTCAGTGACGTCTTCTGAGCGGCAGCGTAGTCGCAGTAAATACACTTGTAAGGCTTCTCACCTGAAACAAACAAATTATAGGAGTCTTTAAATTATGGAGCACAATTTAGTCAAAACTCTTCAATTCATAAAGTTATCACTGAAACTACAGGATAGCTGTAAAATCGTCACATACAGCAGCAGCCAACTTTTTTTTTTTTTTGCAAATGCTTCGTGTAGTAAAACAAGTTTTTCAAAACTGAAACGAAAAGCAACCTCTGGTTTGTTTATATACATGAATATGATCTAAAGAAAGCTTCAATCACTACTGATATATTGAAGGCATATGAGCACATTTATTCGATATGAAGACAAAAACATACCTGTGTGAGTCCTCAAGTGAACTGTGAGGTAGTGACTTGACTTGAAGGATTTCCCACAGTGAGTGCAATGTCTCGATCTGGGTTTTGAGCGATCAAATCCATCTTCACCTTGGAAAATAGAGACAAATACAGTGAACAAAATAATACTTTGAAAATTCCAAAACGTTCAACAAGTGTGTAGATGTGGATTTACCTAAATCCATGGCTTCTTCGAAGCCCTCTTCAGTGACCTCTTCTCCCTGGTCCGGTGAGACCGCTCTCGGCTGCTTCGCGTCGACAGAAGAAACTGGACTTTCTTCCCCGCTCTTCTCCCGTTTGTGCACCCTGGAGTGGAGGACCAGCTGGTGGTAGGTCCTGAAGGTCCTCTGGCACACCTCACAAGTGGTCGGCCTGTATTTGTTCTTTACTTGCTGGATCTGAGGCCGGCGCTCTTTCCCTGCCACTTTTTTCAAAGGCTGGTCCTCTTGACCTTTGACCCAAATCATATTCAATTCTTCCTTATCAGACCCACTCTGCTCATTATCTGTGCTGGCTTCCTGGCCAGTTTCTTTCTGATTATTTGGCCCGACGGCTAACTTTCCTTTGGTTGCAAGTTGCCAGGCCTGATAAGTGACAAAGGGGTTGAACTGAGGAATCCACTTCGACGTTCTGACAGGCAGGTCGCTCTCTGTAACACGGGGCTTAACATTCAGGCCTTGAAGAAATAACTCTTGGGATTCGGCAGCTCCATCCAGCCGCTGTTTATCTTTGTCTGGCTCCACCTCTCGGTTATGTATTTTACTATGTTCGGCCAAACTGTCGTGGTCCGGGAAAAAAAAGCCGCAGACCATGCACATTTTGTAAGAGCTGACCACAGGCTCCGGTGCAGGCTCCTGCACGACATCGTTGATTGTCATGGGGGGCTCGGAGTCTTGCAGTCCCTTGCCCTTTCCGCCTGGTTTCGCGTGCACCTTTACATGTTTCTTGAGGAACCAAGATTCTCTAAACCGACGTCCGCAGACATTGCAACAGTAGGTGAAGTAGTCTTTGTGCTTCCTCATATGAGACTCGAGCTCGCTGGCGTCTTGTGATATCTGGCCACACAAAATGCAGCTGTGAACCTCCTCTTTTTCCACAGGAAGGCTGTTGGGTTTGATCCTGGGCCCCTCCCCTGGGATCCTGAATTCTGCTTCGACCCGGAGCACGGCGGGCTCTGAGAAGGTGGTGGGGTGCTCTGTGAGCACATGAGGGCCCAGCTCATCCTGGCGAGTGAACGTCTGATCGCAGAACATGCACGACAGCAGTGCATTTCCTCCCGATTGCAACACAGGCTCCGGGTAGGTGGTGTGTGGTGTCATGCTACAGCCGAGCCCCGGGATGCTTGCACTGTCACTTATAAGTATATCTTGAGGTAGCCCATCTGAGCAATCCACAAACGGCAACACCGAGTAGGTCGGCATTCTCCACTCGGAGTCGGTCACACTGTCGGGGCGACAGGTACCTGGAAAGAAAAAGGAAGTTTATCTTCAATTTGTATTCATTATTTAATATCCTCAACAGAAAGTTTTAACTCATAGTATAGTAGCATCTGAAAACTGTGTTTGGTGTAAACTGTACATTGCATAAAGCATATAAGATCTTATTTATGCTGAGAAAGGAACTTTTGCTAGACCCCTCCCCATGGTTCCTGTTGGAAAGTCAGACAAATCATTGCAGGCTGCATGTTACGATTGGTCAACACGGTTAGCCAGAGGGACAAGGTTAAGATTGTATTATCCTGGCCAATATAATTGTGTTTAGCGATATTAGCATGACATTCATCAAAATATGCTTACAGCTTTGGAACTGTCACCAAAACAAACTGGATAAACCATACTGAATATTTTTTGTAAAAAAAAAAAAAAAAAAAAAAAAAGAAATTCATTACACTTTTCTTATGATCGACTTCTCTAAAAGGTGGAAATAACATAAATTAGTTTAAAGTTATGAATTTTCCTTTAACAGAAAGGCCCATTTGGCATTGTGGTGTAAAAAAATAAAATATTTTTTTTTCTGATTTCCTTGAATTAAAACAACAACAAATACTCAGATAAAATAACTTGAACAACATTGTTTTCACAGGATTGTTCTTCAGCGGGTGAGGGCAAGCATTTTCTGAACTTACATAGATGAGGAGAGTTTATCCTGATAATTCAATTGGTGATATAAACCCTAGTTAGTCTTAACAATGGCAGCAAATCAAGTAAGCTGGTTGGTTTAAATCAGACGGCCAGCCTTGTAACTTGATGGCTGGTAATATAGTGTGTAAACATGCCAGTTTCTAAGTCTTCAAAGAGAGACTGGTTGATTAATCAGCCAGGATTTGACACATTAATAAACAATGACAATAATTGTTATCTGCCTCTATTTCAGTAGAGGAAAAAAACTGTGTGATTGGCCTCAGGGTAGTGAAACCTGAAGGGCAAGATCTACAACTCATGCAAATAGAAATGAAGCTGTCCACTGTAGCATTACTGTATCTCTGTGTATACATTCATAACACCACTTTAAAATGGTTCCATCAAAGTTGAAACTGAACAATGGAGTTGATAAGGTGAAGTGGGGAAATCCCAGCTTCTGGATTCCAATCCTTTTCCAGCAAATGAAACCAAATTAAACACTAAACTTCTGCAGTTTCATGGAACGCAGAAGATAATATGGTAGAAGTTTAACTCCATGTAGAATGTCTCGTTTCTGTCTTTCCTGGTTTCTTTAAAGAACGCGCAGGCTTGCTGTTAGCCACCCTGTTTTTCCAGTCAACCCAGCCCTGTTAACACCATTCATTCAGGGCGAAGGGATGCTGGAGCAACAGTTAGCTCCTTTAAACGACTATAAACTCAATTATCTGATCACCCCAGCGGTTATTACATCCTAATATGTCCTTTATAACCCAAAACACGAGCTTTTTATTCTGTTGCTCTCTTTCCAGGAGACGAACAGATCCACATCAAACCCGATGAGGCTGGAGAGTGATATAAACACGTTGGTTTTTTAAACTTTAGCATGAATTATTCAACAGAAGGAGAGAGAAAGAAAAAAAACACGCTTTCACACGAACGAGATTTAACTGGAGAAGCACGAGCTTACGCTGTGTGTGTGTGTGTGTGTGTGTATGTGTGCGTGCGTGTGCTCGCGATATTTGTTTAAAAAGCCACTTTCATAAGTAACATAACGACTCGTTAAATTAGTTAAACTTCAGTTAATAGAGGACAGCGCGCGGAAGCGACGGAAACACTCGCGAGCAAACAAGTGTAGAAACTCACCAAACAATACCAAGTGAGAATTTCCGGATTAATAATGATTACAGCTGAGCCCCGGAGTTCAAGTGAAGCTACGAGCTGTTGTTTTAGATGTGTGTGATGCTCCTTCCGTCTCGCGCACGCACGCACGTACACACACACGCACATACTGCTACGATCGCACGCGGACACAGTGTGCAAACTGCTGAAAACTCACCTTTTCCGTCGGTGTGGATGTGAATCGTTTTCGTCCGACTTGCCGTGCTGCAGCTGTTGAACCCAGCGAGGCGCGCTCCCGTCACGACTCCCAAAGCAGGAGGAAGATGGTGCGCGTTCACGACCCCCCACCTAAAAAAAAAAAAAAAAAAAAAAAAAACAACAACCCTTATCCACATTAGCCGGTCACGTGATCAGGGGTGACAAAAAGAGCATGAATAGGTGAGTTAATTGTTACCTGCAACACACAAAACGCACAAACTTAACTCATTACAACTTATTATTAAAAAACAGACAGAAAACGTGGAAGTCTCCACCTCGGTTTCCACTTTAACTCGCTCATTTTGCATACAGTTACTGCTATTATAACGAACCTTTTACATATAGAGAGAATGTTTTTTTTTTTTTTTTTTTTTTTTTTTTACCTTGATTAAATCTGTCTTCAAGAATCCAGAAACTCTGTGAAAGTTGTGCCGGACTCTAACTGCATGTCAGTGCTGCGCTGAACTCACGTAAAGTATTGGTGATGGTAGAAAATGGTTGGTGGCAGTAAGCAGGGCTTCCTCCTCCTTCCTCTCCTTCTTATATGTGCTTTGGTCTCGCATCAGAAACCATGTGGAGGTGGGGGGAGGGGAACCTCAAACTTTTCACAGTTACATGACGCTTTTTGCAGAAGCAGGTTGGTTGAGTCACAGCAAAATGTCAGGTTCTTCCCATTTGAAATGTGCAGAAATACTCCATTTAATGATGATTAATGCTGCCGTTTGTGTCTTTGTGTATAAATATGGTTGAAGGCATAGTATCGCAGCAAAGAAATAATTGCACTCCAAAGGAAAAAAAACACCTATTGAAGTTGAAGTAAATCTACAGTACTGCCATTAAAATCACATTTTCAGAAAGTTTGATTTATTTTGTATCAGCAAGCAATGCTGATTTTAAATTCCTTAAATAACTTCCAATAAAACTATTAAGAATAGGTTTATTGTTGGGTTTCATATGATTCCATTAGAAATGTGCAAATACACCAGGTTTCATTCCTATTTAATGTCACTTTATCATGCATGTGAGGATTAATGGAGGTGTGTATGGTTGGAGGTATATCCTCCTAAAAAAAAATGTCAGATGTATAACAAGCAAAACCTCTGCCATGGTATAAACAAGCTTAATCCCACAACGTTAAAAGAAATCCTCTTTCCTGCCATCAAAAGCAAATGAAAAAAGTCTCATTAACAGTGTTTTTTTATCTGCTGTTTAGTATCAGCAGGTAGAGATAAATGTCAGTAATGTTTATTACAAATGCCACATATTAACCACTTCAAATACAGCCTCTATTTTTTTGTGACATTAAACATCCCATGACTTGTTTTTCTTTTTTTAATCCTTTAAAACTAGGTGTAGCTGTTATTGACATGTTAAACGCGCATCTTGAATTTGAAATGTGCCAAACACTGAGGCATTGATCCCATTTAATCTCACCATAGCTCACATTTGTTGGATAATAGTGGTGAATACATACATCGGTGTGTTTGTTTCACATTAATATGGAGGATGAGGTTCTCAGTATGACACATTTAACAGATTGCCTTATAGACTTTTGGCATGGCCTAATAATGTTGATAAATCCACAGTACTGCTGTCAAACAGTACAAATTAATGAAGAAAATCAACTTTTGCATCAATCAGCAATGACAAATGTCGGTAATACTGAGTACAGATGCCATATTTCAATCAATGGGAGTGCAATAAGTAATACATTTTATTATTATTTATAGATATGTGTTTTACATTTTGAATGTGAAAAGAGTGATACCACTTTGAGTTAAACAAGACGTTGATGGCATTGAAGCTCCTGCATAACACAATCAATGAGGATATTCAGCTGACTCATTCAGTACTGACAGTGAGACTTCCTCCCCCGAGCGGCTGCAATCTGGGGGAAAGAAGAAAAAACAACTTTGGTAGGAACCACTCCCAGTTCAGGACCAGTAAACACAATGGTGGCAAACTTCACTCACTCAGCAGTTTAGCATAAATGTGTCGAACGCCCAGCTGTCTTGAGTATTTATTAAAAAGCATGTTGATGCCACCAAGCAGGTTGGACCGATGCAGCGTTTCCTGTGGAATAGAAAACAAAAGCAGATGTGCAGGTTTGACGAGCAGACTTTAATCTGAAAGTGAATGTTGTGCGCATACCAAAAATACCAACACAGAGATCAACACAAGCACATACACAACATTTTGAATATGTCTATACCGCCTTTTGTAAAAATCCCATCAAATCATGTCAATCTCTGACCTGTAGATTAAAACCTCATGTGTTTTCTGTTTGCATAAGATTTTATCACTTTACATGCGCTCTCCTCTGTATTTTATTTAGTTTTAGGGGTATTTTTTTCCTTGCCTTGCCCTTTGCTTCTGTAACACAAACAAGTCTAGTATGTTAATCAAAGGCTCCACATGTGACGTGCTGAGGCCTCCCGCTCATTTCCTATTGTTGTGCGGCCACAAAGGCTCTGTGAAGGGCTATCAATCTGCAGCAGTGGTGTCATCCCTCCGGATGAATGAGTGATGAAATTAGCAGGAGATAATGGGGCCTATTAAAGAAAGAAAGTCTTTAATTGCAGGGTTGGTGGTCGTTTGTGGTGAAATACATCCTCAGCTGAATGTTTGATAAGAAGTGATGACAATTAGACGGCAGGAATTGTTTATTTTGGCCCGACTTTGATGATTTTCTATTATTATCTGGCCTGTGAGGTCAATCAGATCCTTTCATTACAAAGCCACATGCATCCATACTCAGGACATAGTAAAAGTGGACAAACACATGAGTTTTGATAATGTTCTGTCACTATTTGCTATTTTCCCTCTGAAATCCTTTGACTTAGAGTGTTTGTCTTAGATTATTTCTTTATACAGACACGTGTGCGTAGCCCTTGAATATGTAAAAAAAAAAAAAAAAAAAAACCTGATGTCACTCTAAGCTATAATAAAAAAAATATTGGGGAAAGAAATGACTATGCTGGTGGCAGTTTCTGAATACACTCACAGATGAGATCAGTCCTTTGATTGATATTTATCACTTGAGCACTTCTCAGTTTTAATTCGTTTATCTCTTCAGTTGTGTTAATGAAAAAATTGAACAGATCATTTAGCGTGACCTAATTTTTTCATGTTTTTCTCCTAATTTTTTTCTTTTTTCTTCTGTGAAATTCTCCAAAGACTGTGTGTTAGATACATGCCACTGTGCTTCAGACATTATATAAAACACAGGATTTTAATTAAAGCGAAACTGCAATATTTGAAAACTGAATGCTTGAAGATTCTGATGGATATTCAACATTTCATGATTGACTTTTTGCTAATTTTAGTGAACATTGATCACCCACTTGTGTTAATGACCATAAATCTGCAAACAATCACATTATTCTGTTTCTCTTTGGCATTTTTCCATCTATAAGTCACTTTTCCTAGATTATTTCCTTTACAAAGACATTATAACATTATGGTTTTCAACATATCCTAAAAAGGATCTTAGCTAAAACTAGAGTAATAACTTTAAATGCTGAACAAATTATTCTGTTAGGGTATTTTTCAGTCTTTTTTAAACAGATTTACTGCAGGTTTTAATTAGCATTCAACTCCCTTGTTGTGATAATGGCAGCAAGTGGAAAAACACTGGTTATTTCACCAGATTTTCCATTGTTTTCTGTCACTGTTCAAACCCAAATTTTATAAAGTCATATTATTTCTTCACGTATACTTTTCACAACATGGTAAAACATGATGTAAAGTGAAACAGTGATGTGATCGCATTAGACAGACACCCTGATAGAAAGTGGATCAACGGATGGAGAGAGGCGCAGCGGCTTGTTTTTTTTTGTCTTGACGTGTCGGGAGCAGCTGACCGCATTGTTCTCCTCCAGATTCACAGCCTGGCTTCTCTAATAATCCCGGTGTCCCTTCTGAAAGACACTGACAATATATAATCCCCCCTCTCTCACCCGGGACACCAGCTGTTGTGTCGCTGATCGTCAGACAAAGTTTTATCAGTCAGCCAAAAGAATTTCTGTTTTCAGAAATTCCTCCATGTTTGAAATCGCTCCCTTCTGTCCTTGAGGGAGGGGGGAATTAGGTAAAAGAGGAGTTTCTTTGTTCCGCTGCTGGTGTCCTGCTGTTTGTATGCTCTTCTCAAGACATTCAGACTTTTCTTTGTTTCACCCTGACCTTTCATTATTTCACGTTTATGGACAGTTACACATATAAAAGAGAGGACACAAAGGACGAGGAGCAGGCAGCATATAGCGCTACGTCTGCAACAGTTAAAGCGATTATGGAAGAATGAAGAAATGAGCAAACAGTCCTACTTTAAGATCCAGTAGATCATCAAACATGTTCCTGGTGCCTCAGCTTAAACATTGAGCAAATGTAAATCCTCTAGGATATTTTAGCTGATGTTTCTCTTTTTAAAACGTAGGACAAACTGAATAATGAGCCCTTTGTACCTTAGTTTTATGTTGAAACTAAAGTTAATTATGCAAATTATAAATATATTGTCTTAAAAAATGTAGTTTGTTGCAGCCACACCTAAACTTAAACAGACAAAGTTGATTCAAAACCAGTTTATCAGTCTCCACAGAGGGTTTGGCTCTCCGGTCTAATCCTTAAGATTAATAGAAATTCATTTCGATCTGAAGGAGAGCAGCTGAGAGCCAAACCTTATATCTGACTTAATCCTATTTAAATATGTAAAGTTAACAGATATAAACATTCCAATAGTATCGTGTAAAAATCTACAGAAATATACAAAATGTAAATACAAATGTCATCAAAAAGGTGTTCCTATTAAATTTTACCTTGTTTTCTAACTTGTAACCATGTTTCCTGTTGAACTAAGAGCAGATTCCCTGCAGATCGATCTAAAGGAACCTCTAAAAATACATTCACTGAAGTGAGTTTACACTTCCACATTTCCAAAGCTTCGCTAGTGATTTATATACACTGTTTACTTAATTATACTGAGGTGGGGTAGGTGTTTTCTTTAAGTTCCCATTGTCCCTGAAGGCGGTCTGTGCCTGGGTTTTCTCTAGGTACTTTCCTTTCTTTCTGTTAAAATTGTGCTTCTTTGGTTAATTAGTAATTTTGTAACGTCTTGGAGTGTGAATGTGTATGTCGGTGATCGTCTGTCCCTCAGTGTTTGCTCTGTACTGTGATTCACTGTTCGTCCGCTGGCGCTGGCCACAGCTGCTTACAAGCTGTATTTGGATAATGCAGGAATAGATTAAAAATGAATAATAATTATCCCAAGAAACAGAAAAAAAAAAATCAATTGAAGTCATCAAAGCCTTACAACCCTGTTTTTTTTTCCTTTGCTGCCTACATAGCGAAAATGTAAATAATCTAACAAGATGAACAATAATGATTGGAGATGCAAATATCTCGTGAGTGCCAATGAAAGTTCATCAGCTTGAAATGTATGGATTTGCAATTATCACTGTTAATGTTTTAATAGGAGTTAAACACACGCTGCATGGTTGTTTGGAATATGAAATCCCTCTCATCAGGCCATCATTCCTTCTTTGAACAGAAGCTGTTGATGAGTCAGAAAACTGTGTCGGACGGCAGACGTCTTCTGTCCGTCTTCTGTTACTCTCCCTGATAAGACCACAAACAATCAAGCCAGCAATGATTGCGTTACAACTTGTCTCCTGCGCAGAGAGACGTGTCGTTCCCTGACAGTTTTTGTCATTCTACCCTTCATTAAACTGAATGAAACCAAAGGCTAAATCCCCTCACCGTATCAGAGACCTGCGCTCACTGCCTCCCCATTGGTCCCTGGAAAAGTTTCGCCCTCGTGTTCCTGCTGCTGAGCGCTGCGGCCATGCACATGAGTGCAGGCGGCGGGCCTCCCGTCAGGCCTCCTTGCCCACTGTTCACTTGTTTCACCCCCTCTGAGCTGGGCTGCATTCATACAGGCTCAGGCATTGTCCTCGGATGAACTGCAGCAACATGGTGGCCAGAGCGGAGCTGCGGCGCCGCCGCGTACAATCTTTGCATTGTGAAATCCATACTTATTACTGTCTCTACATTAATAGGTCTGCCAGTTCATTAAAAGCTTATGCGGGAGGGATTGGCCAGCGCCGGTGAGGTCTGATTGCTTACATAATTGTATGGAAAAGCCCTCTCCTTAAAGAGCTCTCAGCTCCACACAGTGCAAGCAGGGACATGCAGCCATTACCTTCATCTGCTCTGCCAAAGCACCTGAATGCATGAAAGAAAGCACGAAACGCGAACAACAGCCGAGCGTCGGTGTGACTGCCGTCTAGATTTTCATTCTGATTTAACACATTGTCATAATTTACACTTAAAATAGTGTGTTGCTGCATTTTGTTCATACCGGAGTTCCAATTAATTTCAGCATCGCGGGACAAGAAATCAAAAGTTTCACCGCTTGTTCTCCTTCTGTCTCATTAAAACTCAGTCAGAATTTGTTATCTGCTGCTTCCATCAGCACTGTGCTTTTGTTTGGTAATGAAGACGAGCTTTTCACACTCAAGCAAAAGCTGTTGGCAAAAAAATGTCACAGTGCATCTTAATTGAAGCAATCCTCGAAGGGGGGGGGTGGTGGTGGGGGGGGGACAAAGGAACACGTGTCTGCAACTGTGCGAGCAGCGCCTCACTTTTTCTCCTTCAGTGCCATGGCAATTACTTTGATGCACAATTTAAAACGATCACACCTATTATAGACAGTAATACAAGAAGAGTGCGTCTCATTGATAACAAAGGAGCAGTGTGAGTTATGCCTCCGGGGGCTGCGACTCATCACTTAATGGTGGGTGAATGGTGGGGCTCAGACATTTCTATCTAAAACACATCCTTCCAATGAGTGCACACTCTGCCATCAATCACGGAAATTGCGTCGTAAACGTAGAAGAAGATTTGAGGTCTTTCTTCACCTGGGAAATACAGTCCCTTAGATCTTGTTTTACATCTTTTATCTGGGATATTTTACATCGTTATGTTTTATCTTTTTATCTTTTAGTGTGTCCTACAGGCTCGACAGAACCGTGCATTAGCATTCAGCGGTGATGTCCAGCAGCCGTCTGTCTGTCGCGGCGAAAAAATGATGGTGTTCGCTGCACTTCTCATTGTTTTAAGTTTCTTTCTTTTCTTTTTTTTTTTTTTTTTTTTATAAATGTTGCTGTTGCTTGTCTGCCAATACAAATACGATAAGAAAAGATAAACCTGTATTTGTCCCACAAGTGAGAAATTGCAGCGTCACGGCGGACGGTCACACAGAAACACCGACAAACTAAGGAATATAAAATAGAAATAAAGATGAGTAATGCTCACAGCATTCGCCTCTACACCCAAAAATATGTGAGTCACAAGCCACACCTCGGCAGCTCTGAGGTTTGAAACAAGTTTCACAAGTATGAGATGTCAGCAGTACAAGAATGCATGATTCAGTTTATGGCAATCTTGTAGATAAAAGGCATCAAATATATGGTCCGTGGGCCATAACCAGCACACTCGAGGGTCCTATCCAGCTTACGGGATGGAAACGTTCCCAAATTTCATGTTTTTAGGTCATCATTTTAGGACATTTTCCTATTTTATTTTATAGATACTGTATATAAATCAGGTTTCATGTTGAGATTGCATTGATTACTTTTATTTAAATGTGGCAAAAATGTGTGACCAGATAAAAAAAAAACAAAAAACTTTACAGCCATTTCAACTGTACTGAATTCACCCCTTAGACTTAGCTGTCCACAAAACAATGCTAAAAAAGCAAAATGTTTATATGTACACAGGCTTGGAGCCCGTTAAATTTATTCGTTTCTGAAACCAAAATTTCATCTGTTGACTGGCAGCTGTCCAGCGGAAGCTGGCAGCAGCACCTGAAGTGCTGAATCATTCAGCCAGACTGAGACGCAGCAGCATGTTCTGACACACAGATGATTGAGTGATTGATTTTATGTTTTTCTGTAGGTAAATTTGTTATTGTGAGTACAATAAGTACCATCTGCACTGAATTTATCCTTAGTGTAGAGACTGAAAACATTGCTCAACAAGCCGCGGAAGGAACACAAAATGTGACATATTTGTAGTTTTTAAGGCAACACAGAGAGTAAATTTGGTATTTTGAGTCTATATTTTAATATTTCCTCTCCATTTTAACCTCCGTCCTTTAGCATTAGGCTTCCAATGTCACACCGATAGTTTAACCAATCGTACTTTATTAATCCCCTTGAGGAAAATGTCTTTTTTTCCCTCATTGACCAGCATTTTTTCTAAAATATGGAAGTGCAGCCACATTATGGTGCTGCAGGGAGTTGCTGGGGTCAAGGGTCATGCTCAGGAAGCCATAGTGGTGTCACTTTAAACAAAAACAGAAAAGGTACACATGAGGAGTTGGATATGTGCACGTAGGTTAAAAATATTTCCCAGTAGGATAAATAGAGAAGTTAAAAAAGGATGTGGCACAGTTGTCAACGACAAACAAAAGCTGAATGTATTTATTGACTTCAAGGTAGCTCATGTTACACATACAAGCGTACATACAGGCAAACAAAAGTCTCATGTTAATTACACAGATAGGTCACACCACAAGACTTGAGATAAACACAAAGTGCCGAAATCAAATGAAAAGCAAATCAGTTTTGGTTTGTGATGATTGCGAAACGTACCACAAGGACACATTTGCTCCACAAAATGATTTTTTGAGACCGCAGTAAGACATTTACAGTCATTTCCCCGTAATACAGTCAGGATTGTGATATCATGTGAGACCCTATTGCATATCTGTGCTTTAGTTTATTCATAGCAAAAACATAGTTTAAATATTAGTGCAACGAGCATGCTTCTTAATATCAAATCTATCAAATCCTAATGGATTTCTTTTATATCGGGGTTCCATTTCCTAGTGTTTTTTTTTTTCTCAAAGTAAGCAGAGGATTACTGCAAGAACATGATTTTTTTTCTGTGAAAAATTATGAAAAATAGACCCCATGTTGATTTTTTTTTTTTTTTTTACAGAAAACAACATTTTTAGAGAAAAAAAAAACAATTATTAAAGCAAAGCATGAAACTTTATATTGATTAAAGTCAAGTTTGTTAGATTTTGGAACCAAGGAGAAGATCTGTGGAAAAGGTTTCACACGCTGCTGTATACTTCTCAGGACATTTATACGACCAAAAATATATATATATATATATCTTGACATATTTGCCTTTGATCATTTCAGATCTCCACACCTTGCACTACCCTGCTCGTGCTCACTGCGGTTCACGTTCCTTTAGCAGTCGAACAATCTTTGCTTTGTAAATTCTGAACAGTAAAAAAAAAAAAAAAAAAGAACAGTTAGAGTAATTGAGGGTTGAGAGAGCAATGATAGAGTGAAACAGAAAGAAACGTTGAGTAAGAGCTGGAGAGAGAGAGAGAGAGAGAGAGAGAGAGAGAGAGAGAGAGAGAGAGAGAGAGAGAGAGAGAGAGAGTCTGTACAAGTGAACTTCAGGTCTGGTTGTGGTTTCATTTGGCTTTCTCAGTTGCTGCTTCTGTCTGGACTCCGGCGTCTGTAGAGTGACGTTTCTGACTCTGCACAGTGAAGAGAAAAAACAAAAAAACACTCTGAAAGTCCTTGTTTACTGCTGCATGTACTCACCTGTTTGTGTTTTATGTTACTTACTGGTATGGTTTGCATTTATTTGTCAGGGACAGTGCACAACAAAACATTAACCATAAGAGGAGAAATGCTTGGTGCCAGGTTATAGCCGAATGCTAATTTCCACCAGTAGTCCCTGGGCAGGTTGATGTTTAACAGAGAGACTGTATCTTCATTTTGTAACATTTTATGGGACAAGTAAACCATTACAGGTTATTCATGTTTCTTTAAAAATACATTTTAGGATATTGGGGGGGGAAAAAAACAGCATAAACATATTTATTTGTAATGACTGGGATGAGACAACAGGATTATGAAAACCTTTTGAAGATGTCTAGTGAGACATTATGACTATCACTAGTAAAAAACATTTGGGTCAGTGTATGTAGTGAAACATCAGTGGAGTTGATAAGCTGGATAAACATGGCATGAGTTCATGTTTCTTGATCGTCCTCTGTACCTTCATCTTTTATTGCATTTCTTTTTTGTGCTACAAAAGCTGCAGTAAATACTCTGAATTGTGTTTGCTGCCATCTAGTGGCAATACATAGACTGTAAAGTTCACCATGGAGGTAAACTACAAAAACATGTTATGTTATGCCTATAGAAAGCATATACGATAAAAACACCGAAGGAACCTGTGCCAGTATTACATACAGATGCATTTGGAAAGTTTTTCAATTATTGTATGGTTGAGAATCGATCATCCTTCTTTGTGATCTATCGGTAAAAGTGTGTATATTATAAAGTGTATATATTACTATAGGTAAAAAGTTTTCAGGGTTACATTTTGGAATTCCTAAATTAACGGAGATCTATATATCAAATTAAACGATTTTTCTTCAAACTTCCTTTTTTTCTGACCTATATTTAGTTGTTGTTGAAGTTAGTTTCCCAAAGGGGCGCGCTACTCGATTACCTTAAACGACTATTTGCGCATGAATGGGAAACAGACTTCAATTACCAAAGAAAGAGCGTTCTGCATGCTTTCTGTTTTACACGTTTGGAATTTTCAAATGGGCCTCTCAGGAATACTCATATCCCAGTTGTATTTCACTGTAACAGTCAGACTTGATTTGATGTTTTTCAAGCAGTGAAATTCTGCAGTTTGGAAATGGCTGAGTGGCAGTTCACTTCAGTGACGCTGATACATATCACAACAAACATTACACTACTGTGAGCTTTTCCTCACCAGATTTTTAAAGAACCCCTGGATGGAGTTCCTCTTCTCCAGTTTTTTAGCCCCCTTGGCTGCATCATCTGCAGCTTGGGAGGCCGCCGGAGCAGCCTTGTTGTCTACGACCACCTCTGAAGACTTGGCGGCTGCTTTGGGTTCCTCCTTGGCTTTGGCTGCCTGAGCGGCCTCTGCTGCTGCTGCAGGCGGGGTCGCGGTCTCCTTCTTGGATGCAGCCCCCTGAAAATGTTCCAGCACGGAATAGAGAAGATTAAATCATCCCTGCTCTTGATCAGCAGAGGACATGCACACCGGTGGCCGCTCATTGAGTGCAAATGGACTTTGAGATGACATTTTGAAGTGACATTAAGGTGTGCATCTGCTGTTAGGGAACCGTTTGCTTTAGTGATCTCACCATTATGAAGGATGATTGCACGTGCACAGATGTGTCATTTGAATGTTCGAATACGCCAGAAAACGGAGAGAGAGAGCGCGCCTTCAGCAGCAAAGCCGTTTAGAGCGTGTTTTAATATTCTGGTTAATAATGCATCTTTTCACAAGAGGTGATCTGTATTTACCAGTCCAGAAGTTTTCCTGAGGAGGCGAACTCCACTTGTGGAGGCTGCTTGGACTTTTGTGGTCATGTGATCTAACAGTGCCTCAAATTCACATAAATCTGTTACTTATTCTGAAGTGATCGGATCAAAATTCATACCAAGGGACTTGCAGAAGTTTAAAAGCATTTACACAGGCTTAAGTGAAGAGATGCTTACTTTGGGCTTGAAAAGAGAAAGAAAAGGCGATTTTGAGGTTTTCTTCTCCTCCTGAACAGGTGCCGGCGGTTCTGGTTTAGCAGCTGCCTCCAAAGTGCCAGTTTTCGAGGGATCCACCTTCTTTTATCCAAAACAGCAAAGAGGAAAACATGCTTCGTGAGATATTTACAAATCAAAGGCTCGGGCATCAATGAAGCCGGCTCAGTGAAAGCAGGAGCTGCCACCTGTGATGTGAAAGAGGAGGTGACGGAGAGAAAGTATCCAGCATTAGGCAGGAAAGAGAGTGAAAATCAGTTTCAGATAGGAACTCGTCCCAGGAAGAATAAAGGAGGCCACACCACCACGTGCTAGGTAAATACAGATGCATCTAAAAGAGAAGGAATTATTGAAAAGTCGGACTGAAACTCTCTTAAATTAATTAAACATAACCTGATAAGGCTTTTTTTGTACATTTTTGTATTTTTTTTTAACTGTATTCTTGATCATTTTAGCTTATAAATCAATAAAATCAGAAAGAAAGCATCTCAAAAAATGAGAATATTACACAAGATAAGATGTTTTCATTCAGAAGCCTTAATGATCACAAACAAAATGAGCTTTTCAATGATCTCCCTGGTTTTAGATGCACCTGCAAAGCTTCCTTTAAAAGGGAGGAAAAAGAAATGAATCACTTCAAGTAGTTGGAATGCATCTAAAAAGCCACTTATTTGAATCCAGACTAAAACCTCTACCAAGATAAATATTGTACATAAGTGGTTCTATTAAGTTTCTTGTCTGAACCAAATATAGATCAGCTATTTCTTAGCTTTGATAAGTCAATTCTTTTTTGTACTCATCTATATATCTTCACATTTTCTGGAGCTACGCTGAAGTGTTTTCAAATCTGCCACCAAACTGGAAAACGAAAGAGCATAAATACCAGACATAGAAAGAACAGACAGGAAATAGGCGTGTTTCCCAAAAGGTTTCTGTTCAGCAGTTCACCTCAGCTTCTACCTCTGGCTGTAGTAAGTCTTCAAACACTTGCTGGAAAAGGAAATACGTTTGTTATCACTTGTTCTGTTGAATAATATCAAAGAAGCCCTGACTTATTTTTTGTTTTTGGGTAAATTGTGCAGTGTACAGCAGTGGACTGCAGTGACAAACCTCTGTGATAAACGAATGTGTGCATTTTTGTGAATTGCAAATATCACATTGTGTGTGTTAGTTTGGAGTTAAAGGAATATTACATTTGGAACAACACATTATTTTGATAAAGTGTAGGTGCCCGTCGAGTTTCTACTCCTCATTTATGGCTCATTTACCTGCACTTCTCCTACAAATGACTGAGCCACCTCCACTGCTGCCTCCTGAAGATCAACCTTATCTTCGATCTGACAAACGCAGATTGATTACAACATGTGAAAACAGCCATGGAAATGCTGATGTAATCTGAAAATGAGAAGATTGCTCCACTCCCTAAAACAAGAACAAAACATAAAAGGCTTGCTGTGATTTACCTGCACAGGCTCTGGCGCCTCCACTGGTGTCTCCTGCAGAGCAAAACTGCTTTGTTTGAGATGCAAATGAAGATTGATCATATAAAATACTACAGAATGTGTGATTTGTGCCATGATAACTATAATGACTTCAGTGATGCTTTCGGGTCAGAGGAAGTCCCGATGTTATATTTGTGCATGTAAATACCCTGTTCGAACCAGCACAGACTCATTTAGCATTTCCTGAATGAAACAGATGAAGCAGATTGTCTCGTTTACCTCTGGCTGTACCTCTATCTGTACTGCTGGTTCGGGCACATCCTTGATTGTCTGCAGGATAATGAAGGAATTCTTACTTTTAGTGAAAGCCAACAAGTCAGGAAAGGCATGTCGTCAGAGCCTCTGAAGCAAGGGAGACATTGTTATTCAGTGTGTTGACATGCGGGGCTAAAGGGACTGGTCAGGAGTGTCAGACGAGTCAGAGAAAATTATAACACTCATTAAAACTCAGGCTACAATAACTTAAGAGTTTCAGGAATATCTTGAAATGTTCACACAGTTGTTCCCAGGTTTTAAAGGAGTCACCGCACCCGGCAAATGTGTCACTTGAATTTTATGCACATTCCTGAATGTGAGAATGGGTTCTTAGTGTGTCGTCCTTAATCCAGCAGCTTCTACACTCACGTTTAATGACAAAATGATTGCTCAGTTTGTCTCAGTGTGTTTTTCGTAGATATAATTTGAAATAAAACATCCTTCTTCCTCTTATTTCACAGGATTAAGGATTACACTCAGACAATATACTTTTTTACAAAATGGTATCGACACAGCTTTTGGTATTTTCATGTACCAAAATTCTAAATATTTTTCAGTGAATGTTATTTAGGATGTTCAGCAAGTAGTTATGTGACACATATGAAGTCCCAGTGAGTTTTAGGCCTGGGACTGCTGGCAAGACGCATAAAGTGGGATTCTTAGGGAAAATTGTTTGTCTCTTAAGTTATTATTCACATTTTTGTGTCTCTAACTACTTGTAAGTTGTTGCATCCCAGCAATGCTGAGTCTGCAGCTTAGCATGTAAATTCATGAGGCGCTCAAGGATAATATTTCATTCCTTCTATTTATTCATATTTATTGTCTGGATAAAGTAATAAAAAGGAAAAAAAAATATCATGTCACGAGAAGGATCCATGCACTGGAATCCTATTTGGTACTGATTGAAATGATAGAGTGATTATATGGATGTACGCTGTAACAGTTTATTGGTTGAATGAAGCAACTTCCTGATGAGCGAAGAGTCAATTAGTTGAGTTACAGTTTAAAGAGGCAAGATGGGATGTGTTCATCACCGAGCTGTAAAGGTGTTGATTAGGTATGATTTGGAATTTGTTAGAGCCATGTCAGCTGTTCCTCCTCATCCTACACTTCAGTCTAATGTTAAGTTTGTTGTCGTGCACTTCAGACGCTGCACACAGATTTGTTAATTACTGGAAAGAACGCACAACAACCAGATGTAACAAAATGATTTTTGCAATTCACTAATTTAAATATTTCACATGAATGTAGAGGTTGGGAGAAACGGTTGTGCTAAGTTAAGATTCATATTGTTTAAAGTATTTTTTTTCCCCCTTTTCTGAAGTGACACTAACTAAGGAGTCACATTCTCTGAAGCTTTTAACAAAACCCCCTTTTGTGCTCAGAGATCAGCCTTTTTTGCTCGGTTAGTAGCAGAATGCTCCACGGTCAGTCAAAGAGTAGAATCATCTACTGTACCACGGCTGCAGTCTTGGCTCCACTGGCTGAAGCGCCTTTGCGTTTGGGTGTCTTGATTCCTAGCCGTACCTCAAATTCACATACGGTATGTTTCAAATGATGTTCACACACTGTGGAACATGCAGCAGAGAACCTGCCAGAGGTGTAGCGTGAAACTGCATTCATTTGGTTTTTTTTGTCTTTTTTTCTTTTACCTTTTGGCGGAAGAAGCTGCTCAGAGCATCTTTGGCTGATTTTCCTTTAGAGGACTCGGCTTCCTTCGCCGCAGCTTTTGGTTCTTCCTTAGGCGACGGTTTTGCAGCTTTGGCGCTCGGTTCTCCTTTGACTTCCAGTTTCGGTGGCTCTGGAGGAGGCGGCGGTGGGATAGACATCCCTTTGGGCGGTGCAGGCGGTTCAGATATCTGTGCAACCTGTGAAACAAAGCGATATCACATACAAATTTATGGTTTTAATTTGAAAAAAAAAAAAAAAACAAGAAAACTATCTGAAGTATTATAGTTAATGAGCAAATAAAGTCACAGAAAGTCATTAGTTTTGTCTGAACTGTGAGATTTGTCACGCAAGCAAACCATGCTCAGGGCTATATGCTCACAGTAGTTGTTGCTGCTGGTTGACTCTCCGTCTGGGACTATTTTGCAACAGAAAAAAGATGAGTGGCTTGTCAAATAAAGTTAGATAGAATCAAAGAAAGATCAGCAGTGAAATCCCGCAAATAGAGAAAATGCAATAAGCAAAAGAAGGAAACAAAGGAAACGTTGGATTCTTACTATACTAATGCATAAAGAAACATATTTTCACCTGATCTTTTGCTGCATCAGGAGAAGCTGTTTCCTTTTTGGATGTTTTTGTGGTGTTCACCTGTGCAACAACGACAAAAAAGCAGAAGCATCATAATGTGCAACGTGTAGCATCATGATGCATTGTGGGATTTTGACCTATACAACAGCAAAGCTGCAGTGTCAGAGGATATAGCTGATGCAACAGCAACAGCAAAATAATTATTTGTATGAAACAGAAGCCTTTCATGGGTGCAGACATAGGCCTCTATGGTAAGCTCACTGAGGCCCACAGAGACGCACACTGAGCTCCCTGACAGAGCACATACAGTACATGCGCTGTCATTGTGACGGCCATTGTGCTCCGGAGATGGCGTAGGCCTGCCCTCGCTCTATCTTCACAAATCTCAACTTCCAACCGCACAGGCCTCCCTTGTGAGCTCACACGATGGGACGAACAATGGGCCGCCACATTCCCGCATGTTCAAAGACTCGATTAGCATGAGGCTAGGGCAATGGTAACTCTTTAAAACGGCATGAATCCAAAAGACAGCACGATGAAGAGGAAATACAATAGCTGCTTGTTGCAAGGTTTTCAATCAGGCGCTGCCGTCGCGGCAGATTTTGGTCATGGATACCTTCAGTTCCTTCTGCAGTTATAGTCTTTTCCAAAGTTTTACAGAGAATAAAATCACAAATGCAGAAAACAAATGAATCCAGGTTTATCGTCCCGCCCTGTGTGTGTGTGTGTGTGTGAGTGTATTTATTTAAAGATTTTGCCTATCCTTTCTGAAGCATGCTTGGGTTTGACCCACCCTATATTTTCAGAATTGTTGGGACCTGCTGGTTGTTTTAAAATACAAACTGTAAAAGAAATTTTTTTCAAGCATTTAAAGAATTTCAAGGCACAATTTGATTTTTTGTACATTCTAAATTTTATTTATTTATTTATTTTTTATTATTACAATATGTATATAATTAAGTTTGGTTCATTTTATTTTAAGAGTACACTTAAATATTATCATTGTTTTCACAGATTTTTTTGGTTAGAACATTTTTAAAACACAGTTTTTTGTGCTATGAAAATAAATATATTAATATTCTTACATCTTTTTGCTTTTTGACTTATCATTGATGAGAGGCTCGTCAGGCAGATCTTTAGTGAGACATTATAAATAACTGATCCTGCTGTTTCAATAACTGCAATCAAAGAAACTTGCAGATAAGTTACACTTCTTTCTCAGTGATCTGGTTTTATTTCAGCAAATAGACATACATTGAGTAAATATATCACATCTCAGTGCCACTTACTAGGGTTTTGAGGAAGTTCATAACTGAGCTGTCTTCTGGGCCCGTCTCCTCTCGGCTTTCTGCAGCTTCACTGTTCGCCTCCTCGGATTCAGGAGCTTTCTCTTCCTCCTCCCGTGGAGCAGATTCTGGAGTCTCAGGTTGTGGCTCCACTAGTGCCTCGGCTTCCTGCTTTGGGCTGTCAGCCGTCTCCTATACACCATGACAGAGAATTAGCCTTTGAGATTTATGTTAGAGCAGCACAGCTGATATGCGAGCGGCGAGTGTCTTAATCGCAGCATTGAGATGGGAGCACAATTCCAACCATGCCTCTGCCTACTCGGGGGCATCGCCAACAATCGCCCTTTTATTAGTGTGTGTGTGTCCCACCCATCACTCATTGATATTCAACAATGTGTGAGAGTTATGCCCTGAGAAATGTCAGGAAAACCAAATACCTTGCTGTGTCCTCAGGACGACTGCGGTTTAAAGGGCTGAACTGATGAACTCAGATTGTTTTGTGAATGAATTTAGCTCCTCCATCATGGGTTATCTAACTAGTCTGCAGCTTTACTTCAGCTTTATTTGTCTCTGAAAGTGATTTGATACCTTCAATGTAAAGTAAATCAGGAATACAAGAGACAAAAAAGAAAAAAAGGGTCAGAGATTCAGTTTTTTGTCTTTTTTATTTACATTTTTTCATCTTTTTGTACATTTGAGCTTTTTTTTTTTTTTGGTGACACTGCAAGAGCAAGGGAACATTATTTGGCAACATATCTTTTATAATTAGTTTTTACAAGTTCGGGACATTGGCAGAGGTTGCAAATTCACTTATTCCAGCAGCCACATACAGTTCAGTTTCCTCTCAGGTGGGTCAAATCAGAAAAAGGTTGATAAAACATATGAAATCAAAATGTTGGACAACTTAATATGGTTGGAAGTTTCCATTTATTGGTAAAACACTTGACTTCAAATACTCCCAAAATGCCCCTCATGGATTTTGAGGTGTGAAAAGGTGCATGAACAGGTGAAAGTGAATAACACTGGGAAGTGTTTTAAAACTCAAACAAAAAAAAAACCCCAAAAAAACTATAAAGTAAAATCTGATCAATAATGACATTCCAAAATCCTTTTTTTTTTTTTTTTTTTTGTTTTGAATTTGTCACATTCATTTTTACCTCAAACATTCTGTTTCAAAATTTTGTGTTAGAAATTTGTTCAGAAAAATTACAAATACAGTCGTTGCTTATTTCAGATTTGCAGTGGTTCAGTCAAAACAGCTACAGTAACAAGGACACTTCAATAATTCATTGCAGGTATTCGAGGTAAAATGCACAAAGTGTATCGAAAAGCATTTTTCTAAAACACTAGATACACTTTATCATCACAAATACTTCTCACATGATAAATACTGATAAGGCAGAATAATAACTGAAATGGTAGATAAATGGCATCAAAATACTATTTTGGAATTCCACAAAAGAAATATGTTAACCAATCAAAACATCTTGAGATCACATTGTTTGTAGAGCACCTCTCGACACTTTCACGTATGTCCAACAGTTTATTCTTCTTTTATTGAGTTTACTGTCAATGTCATGATGCTTCGTCTTTAATTTCATCTCCAATAATCTTCGGAGGACCGACACACACCTGCAGCAGTGGGATGCTGCTCACTCTCATCCACTGGCTCTTCAGAGACGACACGGTCGGCCCCAGTGCACCCGCATCGACACATCTCACGGCAGCTTCTGTGTTTTCCAGCAGAGTCTTGCACTGGAGCTTCAGCTGGAGCAGCCGTCTCTTGGCAGAGTTGAAGTCAAGCGCAGGGGTCAGACTCTCGGTGGCGTCCATCCTTCCTGCTCGTGCGACTTTAGGCTTCCTGTTTGCCTTTTTGACTAATTGAAGCTTGTTTGAAGGGGCTTCAGGAAGTGACAGACCTGTGTTCTTCAGCATCCTGCCAGGTGCGACTTTATTTCGAGGGCTTGGACTCTTCGCTGGTCTTCCCTTTGACATCCAGCCGGCTGCGTCCCGATCACCTTCGGAGAGACGATACCGCTGCTCTCTGCAGCAAACCCCTGTGATTTTTCTTTTAGAAGATGATTCCCACAGAGGGACATGTCCTTCAGCACCCTCTACCACAGTCTCATTTTCATCTGATGAAGCCTCCGGAGCAGCCTCCGCTTGTTCTTGTTCTTGATTTGGGGGCATGAAACGCGCAGCGTCGACGACCTCTTCCACCATCGTACTGAGGTACATGGGGGCATCAAAGACCTCTTCTGGACTTTCATCAGCACTTTCAGGATGGAGTTGTGTTTTCTCAGCCATTTCTTGAGCCATATCGGCGGTCACATCTTTTTCAAGTTGAATATTTGCAGGTTTGACAGCTTCATTGGACGCAGGCTTCTCTCCATCAGCATCTGCAGGGCAAAGTTTGGCCTGCTCCTTCATTTCTTGTGTATTTTTGGCTGCAGCAGTGATCTCTTCGCTTGCTGATGCCCCCTTAACTTGAATTTCTTTCTCAAAAAAGGCAGAACCCTCCTCGGCGGACACTTCTCGGTTTGCGGGTGTGGGGATTGGCTCCTCACGAACAACCTCGGAGATTGCTCCCATCACCATTACAGCTGATTGTTCATCTGGGGAGCGAATGCCAATTGCGTCCGCGGCCTCGGGAGTGACAGCATTAGGCTCAGGTTCAGCAGTTTCAATCAGCACAGCATCAGCGGACATGTCTCCAGCTTCTTCACTGTTGCCTCCAGTAATTACCTCATCTGCTGCCGACTCTGATGTGATTATATAGGTGTTGTCAGCACTCTCATTTTCACCTGCCAAAACTGTTTCAATACAATTCGCCACCACTGGTGGAAGGTTATAAAGCACCGCCAGCGACGTCTTGCGAGTCTGTTTTTCCTGGACGATGTGATCTCCTGTAATGGATTTGCTTGAGTCAGACTCAGGTGTTGCAGCCATTTGTGGCTCCGGTTCCGGCCTGAAATTTTTTGTAAAATCCATCCTCTTCACTCCCAACAGCATGTTCTCGTACATGCCCTCTATGATGAACTCATCCGACTGGCTCGTCGCGGTTGTGCCACTTGTCATGTCTTCCAACAGTACGTTAATAAAGGCATCCACAAATTCTTCCCGCGGATCCCTCCAAGATGCTGCAGGCTTCGCCGTCGATCCTTCTTCTCCTGGGCCTTCAGCGTTGTTGTTGTTGGTGTCGTTGTCTTCTCCAGTTTGAGCTGAAGCGTCTGCAGTAAGGCCTCTGTCCGTCTGCGTCCACCTCTCCGCTGTTAGGCACTGGCATCCTCCACCGTTGACGTCCGCTCTGACTCCATCTTCAGCTCTTGGATCCTTCATTATGAACATCAACACCCACGTTTAGATGACATACCGGTCATGTTTGTTTAGTGACCACCATGCAGTGGAAAGGATGACTTTTAGGACTTTTGGTGACGATATAATGTAAAGCGATTTGCATTCTCGTGGGTTTTTGGATTCAATATTTTTAAAAATGTCTGTCTCCTGTGTGAATTTCATTTGTAGCACTGAGAAGCAAAACACTGATTGTCGCCAGAGACATCCATACAGTTACCCTTTACTGAACACTAACAATATTGTCTCTGTGTTGGGGGAGCAAAATGGAAAAGTGATACGGGCACTGCGCCAATATGCAAACTTCACATAGAACGATTAGCTTTTTAGAGACAATTTTAGTACTGAATGTACAAGTTATTGGGGCTGTTTTTCTCTAAACATTATTCCATAATTGTGAATTTAACTAAAGATAAACTACAGGATGTAATTACCCTTATGAAGAAGTATTATTTCAGCATATATCAGACTATAGTTATAAACATGCTAATTTTTTGGGATAATTTCAGTGTCTTGACGGAGTTTATTAAGAATACAAACATTAGTTTATCATATAATGCTGCCAAAATCAATCAGAGGAGTGCACTCACCACCTGTGGTTCATTTGGCGGAGGACTGACATCTGACTGATCTTCGCTTGACGTGTTCTTTTCCTCCACGGTCTCAGCTTCAGGTGGAGGAGGCGACGGCTGCTCTTTCTTTTTAAACATTTTGCTAAAAATATTAACTTTTTCCTTTTTCACTTTTTTTTCTTCTTCATTGACAGTGGCGGCTTCGGGAGCCTCGACGGGCTTCTCATCGGTGGAATCAGGGGTGTCGGGAGTGACCTGATCACTGTCAGGTTTGTCATTGGTCGCGTCAGGAGTATCAGGAGTGACTTGATCGTTGGATGGTTTCACATCGGTGGCATCAGGGGTGTCAGGAGTCGCTTGAGCAGAGTCAGGGATTTCAGGGGCGGCTCCGTCATTCGGAGGCTTCTCAGTCGTGGCGTCAGGGATTTCAGGGCTGACCTGATCGCTGGCAGTCTGGGATTCTGAGTCGATAATCACATACTCAGCCGGAACTATGGTGATGCCGTCAGATGGCGGTTGACCGTCTTGCTGGGCGGCAGCTTCGTTCTTGACTGTGACGCAGAGAAATGGGTTGTTAAAAAGTACACAAAAGACCAAAATGATGTGCAGTTATAAACAAGATGGGCATACTAACACAAACTGAACAACAATTGAAACTAAGAATTAAACCCTCCATGTGGTCCATATGCTACACCATATTATATATATAGTGCAGGGCTGAAAGTCTTTAAGATATTTATGCAAAAAAACAAATTTTAACCCCCCCCCCTCAAAAAAATATAAATCTGCAAAGTTTTTAAAGCATTTTTAAATTAACATTTTCTTCCTTAATGACTTCAGAAGGAGGGCATTTAAACCGACACCTGAAGTTTAAACAACAGACATTATTTTAAAGACACAATTTTTATCCCAACGATGTAATAAAAAATGCTGAGTGCAGCACAACTTTACAACAGAAAGTATATGAAAACACAAATATGTGATAAATGCTGTTGATACAAATTGAAATTAGAAACATATTTAAGCAGGAGGCAGGAAGGGAGGGTCGTGAAATGGCTGAATGACAAATGAGCATCTGCAGCATCAACATCAAGGCTTAGACAAACTCAGAGTTTAGAAAGCATTCCTCAGTGTTAATGCTGCTGCATGGACTCAAACCACACCGTGACGGGATATACACACTGTAGCTGCTCCTTCTCCATGGGACTACGCCTGTAGTTTACACTGGAAGACTCAAGACACAATCCGGACGGGAGTCACTGTGTTGACAGAGCTTTACAGAGGCACTGCTGACTAATCCAGTACAGGCATGGCAAATCGGCTGATTTTACCAGTCAGAGACTGACTAAACAAAAATCTCCCTTTTGCATTAGGCTGAATGACTGATGAGCAGTAGATTACTCAATTTTCATTGAATCTGCATGTTCTTCTCCCATGACACGCTAATGTCGTATATCATGATTTTATAACAAGCACAACCTTAGAAATAAATTGCACTCACCATCATTGAGCAGTCCGTTAGGTGTGGCTTTTGGGGCACTGCCATTCACCGGCCCGTTCTCATGTTTCTCAGGAATTTTCTCCTCCTACAAAGAAATAAAACAACAAATAAATATCAGTGCCGTCAAGTTTGCAGATCAATCCTTGCTACCAGTTTGTACTTTAAAGAGAAGTACAGTTTCTTCCAATAAATAGATGTATAAGAGTTAAAGCATTTTCAGAAAATCAACAAAGAAATAAAATCTCTTTGTGTTTCTGAAATGGGTATACTCGTTCCAAATGCAATGCATGCAGGACTGTAGTGTCATTTACATAGTTTTTACCTTTTTTAGCTCAGAGCTCTTGGAATTCTCGTTTCCCATTTTCTCTCCAGTCAAAACAAGCTACTTCAACAAAAAAGAAATAGAAAAACAAACAAAACAGAAATGTAGCTTTGTAATGAGAACAACATATACTCACATAATCAGCAGACTGTGCTTTTAAAATGTTGATATTACCGTTATTCTCCTGTCTTACCTTATCTTACTTCCACAATAAACTTAGGGATGTCTTCCTCTGGAGAAAAAAATTCTGTATGTCTCTCTGTCTACGCTCGCTCCTCCTGCTCAGCTGTGTTGTTAACAGCCGATTATACGTGGACTTTTAAAGGGTGTGACTGTTTTAAGGACTGAACTGGATGTCCTCCAGTTAAAGATCCATTGTTACTCATTGGTCGAAGCACATGATTAACTTAAAAAAAATTCTATTTTTCAAGTGTCTGACAAAATTTTTAAGGCCAACAGTCTAATCAGTCACACAGTGATAAGGGACTTCAGCATCTATTGTTAACAAACCAAAGACGGAACAGGAAGCTGGACCAGCTAAACCTGTCTGGCACCCAGTTACATGAAATAAACTCATCTGCATTTCAGACACTGTCGTTTTAACCTGATTTAAAGAGAATTTCCAGAGCATTTTAACACTAAGTTCATCAGGGGTTTGAAAGTGTGATTGTATTATAAGATCAAATGAATGAAACTAACAAATCCTCATCAGACAAATCCCTTATTGGTTTCTTAATACTGGCTAATAAGAGGAAAATGTTTTGAGTTGCTGAGACCAAACGTCTGTCTTATTGTTCCGATTAATCAAGGCTGACAGTTCTGTAATGAAATCATCTGCTTGTGAACGGTTGTTTTGAGGCATCATTAAGCCCCTGTCAATGCATCAAGCCTATCAATGGTCAAAAATAATTTGTCTTCCTGTTGTTTTTGCAGTTTTGGTGTGCAAAGCATTCTCAATTTATCTGCTCTCTTTTACAGTGGGGGGGGGGGGGGGGGGGGGGGCACAACAGTCTTGAACTTATGACTGAACAAGTTTTTTTCCCTGAAAATCCAGTTAATTCTATGCAAATCAACCAAACATCTGAAGTGCAAATTGAAGTCATTTTTAACAGAAATCTCAAGTATTTGTGAAAGTTTTTTTTTTTTTTTCATGGCAAGACTTGGAATCCATGAGCACAATGTCCCAATTGTAGTTTGTAGCCTGCAAACTGAGGTGGGTGTTGGATTCCCCTGTTGGGATTGTGCACTTATGACTTCATGCAGAGCTTGCAGCTGAGAGACCTCAAGCAAACTCTTCATCATGTACCAACGCAGAACAGCCTACTAGTTTTATCAGCGGTGCAACTGATACAAAAGGGACATTGATTTTATGACTGAAATACTTAACTCAACAGATTTATGGCTATTCGGGTCAAAACAACAGTGATTCCTCATTATGCTGCCCGGATGCAGGCAAGTGTCAGTTTTAGGTGATACAGCTAAGTCTAGTCATAATTGAATTAATAGCATTCACGCCTTAAAAACCCATCTAGTAAATATTTGAACTTGGGTGCAGTACTGTTTGCAGTGGGAATATTTGCATAGGAACAGTTCCGGTTCGTACAGTAACTAGGCTGGCGTATCAAAAGCGGTTTTGCTTATTTGTAGACATGAATAATGATTGTACAAAGCCTGTTTATGGGACTTATGTTCAGTTATTTACAATGCTATTTATGACAAACATGACAAAAATCACAGTCATTTGGCAAATTAATAGTGTGATTATGCCATTGACTTTTTTGCCGGTTTTTCTCTGTGTTTTTTATTGATTTCTCCAGCTGTTTTTGTGTAGTCACAGTAAAATAATCAGTTTGATTCTAACCTGTGATCCCTGCACAACGATATATTTCTACAGACATTTCATTGCTCTAGATTGCTCATAGGAGAGTGATCTTGAATAACAAAATGATAATGCAAAGTGTAAAAATTGTTGTAAAAAGTGTTGAATACAAATTGTCAATTATAGTAACTGTTGTCATTTATTCCTCCCTAGTGGGTCACATGTTTATTAACAGGTTTGATTCTCCAAAGGCAGAACTCACAGGGGAAGCAGGGCCCGAAAAATTCACTAATAAGTAAGAAAAAAAACAACAGTAGCAGCAGAAAAACGCAGAAAAGTTCAGTCAAGCCAAATGTCAACAACCAGACGCGATAATAAGAAAAGTAAACAAATGAATGGCAGTGCGACGACACGGGGTGTCAACACACCAGGTGCCGCTAGGGGGCGCGGGCGCTGGCGCTGACTTTCCTCTTTCACCGTCAGCCGAAGAAGCCAACATGGCAGCCACTCTGAAGGGACCTGTAGTAAGTCAAAAATCTTTAATGAAATGTGCACTTTTGTTTTACAGGAATTAGCTCCATGTTTCTGTTAGCGATGCAGATATAAACCGCGGGGAACTGCGTGAGAAATAAGCCCAAGTTGATGATAATTCAGTGATATTTGGAGCCGGGGCACGCCCTCGTGTAGCGGCTAACGTTAGCATTAGCTCGACTATATAAACACTTCATAGATGAAAACAGATAAATGTGACTTTTATCTTCTGAATAACGAAAGCTGTGGTGAGTTGGAAGGTGTTGATGCGCCCATTTAGGCTGTCTAGTCCTCCAGTATCTGTACATTCGTCGTTCGTGCTGAAGACGTAGCCTGTTAGCTTTGCTCATGTGTTTGATTCATCCTAATTCATTTCTTCAGGCGGTTGAAGATGTGTCTGTTACCTTCGAAGACCAGCAGAAGATCAACAAATTTGCCAGAAACACGAATCGGATGACGGAGCTGAAAAATGAGATAGAAGCAAAGAAGGTGAGTATAAGACTGGTGTTGAAAATTAGCAGTCCTGCTGCACTGAAAGCAATGCATCAGGTCTGTCCAATGCCTTTGTGAAGTCCATATCAAATAAATAAATAAAAATAAGAGCCTTCAACATTGTTAGCTTTAAGTTCGCAGTTCGTCATGTATAAAATCTCAAAATTACTCCAGCCTTATCTGTCAAGTCATTTTCTGAGTGGGGCAGAGAGATTGCATTTGATCCTAAAGGGAAGCCACGCTGTTTAATTAGGAGGTAAATAATTTCCGAATTAAACTTCACTCAAACCCGAAGAAATATATACATCTATATTAAAGGCAGTAATTCTTTGTCTATGCAATAATACTATAAGGTGTCACGGGGGTCTGGAGCTGATCTTGGGTCACCACTGTCAGTTTTTGTCTTGAGGATGTGTACACTATGAAGAAAGTCTTACTCATGAGGATGAATTAATACACTCTCTCACAAGAACTAAGGTACTGGACGTTTGTCTCTGAATAGAGGTACAAGTGTGACCATTGCAGAATTTATTTGTAGAATCGTTGACAAAGATCATTTAACATCAATGATAAGGCGAGCCTTGAAATCTGCAACTCCCATTTGTTGTTTGAACATGAGGCTTCGAGGATGACACTGATCTGTTTACTTTGATACTGTTAATACTGTTGATACTGTTAATTCATCAGTATGTAATAACTTGAGCCATTGCTTTGTCTTAAGCAGTCTCTTAACAAGGATTAAAATGTTCAGATGAATTGAGTTTTCAGTGACCCACAGTTGCCGGTGGTGGCCTTACCAAGGCTTTTCTTTTCTCTGTTCGTTTAAAATCTGTTGCACCTATAAATAAATGCTTTGATTAGCATGACACTACAAAGCTCCAGACTATTTATACTGTAGTAACCACCTTCTGAAACTGTCACAGAAATCGCTGCAGAACATTCAGGATGCCAGCGACGACCTGATGATGTTAGACGACGACTCTCTTCTGATCCCTTATCAAATCGGAGACGTCTTCATCAACCACAGTCAGGAGGAAGCGCAGGAGATGCTGGAAGCTACAAAGGTGGGTGTGCTACACACAGTTTCCCAACAACTTAATCAGCCATTAGAACTGAACTAATCAGTGAAAGACCACGGTTCTGGCATAAAGAGTGACGTGATTAAAGGAGTGAGAAGTTCATGCAGTTGATGTTATAAAGAGTCTGCTGTGGGTCTGTACTTTCAAAGTCCTAAACTACCGCCAGAATAGAGAATACATCTGCTTTTCTTGTAGTAAAAATAGTCAAAAAGATTAATTCCGGAACTGTTAGAAACACATCAGAAAGCTTTTTGCCACCTTTTTTTTGGCAGTATATACAAGTTTATACCTTTCTGTAAAAGGCACTCAGTTTAACCCTTTCCAGGACAAATAGCAACGTTTGGTAACTTCCAGAGTTTAGTCACAGAATCTAAGCTCATCTGTAACACATATACTGTGTACGCTTTATGAATAAATCTTTCTTGTTTCCACACGTTTTAAAGGTATAAATAATGACAAATGTGTGATTTGGGTCTGTTTTGCAGATTTATATAAATAGCTTCCTTGTTTATCTCTGTTTATTTTTTTTGACTTTCAACAAAAGACCAAAAGCTAACATTAATTTACGTCACTGAACTGACCAAATGTTCTTCGAAATAAAGCTAAATTCCAGACCTTTGAAAGGATTTTACAGACGTTATAGTAAAGACAGATTCTTTCATTTGGGTGTTTTTTCACAGTGAAATTTTGAGGATTTGTGAGAAACGTATTACGTGTCATTACATATAGCTAATGACAAAATCAAACAAGAAGCATCTTCAGTTCCTCTGGAGAACTTTTGACTGGTGCTGTTTGTTTTTTTGCTGCTCGTATTGTCAGAGTAGTTGATGGAATCCGAGCGGACAGTTCCTGAAGACTCTGATTGATCAAATGGGAGTTTCGAAAAGAGGCGCCGGAGATGTTCTTTGTTGCGCCTTTAGGGTGAAACTGCTGCAGAGTGTCGGTGCTAAAAAGATACTAAATCACTCCTTGTCATCCTTTACTTCTACAATGCCTCTGCTTGTCTTCCTCCTCACACAGACTGACACTCAGACCTGAACTGATTGAGTAGCGCACGCCAGACTGCAAATGAGAAATCTGTCAAAACTGCTCAGTTATTATAAAAACTGCCAAAGATCACATTAATATCCCGACTCTTTTCTATTAGGTTTTCCGCTAGACTCTACCAGGACCTTTTTTTGTTTTTTGTTTCGCAAATGTGCCCCTTTTTAAATCTTCAACATTCTCCGTTGTATAACACCTGCTTGTCATATAGTCAATATAAATACATTTCCTTTACTCATAAAAGTTGATTAATTGTTGCTCTGTTCAAATTCTCAAGTTGTAGCCATAGTTCAGGGGTTATCTTCAGGAAACAACTCTCTTGTTTTCTGTTTGATATGCATTACAGGCATTGCATAAAAAGCCACTGATATTAATAATAATGAACAAAATGCAGTACATTCCTTGAATATCTTTTTATTTTTGTCTTCATTTCACTCTTGCACTATAAATGCAGACAAAAAAAATAAGCGTCAGGGACTCGGTGAATTGCACAATTTTCCATGTTTAACTGTTCTTTTGATTTTCTGTTATCAGTTTATCATCGTCAGGCAGCCTGCAGAACTTCTATCAGACTGAGCCTTTTCTCTGTAGAAATCCCAATCTGTCAGATTACATCGATAATAATACATGATTGATGGCACACAGCAAGAAAGTGAATGCCTCCAGTCAAAAGTACCTGAATGTCATTGTATGAATGACAAAAGCTGGATATTATTGTCTATTTTGGATGATTTTAAACCAGTCTTTATTTTCACTGCTATCGTATGAGAATTGAAATATTGTTCTGTCTGCAGTCGTGCAGGGAATATCTAAAAACCAGCTTTACTTTTATTTATCACAGTGGCTGCAGTCACCCAGTGGAAAGTACTGACTTTTTCTATCATGAAGTGAAAATTCTTTTGACATTTTATTGCGTTACAGTTCCTTTTCAGATGATCGATGTAAAATAATTCCCCAAATCATCTTCCCCAAATTCAATCCAAGTAAAGCAGAAGTGGCAGATTTTGAAAAAAGATTTAGGTTTCGGTCACAACTAACAAAAAAAGAGGTAAATATCCCCAGAACTGTGACTCACTACTGCCACCTAGTGCACCAGAGTGGTGCTGCTTTAGTCTCACTAGCTGTCTTTCAGGTTTTCAGCTGATTTCTTCACCTTTTCAGTGTATTTTAGATGGAGAGAAATGTCGTACGTCTGTTTTAGCTGACCGCCTCGGATTAGCACTGACTGTCGGGTAATTAGAGTCTCTGTGTTGTGCGACCAGGAAACACTGGAGCAGGAGGTCAAAGGCCTTGAAGAGCGAGTTTTGGCGATACAGCAGGTGTTGGGCGATCTGAAGGTGCAGCTCTACGCCAAGTTTGGTAACAACATCAACTTGGAGGCAGATGAAAGCTGAGCTGTGAAACGGACTTTGACGCCTGCTCCAACACGGACATTCACGTGCATCAGCTCCAACAGGGGCTCGATCCGACGAAACAAACATCGGAATGGATGGATTCGGTTTAAAACTCACAAAGGATGTGGCCGACTTTAGTTTTGGAATGAAATTCACAAAGGCAACAGTAAACACATGAATAAATGCACATAATCTGTAAGTGGTCCCGTATTTGATGCTTTTTTTTTTAATGATTTTACTGTGGTGGTCTGACTGAAGTAAAGAAGAGAAGAAAAAAGATAGATGTGTGATGTTTTAACTTGTGGATATCAGCCTAAACTGCAGCAGATTAATGTGACGTAGCGATCGCTAAAACAATTCAAGTCTTGAGTATCACCTCAATGCCAAGCATCGACAAACCCAGACAGCCGGTCTAACACGCTGAAGTTATTCCTCATGAAATAGTGCGGTTGTTGATATCAGATATTTAAAAAATAACCACGAGTTTGTCGTGTAAAATTCTGCAAGTTTATTTATTGATCTGCTGAAATCAGTGTGGACTTGAAAGACGTTTCTTTTATTAAATACTGCGATCAATTATGAACCCTGCGGTAATTTATTTACCCCTAACTCAAGTTCAAACATACTGCAGCAGTTTATTTTTTGTTTCGACAAGCAAAAATGTAGGAGTCGCTGTGACAGACGACCTCACACGCCTTTATACTGAGAAAACCTGAATTTGTCACATGCTGCTTAAATTCTATTACCACTGCCAGTGTAGAAAAATAAAATCATGGACAAGTTCATTTTTTTTTTCCTGCTCATTTGATTCACAGTGTGAAACTTAAATAGATTTTTTTTTTTTTTTAAGTTATTGAACATCGTGCTTCTCATTTCTTTGTTTAACCCCAATAATTAAAGCGTATGATAGTTTCCTTGTGCTGTTTTAAGAGTGGTGAGGCTCAATATATGGAGTATTTCATAAGGTCAGTGAACAGAGACTTCTGAGAAGTCTGATCCTTGATGCACTCGGTGCTCGTTCTGGCTTTCCTTCTACAGGAATCCTGCGTCGGTGTGGTCTGGCATGGGGGTGATCAATCATCTGGACTGTGGCTTTAGACCCGGGGTTATCAGTGTGGGACGCAGAGCCTCCTTCAAACAGCTTTTTGAACATTTCAACCTCCCGTAGAAGTAATTCTGTTGCATACGGGACTTGCTATTCTTTTTCACATTATTCTTAATGGTTGAGACCCATGAATGATTAAAAACCCAGAATTTTGTTGTAGTTTGCTTCTAATATAGAGTCTAATAAGTCTTTGATTAGAGTCTGAAACCATTTTGACCTCCTGATTCTTCCCCCTGAAGCTCTCCGGTGTCCCTCACTTTGCTCTAACAGATATCGACTCAAAGCAGCTCTGAGCTGTTCTGGTGCGGTGCACAAGTGGATTGTCCGGCTCGACAAGGAAATCAGCATCTCGCAGCCCTGAAATCTGGTGGAAAACACTGAATGGACACCTTAGTGTTTGGGTTTCTGCTCTTCTCAAATACTCCCAAATTTATTCTTATATCAGGACACAACAACACAAAGCAATTTACACTATAAAACTAAAATAAACCCCCTCAGACACTCATATGGCAAAGGAAGAGGAAAAAAACACTCACTAAAGGGAAATCAGAAGATGGATGAAGCCTCAGAAAATTCAATTCTCCTAATGTAGACGAATAAGTTGAAGTACTAAAGAAAATTAAGACACAGAGAAGCCCATTCATAAAAATACTGAACTGACTAACATTTAATTCGGCAAATTTCAAGTGAGATGAGTTTTATAAAGTTCTATGAACTGTGATGCTCAACTGGTGGGATGTGACCTGGAAGTGGGCCACTGGCTTGCTCCATATTTAACTTCAGTGAATTTGAAAAGCTTATTTGTCTTGATTTGAGGAAAAGGCCTTTCATTGGATTTTATTCATTCAGAACTTCACTGTCGTATTAACACTTTATGAAAGAAAAAAGAACAACAGCAATTAAAAAAACATGAACTGAGGAAACACCAAAGGCAGGAGAAAAACTCAAAACAGGAAACAAATCAACAGTGAAGTAAGATGAATAAGGCAAAAAAAAAAAAGCATGAAAGTATAATAAGACAAGCCAGTTAACAGTGTAATACAAGCTGGAACATGATGCAATAATTAAGATAATAATACAAATGATTAAAATCCAGGATAGGACAGTAGGTTTTTAAGTTTGCTTTTAAAAATAAAAGCCGGTGTCTGCAGCCATGGCTGCGTTTCCTCTGTGCTCTGAGGTTCTGACTTCTAAATGAAATGAGGTGAAGGTCCAGCAAGATCTCAGGAGTGTGTGCAAACCATGACACACACATCTGTTGCATTCACACAGCGGCTCTGTGCTGAATATAACAAAACACTTCAGAAATTCAAACTTCAAACATGCAATTTCTGCTTCCTGGAATTGAATCGTGTGTTTAAGCTGCTCCCTTTTTACCGGGGCCGTCACAGCCTTTCAAAGCAGCACGCATCTGAAAGACTTCTCTGAAATGACTTCATGTGATGTTTCATGGTTTTTTTTAAGATTCTGTTGTCCTTATAAATTTACAGTTTGCAGAAATCAAACTAGAAAAAGCAAGTTTTATTCAGGTTGGAATGAAGAAAGGAAAAAAAAAATACTTGAAATACACACCCATACTTTGAATTTTACATTGCAGTGAACGATGAGGTTCCTCTTCGCAGTATTCACGCACTGGTTGGTGATAATAAATGCCATAACTTCCTTTAAGTGCCGTTTGGCCTACATTTCCCCTTATAGTTCTTCTTTAGCGACTGATCACTCACCTTTTTTACAATCTCCACAAGTCCTCGCATGGCTTAGATAAATCAGTGGAGTGCAGGAGCTGGCAGATCAAAGCACCCAGAGTTAAGACTGGCGATACGAAGGCAGGGAAAACGACTCTCTGTGCTCCGGCTGCACAGAAATCCGTCGAGCCCATATTTTCACAGGCAAAGGAAATAAAAGATGATCACACTAGTGAGATGAGAAATAAACACAGACTCTAAACCAAACGCTGGATTTGGTAAAAAAAAAAAAAGAATCAAATAATACAAAATAAGGAAACTAACCCATAACCTCAGAAGATAGAATAGTTTCTACATCTAAGAAATGTATATTAAGCTATACAAAAAGCCTGCTTTGCTTTTATAAAGCTCAAAATAATTCATAGATTCAATCCAGAAATCGGAGCTAAAACTGCAGATGAATGGATTCAGGTGCAGGCTGAGTTATCTGTAACGTCTTTGTTCGGATTTCATTCTCCACACACAGCTTCCTGGTGTGTTTGGCGGCTCCCACAAATATCAACAACGCACAAACCTCATTAAATTGTGCCCTGAAGTGTGGTCTGCATAAACTAATAAAATATCTGGGTGAAAAAAAAAAAGAAATGGAGGGAAGTTACAGCAGACACCTCTGGAGGATCAAGATCTCAATTAGCAACTTTCTCCTCCCTGTAGGGTTTTTTTTTTTCTCCTCCTTTCTTTCTTTCTTCCTCCTGAACAGTCATGGCTGTGATTAAGAGGAGCTCCGCCCACACTCCGGCTCCTGCTCACGCTCGGCTTGTTAAACCTCCTCCTCAGAGGAACACGCATGGAAATGACTGGGCTTATTTCCCCAGTGGCCTTGTTTACTCTCCGTCTCCGCCGCCCCTTCCCTCCGTCCCCCGCTGTTTATCTGATCATTTCTATCTGTCGTCTTGTTAGGATCCCCCCGCTCGCTCTCGTGACACACATGTTGGCGTTCATCAGGCGGACTGACAGCTCTTCACCTCACATAATTACACAGCAAAAAAGCTCGAAATTATTGGATTCAGACTGATAGTTTGGAAGAGTTTTGTGTTTTTTTCCTGCAATTAAAACCGTAAAAATATTAATTAAGTGTGAAAAAAGTCTGTTTTTTTAAACTGACCTTGTTGCAGAATGCGAATGAGTTGGGTGAAAGGTTTTCTTTGTGCCAGCCTCACCCTGCCAGTGGGGGTCTCTGTCTCCCCAGTAATTTCAGTGTGGAGTCAAACAGCTCCAACTAGTATTAAGATGAACTCTTTGAGTTCACTTGATATGTCCGCACACATCAGAGATTGCAGAGATACGTCAGGTCTGCTCACATCAGCGGTCCTGCAGGAGAATTATGAAGGATACTGAACTCATACGGTCTGCGCCTTGAGGCTCGGTGTTTTCCAGGATACAGTACAGACAGTCATCCTTCTAAATGTGGGATAATATCTCCGGGTTTGGGTGTGAGGCTGTGTGCCTCCACACCTCCGTGATGAGTTTGTGCACACTTCATCACTCTCCGCACTCCGGTGCATCAGTGGAACATCGTTTTTTTTTGGGTTTTTTTTGGTTTGTTTGCTCACTGTCTCTGCCCGTTAGCCCAAATGTCAGCAGAGTCAACCCAGATGGTTTGAAAAAATCCATCGCGGCTACAGCCATTCTTCATCGCTTACAGCTGTTCTGTCTCAAGCCAGCCTTTTATTCATAACAAGGGAGGAGCAGTCCTCCGGCTCTCAGGCGCACGGTGCGGCATGCCGCCTGTCAGGATGCTGCTCGCGTCCCGGCCCCGCAATACATGTATTTTGCAAAATTAAAAACCCCTGCAGAACAGCGAATTGTTCTTTGGAGAATTAAATGTAGGAGAAAATATTTCCTTTTTAAAAGATTCTTCTCAGAATAAAAGACTGCTTGGTGAGGTTTGAGGGCTGACTTTGTGCCGTTTGCATGTAAACTGATCTGCAGAAGCTTTGCTTTATTCATAACCAGCGATGCATTTTTAATAAAAATGCCAAAAATCTTCAAGCTGCATACATCTGGACACTGATGGCATCGCTGTAAGGTTGTAGACATTTTGATTTCACCGACAAATCCACTGATTAATCAATACTGCTGAGCACTTCAGGAACCAGTGAGAAACAGAGATGAATTGCAGTGTCAGATTTCCAGCGCCGTGTTATTATCGCCGTGTTCCAGTCAACTAAATCCTCAGTTTTTCCTGAGTGATGGGGCAGGATATGAGGCCCTTAGCTCTGACAGCTGCGGCGCAACGCGCTGCGAGAGAATGTCAAGCGAGCCCCGTCCCGGGGATCAAGAGACACGGGCCTGAAAAGCGGAGAGCGAGGCGGAGAGCGCCGGAGCCAGGAGCCACCCGAGACGCGACCTCTGCAGAGGAAAGGGCACGCAGCTCCGAGTGTGGCCGGACCAAAGGTCTGATGAGTTCTGCGGGAGAGTTTTAAGACTAATTAAAGGTGTTGATCATAAATTTGCGGCCTGGTGTGCGTTGGCTGAGCGCTACGCAGAAATGTCATTCATTTCATTACTGTCTGTCAAGTTGATCAGCCAAGACAATAAAGGCACAATTCCACTGCGGCAGCGTATGAATCATCTGAATGATGAAGGTGTGTGTGTGTGTGTGTGTGTGTGTCTGTGTGTGTCATCGCTGCAGCAATGAGCACTTATAAGTGCTTCGAAAACAAATTGATGTCCCAGAGCCAACATCCAGTGGTTTATTTAAAGATTTGTTTATCTTTCATTTATGAATTGCTGAAATGGAAATTAAGATTTTCACCCGTGTATCATCATCAAGTCTCCCCGTCTAGAATGCCTGAAACGTGTGGGTGTGGGGTGTAAGTTTCCATCGGTTATCTGCTTTAATCAGAAGGTCCTAATATGCAGGGAATATGAGAAATGCATTTCCATACCCCGCCTGGAACAACAGGCCAGATAACTTAGCATATGAAAGACAATGCAACGCTCCCAAATATTTCAATGAATATCATTACTTAAGGGACTTTTCTTTTTTCCTTATGTCAGTTACATTGAATAGACCTTGTGGAAATCAGCGTAACCGAGCAGCTCAGAGCTGGACGGCAGGGAACCAAACCCAGATGTTTAAGTATTGACCGCTTTACCAACTCTTTGCTTCTGGTTTGGGATTTTGCAGAGAACTGACACAACTATTACTTTCAAATCAATTCTGATGAGACAAATGTTGAATCTGAAGCCAAAAATGGTCAAAAATTAATTATTTTTTTTTTTATGTTAAATGATTGGTCACACAAAGTCTTTAAAAATCACTTTAACTATCCAACTTCTAAAAATCCAAACTATTTTCTCATAATTCAGACTTTAAATCATAGTAATGTCATAACTGTGACTTTAAAAAAAAAACAGTTCTTCTCACTCAAATTAAATTTGAGGTTTCACTTCATAAATCAGACTAAAGTCAAATTACTGTTTGGTCGTGTGGGTGTTTCAGTGAAAGAATCAGAATTTTAAGGGTTTTATGTTCAAGCAGTGAAAAAAAATTCTAGATGAATAAAATGGGGTCTATCAGTAACAAGAAAATGAATCTTATTGTTTCATTTGTACATCAGACTGTAAAAATAACCATTTTTGTGATTTTTAGTATCAAAGTCAAATGATTTTGCAAAAAAAAAAAAGACAAAAGACGTTGCTACAATGGCTAAAAACAGCTAAAATAGCTCAAAGCACAAGGTAAAAATACAAATAATCATCTTTTCAAGCAAATAGGTAGCTTGGCAAAAATTGCCAGAAATGACTGAAAATGGGGAGTGGGTATAAAAATTCTAAAACAATTAAGATGGCCTATATACCTTTAAAACTAATGAAAATGTAAAGATGAGAAAAAAACTTTCAAACTAGTTAAAAGTTTAAAAATTATTAAAGTAGCCAAACTTGCTAAAATATCTATAATGGCCAAATCCACAAAAGTAGGAAAACCTTCAAAAATCGCTCCAAAAGCTGAACGAACAAAAAAAAAAAAATTTGAATAAATGATCTGCCTGTCTACATTTTAGTTATGAAATATCAGAAATGTGACCTCAGGTGCAGTTTTTGAGTGCAGGGAAGATGAGATCAGACTCATTAAATACATTAAAATGATCCAAAAGTACATTTTTTAGCTAAAAACAAGACGGATAAGAATTAAATTCGCCATGATGTTGGTTCCACCTGTTCAGCTGTACCTACTGTAAATAATGTAATATCACATCAGATGCTCCAGTCACACATTACACTCAGGCATGGCGAAGACGACCCGACGACGAGTGATCGGACCGTCGACAGAACTGTGACTTTGAACCTTTCATTGTTGATGCATCTGGGCGACCCGCTGTTCTCCAAAACTGCTGATCTACAGAGAATTTTCATGCAAGGCCATCTCTGAAAGGTGCCAGAGGTCAAAGGAGGATAAAATAACCACTTGTGACAACAAGGTATGCAGACGACCTTGAGGCAGAAGAAAACAATGGGAGCCATTCCTCGCCGGAAAAGAAAAAGAAAAAAAAACAGAGGAACTGATGCAGCAACCAGCCACTTTCATCAGAGTTGTGAAAACTGATGTGATGATTCAGTGTTTGCTGGAACATCCGGAGGGGAGCTTTAGTGTTTTGCATGAAGAACATGAAATATCGATTTGTTTGGTTTCAGCGGCTCAGTCTGCCGGTGTTATATAGTTTTTGCTTTTTATTGTTTGTTTCTTTTTGCATTTTCGGGCCATTTGGCACCAACCAATCAAGTGATGATTAAACCTGCCATGGCCTCAGTGCAAACCATCTTCTGCTGATGAAATACTGTAGAATTGTGACTTGATATATGTTAATTTAAGCATTTCATATGGATTTACTGCTCTGTGTTCTTGTTCTGCCGCTTATTTAATCATTCTTAGCCGTGGTTAGCTCCCTCTAGTGGTACATGATGGCAACTCATAAATATAAATATGTATTTATGTATTTTATAGAAATCATTGGAAAATATTTCTATTATTGATTTAGTACAAAATAAATATCTGAGTAATAATTCCGTAGCTAAAAGGGTAACTTTCTGCTACTGCTTAAACTGATATATAGTCAAAAAAATGACGATGACAATGATACGATGGCTCCGTATCTTCTGCATGTAACGGGGTAAATTACTTGTGCTGAAACTCCCGTGTCTTACCGTGGTTTCTCCTAAGCTGCTAACGGCTCTAGAAGCGCCTCTAATAAGGTGTTGGAGTCATACTTTACCTCCGCAGTCAGGGGCTATTTTGAGTATACATTCCACGGGGCACGGCGGTCTTGGTGGTCCAGGCTCCCCATGTGCTGAGCTGATGACCACTTAAGCAGACCAATCTGGATTTTTTTTTTTTTTTTTAAGGCATTGTTACTCTAATGGCATACACTGAAGAAGAATGAATGCTTCACATTCACTCTGGCAGGATTTCCCCCAAAGTGGAGATTTGAACCAACGACCCTTCAGTCATGTCGCAGATGCACTGACTCAGCTCTGCTGTCACATAATTAGTTTCAATTTATGGTGCAGCAGCAGCACAAAAAAAAACTTAAAACGGTCCCTTAGGGTGACGTTTCCCTGTGATTTTTCAGATCGCTCCATGTTTTGCGTGCTTCTTTGATACATAAACGTCGCTTAATTAATGGGCTGAAGTGGATAGAGGGAGAAATCGCTCGTCCTTTACTCGTCCAATTAAATCTATCTGATCAGCTGTGGTGCGAGTCTTAAGCACAGACAGTCTGCATCGCAGCCAAACGTGTTCATTAGAGGATAACGTCACATTCCTCTCCGCCGCCGAAATCCCTTTTAAACCCTCATTCATGTGTTTTATGTATTCCATTATGAAAGCGGACAGTGTGATGTCTGTGGGCGTTGTTCACCTTGATTCTGCTGCAGACTCTCTTTTATTAACACCTCAGTAGGTGATGTGCTGTTTTTTGGGTTTTTTTTTTTTTTTTTTTTTTTTCACTTCGGTTTTCTTCACTTCGCTCAGCTCCAACTGGCAAATGTAAATGTGATAAATGCCAGGAAGCTCATGTCACAGTGCCAATAAAGTGTCTATTGAATACTTTCAATTAGGCCACTTGCTCAGTTCAGAGGAGAATACCATTGAAGACGGGATGTGGAAGGATGCGCGCCGTCGCAGCAGAGTTAAGTAGTCTGACCATCGGTGGTTTAATTGGGCTGGAAACAAAAACAGTCTGAGTTATGTAATCAGAGTAGAAGTGGGCTGCCCTGTGCCGTATGTGGGACACATGAGTCCGCAGAGTTAACGAAGCAAGATCATGTAATTTCATTTCTATTTGGGAAAAAAAAAACAACCAAACAAAAACACACTGAAGAAGCTGATTGTACTGAAAAATTTATAAAAGACTTGGAAGAATTTCAGATTCCTGGAACACAAAGTGGGAATTAAAGCGTTGGCGCTGTGATTAACAACACACGAATGAGTCTTACCGCATTATGAATGAATTTACTCATTTCTTACTGAAAAAACTGAAACCTACAAATGAATTCATCTTCGATCACTATCCAGAGTTTAGATAGATTTATTTGTTTTGTAGCTCAGTTTTGTTTAGCTTGTCTTATAGAAGCTTATGTTGATTTATGTGGTGTTTCACGAGTGAACTCGTTTGCTGTCGTTGTCTTGTGTCTCTATGCTCCTGTCGTCTTTCCCGCCTGCATCTCATCAAGCTACGACTCCATATTTCCTTCTCCAGCTGTGTCCAACTCAGAGCACCAGGTCTACGAGCAATTTAGAACCACTTATTAGCTTTAAATGCATGTTTTTAGAGGCACAGAGAGAACATGCAAACCCCACAAAGAAAGGCCCTATTGATTCAAAAGGGATTCAAAAAAAGGTACAAGTAAAATAGGGAAAAGTAGTTAAAACCACAAGAAATGGGGGGGAAAATGATAAGTCGGCTTAAAAAACCTGAAATGTCAAGAATATCTAAAAGAAGAAAATTAAACATGGCTGGAAAAAAAGCATGCAGAACTGCTTAAAGAGAGGTTAAATTGTTTAAAACAGTCGTATGTATGTTGTGCATTTGTTACTACGAAGGTCCTTGGTTTTAAAATAAAGAAAATCAATCAGTCAAGCCCGTAAAGAATACCTGAGAGAGGAGGAAGAGTGGGTGTCTTGTCTTCGCTGTATTGTTTGGTCTATTTCGAGGCGGTCTGTCGGGACTCCGAGGACTCAAGGAACCACCGTGCTTTAGGATTTTCAGTTTTGCAAGAATAATGATGGTGCCTCAGTCCACAGGATGGCTGTTGGTCCGGTTATGTTGTGTGTTTTTAGAGAGTTTGACTCTGAGCAAAAGACAGGAGCCTGAAGTGGATCCAGCAGAGCTGAAGCTTGTTTGTTGATTGTTGTTTGTTGGAGGTTTTCAGTGAGCAGAAGAGACAGGATTAATTATAAACACATTTGAATGACACAAGAGACAGAAGTCATTTAGCGAAGGCAAAATCTGATGAGAAAATGTCTGAAGAAAAAGAAGAAGAAGAATGCCGCCCCATTAATACATAACTAAGTATTTCAAAAAAAAAGAATTGCAGGATGAAGACTGAAATTAAAAATTGAATCTTGATATCAGCGTCTCACCAGAAAAAGATGTAAGACATGATAAACCACCAGCCTGCGGTGGCTGCGACTGTAAAAGTTGTGTGACCTTATCTGCATGTATTGGAAGTAAAGATTCGCCCGGAGCAAAGCTGAGCCGCTCTTGACTCACAGACACTGCCGTCGAGCCCGCGGAGATGTGAAAACATGTGCTACCAGTCTTCCGTCTCTGACACCGTCGTGAATCATCTGGTCGGCGTGTCTATTTCTGTATGGAAGAACAAAGTGTGTGATAATGGTCCTGGGCGGGATGAACAACGCCGAGGGTCCTTTAAGGTCGATGTTGAAGCTGTAGAAGTCAAGCGGCTGCCCCTTTAGTGGGTTTAAAAATGAAACCGGTGAAATATTTTAACGCTGTCTGGAGCATCAATGCAGAGAAAACACAGTTAGAGACGGCTCGCTTTCCAAACTCCATGTAAGAGGAACTGAATAAGTAGTTGGAATCGGGTTGTGTTTTTTTTCGGTAATTGACGAAATTCATCACTTTCAGAATGCAGATTTACCTCCTCTCCCTGCAGTGGCGGTCTCTTCAGCAGCTGTTGATTCTCCTTTATGGCGTCTTGCTTTGACATCAGAGCAACACCTAAAGCAGGACGAGGGAAAGGCTCCAACATTTCACTGTCAGCAATCCCACCGGGTGCGGAGGCAGAGGCTGTGTGTGTATTGCAGGGAACAAAAGTAAAGTTATGGACGGATAAAGTCTAGCTGGCAGGTGTCTGTTCAGAGTTTGTGGTTGTAGCTTTTGAGAATACAGCGATTTTTTTATACAGTTTTTTTAATGCAAGTTAAGGTGAGACGGAGTTTAAGGTAATTGACCACATACTTCACACCATTCTCTATGAGCAGCAGTTTTCAATCGAGGCTAAAGTGATCTAACCAAATCCAACAGGTCTGGGTTTTGATTGTGTCGCCTGAGCACCGACCCCCGACCTCCAGCCCTCTCTCCGCCCTGCTGTCATTAGAGATATATGAACTAACTGCGGCCCTTCAGCCGCCTGGAGCTCCCTGGCCCTTCTGAGCGCCGACATTTGGCCCTCAAAGTCTCCGGGAATGGTTTAGGGGAAAGTGTGTTTATTGACGGCTGGTCCCAAACATCAATATTGAACAAACGGTGAAATTTCACTTTAACTCTTCGTGGCGTTGTGGGAACAAGTGATGAGTTGAAGTGAGGAAAAGTTGAAGATCTGTCATATGCAGGCATTTATTGAGTGATTTAAGCTCAGAGAAGTAATGATCAATACGACCCATGATGCAACTCTAATCATGAAGTCGTCGTTTTCTCATGATTGATTGATTCACTAATATCCTGTATGAAGTGTATTAAGTTGCAATATCAAGCTTACTCCTGTTTTTATCTTCACAGATTTATCAATCAGAAAAAAATGCAACCTTGTAGTGCAAACTTCTGCAGATACTGTCGAAATATAAACAGGAACAGGAAACATCCGGCATAAATTTAGCATTTCTGTGTGCCTAAGGCTACCGTCACTAAGCTCTGATTTTCTAACTGGTTATTAGGCAGGCAATTAGATATAAAGAAAGAAATATGATGTTTCCAGATGTCTACTTTGACTGGACATGTTCTTGAAATAAGCAGCGAAGCAAAATAAATTACCATCGCTAACAGATTAACTAATTAATGGAGATGTTTTCGGCCTCGCTGGAGCCTCCCGCTGCAAGTCTCTGCCGCAACTTAAAACTGAGGAGACTATAAAGACTCTTCTACGATGATTCCAGCAGAATGTTATTGTACATGGCAAGATTCATCATTCAAGTCATTTATCAGGACAAAGATGCCCACAGGAGAGACGGTGATAAGTTATCTTATGTGTAAATGTATGCAGAGATTAGATGAGGTGGGAGGAGAAGCATAACTGATGGTGGCAGTGGTTAAGATACCCTAACTCGCACGGTTCAACGCCTGCTTTGTTTGTAGAGATGTGTCCACACTTTCAGAAGAAGCTATAAAGTGTATATACTTCAGATGTGAGATATCGCATTGCTGCTTTTTAAGAGATTTTAGCTTTCTTTTATTATGAGCACAGACTCTAATATATCAAGTTCACAACTTTTCAACAAGGCCTAATGGTTGAGTCTGCACTTAATTCCATTTAAACCATTTTTAACTTGGAGTGGACCTTTGAAAATCGTCTGATGATCGCCAGGTGACTCTTATACAGCCCATCACCCATGCACTGAACGACCCTTAGCATTGCATGAGCATTGAACATGCAAACTCCACACTTAAAGGACTGTCATCAAACAGACTGAAGCGCTGCGTCGCTGTGCCACTTCCAGCTGAAATCGTGGTTTCTGTGATTTATTATTAAACCATTATTTAAAGTCTGACATTACGCAGACTGCAGCTGCGCCTCTGGCATTCATTTCTGATGACTGTTTAATTTCAGAAATGGTTCCCTGCCGTCGTACTGACATCTTTAATAGGCACAGCAGCTATCGCTCTCTCTCTTTTTTTTTCTTTCTTTATTTTCTGTCAACTGTCATCCTGCTCACGGAGCTACGTGCGCACCAGCATGGATTGGCCATTTCTGATTGATTGCGGAAGTGCGGCAGGTTGGATTACTTGGCTTGAGAAACACTGTGCACGTTCCCGAGGTCACTGCGATTCATAAACGGGAAATTGTGTGCAGTAGTGCATGTGCTCGGTTTCACCGTTATGAGTATTCCTTACGCTCAAACCATCTGTCTCTTCTGAATGTGAGTAAACTTTCAGGACGGCTCCGTCGCCCCGCTGCGTGAGAGCAACCCCCGCACGCATAAAACCCCAGAGGAGCATGATCAAAATCGAATGAGCAAAATGCGATATTTTGGTCAGATAAACTCAGCCTCACCTTCCCCTGATTCAGTTTAATAATCCTTGTCGAAGTGGGCAAACAAGCACCAGGCTCATCTGCAGCCGCCATAAATTGGTGGAAGTGCTCTTAAAAACATCCATTTCCATATGGATATGGGGCTTGGAACCCACTCCTGAATGTGTGAAAGCACATTAAAAAAGAAGTGCAATTTCAGAGTCTCGTCGGAAAGCGTCTTGAGGAGCATCATAAGAGCTGTCATTACACATCGCCGTGCATTTATAGCAGCGCTACTTATAGCGTCTATATGACTAATTCATCATATGAAGCCTTAATGTAAAAACATGGCTGTATGATCTTTTATAACAATGAACTCTTAAGATTTTTTTTGTGTAATGAGTAGTGTTAGTATTTTATTTTATTTTTTCAAATTTCATAAACCCTTCCTAAAAATGTCTGAAAATACGCCTCAGCCTAAAAAGTGTGAAGTTGCACAGTCTCACAGTTTTCCTTATATATAAAACTCGTGGACAACTCTGTCTCCACTTTGGATGAGCTGCAAATATTTTGACTCCACATTCTCATCAATGAAGCCGCATTTGCCATTTGGGTGTTTGCACAAAGAAACCGGTATGAATTCTGCACATGCAGATAATGCATGTTCTAACTTGAGTGTGCAGTATAATCTCTCTGCATATACTCTGTACTTCAGTATATGCATTTTTTTTTTTTTTTTTCTGATTGTCTTTTAAACGCAAACATCTTTTGCAGGCAGCAGGCATCTTTCCAAAAAAACTTAAATTATTGAGTTTAAAGATAATGGTGTATATGATGACACTTTTAGACACTTTTCATCAAGAGAACAAATTAAATTACTGCTAATTGTTTACTGTGTTTATTTTAGGGTAAAGAAAAAGATCTGAAGCATGAACACAAGCTTCAGTAGTTTTCATTTGACTCATGGAACCACGTTCCGTCTTTCTTCTGTCTGCACAGAGGATGAGAGCCATAAAGCATCAACGTTTGTGGCCATATTTGTGCCTGTGGTCACATCCCAGTTAAGTTTGGGCCCAGGTCACCTGCCACTTGCAGAGAGCTCTGGCCTGATTGGCGTTTTCTCTCCTCCGTAGCAGTAAAGACACTCAGGACATCGCGGATATCTGAACGCAGCGGCTCACCGTCCCTGATGAAGGCGCTGCTCGATGCGGCTGTTGATCTGAGAGTTTCATCTCGTGCTGCTTAATAATGAAATCAGAAATCATGGCGTGGTGCGTTCGCTGACTTCCGGAGTTGGTAAATCTTTGATGTCTGGCCCGAAGCCGAATGTGCAGCGTCTGGAGACGCGTGTCGGCTGCTGCGCGGCTGTCATTCACCGCCGGCACGTTTCCTCCTGCAGCGACTGTCTTCTGAGCGAGGCTGTTGCTAGAAGTGAGTTCCTGGTCGCTCAGATTATCGGTTCGCTCCGTTTCCTGATCTCTTGTGTGTTCAGTTGTGTAGCTGTGTGTTTATTAGCAGCTCCTGAGTGAACTTCTGTTGGTTTTGTCTGACAGGTGTTTCCTCTGACGCCTCAGCTCATATGTAATGTTCTCACATGGTACATGATGCTTTTTCCCTGCAGGTTTCTGAGTGTTTCTCATTCTTTCTTCATGCACGCTCCTGGAACTGTGTTCTTTAATTCAATTTTCAGTTCAGTTTTTATTTAACAAGACGTGCATGTCATGGCAGCTTCACAGAGAAACCCCAAACAATCCCACATGATCATAGGAACAGTAGAGAGGGGAAAAGATGGCTGAACTGAAATAGATACATCCTCATCTTTTAGAGTAATTATTTTTATTTATTTATTTTTTTTTTTTTAGAAAACCTCTCCAGCAAAAACAACATAACTGCAGCTTGCAATCGGGCATTTCATCACAGAAACAACAGTGTCCCCCCAAACATTTACCTTTCTTTTTTTTTTTATCGCCAGCGGTGCACTTTAATTTTGCACGGTGTTTTCGTTCTGTGAATCGTTAATTTTTGCATTGCCTAAAGCCTTTTATCTTTGTGTTTTGGTTTTCTAATTTCTGTATTGTCGAAGTTAAACTAGTGGTTCTCAGACATCTTCCTCTCATGCCCAACTGTGGAAAAAAAAAAGAAAAACCTTTCCGCCTCCTTCTCTAAAAAAAATGAATCGACCTTTGAATAAGATATTTATATATGTAAAATCCCTACATTTAGCTCAGTGATTAACTGAACGGGATATTTGTCTAATACTTGTTGAATGTTTTTTATTGAGAACTTTTATTAAGAAGTGTTTCTTTGTTTTTGTTTTTAACGTCTGGATTATCCATCCTGTAAAAATGCTCTGGCATAATGAATCAGGAACCTTTCTGTAATTGGTTCAGCTGATTTTTAATCCCCCTCTGTAATGCCTCAGCATTACCCGTCTAATTACATTTTGAGGATATAGTTGAGAGCATGCTCTACAAATAAATTAGAGATTAGAAATTATTTTCCTCAGTTCAGTTTAGTTTAGACAGTTTCATCCCGGATGATTTCTTGGTAACTTCCCATTTTGTACACTCAAATACTGACAAGGTATGAAAAAGCAAAACTCTTGTTGCGCTGGTTTGATCCTTTTGAAATATAGGATCTTTATATTTAGTCTTTTTGCACTTAAACTTAATTTATAAAGCGAAGTTGTCTCCATTACACTCACAAAAAAAAGTTAATGAAAAACTGTTTTACCTTTTACCTCATTCTTCTCAATAAAAGGATGGAAACATGCTTTGAAGAAGATTCCCAGTTTATCTTATGCCCAACCTGAAGCATCCAAAGCACATAAACCTTGTAAAAAAAATCAACAAAGAGCTCATGTGGCATTACTTATGATAAAATGTATAGAAAACCACCTCAAGCTTCCTTCTATTCCTAGTTTAATTGCACCTGTCTCCGATTTTTCAGTTTGTCTCTGCGTAAAGTGTAGAACGTGTAGCGTGCAGCCTGTAAACCAATTAATATTCTAACAACTTTTCGCATGTTTGCGAGAAGCAGGAAGCGGTTTATTTGGTGAAAACACTTATCTTTTTTCGGCGTGGAATCAGGATTTGGAGGTGCTGTGAAGAACATGAACGTCATGTTCCTACTGAGAGACACGCGGGCTAATTTGATACCGTTATACGTTTGTATGAAAACAATGTTTCTGACAGTCGGCTCTCACTGCCGGGGTGGGAAGTGGCTGTTAACCTCATTTGTTTGCACTGAGCTCGTGTCTCTCGGGGCCTTTATTTTTTTTTCTTATGTGATATTTTCAAAGTCTTTGAAGGAAGACAACCTAGATTTTCTTTGTGCACTTTGTGGGGAAAACTGAGTCTGAAGGAGTGAATGTGTGAATGCCAGGCATATTATTCCAACAATTATGAAACACAGGGGTGACAAATGCTAAATAAAAATAAATCTATGCTGCATTTACTTTGGAGTGAGTGAAGTGTGAGCCTCCTTTAGCTTCGCAGCGCATCCTGAAGCAAAAGAATCGAATTCATCCCGAGGGTTGGAGCTGGCTACAGGTGGTGTAAAGGAAAGTGGAAATAGCCAGTCCATCAATAACACCGATATCATTTGTGTAAGATAAGACGGCGCCGTGAGGGTGGCGGCCTGTTGCACATCGCCCTGACCACACCAGGAAATGTGGCGGTGGCAGCATCATGCTGTGGGGATGCTCTTCTTCAGGACGGACAGGGAGGCTGGATGGAGACAGATGCAGGACAGTCCTGGAGGAAAACCTCTCAGAGTCTGCAGAAGAGGTGAGACTGGGGAGAATGTTCACCTTTCAGCAGGACAATGACCTGAAAATTCTCAGTGTAATGTAATGGAGGCACAGTGGACAGGTTTACATCAAAGCGCCTGTTAGAACGGGCAAGTTAAATTCCAGACCTTCATCCAGTTGATCATCTGTGGCAGGACATGATGTTTACAGACGATCATACACAGTCGGAATGAGCTTGAGAGATTTTATAAAGAAGAATAATCACACTTCAGTCTTTCAATATTCAAAGCTGGTAGGGAGATACTGTACCTCATATTGATTTGTAGTTGATTCCTCCTGAAGGTGGCTCTACAAAATATCGACTCAGGAGATATGAATCCTTTTGCACGCCACACTTTGTGAAATGTAGAAATGTCCAAGAGGAACTATGTTTGCCAGTTTTTGCGTTTCTGTCTCTCAACCTGTCGTCACACTCATAGTTAAGTTGCTCTGACTGCTGCCATTTCCAGGTCAACCTGGTTGAGTGTGTTGCAGCGGATGTGAATTCAGCACTGCTGCCCTCTGAGGAGAAGCTGAAGTTTCAGTTTGAGAGGTGATCTTGGCTCCACTCCGCTCACATTCTGGTGCCTCATCTGCTCCACAAGTTTCGCCTGTGGAAACTTTGTCACATGATGAGCTTTTCTCCATGAGCCACGGGCGCCGTCTACCCTGTCGTTTGTCTTTATCTGCATGGGATGAAGACTGATGAAGATGGTTGAGTAGGAATAATCTACTCCTCTTCCCGAATCATGCTGATATCAGCTGTTGGTGTCTGTAGCGCGTCAGTGTGTTTTTGCCAAACTACACCTGCACAGCTTTATAAAAATCCACTTTTTGTGTTGAATGGAAATCACAAACATGAGAGAAAACAGTGACTGCTCAGAACCGGTCTGCTTTGGTTTCCTGTTCATTTCACCTCAAGCTCATTCAGAATGTCTTCTTCCCTTTTTTGAATGGAGGCCATGTAAATATGACACTCTGTGTCGTCATGCAAGCCAAACTACAACGCATCAAACCTACTTACATGCACCTTGTTCTGCATCCTCAGCTTTACAATTTACTCCACCCGATGAGTGCACTGAGACGATGGGGAGTCAGATGTTTGGATGCACAAACTTTCAAAGTCAGCCAGCTTCTGTTGAGTGGATGACTCGCGGTTCTAAAATGAAATTTGCAGGTCAGGCTAGAATTAATTCTTTTATGATAACACAGACAACAATTTCTTGTGGCTTTCAATTGCAAAGTCAAATGAGCTTCTCTCCTCCTTGTGTTCCCGCCGCCCATCATTTGTAGAATCTTAACCAAACCTGGGAGAGCGAATGTTGATTTCATTTGACTGGTTTTGCTGTAATGTTTTGGCAGTCAGAGAGGAACCGTCGGGAGTCGCTATAGGAGGCAGTCTTTAAGGTCTTCATGCGAAATATTGTAAATTTAATAAAGTAAAATAGTGTTTGTTGATTTTGAACAAATCAATTTTTGTATGATAGAAAGTCAAAAGGTAGCTGTATTAAATAGAGATGCTTCTGGCAACCAAACAAAACTAGTTTAAAAGTGAAACGTGCTTGAATAATAGTATTCAAGTTCAACTTTCACAAACCTCCTCAAGTCCCTGTATTCAAATATAGAAGTGTTTTTTTCTCACATTATTGTTGTACACTGCGCTACCTTGTCAGACCAGGTGAATCACAGAGTCTCTGGGTAAATAATGTCATTTTGACCTAAATGTAGCAGCAGCTTTAATGTTTTCACTAAGTTTTGTGAATTCCTTATCTGTGTTAGTTTAGTTAACTCAGTGTATTTCACGATTGACAATAATATGGAGAGTCTGTTGTAAACATAAAGTCAAAACAAGTCAATCATTAGTCTGAGGTGAAGCTTGTGAAAATGATAATTTAGCACAGAAACTGTTGGGAGAGATGCAGCAAAACAAGTTGATATCCTAAATTAAAAATGAAATTTCACAGAAGCTTTTTATCGCTATACTGCGCACTTTTCTTCTCATTTTCCCTATAGAAGATTAGACCCCCTTCTCTGTTTATTGCTCGGCTTTCTGCTGTCACTCACTTCACTAAATGGTATTATAGAAGCCAAGATTAGGACCAGGTCGGCTCTGAAAGCCTCAAGATGTGCAGTTTACGCTTTTTATTAGGGTGTCAAAATATTCAGGCGGCAAAAAAAAAAAAAAAAAAACAACTTTTCTCCAGGTACGAGCTCAATTTAATTTCTCGACATGAAAATAATGATAACCAATAACCTCTGAGGGCCGGTCGGTCCGGCAGAGGGAGGCTGCAGCCGCCGCTCGCTAATTGTTATTCCAGCCATCGGTGGAGATAGGCTGTTAAAACCGGCTGGAGCAGAGGTCAGGAGGAGAAACTTCACCGTACAGCGGCAATGACGAGGAGCTGATGTCTTCTTCAGCTTTGTTTACTTCTTTTTTTTTTTTTAAAGCCTTATTAGTGGAGCCTCATCCAAACAGCCACAATTAATAATCTTAAAAAAAAAAAAAGTTGAATGAATAAATAATGAATGATTTGATTTTCTTCTTGTTTAGACTTTCAGTCCCAGGGTTCAATTTGCATCCTCAAATAGTGCTTTCACCTTGTCGGGAGACGGAAAGAGCCGCGCTTTTATCTGCAGCACATTATGGGATCCACAGTTGTAATATGTTATATCAGATGGAATGATTTGATGCAGAGCAACGTTTTACACTCGAATACTCTCTGCTTCTAATCCAATTTTGGGACACCGTTTGGCAGAATGCATAAAAAAAAAAAAAAAAAACAACAACAAGTCCCTTCGTTCAAACAGGAAGCTGTTTACCTTCAGATGAACACTGAGTTCCACCTGGTAATGGAAGAATAAATAACTGAAAGTGCCAATAGCAGATTCTACATCTGTGTTGGCATGGATTTAAAAAAAAAACAGACCCACAGTCAGACAGGACATGCCATCAGATTCTTCAGGATTAACATAAAAAAAAAAAAGAGAGAAAAAAATAACAGGAGGAGAAATGAAAATGACAAGTTCTAACTTTATTTGAAGGAAGAACACATGAATAGAGATGACGTTAAAATGGATTAATGGTTAAAACTTTCTCTGAATTTTTCTGCGGAGAATCTCACGATCAGTTAAGAGGTAAGAGCTGAACTAAAGCCAGGAAGGTGAACTATCTGAGGTTAAATGGAGCCCGGCTGCACAATATGTTTTAAATAAAAAGCCTGACTGTACATTTCTCTGATTAACTTCCTGTAGCTCATCTAAATTTATAAATGCACTGTTAATTCATCCTCGCAGACGCTTATCTGTGCAGAGTTTTCAAAAACCGTGACTCAGAAAAGCCAGAATAATGGAAATGCCCCCAAAATTCAAATGTTTTGCTTTCACCTTCATCTCCTTTCATTGTTAGTTTTCAAGTATTTCCCGGACGGCAAATCCTTTTGCTCGCAGGGTCACATAATCGTATAGAAGTGCCTGTTTGTGTCCTTATTCTCTGTCACACTGAGTAAGAGAAATGAAATATTGAGTTCCTTTATTTTCCTTTTTCCATTAATTCATTTTGTCCTCAATGTGCTTTCCTGCATCGGGGTTTCTTAAAGATGCTTTGAAACGAGCCTCGTCTGAGGCAAATCAGGCGTGTTTGACGCGGCCCGAAACCAACGCCGGGCCTGGCATCCTTCTGAGTCGTGCCCCCAAGTCAGTAATTAACCTTAAACAAAATCAGCCTCTCCTAATGAAAAACAAGCCGCTGGTTATTCACAGCTTTATCTCGCTGCAAAATCCCTCTGTAATCCCCCCCCCCTCCAACATCTCCTGGCACACTGGTGGCGAGGTGGAGGTGGGCAGCTTTTTAAGTGTGATAGATGGAGTTTAGTTTCGGGCTGCCGCCGCCTCCCTCTCTGACCCGGCCGTCCCCGGAGAGCCGGGGATAAGTCAGAGCCGTAATGTAGTTCAGCTGAGAAGCCTTTTGTTGTAGTTGTTCCATCTGTAGTCACAGGAAACACAAGCAAAGCCACCTTCACTTGATCAGTTTTTTTTTTCGGGGGCTAATTTGTGGTATCTGTGAAACACGTTCGTTTGTGTTTGGATTGAATTAACAATAATTCAACTTAAGATTGGTGGATGTCCAATTACAGTTTCTTTTACTGAAAGAGAAAGAAACTTGGGAGGGGAGTCCCAATGCTGCAATGATCATGAAGTAAAAGCACAGTGAAAAAACAAGACAACAGCCACAAGAAATATGATAAAAAAAAAAAAAAAGTGGTTTATTTAGATTTACATTTTGTCTGAATATTGGAATTTGTTAATCAGTAGATACATCCATAAAATATATATTTATTTATCTATTTTACTAAAACTGATGTTGTAGCAGCTCGTGCGTTAACCTTTGAACTTGCTGCTTCCTGTGAATGAAAAGTTTTTTGTTTTTTTTTTTTCTGGTAAGCATAATTTATTTATAGTGATAAAACATGGAGCACTTTTCTCTGAAATGGCAGACTTGTAAGACTTCATCTTTATCACTTTGGCTGAATAGCTTGCATATTGTGCAGCATAATAATGCTTTAAATCACGGAGCTTTTACTGAATGTGTGCGATTACTACGTGCACGGTGTGGTGCGCACATATTGTCGGTGTTACAGTGGAAGTAAAGTATAGATCCCTGAACTCCCCAGCAACGTCACTGAAAGATGGAGCTCCCCCACTGCACCCGCAAAAAAAATAAATAAATCTCTGCATTTCAACATTCATCGCTTCCAAGATTTATTCCAAACTTGCCTCTCCGTGCAAAAATAACTTTTAAAACACAAGCAGGAGAGAGCAAAACTAAACCTGAACATTCACCTGAACATTCACTTTGCAAAATCACTTGAAACAAACCACAAGGCCCGACTCTTCACACTGTCTAAAAAAACATGCAGACTTTGACAAGTTGAGCTTCTAATGAAGCTGAATGCACCGATCACACCTGAATCAAACGATTCGCTACCCGTTAACGAGCCTGTCAGTGCAGGCAGGTGTGCTGAAGCAGGGAGAGAGCTGAAACATGAGGAACAGGGCTGGACGCCGCTGCCCTACGGTGACTCAGTGCCAGCCGCTTTGGAAACCACTGAGTTCTGGTAAATTATGCCAAAATTTGCATATTTATTTTGGATATAAACACAGAACAAGAAAAAAAATTGAGGAAATTTCATTTGTTTCAGTGTGTGTATTTAAAAAAAAAAAAAAAAAAAAAAACTCTGTTCGTCTCTGTTCGGTTGGTCTTGCAGAATATCCAACATATTGTGGGTTGAAATCCGGGCCAGGCCTTTAGGTGTTGGTTGCTGTTGCTGCAGAGTGAGTCCAGTTTTCTCCCACAGTCCAAAAACATGGTGACCCCCAAAACTGCCTGTAGGTGTGAATATGTCCGTATGCGTGTGGTTGTTAGTGTGTCTCCCGTAGTGAGCTGGGAACAGCCCGAGCACCTCGCCACCCTGAACTGGATAACGGAGAACAGAAGATGGGTGAATTTTCATTTTTTAAAGAGAAATATTTGAAAAAAGAAAAGAGAAATATGTTGGGAAAAACTCAACATTTAGTTTGTGGAAGACAGTGTCGTGTTAATTTTTTTTAACTAAACATGGTTGTATGATTTTGCGAAGCGGCTGAAAATCAACGCCGTCTGTTAACCGGTCGAGCTGCATCTGATGGCGGAGAACCTTTTCTTCACACAGTGCCGTCAACCACCCAGAAATCAGTGTGTTGTTGGTTCTTGTACTTGTCCACAGTCTTGATAAAAAGTATTAAAAAAAATGCAATGCAACAATCCATAAAAAGAAAGAAATTTCAAATGTTATGTAGTTTAAAGGTAAGACCACGGTTAAAAAGTTCGGGGAAATTGCAAACGTCTTGCAAATTCATCCAGTAAGCTAACAAAAACTGATGACTTTTGGGAGAAAATTGTCTCCGAGTCTGGATGTTCTTCTTCTTGGCCAACTGAAGCGCCTGCCCAAGGGTCGCCTTTGAAAGAGTTTTCATCCAGGACGTGTTTCATCCTCCTTTTGTTTGACTGTTATTGGCTCTGCTGAGAAAACAAGTGGCGAAGTGTTGAAGGAGGCCACGGAGCAGCTGGTGATCTTCTCTGTCGCACCGACGATCCTCTGCAAAGCCCTCAGTGTAGTAAAACCCCGCCAGTTATTTTCTTTGTTGATTTTAATGAACTAAAAAAAAGTCAACATTTCTGAAAATATAATCTAAGATTATTGTAGTTTTTTTTTTTTTTTGCTAAACTGAAAAATCATTGAATTATTATTCATGATGTAGTAACCATCATATGAGAAGAATTCATTAATTGTCTTTAGATCTACTGTTGACAATGACACCTTTAATTTAAGATGAATACTGGTGTAGATTGTAACAAAGTTTACCAGTCGGCGTGAGTCAAACAATATGAGTATGAGTTTGAAAGTAATTGAAAAATGTTCAATTTGTTACATTTTTTTCATCTTTTTGTTAAATCACAGTGGGGGAAGGGAGAGGGAATTTTTTATCCTCTGTCTTTTTCAGCTGCCTGTAATAAAGCTCAGACGTCCTCGTAACTGAACTATAAATCTGCTGCACTGCCAAGAATTACTTTGGTTGATGAACATCATGAGATGTTAATGTGTACAGTATCTGAGGCATTTTTTAATTAAACTCCACTTTGGAGATATGATCAATTAAAGGAAACCGAAAGTGATGAAAGTGAGAATTTTGTAATAATTTTTCAATTCCTGGATATAGAGCCGTACAGAATTTTCAGTATTTCCAAACTCAGTTACATGGAAACATTGAAAGCTTTTTATGATCTTGCTTTTTATGATCTTGCTGTTCTTTACCTCTTACAGCCTTTAGGACCTCCAGAGGCCATCATGAACCGCGGCCCGCCTCTCAGGCATGTTTTTGCAGTATGGGAGGAAGTCAGAGTACCTTGAACAAACCCACACTTGTTTACTAACCCTAAAAACTTATTATTGAAATTAAACCTGAAATTAAACTGCATGTAGAAATATTGTTGTGAAGATTACAAGTAACTTTACTGTGAGGAAATCCAGACTGTGGATTTCCACTTGAAATGCACCTCTATATATTCAGCAGTTGGTTAACCTTTCTTTATATTTATATATATATTTTAGATAACCTTGCCATCAGTTGGCATGAAAGGAAACTGGAAAAGACACTGAAAAGATATTTTTTAAATTTTTTTATTATTATGTGTGACGGTTTTACATCTCAGCTTTTTTTTTTTTTGCATGGGCTGAATCTGTGCAACAAAAATGTGCATTTAATCTCTCTTCACCTGTTTGTTGTAGACATACGATACATTTAATGTTGGTTTTGAAGTGTGCATATCAATCAGAATTCACTTTTTGAAGCAGCTGTGGTTGTCACAGTGTGGGGCAGGTCTCAGCTTGGGGACACCAGAGAGCTTCATCTGGACTGTGGGATGCTTTGTCCTGGGATTTTTTTCTTTTTAAACTTTTTAAACTAATTTAAATGATTAAAAAAAAAAAAAAAAAAAAAAACTTTACTGAAGAGCTACCTCAGCAACAGAGCATGCTGAGCACTGTTTCCAGAAATCTGCTTTAGAAAGATGTTAAAATAAGTCTTATATAGCAAAACCTGTAGATTCTACACAGCTATGTAAGTACAATTCTAAAACCAGTTTCTGCTTATTATTATAAATCCTCCTGTATTAAAAGAGTCAGGAAAAAAAAGTGGGACTGAAGTGTGAATGCGGCGGTTCTGAGGGGCTTCGCTCACTTCCACGTTTCACGTGCGGGTTGCGCAACGGTTTGATGAAGTTCCACAGCCGGCCGACCTTCCAGCTCTCGCAAATTCATGAGGCAGCGCTATTGATTTAAACAGGTGTAAAGGGCCTTCTCCTGCTGGGGAAATTTAATCATGTCAGAGGGCCACCGGGTTATTGCACAGGACACTGTCACCGGAGCCACGGGACACTTTTCATGTCAAGGGGCTGGACGATATTAATTTTACTTTGGCCTTATATTTCTGGGGAGAAATGGACTGAAGATCCCTGATGGATTTCTGACAGAGCCCTACCTGAAGTGACCGAAGCTCAAGAAAGAGGTTAATAAGTACATTTTATTCTGAGATAGGTCCATGAGACGCTTGAATGTGAAGTGAATTCACATTCAGCTCAGTATTTTCCGGTAATTTACTCAGGATCTGAGCTCATCCTCGCTGAGAAATCCAATGATAGAGGTCTTTACTCTGTTGACTGAGCTAATTAAGTTTAAAACAAACAACAACTCGGTTTTATAATCAAAACGGGGCTGCGTCTGATTCCGGCTACACTTTAAGCGTGTTTCTTGAAAAAACACCATGTCAGAGGAAGTGCAGCTCAACAAGTCATTTGAGGTCTGCGCCGTGTTGCGCCTGTGCGGCGAGGCGAGGTGGGCCGGGGCGCTCCGAGCTGGGCATGCTCATTGTAATTTCAATCCCTTTTGTGAATGGCTGATTATCGCAATCTGAAGCTTAGGTCCAGAGGGGAACGGCAGCTTTAAGTGCTTCAGAGTGAAGGAAAAGACGAGTGGAAAAGAGTCGGCATGGCCCAGAAAAATCACCGTAAGTTGACGATCCGATTGTGCGCCTCGTTTTTCAGACCTTCTTTTCTTGAAGTTGTTGTGTTGATTAAGAGCAAAAAAGTTCTAATGAGACAGCTGCGGTGTAAATGAATGGCACTACTAACATGCCTAGATGACATATAATTCAATTCACTGAAGCTAAAGTCTTCCTTGCTGCCGCCTCAGGGTTTCACCTTGCTTTGATTTTTATCATTACCACATTTGAGGTCTAATTGCATCGCATCCCCAGAATGTCTTGCTCCTGATATCTTAAAGTAATGATGCCCTCATAACTTTAATTGTGATTTTCACCTCAGGTTGCGTATGCAAATGTCAGGTTTCACATTTATGTGGAATAGAATCAAGTTAGATATGAAAAAAAAAAAAAAGGTCAGAGTCAGTAAGCGGCACATTGATTATTATTCTTTGCTCAACATGTTACGTGAGCACGTTGAGCCCATTGTGAAATCCAGCAGGAATTTCTGATTGCAACAACAGGCAGATTAGTCTCACTGTGCCCCCCCCCTCCTCCCTCCTCCCTCTCTTTCTCTGCAACCTGCAGCTCAGTTCTCCATTCGAGAGTACCGACCTTCAGATCAGCATGCCGTCCTGTCGCTGTTTCGTGACGGGATACTCGAGCACGTCTACCCGGCTTTCTTCAAGGCCATGAGCCACCCGGACCACGTGGGCGTCGCTCTGAGCATCTCCATGGCCGGCTACGTGCTGGGGGGAAGCTCCTACTTCCAGGGCCTGCTGTTCGGCTGCGCCTGGGCCGGCCTGATTTACTACTGCTGCTACGACATCTACGAGGGCTACATGATGAGGCGGCTCAGCACAGACATGGCCGACATTCACGCCGGCTACCTGGAAAGCCCAGATAACGGCTTCTGGGTGGCGGAGGCAGAGGTCGGCGGCCAGCCCCAGGTGGTGGGGATGGTGGCGGTGGCGGGGAAGAGTGGGGAGGAAGAGGCCGAGAGGTTCGACGACTGGAACGGCGGCGTGATCGAGGGGGGCTCCGACTTCGGGGAGGACTCCGGAGACGGGAGTTACGGCGAGGTCTCGCACCTGGTGGTGGCGTTTCCGTGGCGCCGCCGGAGCCTGGGCTCGGAGTTGACGCGCAGGGCCTTGGATTTCTGCAAAGAGCGAGGCTTCGCGCGGCTCGTGCTGGACGTGAGCTCGCCGCAGACGGCGGCCATTTCCCTGTACCAGAAGTCTGGCTTCGTTCAAACTGCAACCCACTGTAACACACACACCAACCGCTGGTTCTCCAGACTGGCCAGAATAAACGTGAACCGAATGGAGAAGTTACTTTAAACACAAACGGACGTTAGTACCAGATACAACCCCGCATCGTACGGCACTATATAAATATTTCACTCTCCATCTCATTCAATGCCAAAACTCCTGTGTTGTGTGATATCCGGTCATGTCTCCAGTTCCCTATCATAGTACTTAAAAAAAAAATGCATTAAATTTCATGTTTTTTCCAAAAACTAGTATTAATGGTCCAAGTTTCCGTGTATTTCTTCTCCCCTTGATGTATTATGTATACACCTGCTCCCATGACAATCCATTACCCTGAGAGGTGGAGAACAATGAGAAAATGATTCAGCTTCTCTGGATGGCCCCATTAAGTAATTTGCAAAGAGATAAATCTCAGTGAGATATTTTGTTAAATGAATTATTGGACGTTATACATATTCGCATTCGATTATCTATTGTTCTGCTGTCCACTAAGGAATATAAAATATCTGTGAGAAAGGAGAACTATAGTCATTTGGAAGCAGGAAAACTTTCTTTTAAGCCTCTTTCCAGGGAGAAGTTGAATCCCTCTGCCTCGGAGGAATTAATGCCAGCTGACTTCTAAGACCTCACAACTCTTTGCTTAAAATACCAATGAAAAATGCAATAGTATCAGGACACTGAGAGCTTTAAAATTCTTTGGAACTGAAAGAGCAGTGTGTGTGTGTGTGTGTGTGTGTGCCACCCATAAAAAGAGGATAAATACCTCACCGCAGTGCATTCAGGTCATCGTACACAAGGCAAATACTAGATTATCGACTGCAGACAATGAAGAAAAAGCTTTAAGTGTTTCTTATTGGTGGTTTTATGCCTGAGTACGGACCGAATTACTTCTTACACATCCACTGTGATAGTTGGCGAGTGTTTAAAACAATGTAAACAAGACCGCCCAGTCGGCGATACCGCCTCACGCCGGGGGTCTGTTTTCTTACTAGATCTATTGTTAGTCACAAGCGGTGCGCGGCATCAGCTTAACTATGTAGATTTACAGATTTCTTAACCTACATTGCATCAGAAATCCCCCAGAGGTGATTAAAATTCTCAAAATATTATCAGCGCCTCACAGTACCTGCTTAAAACTTGAAAGAGTGTGTGACTGTGGATGGTAAGCCTATAAGGGAAAACATTAAGCAACCAGTGTGCGTAGTGACAGGTGTGGCCTAAATGACTTTAGAGAGGCGAATACTGGATGGATAGAACAGCTTGGCACCGACACACACACACACACACACACACACACACACACACACACACACACACACACACACACACAAGCACACAGAGACACGCCATCAGGGGCCTTCAGGCATCAATCATTGCTGCCGAGGCTGTCAGGGAAAAAGTGGGCAGGCGGCCAGCAGGCAGGTGCTGAACTAGCCAAAGGAAGATGAGCCGTAATGCCGGCCAACCTGTTGTCGTCCTCTCACAATTACCAGTACAACTGGCCTCCAGGTAATGACAGCTTGATCGTAATTCCTCTCATACACATGGTGCATGGATTTGCAGTTGCAGTTTTTTGGGGGGATGTGAAGCGAAAACGCCTCGGAAATAATTGGATCTCAAAATGACTTTAGTCTTCAATAAGGATTTATCTTTAGAAAAAATATTTTTGTGTGTGTGTGTGAATTGTTTCAGTGCTTAAAGCACAACTTTGATGAACGCTGATAATCAGAAAATAACTGAATGTTAAAAATAAGAACCAAACTGGGCAGAGAAGGGAATCTGGAGGAATTGTCTAATTTGCTTTTAAAAGCTTTTTCAAATGCTGCAGTAACTTTCTATAAAAATCAACTTTCTGAGGTTAGTTTTGACAGAAGGATCTGATTGGACCAGAGGAATTCCACAATACTCCACAACAATCCACCAGCTGGACTGTAGAAATATTTCACTCACGCCGATCGGCCTGGAGAAGCTCCACAAATCACAAGATATTCCAGGAGCCCCAACTGGACCTGAGAGACGTTCCACAAGCACTCACGGAGCCCCAGTTGGCAGCGAGAGTCCACTCTCTCCAGTAGGGCCGATTTTGACATTAGAGGCGTTCCATTAGTGCTCATTGCTTCCACAACGTTAAACATAAAATGTTCCAACGGTGCAACACAAGAGACGTTTCCTGGAATACCGATTGGACCAAAGAGGCAGACGTTTGTATTTCCATACAACTAAATCAGAAACAGTTAAGAAAAAAAAAAAAAAAAAAAAAAAAATCTACTATTCCAAATGCCCTATAAAGTGGTGAAGCGTCTTTTTCTGCTGATGAATCTGCCTTGATTCAGTTTTCCAAACAATAAAACATGGACTCTTAAATGGATGAAATGTGTTTTTTGGGAGGTATGTATGAAACAGCTGAGAGACGACTGACTGGATTATCATTCCTACTGAGAATACCTGCTTCCCAGAGGAATTTCACAGCTCGGCCGGCTTTCATGAAGAACTGTGTGTGCTTTTGTTTCATTTTCTCGTCTCCTTATTGACCTTCCCGGTGTGGAATAGCAGCACAGGATCAATGAAGAGGCTAGACTGTCATTGATGGTTGAGCTCAAAAATCTCATTGGATCACATCTCATTGTCCGCGATAGAGTGAGATTCTGTGTGTGCGCGTGTTCTTGTGTGTTTACATGGATTAGTTTCTCATGTGTGAATTTCCTCCAGTAAGACGTCTTTCCCTCTGTATCTTGATACTTTCCGCCGGGATCGAGATCAAAACCACAGCGTTCATCATCGGTTATGAGTTAATATATCTAAAGGCAAACTCTGACAACAATACCAAAACAAGTCGTTTACACGGTGAACGCTCCTGCGTGCAAATAAGTCTTTTTCTATCCTGGATAGGGGAAAAATTATGGAGATTAATGGCATATGAACAACAGCCGAGTGTGTGTTGTTGTGTGAGAGCCAAAGACAGATTAGTTTGGATCATATATCATCGTATGCTCTTCACCACCGCCTTGCATAAATCTCCCCATCCTTTTCTCCGCACCACAGGAAGTAACTTTTTTTTTTTTTTTGGCCGTTCGGCTGAACTTCGCCATCAGAGATAACACCTGACCAATCACATTAGCTTTTAAAATCACAAGCAACCAAGGCGGGCAAACAGATCCCGCACTGTCAATTTACCACATTACTACAAAACCTGACATTATGCAGATTCTGCGCTTTCTCTTACTGAATAATTGGTCAATTATTCGCTGCATGGTTCGAGAGTGATAAATTTTGCGTTTCTGTTTGTGCAGAATATTACACCACGGCACGGGCTAACCAGTAAAGCATGCCAGGCTTCTTGATTTTAAAAGATAGCTGCTAACTCTGCAACACGTATGAACCGGAGAGTCATTATCATTCCGGGTTGAGGGTTAAATTATGGGGGGTAAATGTGAAATTAGCTGTTGGCGTTGACCCGCACATCACGGACGGAAACACAAAGCGTCCCAGACAGCGTGAGGCGGCGGCTTGTTTGCTGAGCTGCAGCTTCAGCGGGAAGAGGGCTGTGGGGACTTGGTCAAAGAAGTAATTGGATGCAACAACAACCGCAAAATTGATCACAGCTGTTGTAATTAGGAGAAATATGGGACAATCAATTTTTTTCATGTTTGGGGCTCAAGTTGCTTACAATAGCTGCATGGCAATAAACTGGAGGCTGATAGCTGGGGTGGGATCTCACTGCGCTCCAAAGGATCCTGCAGTTTTTTATATAAAGTATCCTGAGACTCAGATCTAAATCACTGTAAGAGTTTTGCATAATGCAGGATGAGAATAAGAGTATAAATGCAGCTTCAAGGAGATTAATTCTAATTGACTGAATAAAAGTTATTTGAGTCTGGGGATGAACTTTAAATGAGAAAGAAATCACTCACACTGTTTTTTAAATTTACCCACGCAAAGTGGTTGCTGATATTTATGACAAACTTCAGGCTTCCTCTGGTTTCTTCCCACCAAAACATGCAATTGAAACAAATTAGTGACTTTAAACCATGAGAGTTATTGTTTATCTCTCCAGTGACACTACAGACTAAAGTTAAATCCTAAAATTTGACTTTCACTGATTATGGTTTTTCTCTCTCTCACTCTCTTCAGTCCCACTCAGCGTATTCGGTTCAGATTATATTATCATCACATGTAATGTGTAGAAGCTATCATTCAGTAATTCAGGATTATTCTGTTAAAAAAAAAAAAAGGCGTCTTCTGGAGAAACTGCCACATCTAAGCAAGATTATTGGGTTTGTCAGCTTAAAGAAGTCAGCTTTGTGTTCATCCCATAGTTGACACAGTTGGAGAAATGTAATATTAAGCTGGGACAAATGCTAAATGAGATTTAGTACTATACTGCTGTGCTTTTCTCAGTGTTTAAATAGGATGAAAACTGACAGAAAATAAACACATGGTTGGACTTAATATCTAAAGAGTAGTATATTATTTCTTCGTCGGGACAGACTTGTTATACCAGTCTAGAGGTCTGTGACCTGCAGCTATGGAGCTTTACGCGGCTCTTCAGCGGCTCTCAGCTCCTTTCACTAAGTTACACATAAATGAGCACATTCATCTTACTTTTTCAAAGGCCAATCTTTCTTATTTAGCATATAGAAGTGTCACAAATTTGTAAAACAGCTGCTATAAACAGCCAAAAATGGTTCTACACTGCTAAAGAAAGTAAATTAATATAAACCTACTGGAACAGCTAAAATGACTAAAATGGACGAAGCTGCTAAAATGGCCAAAAAGCACTTGAAACAACTTAACAGTACCAAATAGTAGCAGACCTCTGTACCAGTGCATGTGATGGTTCTACCATCCAGCGGACGGGAAACATGACGACGTTTTTGGACTGTGGGAGGAAAACAAGCTCCCATAGTAAAACTTGTGCACACAGAGGAAATGCGAATTCCACTCAGAAAGGCCGACAAGCATGGAATCAGACCTGAAATACTCCTGCAGGGATGTGGATGAGAACAGTGCCAACCGCTACACCTCCACACACACATGCAGAAGCCTATAAATCGATCCACTGCTTGACTTCAGTTAAGAGTTTCTGGTCTGGCGAATGAAAAGCTCTCAAGGCTGGAATCAAACCAGAAACACTATTAGTGTGAGGTGGGAATGCCCACCACTGCTCCAGAACAAGGTGAAATGGACATCCAGAATCCAATTTTTTTTCTTTTTTTTTTTTTTTTTTTTTTTTTTTAAAGAAATCATTGATTTATATTGATTTATAGCATAATTTCATCATATCTGAGTTTGCAGGGGCATTCAGGTAAAATAATCCAAACTGCAGACGGCCGGCAGAAGCCATTAAAATGAATCCAGCTTTGATTGATCTCTATATTAGCCGCAGACTTCTGGAGCTATTTGACAAGGAAGTGGGAAGACGGTACTTTATCGAGCAGATTCGGCGCGCCGTGGATTAAGTTGTGCAGCGGAGAAGATATCTGGCACGTGTCACAGTATTAAAGTGAGGAGGGGATAACGTCTCAGTCTGGGGGTGATGAGATTTGTGCTTCCAGCGAGAGAAATAGACCTGTTATGGACTTCGATTTCTCCAGGAAGGAAACGACGGAGAGGCGACGCGGCCGCCCTCCCTTCCCGTTACAGAGCGCGTGTCGCCATCTGTTACGTAACGCCGTACATGCCAGCTGTCATATCAAGACAGATTATGTATCTGTTGGCCGCCGAGCTGTTTGTATTAGGTCCTTTAACGTCACGTATCTCAGTCTAACCTTTTCTGCGTCTCCAGTGCTGCCGCCAAAGCGCTTCTTCTCATTTTCCACAGTTGACATGTATGATCAACCCCTGTGCACCTGGCGCGTATTTCAGAAAGGCCATTAAAGTGTGAGATTACGATCATGTAAATGGTTGTCCATAAGGGAGCACAGCTTGATGTTTGTAGACGTTCAAAGCAGCCGGTCTGTCGGAGGGCTTTGTGTTTTTACTCAGCTGGGTGTCACTTTGGTACCACGCGAGACGAAGCACAGTGTGACTGAAGGTGAGGCGTGATCTCTAAAGTGAGCCAAATGGTTCAGACGCAGCGTATTGACTGCTTCTGGAAGCTTAATAGGGGATTTAATGAGCCCGGACAGAGAAACAACCTACATCTTTCATGATGCTGTTTCTCGGGGGTATTAATGTTTGGACAAGCTGAAGAAAACTGACGAGATATTTATAAACCGAGCGTTTGTGGTTGCAACAATTCAGGTGTCTCTGAGGATCATTTCGGGATAGATTCTCTCTGCTCGTGCAGAGAGCCGAAATGGATTTCTCTCAAAATGAAACGGAGACATGGCGGGACGGAGAAAATAAGGCTCTACAGTAAAGCTCCTTCAGAATGCTACTGCATGGATAAGAACCTGCTGAGCGAGTTTACATAAACACACACATCCACACACACACACACACACACACACTACTCCAGTGTACAGTATCCTCAAGTGCATGGTAATCTGATTTAAAAAAGAACAAAAAAGCAGATTAAAATGAAACCTCAAAAATATAGGTGAATAAACTTCACTTAATGACCTCTTTTAAATTCATTTCCATTCATTTATATATACACAGCCCCAATAACAACATCGCCCCCCCACAATCTGTATTCAGATGAAATACTCCTAAATAAAGGAAACAAAGACATTCTGTCTCTCTCCTGTTGTCTGCTCTCTCTCTCTCTCTCTCTCTCTAGAACTAGGATCTAGAACTTTGTTGTGACAATCTGTTTTTCCTTGTGTCACAACCTGCCCAAACCAGGGTTTCCATCCCTCCGTACAATAAGCAGCCAGCTCTCTTTGTTGCTTTTCTCTCATTGTCTCTGTCCCTTTTCTCTCTTTCTGAGCCTGGTTCTGCAGGTTCTTTCTTGTTAAAATAAGTTTTTACATTCCGCCGTCGCCTTTGCTTGCTCATGTGGAATTGATGGGTTTTTCTCTGTAACAGTGTCTGAAGACTGCCGTGTCGTATTTGCACTATATAAATAAAAATCAATTGAGTTTCATATTTGTTGAGTATAAGTGACATTGGAAAGGAAACAAACTCTCACAAGGAAGACAGCTCCTATAGAACCGTATCCTGTTGAGGTTAGGGTACAATAAGAGAGAAAAAGACGGGACAGAGAACAACAAACAAGCTGGCATCAGACAGCCGAATGATTAGACTTTATGTGTGCGAACGTCACAGATTGGGAAGTTTTCCACAGTCTGAGGTTCTGCAGGAGGGTATGAAAAGAGAAGAAAGAGATACATAATACTGACATGCAGTGGTGTCATACAGCTCCGTGCAATAAAGGACGTCTATCAGCAATCTAAACTTATTGCAGCTTAACTGGAAAATGGTCCGTGGTGATGTGAGCCGGCCAGAACTGCATTTGAATGGGTAAGGTTTCAGAATGACCGTGAGCCTTTCAAACGGAAACTTGGTGCTGGTTCCACTGGAAAAACTCTGCCACAAATTCTGCCGTTAGAAACAAACCTCCTGGAAGCAGCGGTCTGAGAACAAAATGTTCTGCTTGGATCATTTAGTACTAAACGCCCCTTCGTGCTAAAACTGTTCTTCCCTTCACATTAAACAATTTTTCATTCAGTTTGATTTCTTGCTCACGAGCTGTAGTTCCATTCCCGAGCCAACGTCAAGCTGCGACTGAATAAACGGATGCAAACAAGATGTCATCTGCCTCTGAGCGGCGGCAGGGTACACCCTGAACCGGTCACCGGTCCAACACAGGACGAACACACAGAAACAGTCAAACTGAGCATATCAGATTGGAAGACATTAGTTTGTACCGATGTACAAACTGAACAGAATGCCTTCGTTCTCCTTGTATGTGAAAGTCTCCATCCTCTCAGAAGGAAAAGAAAGACAAAAAAAAAAATGTAAATTTGCTTTGAAACACACTGACATCTGTACAATATGTATTAAGATGACCACTGAGCGTAAACAGACAAACAACAACCTAACAAGAAACAGGTAATGCACAACAGCAGAAGATTGGAAGACAGATGGAGGCATAAATAGATAAATAAGACACACTCGCCCAGAGCTGAGGATGTGACAAAGCTGTCTCCCTAAAAATGAGCTTTTATGTGGCGTTTGTTTGCAGCAGCCAATGTATTTTTGAATGAAACTTAATGCCGCCTGGATTTTGTTTTCTATCAACAAAGCAGCGTGCTTTTGATTAGAGCTGTTTTCTCCAAGGCCTGGAGAGTCACAGCATGTACCAGATCTGAACATCGCGTTTGTTTTCCAATAAACTGTCATTAACCTCTCTGTGTTTACGTTCATTGACATTCAAATCTCTTATCTGATAGATAGATAGAGAGAGAATATTTGACAGTAATTGTGACACACATTTGGCAAAAACACAGATATTTTCAAAACAAAAACTTTGCGCCACGACAATGAAAAAGTTAGACGTTAACATTTAAAGATTATTATTTCAATATTTTGATGATGGGTTGGACTTTATGTCGTCCCTGAACTAAAATGACTGAGAGCTTCTCTGCCCCGGTCCTCCAGACCCAGCTGCAGCGCACCTGATTGCAATCAGGGCTCGTTATTGGGTTTCTTTAAAAGCAAGAAGAAGACATGAAGAAGCTGAAATACGAAGCACACTGGACTCCAGGACTGAGAAGACCTGACGTTAGAAAGCCATGAGTTAAAGGCTTAAATGATACGTTATTGGCCGAGTTTCACTTTGGTTCAGCTTCATCTGGAAAAAACAGTCACACTGGATGAGTTTTTGTATGCTTTTTACAACTTTATGCCTGCTTTAAAAAGACGTTAAAGGGAAAACATTACAAAATATTCATCTGGTTTTTGGTCACATGGGAAGAAGTTTCAACTTTTCAACAAAGTCTGACTCTTATTCATTAATTTATATTGAAATGAGAGCAAACCTGCACAACTTGATGACCATGTTAGTGTCAAATGACTTTTTGGTGTTTCAGGAAAACCATCTGTATTGTTTGAGTGCAGTTATGGAGTTGCATCTGTTTATGTATTTTTATTGTGTACGTAAATATCTTGTTGTTTTAAACATGGGTTTTATAGAGATTGTGATTTCAGGTTATTATTGAGTTCTGCGGTTTTCTTTGTGCTGAAGTTGGAAGCTGGCAGCCAGACCTGGCATCTCTTGAGTCAATAATCTTTTCTTCCATCACTTTTTCATTACATGCACTGCCGTCCTGCATGGACATCTCTATTGAGAGCGAGACGTTTTGGATGTTTCACCAGACAGACTCTTGTGTTTGTTGTTCTCGCCGGTTTTGAAGGATGCCCTGGATGCTCCTTTCACACACTCTTTCATATACCGAGGTTTTGAACACTGCGCCTCATTGAGGCGAGAGAGGCCTGCAGTGTCTTGGATGCTTTCCTTGGATCTTTTGTGGCTTGCTGGGTGAGCTGTTGTCATGTTCTTGAGGGAATTTTGGAAGGTCGTCCAGTTATGGGAAGGGTCATAGTTGTTTTACCTGCAGGAAAAAAGTCTCTCACAGTGAATCTGAGGAGCCTCGAAGCTTTAAAAAAAAAAAAAAAAAGTCTTTGCGGAGCTTCTCAGACTGATGCATTTCAATCACCTCCCTGCTCATCGCTTGTGAAGTTCTTTTGATTCTGTCTTAGTGCTGGACTGGTGAGACCTTTTGTCCAACTTGCTGCTTCTGAAAATGGAATATTTTCAGTCTGGTGGTTTGATTGAACGGCGCCGGCAGTCATCAGGTCCACTCCGGCGTTACGCCAGTATGATGGTTTCTTTCCCGTCATCCTCGTTGTATCGAACTGTTGTTTTTACCTCGACCTTTTCCGTATAGTAGATAAATATGAGTCCAGCAAGCAAGAACCACAGAGTGGTTCTGCTGATCCAGCAGCTTGTCTTCAGTAAAAAGTGAACCCCATTTCCTAAATGCAGTAGTATTCTGCTCTGCTCTCTCTCTGTTTTTTGGGCAGAACGACTCATTTTTCTGTGTCAGTAGATGAACCAACAACATTCTGCTCAACAGAAGCGTCGTTGCTCCTCACAGTCAACCTTTATTCCTCTTCAGACATTATTACCGGCCTGACCTTGGACTGTCTGGACCTCCTCAAACACGACCTGCAGCTGGGACAGTGTCGGTTCTCCTACATGGAGCTTCTCTTCTCTGCTTCATAACAGGGAATATGTGCAAAGAGGAATCTTCCGTTTCTTCTTCTTACAGTAATGACCAACTGTACACATCAACTTCGTTTAGGCTTGAATCTCTCGGCGCTTCTCTTCCGAGGAGTCCGTCGCTGCAAATCTGCTCAAAACCTCTTATTGAAACTGACATGAAAAGTCTTGATGTTCAATTTTCACCAGCGGGTGTTATACAGCTCTGGTGCCTAAGTTTCTAAATTGAAATGATATTTTTACACATAATTAACACGTTTTTTTTGTTGCACAGTTTACTGCAGCAAAGATTTTCCCCCCATACAGAGAGTATCTGTACTTGTTAACTCCTTTGTTGGGACTGATAAAACTGTCATTTAAACTCTGACTGGTGGGATTTACTTGGATTTATTTGAAATCATAATATTTGAGATGTACACAGAAGTGAAAGGGATTATCAGAAGATTGTTTTTGTTGGATCTTTCTTCAGTTGGAATTTGCTAAGCAATACTAAAATGCTCCTCTGCCAATAAATAGGCATTAAGTGAAATTTAGAATCAGCCTAAGGAGCTGTTTAGTTACTTGAAAGTGGATCCTGATCAAGTTGTTAAATAAAATCCATCCATCTGCCTCAACCTCCTCCAAATCTAGTTATTCTTTTTAGATCCTTTCACTCACAGCTGTTTTTTAACAAATCATATAGACCGTTATCTGTCCATCAATCAGTCCATCTTCCATGACTTTTCCTCCAGTACATCAATAATTTCACCTCTTTGTTAAAGCCTGGGTTCACCTTGAGCTAGAGATTGCCGTAGCATCAGGAACTCCGCTGTCACATTGTTTTGGTTCCTTCTTTTTATTCTGACTTCTTTTTATTAGAGGCAGCAAAACTTGTGAATCAGTCTGAGCTAGCCAAGCTTGTTGCTTCTCACACTCTACCCATAATCCCTGCTGCCAGCTCACTGCTGCTCCTTTGGGCCACTGTTGTTAAATACTGACCACTGCAGGCCGAGAACAAGAACTGCGGTCCTGCTGATGCTGAGAACCAGTCCTCTAATCATTCCTTAAACTGGTTTAAATCCGTACGCTTGACATTTCTCAACTCCTAACATGATTATCTCTCAAATAAACGATGATCTAGTTGTGTTCTACTGAACAGAGTGAACACTATTTCAAACACATTTGGTTTGTTTGTGTAATAAATGTTGCTCTGTATCGACTTCGATGAGCTGAAAGTTTTTGTGTCAAAGTCAAAGAGCCCTAAATCTGAGAAAGAAGAGTTATATTGAAGCGATATATTGCAGTTTAGGAGTCTGTGAGTTCCCCAGTGATATACAGAGATCAAGCAGGGCTTTACAAGGTTCACGTCACTGAAAATGAAATGCATCCTGCCTGCAGAGCCGCATCTCTCCGACCGGGCTGGCAGCAGCTTCAGACATCCAATGTGCTCATTCCTCTGGGAATGGGTTTAGTTGGATTTTTAATTATCCCAACTCTGATTTCTAAATTAGTTTTTTTTTTTTTTAATGCCAAAACTAATAATAACAATAGACAGTGATGGATCTGTGGAGATTTGCATGGGCTTATGAAGAGACAGATTGTTCTCTAGCCGAGCCCTCTGAGATTACCACCCCCACTTAGAGGGCTATAAGCAAATAAAAACACTTGTAAGACAATTAAATGACACAATCACACCAAGGTCTTTATTATTATTCTTGATAGCAGCAACTCCAGATTTAGATTCAGCCGCATCCCATTGATAAAAGCTTTGCCTTGTGGATTTAAGTGTTTTAGCGGTTTGATACACTGATTTTCCCCCAGCATGCAGTAGTGAATGAAAATCAGTTCAACACTGCTTTTGTAATAACTTGAGCTGCGTACCCCAGTAATATGTAAATGTGCTGCATGATACAGCAAAATGAATACAATGATGTTTGTGCAACGCAGGACTGGGTGGTGGAGGCAGTTTCTTCAAGTCACAGCAGTAAAGGGTGAAAGCCCACCCATCCATCCTCCTGCACATGGACTCACTGTCTCTGCTGTCCACACACACACACACACACACACACACACACACACACACACACACACGGACAGATTTCTAGACAAACCTTCATCCTTCATTTGCCGGCACCGTTTCTGTCTGTGTCACACCGTGCAGTTGAACCGCCACACCAATATCACTAAATCTGAGCAGACGGCACCTCGAGGCTGCCTCCACCGGAGCACTCAGGCGAAAACACACGATTATTACCCAAAGACAAAACGCTGCACCCCAGCAGCGGCGGGCATCGGCCACGGAGGAGGACAGACGGGCAGATAGATGGATTTGCACTGATTTCTACGCGCTGGAGAGAGACTGAGTTCTGGTTCCGTGGGTGTGCGGCGTCTCCGGGTTTGAGACCTCGCCCAGACTACCTTGAATAAGCACATCCGCCTGCTGCTCCTCTCAGGAGACTTAATTGTTGCTGGACTTTATTTGTGCATCCTGCAAAGTTGCCAGAAAGTTTCCCTCTCTTTGCAGCTTTTGCGATTCTCCACACAGCAGGATCCCCGCGCTATTCTTCTCTTTGCATCATCTGATTCATGACGGCGGAAAAAGCTGATTAGACCAAAGTAACCACCGTTTGAGGGGCGTCATCCGTCACGTTCCCTCCACAGGGTCAAACAAACAGCCGCAGCGTCCTGACGACGCTCCTATCCTACATTTGCAGTTAACCACGTGTCTGACTGATGCTTCTTCAGGCTCATAAACTGCTAAAACTTTGCTGAACTGCAAAATTAAAGGATGGTTACAATTCTTCTTACTATTCTTTTTTCTTCCTGAGAGAACAAAGGAACGTATTTTATTTGATGATATAGTAAAACTGACTTTAACTCTTTGTTTTAATAGAAACAGCAAAAATTAAAATGTAATCTTGAGGTTATCGTAAACATAATTGAATAAAATCTACTGAGAGAGTGTGAAGTGGCGGAGGCACATCGAGCGTGCAGCTCTGTGAGGTTTGGGACTTTGAGCTAATGCTCATGCCAGCACACACACACACACACACGTGCAATGAAAGTGTTACCATGTTAAATTTGTTAATTAGCACTGAAAGCAGAGTGCAGCTGGGGCAGCTGGAGAGATCTGCCACCAAATTTGAAGGTGTTATTTAGAAACCGTGGTATAACTTCATCGGGACTCACGTGCGGGTCTGCAACGTCCCATTTGTGTCGTCGTTTGTTCCAAGTCTTGCACTTTTCATCATGTCCCTCAGGGGGTGTTTTAGGCTCTGTTCACACCCCCGGTGCAGTTGTCTGGCATCAACAGGATGTACAAATGTGTTTGATTTTTAAGAAGAAGAAACAAAAGTTACCAGTCTAGTTTTCACTTTGCAGCATCTTTATGCTAATTGAATAGGGTAAATGTCTTTAAGACGATAAGATATGATCAGCAGAGATCAGGGTTCAAACCACCTTGATCTGTGGAATGCAATGATATTAACAAAACCTACCCTCAGCAGATTTATATTTTGTAACATGACTTCCACAGCAGTTGCTGTTTTGAAATCTAAAAGCGACACATGCATGTTGAAAGAGCTCACAGTTGATATAGAGTGTAATGTGTTGAAACAACTGCAGGAATTCATTCGCTGTGCACATAAATCACAATCTGCTACAGAGCAGTACTTCTGAGGCCTGTCACTTCCTTCGTTCGGTCTCCTGGAGCTTTTCGGTCGCCGCTGCTTTCAGGCAGCCTGTAAACTCAGTGGGATGATGTTAGAACCTGAGGCGTATAGCTCACCTGTTTGGTCTGCGTGAGGGTTAGAACAGCAGCGTTCACACGTGGACGTGATCAAACATCGAAGTTTATTGCTTTACTTTTTTCTTTATTCGTCAGTATTTCTTTTAGCTAAACACGTTGTGCTAAATGTGAAACATGGAGTTGATCATTGTAAAGGCCCTCTGTGGCTTTGTTGATGCTTTCACAAAATTATACATATATAAACATTTTTATATTGTTTCTATTTCATTCACACACCAGGTTTGTTCTCAAATGACTCTTATCTCTCAGATAAAAAGGAATAATAACGACTTTTTGCAAAAGGACAAAATAGCTCAAATGGAAAAAGGACAAAAAGGCAGAAATGACTAAAACAGCCTAAATGCCTAAAACTGTTCTTTTTTTAAAAGGTTAAATGTGTTTTTCTGATCCAGTGAAATTTTATCTAGTGCAAAGTAACAAAAACATCTCCTTCGATTTGACAAGTGGAAGATCTCTGTGCTATAGAAACAAAGTTTATTCCTACTGCTTTTATCATTTTTTTCCCCCAACTTTCTCCACTAAAACCTGTCACGGGCGGGTGTCGTCCTCACGGCGCCTTTAATTCAATCTGCTCACGTCAGTCCATCCCAAAATTGTAGAGATTTTGGAATGAGAATGAAACAGTGGGCACATCTGTCACGTTGAAATAGAGTTACTCCTCTGCCAAAATGAAATCCTTTGATCTGCTCGCAGAGCGAGATAAGAGAATTCATTAGGATTCATTATGCATACCTGTTCTGCCAGTGACTGGCATGGTTAATAAAGCCTTTTAATAATTCACTCCGAACAACGGGGTACAAATACGCATCTCAAGGTTCATTACGTCAGTGGGAGTCGACAGAAACACTCGCTGCGGGTAAACAGAACTCTTGGAGTCGCAGCGTCGTCGCAAAGTCATCGAGTGGAATTTTGGAGGGAAAAAAGAGAAACCTTCTGAAATCTCGCTGCTTCAATTGATGTTGATCAGTGTGATGAGACGACAATAGAGATACATGAAGAGTCATTGTGGCGCAGAGTGAAAGCGACACACTATCATCCGGGCTCATAAATATCTCTGCGGAGAGACGAGGGGAAATGAACTCTCAGCAGTGCACTCGATTATGTGCCATGGCAGAGCTGCACGCACGCCGCTCTGCTCTCAACCCCGAGTCGAGCGTCCCGGAGGAGGGGCTTCTCTCGCTCTCTTTGTGTTGTTAACGTACATCGCAGCGATTCATTGATATATTTCACTTTACTCTGCTGTTGAACAGTCTTGAACGACCTTGGCAGCTGCACAGTGTGAGTTATTGTCACGCTGAAGTGAACACAGTCCAACATTTACAGTATTTGACCTACAATGTTGTTTTGCTACACATTCATCACTCAAGATAAAATGGATTTCTGAAAATCTGCCAGTGAATGTCAAATCATCAACTCAACTTTATTTATATAGCACTTTAAAAACAACTACTGCTGAACTGAGGCACATAAATGGACATATTGGTTAAACTAAAAACTATAAAAAGACAATGATACAAACAATAAAAACAGCAGCAGAGGATCAGGCTGGGTTAAAAGCCAAGGAATAAAAATGGGTTTTAGGATAACTTTTGTTTTTAAGTCTGTAAATTGTCTAATCTTTCAAATAAAGAACCGGCCTTCACAGCATAGGTTTCCCAGAGTTCCTAGTGCTACATTTTCTATAAAATGAGTCAAATCCCATTTAGGTTGCCAATTATAATAGAAAAGATCCGGCGATTGGTGTTGGCCCCAGCGGGGAGGTTCTCTTTCTTTTTAGCCGCTTCGTGAAGACCTCGGGTTTTAGGATGCAGCGTGGAGCTGAAGGACACTTCAGCAGGGCGGGTGATCGCTAATGACGGAGCCTCAATCTAGATCCTCACAACGATAAACGCCGCCGTCTCACTAAGCTAACCTGCTGCTCTCCTTGTGGTGTGTCGATAAAAGATAAAAAGAGGGAGAGAGCCGACGGTCTGGACCATCAAATGCGTTAGTATGAACACAGAATTTGTGAGCTCGTGCTTGTAATTCAGCACATGGCCCGACTGAAGTAAGGTTGCTTTCACAACAAGACAGAAATCTTATTTACCGAATGAGAAATAGACTTTAACCCCAAGGATAGACCCAGGAAAAGAATTTAATAACCCTCACAAGGGCATCTGGAGTCGGGGAGCCATCCGTGTGATGATTAAACGATCCCAATTTGGAGATTTAATCCTTCTGATGGATCCAGGCTGATCTCAGTTTGCAGAAACAAAAAACAGAAATGCAGTTTCTCATTAGAGCTGCATGGTTTTAAGTAAAAGTAATATTGTTATTGAGTAATGTGCTTGTAATATATTGACGATCCACACAAGCGCTGCATTGGTTTTTCCAAGTAGCAGCACTGTTTCTCTTACTTTTTTGTTTTTTGTCGATCACACGTCCATCTGCAGTTTCCAGAAACAGCATCTCAGAAGTGGAGCTGGTTGTTAACTTTCTTGTTTTTCAGAGATTTTTTCTTTACACTTCAAGCATCTCTCCGTTAGCAACCAGTCGGTTGATCAAGATTTTTTAATTACTGAGCATGATTTCTATTTTTTTCCATATTTGAAATTCTGTTATTTTGAATTTGCAGACCACTGAGACAAATCATCGACCGCTCAGCAGTTTTGTTTTGTGATCTTTATATTGTGCAAGTTGACGTCACGATGAATTTACTAAGCTTGATGCAGCCTGAGTTGTTATCACATGTTTATGTGAGGTGAGAGCATCCACAGGACAGTGTGTTGTGTGAATGTGTGTGGGCTTTTGTGAATGTATACTAGTTTATATGCGAAGTGTTGCTCGTGTGTGTGTGTCAGTTGATTTTAAGTGTTTGTGCAACTGATTATCGTAGTATGTGCTTGACTTCAGAGGTGTGCAAGAGTTAAAATAAATTCTGTCCTATCCAGTGTAGTGGCTGGCACGTTGCTTCATATCAGTCCAGGCTGAAGAGAGTTTGCATATTCTCCCTGTGTAATCTTCAGGTTCCAAAAGCTGGCTTCTTTTTTTTTTTTTTTTTTTTTGCCTGTCACTACAAGAGGAAAAAAATATTTTTTTTAAAAAAAATGTGTGTTCTGAGCCTGCCGAAGTGTTTCTTCAACATTAATAGAACCGAGATTAATTCAACTTTCTTCGAGAGGTTGGATGAAGTTGTTTGCTGATTTCCCTGCAGTTCTGACACCGTGTAGATCAAATCCTGGTTTCACTGGGCTGTAAGCAAACAGTTTTTAATTTCCAGAGACGGTTTTGACCAGGAACTGGCAAAATGTGCCAAATAGATGCTGATGAAGGAACTGAGGCAAATGAAATAATGATTATCCTCATCATCACTACTACGGAGTTCTCCTTCATCGTCATCATCAAAATCTTCTCTGAGTCTGACGAACCTGAAAGCTGACGTGAACAGACACAAGTGGAAACTGAAGGTTTGATTTGTGATCAACTCGAACAGATCAAATGACTCGGCTCTTACCTGTGATTGAATTTCTCTTTCAAAATAGATTAATTGTATGTTGTGAGAAATGCTGGAGCGATAACATGCGGAGCAGCTTTTGAAGTTTTTTTTTTTCCATCTTTTCACTCATTGATTTTACGAGCGCTGAAGAGACACTTTGAGCTCTCAAACCCGAGCGTGGGCCACTGGCAAGCAAATGAGAATAAATAATCTGTCATTCAGATCCGGAGAATGCCTCCCTCGATGTGAGACCGTCATTCAGAGGCTGAAGTGGAGCTTTTCAGATGTTTACTCATCTCGGTGTTGGCATCCTCCAGTCTCATCATTAGGGAATCACAAACCTCGCGGTCTTGTCAGATTCTCTCAGAGGTGGAGCGCTTTATGTGTCAAAGTTAAGACTGGAACAACTTTCACTGCTCAGTCATGTCCAGACAGATGTTTGTTCTCACTGTGGAGGAAGCTGAGAATTTAAAAACGACTTTGATTAAGCGACTAATATTTCCCTGCGGAGTGGCGTCGAATTAATGACGGCAGAGAAACGCTGCATGTTTCTTTTAACACTGGTGGATTTGTTCTCATGTCTTATTGTCTACTGATCGAGACTCGGGTTTGTGACACAACAGGATGCAGACTGATCAGGAGAAAATGCTTTTGACAGCTTGTCATTTTGGGTTTATGGGCTAATCATGAAATATTTGTGAGGCTTCTTCTCATCTCGTCAGAAAACCACAACTTCAGTTTCGTTCAGTGAAGCTCTTCCTCCTTTTGTCCAGCAGATTTTTCTAATCCTGTCCTATAGTCGCTTGACCTCTACATCCATCTGTCAGTTCATCGTTAAAACAAAAAAGCTGAGCCTCATCTCCTGTTCGGAGTCTTCATCCTCCACATGCATGAAGCTGTGCAAGTCACACAAACTCCTAACAAAGTCAGCGGCAACGATTTATTAGCAAGAAAAAAGACTTTCGCAAAAATACTTTCCCAAAGTAAAACATAGTATGAAGAAATATTCTTGTTTTCAGAAGGAAAGGTTCATTTGTACTGTTATTGATAAGTACGTTAGACATAAAGCAGAGCGGCGAAGTGGCTTGCCGTCTTCTCTGGGTTCTCACAGTCCTAAAACAAGCATCTGTAGTCACTTGATTTATATAAATTTGCTCTCAGGTTTGAATATGAGTGTGTGTGACTGCCTGTGTTTTCCCTGTGACGTACCGGTGACCTTCACCCGCAGTCGGCTGGGATCGGCTCCGCTGGCCTGTGTTAAAGCAGTCTCGAAGATGGATGGATGGAGACCGTGTAACGCTGCAGTACAAATATATTTTATTCATTCGTGCAGTTCCTAATTAACTATCCCCACCTGTCAGCAATTTGAAGATTTTTTTTTTTTTATTCCAAAAAACTGAGTGCTGTGAGGCAAAAATCTTCTGACTGGGTCGTGTTGCATAACTCATTTGATATTGTGCCGCTGGAAATTAAAAGAGGAACAATTGATCATGTAATATGCATGAAATTACCAACTTAAGATGAGATCGCTGCAATCAAACGGAGGTGAACAAGTGCTGTCAAGGCGCCGAATGTGTTGACACACTTGAAGATCATCATGTCGAGGACCTGCAGCGTGGAAACACTCACAGGGCAGAAAGTTTAAGGCTTATTTTTACATTTTGGTTAAAAAAAAAAAAAAAACATCCTGGATTTAGAGATTTAATGAACACACGCTGGAGAATATGAGTTAAAAAAGCTGCTGTGAACTGAAATCAAACAGCTCCAGGAAAGTCTTAAAGGTCATGGGTTGATTGGTTGTTGCTTTTTGTTTTTGTTTTTATTTGCACATGCATTCATCTGCAGACCGCCTCAATATTAGTTTTATCTGGTTGGAAGATTCTCTGCTCATGCTCACTGTCCATCAAAAGCCGCTAATGCACTTTTGATACGAGTCATTCTTGAGCTGCCGTGTCAGTAAGTAATCCCCCTCCTCCCCCTTCAGTCCTGCTCCGCGATCTCACAAGAGACGGATGACGAGACAATGGCAGTTCGTCTCCGCCGCGGCGCGCACATTACCGTTAATGTGCAACTCCTTCCCCCTTGCATTATGCAGCTCGTCTCACTCACCGACGCATTCCAAGGAACGGTTACAATCCCCTGAAAGCTCAGCGTGTCGTTTGTTGTTATTGTCATCAAAAACAGCTGAGTGGAAGGGCTGGTTTCCCACAGAACACACACACACACACACACTGTTAGGCTGCATCAGCCTTATTGTGTTACCAAAGGATTTAGAAATATAAATTTAAGGTGGCCTATATGGAGCGATGAAGTGTATATGCTCAGGTGTGAAATATAATAACACAACATAGAATATTGATTCGGTCTGTGGGGACGGCCCTCCTGCAGCCGCTCTCCTCCCACTCCATCTCAGATGCCCGACTCCGAGCCCACACACACACGCTACACAACCTTGGATTTAGTTTTATTTGAGGCATAGAAAATAAACATTTCAGTGTTTTTCTGTCAAAATCAATTCATAGTTGTTGCGTTTTTCCATGGTTTTTTTTTTTTCCCCTCATTGAAGCAACTCCGAGTAAAAACTGCCTTCCGTGTTACATGTTTTCTTAAAGTGAACATGCAGACTTCACTTTGTGCAGACGACTGTCTGCCGTCCACCTGGAATTGACGGGCATATTTTTATTTAGCTAGTCCTTTTTCTTTTTTTTTTCTTTTTTTTCCTTTTCGTGAAGTGTTTTGCCAAAAAACATCCAGCCTCTCCTCTGCTGTCCGTCCCTCTGGATCCTGACAGCTGCCTGAATTATAAAGGTAGCGATGTGAGTAATGAGCCAACTTGAAATCTCATCATATAGAGCAACTCCGAGTTGCCCCCTCGATGCCCCCCTCGACCCCAACCCCGGGGCCCGCGCACCTCTCCAAATGAGCTTTTCATTTACTATTCAGGAGTCGGAATGAGGCACGGAGGCGCCGCGAGAAACCGCGCCGCATGCAAACAGGGGGTTTGCGATCCTTAAGCCCGGCAAATCAGCAATTGTGCTCCAGACGTATTTGCATACGGCGCCTTTTGAATTCTTCCTCCGTGCGCGCCGCCGTGGAAGCACGCGTTGCACAGCAGCCTTGTTTGATGCTCTTCCAAATTGTTTGGGAGTCGGTTTAAGCTGGAGTGAGGTGCTTCATGCCTTCATGCATATCTTCACTGGATTTCTGAGAAGCAGAAAACATGTTATTATTTAATGACCAGCGCTTTGATCTGACTGATGTATAATTCACCAGCATTAAAGAGCAAGTTAAGCAGCGATGATGAGAGTCGTCTGGGAAGAGAGAAACCTCCTTAAATTTGTGGTTTGATTGGGAATGCCACATCTGAAGGAAACAGGTAGCAGAACGGGCGCTAAAGAGGAAATGATCAGGGATGAGATGCGGACCAAGTTGTTCAGGAGCCCCATCCATCCATCCATCCATCCATCCATCCATCCATCAGTATTTTGACTGAAGCTTTTATTCTTAAAATCTTTTCCAGTTTTAGCTGTTTTCTCCATTTGAGCTGTTCGGTAATTATCAGGAGATAATTTTCTTATTGAGCAAAACTGAAGTCGGCTAATGTTTCTCCCTCTGCAGTAGTTTTTCATGTCGTCCCTTGAGAAAATTAGCTGTGCACTCCTGTTTTAGCCCTTTCAGCTGTTTGAGAATTTTTTAAAATATATTTTAGCTGTTTTCGCTAACCTTTCATTGTCAGCTGATAGGATGAGGACTCAGTATAGCCGACAGGCTATTTAACCATTCTTTTATTGAAGAATCACATTCTTCACCCCATTGACTGAAGGAAGACATGAGAGAAACAATATAAAGCACATGAATGTGTGTATTTATCACTTTTCTGTGGAGATATAAAACATTTTGAATGATGTGTATTTCTTAAAAATATCTTGTCATATAGTAACGAACATTTATAAAGAATTGCTATAACGTCTTATGAATGCACCCATAAAGCTTTATACAACACACCTTTCACAGAAAGTGTTTTTTTTTTTTCAGCCTGCAGATGGAAATTTATTTGATTAAAAACCTGTTTGAGGAAAATTAAACTTACTCTAATCTTCGCAGCGTTAATGGAAATGCTTGTAAACGTTGCTGGAAACCTGATCAAAGATTAGAAGGATATCCAGACAAATCACTGGTTTAATTTCATACAGTGCCACACGGGAAAGAAGTGAGGAAAGAGGCACGGATGATATTTGGCGATTGTTTTAAAGAACAATCCAACAGTTTAGGGTGGCACCACTTTAAATCCTGCTTTGGTAGCAGATTGGAAACATCTGGCTGTGCTCCTGCTAAACGCTCAGCAGCCAGTCACGAAGCTGATCCGCCTGCCATCTGGTGCGGGTCAGGTGACGTAAAGTGAGGAAGATAAAAACGGTTAAAGGTGGGAGGAAATAACACTTTATGAGCGGTGAGAGTAGATGAAATTAAAAAAAAAAGCTGTGGGATGTGTCAGGGTTCATGTTGTGTTGTGTTTTTTCTATTTTTTTTATGAGTCTCACTCTGTTTCCTGTTTAAAGGCTGGAAAACTCAACAGAATTCTTCCAACCCTCACAGATCTGAAGATCTACACAGTTGAAGATAACAAAAGACAGATCACACAGGATTCCCGTCTTCTGAGCTTACAGTGTGTGGCGTACGCTACACGGAGCACACCGGCACATTCTTCAGCAGAGTAAAACATTCTTCACGCTCAATATTCCATATCTAGCGTAGTCGAGCAATATTTCTAATGTTTTTCCCTCATTCATCTCCGTCTGCGTCTCAGCCACTCCTGCCGTAACCTTCAGGAATCCCGATGTTTTCATTCACTGTAAGAGTTAGTGGAGACACTCGCTGTTCATTCATTTATTCGCTTCTACATCTCACTCGGCTCTAAACTTTCTTTGGTTCCTTCCCTTTTTGCACAAGTTTTTTTTTTTTTTTCCCCTCTTTCTATAATTGTTAATATTGGTGTCTCTCACCTGTGCCTGAGTGTGTGATTGTTGTCACATGGTGGCTCGGTCACAGTGGTGAGCCGTCAGGGCAAGGCTTTCTCTGCTGCCCTAAATAAAATGCCTGAATTACAGACTGATGTTAATTATACTGTGCCCATGGATGCTTATTAAATAAATTCAAATGGTAGGTCCGATCCCTTTCATGGTTTTTCCTCTGGTTGCGCCACAGTTCTGAAGACCTTGGTAAGAACTGCCCAGCCCGCCACTGCTTGGTTATAAATGTGTGGGTTTGTGTGTGTCCCAGCGCCTCGGAGTGGCTTCATTATTGTGTTCTTCTTGCGTTCTTGTGTCTCTGCCCTCCTGTGCTGCCGTTCCTCAGTGCTTTTTGTGAACTTTGCTTTCCTTGAGTGGATGGTTTTTGGATTTTTGTTTTCCCTTCGGTCAATAAAATGAGTTTATCAACAACGGCGGTGTCGAGCATCGCTGAGTCCTCTTCTCCTGACCCACATGTGTCAGGGATGGATGATAAAACCGAGAAAAGTCAATATTTCGTTCACGTCCACATCAATGGACTTTTGGGTTGAATTTCTTGTTAAAAGCCTCAAAAGTGTTTCATTAGCGTGAACTGAAGAGATACTTATGTCAAAGCATGTTGTTAAACACAAGAGCTGTGAGAGGAGCTTAAACACTGAACTGTGCTGGTTTTCTGTGTACGCTGTCCGTTCTGCTGCTTTGATTTCACCGTAAGCGAGTCAGTTTTCATAGACTTGGTAGTTTTGACACTGGATGATCAGGTGACATTGAATTTATTTGACTAAATGTTTCCGCAGATCAGACTGAATTTGTCCCATTGTCTGTAACAGCTCATGGATCAAAACTCATCCTGACGATCGATCCAGGATGTACCCGGTAAAGTGGCGAACAGTGGACGGACGGACGGATGGAATTTCATCTTGATTCGCAAACATAAATGAGATCGTCACTGTTCATCTGCAAAAATTCAAGAACCACTGGAAAAAATACCACCCGTGTGACGCCAACGCCATCCCTGCAACGCTCCATCAGCAAAAAGCTAAAGGTTGAAATAAAGCCCAGCAAAGCCAGACGGTCTGGTCTAATCCTGCATGAGTTTAATCAAAGCAAAGCAGTTATTAACATTCATTATGGCTGCTCTGGATCTGGCAGGCAGATCTCCCTGGCCTTCCAGAGTATAATCTATTTATCTAAAAGCCCTGTTATTCCTGTGAAGTGCGTTATTTTCATGTCAGCTGCATCGCCTCTGAAGTGTTTAGAGCGTTTTGTCATAGATTAATATTAAAGGTCAGGTGCTAATGCTGTGTTTCTATTCAGATCCAGTAAGGAATTTGACAGGCGGATGCCACCACAACAGTCGTGGCGGTGTTTCTTTATTCTGCTGAAGCAAGAAATCAAAAGGTTCAGATCTAACAAGAAGCCCGGCAGCTTCTCTAACAATGAACTCTGGGAGGCCGACCGCCACCGGCTGAATGTTTATCACAGAGAAAGGTGCTGGAATGTTTTTCTTTTTTTTTCTGTCTTTATTAGAGCAGGTCATTTCTCGTCTGAATATGCCGAAAATGTTGAAAATGAGCACAGAGGCAGAGAAATGGATGAGTGACTCGTAGCTGCAGGGCAGTGTAGAGGCTCACCGGAATAAAAGAAAGATTTGTGCCCCCCATGACAGCCGCAGATATTTCTGTTTTTCTACTTGAACTGTCTTTTCATTCTGCTCCAACAAAAGCTTTACGGTATTCGCAATGGCTTATTGCAAGAATATTGTATTGGTTTGTAGACTCAGCTTAACATTTGTGTTTGATGTTGTTGGTTTTTTTTAAACTGTTTTTAACGACGCTTAAATCTGATATCATGTATTTTTTATTCTTTGAAATGATCCCACATGAGGGATGCTCAGCAGAGGTGTATGGGCAATTTACACGTAAAATCTGAGCCATAACTTCCACTCGATTCTCCTCAATATGAAAGTTATTTATTGCATTCATCAGTGGTTTTGATAAGTCACTGACAGCAAAGCATCGGTCAAGTCCTTGTATTTTCTTGCCTGTTTTGTCAGGTGATATCCCGCATCTGTCACATCTGTTTTTGTGTTTTCTTAGACCCGCACCTGCAGTTTTCCTCGCGTCTCATGACCTCCTCTTGGCTGCATTCAGCTGCATTGATCCTGAATGGCTGTAAGTTGTGAGCGGCTCGTCTCGTCTCCCCGGCATGTAAACATTATTCCCACAGTCTTGTCGGCGCCCTCTCGTCCGTCCTGTCAGCTGCTCTGTCAAAGTGTCACACCAGCGTTTGTCCTAGTTTATCGTGTGGGAAAACAAACTCGTTTCCATTCGTTATGAGACTTACTGCCAGAGAAATGGCCGACCAAACTTAAAAGACCTTACGTTTTGTGTCTTGTTTTGTTGCCATTTCCCGTATCCTACACAATACTGCTTTTTGTGTCTTTTGCCCCCTCAAGTGGCAAAAAAAAAGAAAAATAAATGAGTCAGAGAATGCAAAGATGAATATCCGACTCATGAGTCATGTAACGCTCATCTTCATCTGTTGCTACCTAAAGCACGTAGCCGTCTTATCTCCAAAGCTGTTTACTTATTCAAGAGCTGAGTGATGCCTGCAGTCATACAGAAGAGAAGATTATGGGGAATTAACAGGTTTTTTTTTTTTAAGAAAAAACACCAATGGGATTGTCCTTTTTGGATTCAGTCTCTGCCCCTGAAGATGTAACTTTGAAAGAAAAGCATTTCGTAAGCGTATGAACTCATTTCAAGGCTAATGTCTCCCCTCATATGCAGCCATGTGGAGGAAAGAAAGACACAATATTTTCGCTTTCACTACATGCGAGTGTCTCGGCTAAGCCCCTTACTGTGTCTGCACATTATGCGGAACTTATTTAAAATGCATGCGAAGCGAAAAGAATAGATATGAAAAGAAATAAGGCATTGAGTGCATCTTGTGTTTGCATGGGTTGTGTCCTTGGGTGAAAGTGAATATGAAATGAAACATACAGTGGTTCTCTTTTTGGAGATTATAGCGGCACTTTATTTACTTAGTTTTATAATTTGGTTTTCAAGCTTGAGGCTTTTTGTTGTGGTCAAAAAAAAGTGAATTTCCATATTTATTTGTAATTATGCTCTGTTGGAGCTGGGAACTTGGAAACTTACCACTTGAGTTTCGTCCTACGTCTGAATGGGATAAGTTCACGTGATATTGAGATACACACAGATGAAATGAGGCCCGACAAGTCAGAAGATTTCATTTGAACTGATGTGGTTGTTTTCGACTACTGAAGACTCGGCTAGCATCACTTTACCTGGAAACGTAAATAAGAAAAGGCTGCAGGAGGGAGACGAGGCAGGGCGGAAGAACAGGAGCGGATTTTGAAAATACACTTGAACACGTTTCAAGTGGCACTAGATCCTCTTTACGATATTATCATGTGCGCATTTTGAACACGATATTGAAATTTCATTTTTTAAGACCATGATTATCGTCAATACCGGTTTACCGCGACAGCCCTGGTTGAGAGGTGTCAGATGTTTGAAGGACGCTGCCCTCCGTTTCTTCAGAAGGCCGGTTCAGTGGCAGGGTAGAGCTATTGAGAAGGGGGGTTCTACGGGCCATTGTGCTGCAAAGTGGCACACCGATCACCTAGCAACAGCGCAGCCTGTCCCCTTAGAAAAGGAACCATTCAAAATGACTAAAACTCTTTTTTTACTTCCTCCATGCTGCCCTAATATCACACACCCTAAGGGTGGTTTGTCATTTACTTTGATTTAACTGATTTGAATGCCGATATGGGATATCAACACAGGGCTGCATGGAATAATGGCAGGAGACACCCTGGACAGGCTGCCAGTCCTTCACAGAACAAAACACAAAGGCAACCAACGTAACACTTTAACCTGAAGTACACATAGGGAGACCATGCAAACTCCCGAGCAGATTCAAACCAGGGACAGTCTTGCCATGAGGGCAGAATACTCACTGCTCCACCAATGCGTGCTCAAGCTGACACAGACTGCTTGTGTTCTACTAAAATGCTGAACGGTGAACAACATTGCAATTTTACTCAAAGTAACTGTTTCCTGTGGCTGTATGCATCTCTGTAGACTCACAGGTTATTGGGTCAGCTCTCACTTTTTGATGATCAGATCCAAGTGTCCTCTTGTGATTGCTGCAAATATGGTGATTGACTTGATTTTTGAAGATGCAACATGTCCATATCAGAAAAATCTTGCTTATCTTATCCTGGTAGCTGATTTTTTTTTTTTTTTTTTTTTTTAAACACTCATACTTCGGCGCATAATTCAACACCTTTTTTAACAGTCAGCAGTGGGTCTCAACTTTTACCCCACATAAATCATTGTCGTGTCTCATTTCTAGTTCCAACCACCCATTTTTATCAGCAAGTCACAGCTGTCATTTACAGATTCAATCAGCTCGGGGTCGCGCACGCCGGCACCAACACAAAGTTCTACAAGGCGGTTAAAACGTGTCTGCTTAACTCGGGTACGCCGAGCAGGAACACATGTACATGCATAATTCACAGATACATATGTCACGGCTTAAAAACCATATAATGAAACAGTCTCTGGGCTTGTTTAAATATTTATTCGTCATGGGAGGGAAAGTGCTGCACTACTTTTGAGTGTGTTGACTGAGGAGTTAGCTTAGCTTTAGCATAGAAGAAGTAACATTAAAGTGTGCCAGCCTTAAGGCCTAACTAGCATATTCACTTTTAACTTAAAAAAGGACAAGTTTTTCCCAAAAATACTGCAATCTTAATATTGATAATCTGATATGAAAATCAATCCATAAACATACATACCTGGTATCAGAGAGTTGTGATGTGACCTGCGATCACTGAACACTTAAGCATATGTTTTGTACTTCCAAACGGCGTTCTTTCTCTTCTTGGATTCAGTTCAGTCCAACGAGGATACATTTCTGATATATTCTTGAGGCCCAATTGTTACTCCTCACGAGAGGTAGGTAGAATACTTAAAACAAAAAAAACACTCAAGTCATCGTAATGCTACTTTAGCATATTATTGCTCAAGCTGAAAATAATCACCAAGTGTACGACAAAATGCTTGATTAAAGAAGTGCTTGGATTGAAACCGACTCAATACTGACTGATTTGGAGAGTATCCTCAGTGAGATCAAGGATGTGCAAATTCAAATAAAACAAATACATTTAAATTCTTCTCATCAGAAATAAATACATCTTAAGTTTCTCCCTTTATCTGTTCACAAAACATTGTAGAAAAGCAGTGATGGACTGTGTTGTCTCAAAATATAAAAGTGTAATTGGCCGCCTCTTTTCTGCTCGCAGTGAAGTCCACACATAGAAAACACATTAACGCTATTTAACAGCCTCAATTACAACGTTTAAATACTTAGATAATAATTGTTATAAGAAGACCTTTTGAAAGTTGCATTCTGCAACATGATAAATAAAAATGTATGCACATATATAAAAAAACTCTTAAACAAACAGGAGGCCATAGTGGCTTTGATTACTCTGTTCTGTGATCCTGGGTTGAGCTGTAACATTGTGACCACTTACTGTTGACAAAAACAACAGTTATTATCTCTTCAACATGACATCTGTTAATGGCTTACTGCTCGTGAATATTTAGTTTTGAAAGTTTTTTTAATATGAAAAAAAAAATGAGCGAGACGTGGCAAAGGCCGAGATCTCTGAGTTTTTGAACAATATCTGTTTCTGCAGCTCTTCAGAGGGCGTTTCCAGTCTGCACGGGTCAGGATCTTTTTCAAGTTTCAGACAGAGGCAGTCACATGCTAACTGGTGAAATGTCCACCGTCGGCCAAATCTCGCCGATGCACAGAGACTGAAGGCTGCCGTTCGCTGAGCGACTGCAGCTCAGACTGCAGCGGGAGGTATTTCTGGTTCTGATAGAGAGCTGTCGGAACACACAGTCTGCTACAAACATGGATCAAAAATGGGACACGCATAATATTACATCGATAAATCCCATCCTTGTTAAAATGTTATGTCTGACTGGAGAATTTTTGTAATACACGACCCACTGTTTAAGTCGAAACAGATATTTTACTAACTTGTCACCACATATAAATGCTACCTTGAACTGGATTCTCTGCGTTCCCCCTGGCCTACATTGTTTAACTGAATAGTAGGAAAACAAATATCCAGAGATGCTTTTATTTAACTCGAAAATTGTCCATTTGTCGTGCATTTGTACAATTTCACAGAGTTGTCAACTGGAGAAAACCTGAACAAACTGGGGGGAAAAAAAAAAGAATGCCATTTCAGACTAAAGTGATTCTCATCAATGCTACTGGGTGCAAAATACAGTTAAAAGCTTAAAAATCCAGGTGTCGTACAATTGCAACTGCGTCCAACTCGCTTGTGTTTTACAATACCAATCTGACAGCATGGCTACTTTCCTAGCAGTAAAGTTGTTTATTAATCAGAAATGGACATTTTCATTTGAAAATCCAAGGCGGTGTCATGTTTTTTATGTCGTTGGATAAAAGTACCTTTGGTGGGTTGGTGTTTGCCCATTGGTTGCATGTTTGAGGTTTTTAGTTCTTGCATATCTGCACCGTTGCTGAGAAGAGGAAAAGTTTGACAGTCTCATCGACGGTACATAAAAACACACAGTGAGAAGGTCTGGTTTATGTCCAAGTTAAGCTTCGGAGTGTCTCTGAATTTTAGGTAAACTGTCAAATATAGCTGTAAGGATACATTTATGAATGTTTCACTGTATTTTGTCTTGTGCTAATATGCACTCTGCACCTACAGAGTAAAAATGATCAGTACCACATCAAGTTATGTGATAAAATAGGGGATTATTCATAGATCTGTATTTTGTTGTGGAAAAAGCCACATTCCAAACAGCTTTGAGTTGCTTTTTGCTTTGAGAAGCATGTTTAACTGTGCTTGGATTAATGCCAAGTTATAATTCAGTTCAGGGGTTACATGTCCCAGTGGATGGTGCTCTGCATATCTCAGAGCAAGAGCTGGAAACAATCTGCTTCAAGCGAAACGCTGTTTAGAGACAGTAAATCCAATCACACTGCAATATTGTCCCCCGAAAGGTTAGAATGAAGGGTTTTTTTTTTGTTTTTTTTTTAATTCAGCGCAGCACACCTGCCACCATAGCTGGGAGGACAGTGGGAGCGCAGGTCGTTTCCCCGCAGCAGAGTTCTGTCCCACGGCTGCGCGATCGTAAAGCCACAGAGTGTGAAGTTCTGAGGATGACCTTCTGTTTACCGCTTAATGAAATTCATGTAGATTCAAAGAGATATGCGGTTTACTTAAAATGACTTTTCCAGCAGGATATTTCTTATCTCATAAACAGTCAATCCGACAGCCCAAACGCGCCCGGAAACGAATCAAGCTGCAGCGGCTGATAATCTCCCCGTAAATGATTTTGGCATCAGATTCATTAACAGGAGGCATTATTGCTTTTTATACACATAACACAAACATCACATCCAACATATTTACCCCAGATTTCATTTCAAACAAACACATGTCAGAATATAAAAAAAAGCCTTTTAGAAGTCTCTGTTCAGCGATTGTTGGCACTGTGCAACACTTACACACCAAACACTGACAATGACGAGAGGCCTTTTTTTAATTTCAGAATGTTTGGTATTCATGGAGGTGCAGCACCGCGGTACATCCTCCAGCAAATAAGTGAGACTGATGATCTGATGCGTGCCAGATTACTGATGCAGAGCTTTCAAATAAATACAGATAGCTTTTTTTTTGTGTGTGTGTTTGATACTATTTAATTGACAAATAAGTAATCCTTCCTGTGGTTTAGTCATTCACAAAGCACAGAGGTCTTTGAGCTTTATGAGCAGGTGAGCCATTTTTACCAGATAAAAATATATTTTATCTGTTCATCTGCTCATGAAAAGAATATATGTATGTATGTATGTATGTATGTATGTGTATATGTATATATGTATATGTGTGTATATATATATATATATATATATATATATATATATATATATACATATATATATATATATATATATATATATATATATATATATATATATATATATATATATATATATATTGCCAATATACTGGATTTTACATTTGTAACCACTTTTAATGCTTTTACTTTGCTTTCCGCTATGACTTACTAAAAGTCACTTTCTAGCACCTTGTTAGCAAAAGCTACCTTATCACATCCACCACCATCAGATTTTATGAGATTAAAACGGTTTTATTTCAACTGTTTGTGATACAAAAAGGCCCAAAGCAGCACTGCTCTGTTAATTTGGATGGAAATTGGAACTAAAATCCTTATCTGTTGTAAATCACCGCAGACAACTGTCACTGTGAAACGTTCATTCAGCTAAAGTGTGCACGGTGCGTTTGTTGTAAATCTTCGCCCAAACAATAACTGGCATGAAAAGAAGTGGGGACAAAAAAAACAAAACAAATGATTTCAGGCTCATTTTTAAGGCTTCGAACTATCAGTTTCCGCAGAGCCTGAGCTTGAATACACAATCATTTTAGAAAGATTTAGAGCATTTCCCTGAGCCCAGCCTCTACTTATCACTGGTTAATTTGAAAGCAGAGATAACTCAAAGAGACAACATCGGCTTTTCCTATTAATAAAACAGAATATAATGAAGAATGAATTTCAATTTTAATACAGCGCAGACATTTTGATTTGAACATTGAAGGAAAAACAACATGCAATGCCCTTAGTTATCGTGGGTTTGTGGGATAAATGATAAAGGGAAATATTATGTAGCAATACGTAAACAAGCATCACAAATGCATGCAAACATATTGTTGAAATCCTGTTGGGGTGACTGAAACTGCCGCTGAGCCCTGTAGAGTTGGTCTAGTTGATATCGGTCATATTGAAGGGCTACATCAAATAGATCTGATTTTAGCACACCACAAATATGTCGAAGAGATAATCACTCAAAATCTGATAAAGAAGATATCTTAGAATAAAGTTCACTTCCAAATTCGTGGCGATCCAGCTAAAGAAATGACTCTCCTCACAACAGAACAGGAAGAACTACAGTCAAACAAACTCACGTTGGGGCGATTTTAAGTCGCCATTTAACCTGAAATGCACGTTTTTGGATGAAACCAGAGAACAAACTCATCACAGAGAAGTCTTGGACTCGAACCGGGGAACTTGGAGCGCACTGACCTTCATCACAGTTCAGCCTTCAAGGTTTCATCTTTCTGAAAGCAAAACTGAAAATAAATCACTTTTTACATCCATTTTGAAAAATCACCGTTTTATTTGTTACGTCATAAGTCTGAAATACATGAACTGACCACATTAAAATATACAAATATTACATGAATTTAAAAGATAACGATCGAGTTAGAACCGCTGAACCAATAGCTTTACCTTTACATCATTCAAATACAAAATTAGGTCATAAAATAATGAACTACTACAGCTCTGAGCACTTCAGCAGTACATTCAAGCTTCCACAATCATGAGGACTCTACCAATGTGAGCAAACACACTTTCAGTGTAACGCAGACAATAAAATGAAGCTCTTTATAGCTCAGCAAATTAAATACACACAGCATGATGGGCAAACTGCAGGGAGATTTAATAAACCACTTGTATTGAAATAAAAAGTACTATATTAGTGAATATATTTTGCAAGTCTTGCTTCAGTATTTTTCTGCAGGTAAAGTAACTGCTCATACTCAGGAGGCCTGTTGAGTAAAGCGGCTTCCCTTCAGGGTTTCCTTCCAGATTGTGAACTCTGACAGCGATCACAAGGACGACTGATCTGTCACCGACACAAATATGTGGAAACTAATTTGTGGAGTGAAAGTGGAAAAACACTAAGCACTTCAGAGAGGCTGATGAGGACGTGGATTATCATCGCAGGATGAAAAATAATGTTGTAAATGAGCAGCAGTCAGGTTGACTTTATTCTTTTTCTTTTTCTTTTTTTTTTTTTTTGTTTGCAGCTTGACTTTGCACCAGCAGCACACACTGCGGCGAGGACAGTAACTCCACTTCAGACATGTAGCAGAGAGCAATTATAGCTTGTAGGCTTAGTCTGAGCTCAAGCGCAACAATTAGGGAGGTTATTAATTCATCGGATATCCCAGGCTGCCCGGAGGAAGCTGTTTATGCTTGCCAGCTGTGACGGGGATCTGTTTATTATCAGTCTGTTAGCCAATTGAGGCTCTCAGATGGCCATTAAACTTTATTAAGCTCCTTAAACCGGGTGTCAAGCATTATGTATACTCAGGTAATGATGACGTTCATGTAATGTGGCTTTTTAATATCGGACACCTTTTTAAAGAAGTGCAATGCTGCTTGAAGTCAAGATATCGAGGTCTGACATCTGTAATCAGCAGCTGTTATTTATAGATTTAGTTTTTGGTAGCTTTATCGCTTTGTAAGACTGACATAAAGCCAAAATATGACCTTATGTATAAAACTATCAAACTACCAAGTCCTGGGAGGATATGGATTGCCAGTTATGCCACTTTGAAGGCCGCCATCGGTGTTATTGTCTATTTGCTCGCAGATGTGCAGTAAAACTATTTACGGTGGCCATGGTGTACTCACACAGTAGCAGCGTTTCAGATCAGCTGCTTTCCCCATCTACAGGAAGACGGAATCGGAACGTTTTCAAAAAGTTTCACCTTGGGAGTCTGAGCACCACTGTCATGTAAACAGACACCTAAAGTGCACCGAAAGTTTTGCGTTTCCACTTGAAAACATTGTAGCCGTCCAGTCTGGTCCTGTATGGCTCCTTACCAAGTCTGAAATGAAGTTCATGATGCAGGTTTATCTCAGTCCAGTGATCGGCTCCCTGTCTTTCTTACTGACAACACCAACATGTTCCAGGCTAGTATCCAACCTAAACTTAGTTTCTCATGGCCTGGGCGTAAAAATAATTAAAAAAAAAAAAAAAACATGTTCAAATCAGTCATGTGACCATTCAAACCCAAAATATTTCTTTGAGGTGTTCCTTTCAGGACTGAGAGCTCATCATACCACAGAAACAACTCTGGTCAGAGTGATCTTCTCATAACCTCAGAAAAAGGACTCTTCTGTGTCCTCATCCGGTTCTTTGAGTTGTATTTGATACTGAAAACATCTTAGTAGAGACACTGGGTTAAAATGTATCGGTGAAATGAAAGGAGCTGATCAAAACTGGTTTCAGTCATATTTATCAGACCAGTTCCACTTCATTGTATTTAATGATGACTCTTCAGTTCAAACTAAAGTAAAAACATGGAGTTCCACAGGGTTCTGAATTTGGACCTATACTTTTCTCACTGTACATGCTTCCTGTAGGGAATATTGTTAGAAAACAATCCATTAAACTCAACTGTTCTGCAGGTTTTACACAAATCTATTTATCTATGAAACAAGATGATACTGATGGACTTGTCTTAAAGGTCCCATATTATACAGCATCCACTGAATAATGGTTTATTAGCAGTAATATGTGTCCCCATAGCCTGTGTATGAAGCCCCAGAAGTGAAGAAAGCCTTCCATATTCCTCATTTGCTTGCTCCACTTCTCAGTGAATGTGTGAAGGTGACATTTCATTCTAATATGCAAAACTGTAAGACTTCCCCTTACAGCTAGCAGGTGCTAGCATTAGCTACATGGTAGAAACTGCAACACCAAACTAAGCAACCCCATCAGACACACAGTATTTTTTAACTAACTCTTCTAAGATGTCCTGCTTGCAGCCAGAGTCTGAACTTTTGGAGAAGCCTCTGCTTCTGGGTCAGATTCTGGTTCAAACTGGTAAGCTATAATTAAAGGGGCAGCGTTTCTACGAGCCGTAAACATGAGCGAAAGCTTCTCCCCGAGAGGGGCATGGAGTAGGCGTGGGCAGACACAGCTCATTATCAGACACAGAAACAAAGAAGGACTTTTAGAATGGACGAAATTCAGGAGCAAGACTGAATTTGGAGTAACACACTGTGAATATAATGTTGTTTGACTTTTGACACTGATGTTAAAAAAAGGTGTAATATGGGACCTTTAAAGATATAAAAGCCTGAATGACCTTTTTTAAGCTTTGGAAGTCTTATAAAACAGAAGTTATTTGGTTCAAAACTTCTGAGAGGCAAATTATGTTTACATTGACACCAGATGGTTTACCTTTGACCTCCTGCACCACTGTGAGGCGAATCTAAGATCGGGAACATGTTGACTCAGAGAGATGCTGAGAAATTAATCCACACGTCCATTCCTTCCCGAACAGACTACAGTGATTCCCTGTCATCAGGGTGTCCCGAACTGCTTCAGAAGTCCTCAGCTGATTGACAGGAACTACCAGGAGAAATCACATCAATCCAATATTAACTCCTCTTCATTGGATCTTCTGAAATTCATAATAAAACTCAAAACATCTTTTCACAAACAAGTTCCATCATAACTTAAAAGATGTTAGTCCCAAGTTATCCCATCAAAAAAAAGTCTCCTAAAGTAGGAGGGGAGGCAGATCTTCCAGCGATCAGGCTCCTCGTTTCAACCCAGCTCCAGTCTCAATAAGGGCGGCTGAAACTGTCCCTAACGGTTCTTCTATTCCATCCATTTTCTGGTTTCATACACCTTCTGGTTGTGCAAACACTTGTATTAAAACAATCTACAGACTGAAACACTCTGGATAACTCACTTTGGTGGATATTCCAGCTCTGCATCAACACTGTTGTTTTGAGGTTATATTTATTAACATGAAACTGAATTATTAAAATGAAATATTGTAACTTTTAATGTAATATTTCTCCTTTACGTCATATTGCTTCTCTCATAACCTCTACACACCGGAGGTCTCCATAATGTCATCTTTGGACTCCAGAAAGTGCACATGAACCATTGATAGTACTTATATTTTGTTTTCCTCTTATATCCACCGTCACACGTAACTCTTTCATAACACTTAGTTTTCGATCATGCTGAGGCACTCATATTATTTAATAAGTTCAATGTAAATTTTACAGTCAACGTTAAATAATGAAAAAGTTAACAGTGACTTGCTTTTACTCAGATTTGTCCAAAATCAGTAAGTTGCTGTTCCTTCATGTCTGCAAATTCTGATCAGTGTGTCGACTCTGGACTTTCAACACAGCACTCACATGTGGTGCACACACAAACCTCTAACTGAGAAATGCATTTGCATTTATTTGGAGTCCTAGATAAGGCTGTTTTCACAGTTTACAAGCACTCCATTTATTGGTTTCCATCAACTCTGTTTCAGCAGAAAGTATTGTGATATTCAGAAGTGCATTTTGCTTGTGCAAGCCTTTTTCTTTTTTACTGTGACACCAACTGAAATTTTAAGAGGCAGGATCCTCACAAAAAACTAGTGACATTTTTATTGCCAATTGCAATATTGTAAGTCTTGGTTTAAAGTAATTATTTTAAAGACTCGTGTCCCAAAAAGAACTACTGTGGTTCAGCCCGGGATGATATTTCTCTTCAAATGTAGCTGCGAAAGAATAAAGGATGACTATAAATGTTTACAAGTGTGGGTCAACGACCCCTATAATACAACACAAACTAAATATTATTCTCTGCCATGCAGCTAAATGATTGGAAATATAATGGTGTGTGATCTGAATGGGCGAGTGTGTGTCGAACTCCAGCGCTCCTGTTCCAGGGGTCATGTTGCTTCTCTTTGTGGTTGGTTTCCAGCTATTGGTAGATGTTTCATGTTTCATTGTGTCGTCTCTCTTTTTTGTTATATTCTATGTGCTTTTGCTCCGCTCTTTTTGTAGAGCTCTTGTATGCATTTACAATCATTTTGCATCTCTTTGTTGCGTGCCTTTATGGTCATTTTTCATTCTCTTTGTGGTTGTTTTTCATCTCTTTTTACGCGTCTGCGCTTGTGTTGTATTTCCATTTCTATGCGTGTATTTGTAGGGGTTTCTTGTCCCTTCATAGTGAATCAGAGCTCCGGCATGATTTCGGAGTGTTTTCCTGTCCCCCTCATATCAGTGTTTCCCCGTCCTGATCCACCCCTGTCATGCATGTTCCAACACATCTCATTCAAATGATGGAACTCTGCAGGAGTCTGTTCAAGATCCCCATTAATCCGACTCAGGTATGCCGAAGCCGGGAGGAAAATAATTTTTTTTTTTTTTTTTTCTCAGTGACATTTTGCAAGTGACGCCCAGCAGCGCTCCATCCATGCCCCCGATCATTAAACACACTTTGCAATAAATATCAACCCCTTCTTTATTTCTCAAAATTATTCAATCAAGAGACCTCCACAACCATTAACGATGGCGATCGGCGACCTCCTTCATCACATCGCTCTTGTGTGAGCGGCTCATGATCTGCGACATTTACCTCCAGTAAAACCAGCCCGCCAGTGTTTAGCAATGTGAATACTTCAGTGATGACAGGTTGCACGAGTAACAGAGGCATATACAGCTTACACTCAAAGGCAGATGTATCTGAATGCAACAGTCGCCATGAGAAACAACAAAACCGGAGGGAGGAATCAGTATGCTTAACATATTCCAACAAGCCAAAGTTCAAAAAGTACTTCTGGGAGGTTTCGGTGTTCCTCTCTGAGGCTGCTTGAGTGACGGGAACATACAGTAGCGACAGGGAACATTTCAAGCCTCTTTCATCTGGACGGAGACTGGGAATGTGAACAGTTTCCAAAGTCTTATTTCCTCCCTCTGTTGTGATCCGTTTCCATCTATCAGCCAGCTGGAAAGATCCATCAGATGCAGCAGCAGAAATGTTTTGATTATACCGTGACAACACATTATGAAGAAGTCAGGAAGCTTACAATCAATCTTCTTTTTTTAAAATCTTATTTTCTTTTTTCTTTTCTTTTTCTTTTTTTTTTTTTTTTTTTTACAGAGGAAACACAAGAAAGCCAGAAAACGTCGAGTACTGCCATCCACCAACTAAGTTTCCCTTTTCCAGCTTTAGGTAGACTTTGTCCTCTTTTTCAAGATAGAGCAGAACTCCGTTGGTGGCCGCCTCGCGCGTTACATCTTTATCGCCCGCAAAGGCAGAGATGACGGGTTTTCCGTTCAACATCAAGTTCACCTGGGTGGGTAGTCCAACAGAAGCGACAATTAGCAACAGTGGCATTAACAAAAAATTTTAAAAAAAGATCAGTCCTTGCAGTGGTGCCACTTTTGTGAGCAGCATGCATCTGTGGGATGAGCAGCAGAGCTGAACATGTGAGTTTCACCCAACAGAAGTAGTTTAATCTTTCAGCTCGGTGTCAAACAAGTATGTCTTTGCCGCTGACTCTTGTTCTGAGCTTCTGGTTCTCCCACAGCCTGACAGATGTCGTGATCTGAGCCTGATAAACAGGAGTGTGAGCAGCACGAGGAGGCGCGAAGCTGCTTCTTCATCATCACGACGCCGAGGCTCCGGCTCAGCGAGTCAATGTTTTCTACATTCAGGCTTTAATTTAGCAATTTTTCAGTCTCCAGACCACAATACTCAGCTCTGCGATTCATGCCACAAATGCATGCTTATTTCAAATGTGGCACCATTAAAAAAAATGTAATAAATAAACATGCTTTTGGACAAAAAATGAAAAATTACAATTGAGAAACAGTGACACATCAAATAATTCATCTACTAAACACTAATTTCTTCATTCTACTTTTTGAATTTCATTTGGTTTAATAAAACCTGTTGGAAAATACATTATATTTCACCAAAACAGATGTATTTTTTTTTAAATAGCTGTAGTATTCATTAATTTGACACATTTAGAAAATCAGCATAAGTTGACAAAATCAACATTATTCCAGTTATCTAAACAGTGATCATACTGAATAAGTTGTCAGATGATTTTCCAGTTCAGAGCATCAATCAGGACGTCTTGATTGGTTGTAAAACCTGCCAAAGTTAGGAGCCAAAACAACGCAGTTTTTATTAAAATAGGGAGCTAAAAGAAGGAAGATCGTCTGTAGTCGTCATTTCACTAATTAAAAAAAAAAACACCTCAAGCATTAGCTGTGTCAATACTCAGCATAACCAACTACTCTGGTCCTATGTGATGTAACTGATGTGAAAGTGAGAAATGTGGTGTAAAAAGTTGCCAAATTATTCAGGAAAAGGGTTTTCACACTCATGTACACAGCTGAATTAAACTGATAAATTAAAGTTTTGTTATCTGTTGATTTGAACTGTTGATCATTGTAACCCAGCAGCTTCTGTGTTGTTTCAGCCATCTTTGTTTTCTTTAGCACAGTTACAGTTTCTCTGATGCATTTTTAGCAAAGCTTTTTTTTGGTGATGTTTTGCTTGCATTTTGCTCCAGTCATAAATAGAAGAAATTCCTTGGGTTTTTACTTTATTTCCAAATATGGAGAGAGATCTGGAATCCTGTCTGCCAGAGAGCGTTTCCTCAGGCTAAAGTTGGTAAAAAGCACACGGATCCTGCAATTTCAGTGTGCATTCAAGAACACCTGTTCGCTTTCGCTGCTGCATGGCTGATTTCTCTCCTACAGGAACTGTTGCTCTCTGCTGCTCAGGCCTGGTATCTCTTCTCCTCTTACGACACAGTAAGAACAATTAAAACAGAAAGCGTAAACAACTAAACCCTTCAGCGGCCCATTTGCTGACCGTAGGCCTTATGTTTGACACCCCAACTCTCAATGGGTTGAAGTTGAATCAGTCATAAATAAGTACCTGTTGCTTATCTGATGAAATGATATGAAATTCAGGTTTTAAAAGGTCTGCTATGAGGCATTTCAGCCATAATTTAGGTAAACAATAGAAAGCGTTTAGTAAGATGACGTATTAATGTACAGAAGCTTGTCATCTCCATTTCCTCCATTAATCATCCAGTAAATAATGTGTTTAAAATATGCAACATGTGCACAATCATGCAACACTACTTTGTGTTTCCGGATGTTCCAGGGGTGAGTGCTGACTGATACGTGATCAGGTACATAAATTCAGCCCAGCACGTGGAGAAAAGTGATTATTTCCACTCTCCAAGCAGAAACGACCAGCAGCGGCGTTACCGACGCCTGTCGCTTTTCTGGCAACGACAGATCTCAGGACTGCAACCTCCTCCTCAAACTAAGCAATCTCCCCCACCAAAAACAGGACTTGGGACTGTAAAAGTTCAAGTTCGAGAGCTTTAATCTAAATCGGCTGAACGTTCCAATTCAGCGAGGAAAGGGGAAACATGCATGGATTTTATATGCAGCAGCAGACGAGATTACATCATTGCAACTGTTGGGGAAAACACGAGCTGCTACGTGCAGAAGATAAATGTGAGAAACTGAAGAATAGCATTAAGCGCTTTACAATACATCAATCTACCAGTCAAAAAACTGGACTAATAGATATTCTGTCCACAGACCCGTTCAGCAGAGGAACATAAATTGATGCTATTTGTGCTGATAATTTATAGTTGTAAATCTTTTACTCACAGCATGATCATTTTAAATGCCAGTGCCGTTCCTACTTATTCTAACAATGACCTTGAATGGAAAAGCCTGGCTATAAGTAGGAGTGCTCGATCCTTCCAACTCTCCATCAGTTTTCTTGTCATGTTGTCATAGATTTTGCGTGTAGCTGTGGCAGAGCTGAACTTATTTCTAATGACAGCTGCCTCCATTGAAAAATTTCAAGATTAATCTTCAGTAGAAAAAAAATCTCATCTGTTTAGAAAAGTTTGAATTCTATGGAGTCTCTGGTTCTCCGCCTGTGAGAGCTTCACCTGATCACGTTTGACTCTTCACCGAGCAAATTTCACACCTTCCACATTTCTCTCTGTTGCTCTTATCTCACCGTAAGTCGGCGGCAGTCACGGGATCGAAAGCATCTGTGACCTTTCCGCAGTTTTCCAACCAGAGTGACGATTTGGATCAAACTGTAAAGGAGCCGCAGCAGTTTGCTGCTGCAGCTGCAAACAGACTGAAGCACACGCACGCCATTATTCTGCTGCTGTTGATAGTTCTGTGTTCCTGAAGTCGCAGAGGCAGAAAATCTCAGACTTTGGCTCAGAGTTTGTTGGGAGTTTTTTGTATTCTCCTTAGTCGTGTTTTTCATTTGGCGCTCTTCGGTCTACTGCGATTGCTTTCACGTCTTAATCGGGTTGTTTCACAGCAGGACTGCAGCCGCTCCAGGAACGCCTCTTCAGGACACTCAGACCGGCTGTTTCAGTGCAGGACCAAGTTTGGCTTTTCTATAGAGCGAAAACCTCAACTAGGTTGACAGCCTGATGTCAGAACATTACTTCAGCTTACTTCCTCTCAAGGACCTAAAAGGCTCCCTGTGCCTGTTTTTGCCAGCGTTTCCACTGCAGCCTGTCGTCCTGGAAGCATTATGAAAAGCAGAGGATGTGAGCAGAAGCAGTGTCTGAATGAAGGACGCCTCCAATGCAGAAAGGAGCGAAGGAGATCAGGCGCCTTCGGCAATAGAGAAGTCTTCATCCTCGCTGGATGGACTGTAAACATGGAGGAGTGTGAACCTGGGCTTTTTTTTTTCTTTTTTTTTTAAACAGAGCGTTATTGTAAATGGGTTTATTCACACGCTGATAAGGAGACGAGCACTCGCAGGGTTAGCAGGCGCAACACTGATAAGGAGACGAGCGTCAAATCCAAAACACCAGAAATTCTAAAGCCCTCCATTCAATCAAGCAACAATGGCAACAAATGAAGAGAAGCATTTGGTACATGACTGCGGAGGCCTTTAAATGTGGCAGCCAGGTAATAAATGACACAATGAACCCAAATCCAAAGTTTCAAAATCTCTCAAAATAACTGCTCTGGACCAGTGGCTTCGTTTTGAGTTAAAAAAAAAATTTATTTGAGCTAGTGGAAAGTTCCTGTGGTCAAAATGCAGCTTTTGTGCAACTTTTTTGTGATTTCCAGAAGTTGTAAAGTTTTGAAAATGTAACACAGTCCTTTATACTTCTCAAAATACGATAAACGCTTTTTTGTTTTGGCACTGTACGTTGGAAAAGTGTACTAGCAGTCAATTGGAAAACCACTAGTTTGGGTCTTAAAATATCCTAATATGTCCCAATATTTAGTTCTTCCAGTGAAACAATAACAACGTGTTCACAGTTGAAAGAATAGAAGCGGTAATACCTGTATGGTTTGGCTCTGGTACACTTTAATCACGTGGAAGTTAAAGCTGTAGACTCCTTTCCTCGGGGACAGAAATACTGATTCAAAAGTGAAGTAGTTTCCTATATTCACCAGCACCTGTGAGATAACGGACGAGAAAAGGGGGTAAAATACACATCATGACAAAAGATGTTTATATAGACAGCACTCCAGCAAAGGCTTTAATATCAAAGGGGCTTTGGCATTAAATATTTAAATAGGAAAGATCAGCCATGCATGCTTCACCGCTGTGGCCACCAGACTCTCCTCCTGAGTTCCCCTCGCTTCAAAAAAACATTTCATTCAAACCGTCGTCTCAATGGACCTAATCCCGACATCCGAAGGGGAACTAAATCCCACTGGTCTCACATCGGGTCAATAGAATCCATTTTTCTCTTCTTATTGAACTTCAGGCGTGTGGTCTACACCCCAGAATCCAAAACAACTGTGAGCGGCTCATCAGTCAGTTGGTATAATTTCTAGTAGTATTTAAAAACTTCATCACAGCATTTACTGTTTGGTCAGACTCTTAAATGGCCAGTTTTCTTTTCCCAATTTAAAAACTGAATAAGCTGAATCAAATCTAACAACATTGTCTCATGATCTGGGCTCAGCAAAACAAAACAGCCTCATCTCATTCCTGGCACACACCGTTACACTATGGTGGGTAAAACAACACGATCTGCTCGGCAAAGGACGGAGTAATCTTTTTGTTTTGTTTGGTGCGTTGTTGTTTATTTCACCAGAGGAGGCCAGCAACTTGAACAGCTGATATGAGAGCCTGGTTAAATAATCATTTTGGTCAAAAAACAAAACAAAGCAAAAATAAATAAATAAAGAAAGAAATAAAGAATACCTCAGCCATTGGTTTGAGAATGCGTTAGTGTGCAAAAAGGCTAACCACTCCTGCATCATGTGCAAAAGAGAAGTTTGATTTAATATGCCATGCACAGGAAGCAATATCATGTTCATTTAATGCCAATGTGTTGTGAAAAAAATGCAAATCAGAGTGAAGAACCAGATTCCTTAACCTTTACATCCACTCACCACATCTGGTGTTCCTGCTTGGCAGACAGAGCACCGCCCCTGAACAGACCACAGCCCTTTTTTTTTTTTTTTTTTTTTGTCCAGGCTCACACAAGTCGGCCTTACACAGTAATGAAATTACCCCACATGCTTCAAAAATATATATTTATTACATCTGCCTGCTGAAAATGATCCAACCTGAATATGTCAGTCAGCGTGGTACTTACCCCTGTCTCATGAGTGCCACTAAAAGGTTTTAAGAACTCCACAGTTATACTAGAAGACAACATTAAAAAAAACCAAAAACACATAGAGGATTGCTTGTGGACATGAAGGACTCCACCTGCAGGAGCCCAGTCCCACCTGGACCAGACCACTGCAGACCCAAGACCTTTGACAAACGCTGCTTTCATAGCAACAGCACGCACGCACGTGACCCACACCAATCAGATCCCTCGCAGAGCAGCAAAAGATCAGATTATGTAATTGAGACAAGAGGGCAGAGGATCAGCTGGAGTGATATTGTTACCAACACCTTGCTCTGCCCACCAATGCATGACTAAGAGGAATCCTGGTTTGTTTGCTCTTGATTTTGTTTGGGTGTATTTATGTAGGTGAGGGTGCGCGCGCGCGCGTACAGGAACGCACGCAAGCACGCGCGTGCGCGGCAGGGGGTAGCTTGAGGCAAATCAAGATGGAGTGCGTGCGTGTGCGTGCGTGAGTGCGCGCAGGCACCGCAGGATGCCCGCCCTCAAACATCCTCCAGCCACTTCTCCAGCCTTGCGCGCGCGACGAGCGCGTTAACTGCACCCAGCCCGCAAACTCGGCTGAAGTGACACTTTATCATTTCATAACAAGTCCAAAGTGAGCTGCAAGGGTGAATGTTTATTTGCAAAAATAAATCACGCATAAAGATTCAAATTTGTTCGGGAATTCAAAGTAAAACATGCGGAAATGAAATGTAAAGTGAGACTGAATGTTTATTTTAACACATCTTGACATGATAAATGAATATTAAAAAAAAAAGAAGAAGAAAGAAGGTCCAAACCTGATCGAAGTAGATTATTCTCGTCTTGTTGCTCATCTCCGACGGCTCGTGGTTGTTGCTCCGGACTGCGGAGAAAGCCACCTTGGAGTTGGCGGCGCGCACCGAGATGCCGAGCGGGGAGGACGAAGCCTTCCAGTCCGTGGCCGGGTTGGAGTCGCACACCACCAGACATTTCCCCTCCAGGACGATGGGCTCCGTGTCGTTCTGGGCCGCCGCCACCTCGAAGATCGCAGTCCAGCTGAGCATCAGAATGAGGGACTTCACCATGGCTCCCTTCTTCTCTGTCACAGCCGCGCGGCAGCGCCGATTGGAAAAGGGGAGACCGTCTCCTGCGCCACGCAAGTTTCCTCGTCCCTCCACCGCTCTCCCGCGCCGCAGACGCGTTCTGACGCTCTTAAAAAATTCTCCTAATGGATCCTGAAATGTGCCATATCCGAGAAAAAAAAGACACACACACACACACACACCGCCAAACAAAAGTCTTCTGCCGCGAACACCTGCGAAAGCGGGGAGATCACCGGTTGTTGTCCGCGCGCGTCATTTTCAGTGCACGGAGCGAAAGCAGACACCGTAGAGGATGTTTTGTGGACGGTTGTTCCACTGTGAGAGGTGAATCAGTCGGTGAATCGTCCATAGCCTTCACTCCCACTCCGAGTAACGCGTCTGACAGCAGCTGCTCCCGCAGTGATGTGATGTGTGTGCGCGCCCCGACATCCACTTTACGCACGCACAAGTGCTCGAAGTTATAATTACCTGTTCCTGCTCGACTTTACCGAAGCTTCAGAATCTCCTAATCCTTCGTAAAAAAATAACTTCCAAATGAAGAATACAGTCACTGCCTGATTCTAACAGCCGCAAACATTTATGTTCACCGCTCCGTCTGCCCTTCTGAGAAATCCTGGAACACATCCACGAACACGATCACACCCCGGAACACATTTTTGGGGACATCCCAGTGATTTCAGTGACTCTGATAGAAGCATATTACTTGGCTCTGCCCTGGAGCAGGAGTTTAACTTCCCAGGTTTCTCCACGGCGCCCAGTCCAGTCCGGCTGTAGGTGTCACTGTAATGTGGTGACTCATCATAATCTCACTGCACAGGTGGGCTGAAAATCACCCAGGCTTCACCTCCAGCGGCGATTTGTTTATTTATTTATTTATTTATTTATTGCTCTTTATAGGAATAACAGGTGTTTGAATAAATACCGAATAGATATTTGTTCACCAGGGAGTCAGGGTGACTGCATCTCGTGACTTTTTACTTCTGCTTTAAAAACGCACCAAGGATCCAAAGAGGGTGGGCATCTTTAAAACACATATGGGCTCCTTCTGTAATCAGTCAGTGTCCGTCTCTCCGTGGGGAGGGAGTGGTGTCTTTATCATGCAGCCTGCCACCCTCAACATCTGCTGCAGGTCCTTTTTCTTCTCCACTGTCATGTCGATACACAAACTTCAGCTGTATGTCAGGAAACTTTCTATAACTGGCTGAAATTATTTAGCAGAGAATGAGGGAGGTGGACTTCTTCAGGCCTTCGAGTGTCGTCACTGTGGCGTAGATCATTTCAGAAAGAATGTACTTATGAGAAGTTATGTGAGTTTTATTCACATCAGTCTGCTGACTATATTTCATTAGGATAATTCTTTATATATTGTCATTTTAGCGACTTTTGCCATTTTAGTGTTCAGTGTAAGTATCATTCAGCTCTTTCAACTTTCCTTAATGTTTTTTTACCATTTTGTCTATATATATGGAAGTGAAGTAGATGTGTTTTAAGCTTTTTTTTCCCCATTTGAACTTGATTTTCAGTGGCTTCAGATTGCTGCCAAATCAGGTGACATGTGTTTGTCACATTTTACTTTAAAAAATTGATTACTTACACTTAATTTTCTGAAATCTACAGGGTGCCTTGTCTAAGCAGGCCACACCCTTTTCCAGGCAGACAGTGAATTCCTGCTTCTGGTGATTCTGCTGAACTCATTTTGCATTCAGCACTGGTGAATACAAAACTTTCCACAGCTAAATACCTTCCTCAATATCAAGTAATCTTCAATATTTCATCCTTGATGAGTTCCAGTTTTTCATCTGGTATTAGATCTTGGATTCTGATGAGGTTTTTTTTTTTCTGTGTTTTTTTTTAAGGAGGCGTGATTTAAAATGTCCCTGCTTGTCTGTTGCACCCCGCGGTTTTGTCCCGTGAGGATATTGACAGAAGATTAGCGACGTAAGCTTGTCACCTCTGTCCTTGTGACACTATACGCTCCCCATAAAACAGCAGATCAATTTTAATGCCCTTCCTCTGACTTACACAGCGCTGCATGCTCCAGCTCCCTGTTTTAACCGGCACACTGCAGATTAAAAATCAAAGATAGACACACATTCAGATGTTATGGGGTGTTTTTTTTTTTGAGGTAAGAGTTCAACTGCAGGTCATGCATTACATTTTTGATCACATTTAGCTCCAAGCATGAACGGCTGTGTTGACAATGAGGCCTCTAGATAGACGAGCAGAGGAAAAATCGAGAGAAAATATTGCAAAATTTAAAGAGAAAAAAAAAAAGTCTGGCACGTTTGGTGTTGGGGATTTATCCTCCTCCTCATTAAATCTGTGTTTCTGAATGCAGCCGTTTGATCTTTGTTGCTGAACAACAACAGATCATAAGATTACGCTGCTGAAAGTGATCAAAATGGCAAAATCGAGTGAGCTGCCAACCAGTAAATGGATGCAGTAAAAGTGTTAAATGCATAAATGTTTAAAAACGGAACACATTTAGAGCATCTGGTGGAGGACTGTTCATTATTAGAAGACTTTATGTGTTGTTCTTTGTAAGAGAAAAACAGTATTAATTACTTTTTTTGCCATTTTTTTTTCAGCTCTAAAAGTTTTTCCTCATATTTGTGAAATAAAACAAAATTCAAATGATTGAATTTTGCAGAGGTCAAGGTGTTCTTTGGAACCAAAAAATACTATCACACAATAATTTCAAATAACAAAAGTGGAAGAAATTTTAGTTTCTGATCGTGAAATGCAGCTAAATCCAACTTTATTTTGTGACAACATGCTGCCCTAAACTATCCTTTTAATGAAACCATTTAGTAGAAAACATTTGAAGGAGAGCGCCACCGGGGGCGAAACAGCTGCCGTCAAGAATCACGACATTACCAGCATTCGCATTGCAGTCGGACGCTACGGTTCACTGACAAAACATGCAAACTCTGCACATGAAAGCTACAGAATCAAACCGTCCCCCCAGCAGGCCGCCCAGTCTTCAGCCAAGAGAACCGGTCCACCACAGCTTTATTCTTGAAAAGCAAAGTACTGGATGTACAGAGAGAATTTACAAAAGCTAGAAGCTTCAAACCAGCAACACATTTGCTGTCAAGTGAGAGTGCAAACCACTACTCCACCGTGCCACTCAAATTCACATTTAAAAAGAACCTTTATATTTCATGAAGTGGTAAAATTTCGCACATTCAACTTGAAATACGTTTGATTTGTTCCACCGAAAATAGAATCAAAGGATTGGAAACCGCTGCATTGAGTTATGCATATAAATGCACATCGTGTTCCACCCTTTTTAGAATCAGGGCTGTCGTACTTAGAAATTGGAAAGACAGAACATTCACCCATATTTCATGTATTGTAATTTAAAAATGTCTCTATGCCTATTTTTCTGCATCTGATACGATGAGAGCTGGTGTGTCACAATATGATGTATTCTTTGAAAACAAATTGCCTAAATATGACTTTTTGAATTCAAAAAGAAATCAAGAGTCTTGCACAAGCTCTATCTAGTGATACTAAATCAAGTTCTCATTGTTAGTCAGAAAATGTCCAAATATAATCACTTTCCCACTCAGAACCTAAAGTATAAATACTGTCCAAAAGAGTCATTATCGGCTGTATCAGAAAGAAATATCTCATCTTTTACAGGAAACTCCTGGTTTTGTGCGATGCAGCATTTCTCTCCGTTCCTCTGCTGGCTATTGCTCTAAAGTAAGAAGAAGTGAGAGAAGCACGTATTGTAATCTGTCATAATGTGCAGATCAGTGGTTTGGATTGACGTGGAAAGTTAAATCAGGAAGAGAAAGCCGGACTGATGGGATCTGAAATGTGGTGCACCTAAAAAAAAAAAAAAAATAATGCAAATGTCAAATGCAGCTCTCAAAGTGACAAGATCCATTTTATAAGTATAAGATTCAGCATCTTCCGTGGCAGATGGCAAGTGGAAAGCGAAATAATACTTCCTGATGCTCTCCTCTCCTCTCAGCTGCTGGATTTCCTTAGAAATGTTTATGCATCTCTAGCTGTTGCTCCAGCTTTTGTCATTTCTCTGCAGTCAAACGTAAAAGCACATATTTCTCCTCTCCCGTTGCACATGCCCTGTGTTGCTTTCCTGAAGTAATCCCAGCGTCCTTCAGGACGCGCTTTGTTGACGTGCTCACAAAGCCCCAGCTACTCCCTTCCATTGGGCGGCTCGTCGTGGTTCCCCCTGCTTTCTGCGGCCGCCCAGAGACTATAAAAGTTGGCTTATTTTGATGGAAACCCAATAGAAAATTCTTTCAAGGACCCTTTGCTTCAGCAGGACCTCCAAGGTCAAGACTCTCCGGGGCCCTTTTTTTTCTTTTTCATTCACTGCGACTGTATTGTAATTCTGAATGAAGGAAATATTTTACTATTTAAGTACTGCAGGAAAAAAAAAGATTTTTAAGAAATATGATCGTTGTGTTTTTGTTTTTGATGTTAGAGGTTCACCAGTGGCTTTAAAAACAGCACAGCCTTGATGGGTTCAATGGAAGTTTAAAAAAAAAAAAAGCTTTAAATATCGAACACACACCGCTTACGGCGTGGTTGTAAACATCTGGTGAACTGTAGTGGAGTTACAGAAAAAAACATCTGTCAGTACAGTTTCCTTTACTTAGTGCAGCAGATAGCTGAACAACTGTGCAGAATGAAGAACGCCGCACAGCTCAGGCTTTAGTTTCAGATTTGGAGAGAAGTGGGATTTGACCTCTGAGATCGGCTATCTCTCTAGTTGACCTTGAGTATCTACTGAAAATCCCCCACACACAGGTAGAACATGCAACCATCGCAAAGAAAAGCCCAGAAACAGACAAAGGTGTCATCCATATATTCATGTCTTAGCTCGCTCCTTATCTAGAGTCGGCGTGGATCGTTTCATCATCGGAAAAGGGGAAGTAATACGTAAAGGAATAAACCTGTGATCCTCCACTGCGTCCTGATGAAAAGACGAAGCCGCGGAGAAATTTAATTAACAGTCAAGAGGAGTGTACATCCTCCGCTCGTGCCACGCTGACTGTGTCGCACATAATGAGCAGCCTTCTTCAAAAATGTTCTGGCCCATTTCTACAACACCCTTTTCTGCTAATTAAATATACAAAGTGCTACATGTGTCTCCTTTCAGAGAGATGAAACCGGCAGTTAGCGGGAGGCAGACTGAAGTTCAAGCTGTCAGTCGAGCTGCGGCTCCGGTCTGATTATATTTGCTCCATCTGATGGGAATGACGGGCAGATCATAGGGGGCGATGTGGTCTGGGTTTTCATCCGATCAGAGTCGCTCTAAACGGCACACCGGGCTACTTCCTGCAGTCGGAGCTTTTCGTGCACGAATGTGACGTCAGTTCGCCGAACGTCTTGATGCGACTGTGTACCCAACGCCAAAACAGACCTGCGGTCGTCGCTTCCTGATTATATTTTGAACTAAGAGAATATTTCTTTGATGTTGCAGTTTCAAAAATATATATATATATATATTTAGAGAAAAGAAGCACCACAGGTGTCGTCACTGTAGTTAATTCATTTTTTAAAAATGAAGGGCTTCTGGGTAAAAGCTCGATGTGGGATTCTGTGTGTGTGCCACAAACGGTAAACGTCAGTGCAAAGCATTATGGGATTGATCACTGAAATGAATTGAGTTTATATAAACCTGCACAACATCCTGGAATCTGAACGAATTCAATCTGATTGACAAAAGTGTGACCATATAAATTCAGCTAATGATAGGATCAGCTGCTGTCCTTTGCTGTGAAGTTTTAATATTGTCTAAGTAGAATTTCTGAGATTGATTTAACAGTTTAGAGGTATATGTTTCCAAATCAGTAGTAGGAAATCAGTAGAAAAAAAGTTTTAATCTGAAATCATGTCAATTTTAAATAAAGTATCAGGGCGTTTATCATCCCTACAGGTTAAGTGCTTCCTGTTCATTAAAAAAAATTCCTGTCAAATTTGTTTAAATATATAGATTGTGTTTTAAATCTGCTGCTGCTCTGTTCAGCTCATCAGCTAGAAGCTGCTTCGTGCTGATTGGTCAGAATTGCTCACACAGTCGTCTAGTAAAGTAAAACCTGGTGGCTTAACTACGAGCTGAAACTACAAACTGTTGCAGTCTGACTATGACGGCACTGATATATCCACTCATTTATGTTCATTTGTAATAGAGGCCTGAAACGGAATCATCCAATGAAATCATTCCTACCAGCTCGAGTGATTGAAATCTATAACCAACATCAAATTAATTATTGCAAATCGATTCAAACCTGCTTTTCCATCCATTCCTTCTCTGCCTCACTTTGCCAGCTTGGGGTCTCCGGGGGATGATTCAGCTAATCCCAGCTGACTTTGCACCCTGGACAAGTCACCGGTCCATCACACTGCAAACACAGATAAACAGAAAACACTCACATCCACACCGGGGGGCAATTTAGAGTCACCAGCTCATCTTTATGGGATGTTTTTTGGACTGTGGGAGGGAACCGGAGGACCTGCAGAAAACTCAGACACGCACAGCGAGAACAACTTATTTAATAAAATCCTGTGAGAAGCACGTATACAAATTGCTCACACAAACAGATTGTTCTCTCAGTATGTGGCGTTTTGTCGGTGATCAACCAAGACTGAGACAAGTATTCAAATGAAGATTTTGGGTGCATTAGGATCCGTTCATAGACAGTCCATCAACAAATTAAGCGCTTGATAAAAATGACTGTTCACACAATAAGAGCAACATCCATGTTGAAGGCTGAGCTGTTTTGCATTTCTTTTTCAAAAACAGATGCAATGAAAAAAAAACGCAAAAGGTAGGAAATGACATTGTATTTTGTCCATCAATCTGTTAACACAGTGTTTTGCACAAACTGGGATCTAGAAAACTCCTGATTCTCCATATTCATGAATGCAAAACACACCAATGTTAATGTGATCGTCTGAGCATCTGTCAGCGTGCCCTCGCTCGCGTTTCTTCGCCGAATCGGGTCCACCGCGTCTCACGTTGACAAGTTATCACTGAAGAGCGGAGCAGCAACCCGCCTTCACCACTTGTTCGTCGTACTGATCACACATGCAGCAACACACACATTTACAGTGATAAACTCTTCCACTGAGCTAAAGCCACTCACCCGACATCTTTCTTCGACTGAGAATTATGCCGTGATGCTGATTTCAACAAACAAGTTACTTCACCTGGTGTTAAACTCAGTGAGCCGAAAAGATGCGAGCGCCAAGCAGAAGTGAGACGATCCGCAATGTTCACATAATTAACTTGATTTTCACTTTGAGCGGCGTCCCTCACATCACACACAGTAATCCCATCCATCACTGATACGGAAGATATTGACCAAGGCAGCTTTAAAGCCACGGACAGCCACACTGCAGCTGCTGAGACGCGACCCTGAAACAAGTTTACTTTTCATCCGACGAGAATTTGCTTTACTCCCTTTGCTTCCAATTAAAACAGGCTGTATAAACTTTCTCCCCCAAAAAAAGAAACGCGCTCCAACGTGCCACCATGTACAGATAAAACCGAGTCACACCATGAGTCACCGGGGTGCGCAGACTCAAAGGAGGTTTCTGTAATCCTACAAGAGGAGGTGAGGCAATTAATTTCTACAAACAAGTACAGGAAACAAAGTCTGATCTGTTGTCTTCTACAGATATCAGAACTTATCAGTTTTAACAGTCGCACTAAAGTAATGAATAACGCCTTCACGCCAGCGACACTCCAGCTGTTTGTTAATGAACGTCGTCAAGAAGCATCATGAATCCAGTCGACTGATGCTGTAAAGAAGTCCTGCAGAGTTAAAGTTTCAAACTAAGGTTTAAAGAAAAAGTTCTGATATCAAATAGGGGGACAGAGGGATACCATTTCACACTTTTTTCTTTAAATGTGAAATATTTCTATTTAAAGGGTAAACTGTTGATCAAGTTATCAAACTTCTCATTTTTTTAAATGAAACTTTGGCAATTTTAATGGAGCAGAACAGTTACGCCAGCTGAAATAATAAAGAATCATCAACAAAAGTTTATTTTAATATAGAAAAGTCAGGCAGTCAACAGGAAACATACAATCAGGTGCATTTGTAGTGTAGGGATGGCGGAGGGGTGCGGCTCCAAGTGCAATCTGAACAAATTAATAATTAAATAGAAACTGTAAGTCCGAGCTCTGTGAAAATAACATTGGCTGCTAACGAAGCACCAGTTTGTGTCAATGCTTTAATTAAATTGATTGGTTCCTCGTTTCAGAGGAAAATGCGCAGCTTTTCCGCCCTGTAAGGGGTGTCATTCATTACCATGAGTCCCACTTAAAACCATAATGCTTTTTTTTTTTTTTTTCCTGTTCGCTGATTAAAATGTCAGGCACACTAAAGCACATAAATCACCTCTGAGGAGACCTTTCTGTTCTCTGAAGGGGCAGCTTTTGCGTTCCTGGCCACGCCGCCGAACCGCAGACGGCCTTGGAGCTCGTCCCGGAGAGAAAAACGTCCCCGAATGTTCCCAATAATCGCACGCCCCGGAGTCCGCCCACCTCAGCTGGCCTCTGAAGTGATGCCTGTCTCGCTGCTCTGCCGGCAGACGGCTGCGGGGATTAACGGCACACTTCAGCATCTGAGTGCTCCTCTCCAGCAGAGGGTTTCCCATCCTCCACTGCACGTTCGACTCAGAACCAATGTCGGCGAAGACGCAAGTCGGCGACGAACCGACATCGACCGGTTTTATATTCGCAGCACTGATTTCCACAGACAGCCAGTCATCCAGGTACATGAGCAACACTCGACAATGAGTTACATCCATTAACAGTTACACAGGGAAGTATTTCTACACACACACACATAACATAACAACAAAAAAGAAGAAAATCAGTAGTAAATATATAAAACCTCCTTCATCAGGGAAAATGGAGGGATCACGTATATTTATCCCTTTTCCCTAACTTTTAGAAACGGGCGCAATATCCGTGTTATCAGCGTTAAAAGCTGCAGTGTGATTTAGAGTCCTTCATCAAGCAGTCTGCAGCTCAGACAGCCTCGGCTTGTGTTCCTCTGAAGTCCTGAACGAACTGACAGATCATCCCAAAGAGCTCCTGAGAGTCCTGATCCGCAGGTTCTCCAAATTTTACCTGGACAAAACAAGAAAAAAAAAAAAAATCAGTCAGTTGCTTGGAAATGATAAACTTTAAAAACGCCAGCAATTACACTTTGGTAAGACCTTTGAGCTTTTAGAAATTGTTTCACAATTAACAGCTGCTTTGATTTTCATGAGCGGAGCGGCACCTGGGCGGCGGCCGGACTCGGTAACAATGGTCCTTGGATGTAATTACCTCATATACTGCCTCTGCATGCAGCCCGGTCCTTGAGTGCACTTATACAATGTGGAAGCCATGTGCCGCCAAATTAATACTCCTGCCTCAGTGGGTGGGGGTCAGTGCCACGAAAATGTTAGTAATTCTTCAGTCAAACTTTATCAGAAAGGGTCACGGCGGTTAAGTGTTCTAATTGGCTTATCGAATGCCGTTGACTGAACAGACTCAAACGACGCTGCCGACTCTCTTTTTCCGCTCTCCTAACGCTGCAATATGCTTTGCAAATGTCACTTTCTCTTCAGATGTCATGAGTCTGACAGATCGCATGACATGCACATCGAGCTATTGACACACTCTTTATTTCACTGATTCACATTCATTTTCCTCATTGACTTTAAACTCAGTTTTAGCTGCTACTTTCCTAACTCCACGTTTTTCCTTTAGTAAAGAATTTTACCAGACACCAGAGCTTAAAAGGAACTGTATTAGACGTTTATCAGACACAAATGGAATGTAATCCCCCCAACATTTTAAAAAGCAAACATAGCAAAGAGAAAAAGTCCTGAAATATTTTGCAATCTGATTTTTTTCCCCCCAACAATTTTGTTTTTTTTCCATGAAAAAAATAAAAAAACAGGTTCTGAATCTGCTTTGGTATGGAAAAAAATGAGAAAGAGGGTCATTTTTACTTGGAATTGAACCTTTTTTGTGGTGCAGATACTTTCTGCACATCAAATTTAATTTCAAAACATAAAGTTTCAAATAGCTGCTTTGCGAGTCCAATTCAGTTTGTTAGGACACGACTTGTTTTCACACGAGATGACAAACCTGCTTCATGTGCAAATCTCCGCTATGTTTTTTGTAATCACTCTCACTAGTAGGAGATGGAGGATAAAGCTCACCCCTACAAGTTAAAACAATCCTAGGAACAGCAACCTCTTTCTGCTGGTTTTGGGTAAATGAGGATGTTTTCGGAGACATCTGCTCCGTCGGCAGAAGTGCCCTTTGGTTTTCTCAATGGCAGAAGTGAAGTGTCTCAGTTTGTTTCAGTCTCAAGATGCCCAATTAAAGTCACATCCCTCTGTGTGGAGAAAACTCTGCTGTAGCTTAACAAAAAAAAAAAAAAAGAAGTTAAATTGGCATTGAAATCACGTTCGTAGTGCAGCTGGTCCAACCTACACTTCGCTTTGTTTGCCTCTCACCATCTTTAGTTGAAAAGCAGCTGCGGGACTATCAGAAGACTGAAAGCATCCATTAATTTCAATGCAAATGTACAACATGGCCATTATAGCTGCTGTTCAGCAGATCCACTAATTCCTCCTCCATCCCACCACCCTGCAAATCATTCCGGCCTTTACCATTATTCACGTTACGATGATGCATGTATACATGTATATCCAGCCCACTGAGTAGGTTTCCTTGGAGAAAGCATATTTTTCAAAGATTTACACAGGTGTGGGACGCTTTCAGTAAAATCACTCGTAGTAAAAGAAAGATGTTTGCTAATCAACACCTGTTCACTTCATGAAACATTTACATTTATGCATCAGATGTGCAAATTAGTTTATTTATATACTTTTCTCCTACTATTCACTCTCCACTCTACTATTACTCTCCATCAGATCCTGCAGATCTGAGTAAAAAAGAAAAATGTTGTCCTTCTGCTTAGTTTTGAGGGATATAATCTGGTGATCTGATCAGCTTCATTGTTCTTCCTGCAGGTTGAATATTTCCAGGCGTTTCTGCAAATGCACACGGCGCCCAATAAAACCAATTTACAGCCGCACCTGAAAAGGGATTTTGTGGCAGTAAAGGGAGTGCCTGTTCGTCGAATCAGTGCGGTTTCACTCTAACGAGTGAGGATAAGAAGGATAATGAGGTTGACTGTTGGTTGAGCGCGTATCGTTGCCGTGGCGGTAAACGCTAATCTACAAAACAAAATTAAAGAAAAGAAGGTCAGCTATTATACGGCGCTCCTTCATCTCCGAGCAGATATTAGAAATGCATAACCGTCACAGAGAATTCACTAATGTCAGAGGTGGAGTGTGCTGAAAATTAAAAACATAAATTAAATTTGCAAACGCAACACTTTAACCCCTCTGAGTTCAGCATTTATGTAAAAGCCTTGTAAACCTAATAATTATAAGCAAATATAATACGGTTATAACAGGTTCAAAAGGAAAAGGAGACCAGAGACAGTCATAACATTTTTAGCATTCCTGTCCATGTCTAAGAATTCCTTGAAGCTGATGTCTTCAAATCTTGTTGAAAATGGTAAATGGAATTCACTCATACTTGACTTACAAGACGATAGGGATATTTTGCTTCTGGGTGAAATTCAAAGAGAATATAAAAGTTTATACGACAGTGATTAATGTGATTAAACCATGACAGTCAGGCAGCATGCGGTAGACGCCAAAAACACTGATGGGTCGACCGCAAAATAAAAAAGTCAGCGTCTCAATAGCCTGTCATCAGTTCCAGCTTAACAATGACACCTAATGCTGTTCACACGTCAACTTAGCGCCTGCTGAGGCATGGCATCCCGCTCAGGGCGGCCCTCGGGTCATTGAGATTCTGGGTACAGAGTTACGAGCCTCTCCACGGTGACTCAGCTGCTCCCAGAGGTTTTTTCTTTGGGATTCAGGTCTGGAGAAAGTGCAGGCCTCTCCGGTCGAGGCAGTCCGGTCTGCAGCAGTCGTTTCGTCCTTGAAGAGCTGGAGCATTGTGATCCATGGAAATAAAAGTACACCTGTGGTGTTCATGCAGGTCCAAAGTGATGTTCTTCAGGTAGCATGGGTTTGTCACTGTACCATTCAGAGTGTATGGCAGTCCTGTATTGGCAGCTTCGCGTTCGTCACTCCACCCCAGCTGTGGCTACATATACAGCCTCCCACCATCAAGTATGGAGTGAATGATTAAAGTAATTGTAAACGACATTGAGTTCCGAGAAAAAAGGCACCTTATAAAAACCAATGCATTGTTATTATCATTATTACTACTAAATGTGCCTGGAGTTCAGTGGCATTCATCATCCAGTTCCAACTGGCTCTGCTCACATTGAAGCGGTCATCAGTGAGGGACGTGGACAAAGAACATCTCTTCCAATCTCTCCGTGTCTCTGTTCAACCTGCTGTGATACTTCCGGCTCAGCGGCCACTTCGTCTGAGAACATCCTGTTTGAAGCCTTCAGTGGTGAGGTACTTAGTGTTGCCTTTTTCTCGTGTCAAAATGTGAACAGCATGATGAGGAGGTTTTAATGTTTTAAACGCTTTAAATGTCGATTCTAACTGAACCAGGAAACACACACCGTTGGGAATCTTTCCGTTAAGCTGCTTGTTAAAGAACAAACAGCAAGTTGTGCAAAAATTACTGAAACTATAGAACTTTTTGTGAGTCATGTATCTGTTACACGTTGATCCTTTCACCAGTCCCAAAGTGCTTTACACTGCTAGTTACATCCACATGGTCCCACAAAGGCAGCAGCTGCCTGAGAGCAACACAAAGTTAGGTGAGATCCCAAGAAATCAGCTTCCTTTCTTTGCCATAATCTTTCTAAAGTTCTTATTTATTCAGCTTGTTTGCATCCAACTCTTCAAAGATATATACTGTGGTGAGAGGCATTTTTCAGCTGCGCCCCCCCCCCCCACATCAACTTTTATTAGTAGATTTCACTGTAAAAGACTTTCTGTGTTGTACCCTCAAGTCTTTCCTTTCTTTCTCAATTTGTTCTCCCTCTTCTTCTTTCCACAGTTTCTACTTTATGACAGGGCATCACCGTATTATACCTTTATTTTAATTTTTGCCAAGTTCTGATTTATTTGAAGTCACCTTCAACATGTTGGAAAACTTCCTCTGCCGAGCTTCATGCACACCCGTCAGGGCAAAGCCAAGCAAAGGAACCCAGTCATGATACAGTTTCAACCAGATCATGTTCAGATCTACATGCAGAATTTCCAGTCCCATATTCCTGATTACAAATTATGTTTCTGATGTTGTTCTTAGTGACTCAAGGCCCTGCTATCAACCGATTCACTTAACTAAAAATGAAAACATTAGCATAAAAAAAACTGTCTTTGAATAAATCTACCGAGACAACCAAAGAACCATGAGTGAGGTTTGAGAAATTTATCCACAAATCATTTCACTGTGTCACAAATATGACTGAAATGAAAACATTTGTTTGTTTAAATAAGCTTTCGTCTAAGGTGGAGTCTACTGTTCAGGTGAAATGCTGCGATAATATAACTATGGGTAATAAACAAGTGAAATTTGGCCACAGACTGTTTCGAAAATACAGATTTATATTTCCCATAAATCAACATAATTTAAAATCTTTAATCTTCAAAGTTGAGTATGTTGCTGAAGGAAGCACAACTGAATGCATTTTAAATGTAGTTGGTAAATTGAAATTAACTTTGTGGTATAATGTCTCACTGACATACTGTATATTAAATATTGTACTAATTTTGAGCGTGCGGCACGGTCGTATCTGCCCTCAGTGTTGATGACGTGCCCTTAATTTGAAAATCTATCAAATTAGGAGGAATTAGTCAGGACAAGTTACATAAAACCTCCTCTTTTATTTAGCGCTCATTTTTAATGTTATCTTGCCTCCAGAGTAACAACAGGAAAAAAAGAGACATCTGCAAAATCAACCCCCAAAACTTGCTTGAGTGTCTTCTATGTTTAATAAATTTGCATGTTGGTTTTGCAAAGGCATCTTAATGAATTCTCTTTCTTTCCTCCCCCGTGACGAGACGTGACTAAATATGACGCCTTTTCCCCAACCTGCTGCTCTCCTGCTCTCCACCACGGCCCAGTCAGTCTCAATCACGCTCGCCTGCGCTCCTGAAGGGGTTCGTAGTGAGTTTTTTTATTTATTTATTTAATTTAATTTTTTGGGGGAGGATGCTTCTTTTCCACAGCTTCAGAGAGATCAGAGGGAGGTACAGAAGTAGGATGAGCAGAGTTCATTCTCTCTGTCTGAGCACTTTGAGCGCCTCATCTGCTAAATGGCTGTGGCATGGAAGCTAATTTATTAAAGCATTTAGTGCATTTGCCGATATGAATATGGATTATCAGCCCTGTTTGCCAAAACTGTGTGAAACACTGTGCTTATGTTAATGAGTAAGACGCTAATCGGCTCAGCGGTCAACGGAAACGCTGCCGTCACTGTGCCTCAAGACCTTTCCTCAACTGGAGCCACACAAGTAAGTATGTAAGTACAAGCGTAAATTTCTGAGTTTTTTTACAACAATGTAAAGTTAATGCTTAATAAGTCGAAGCTTCAAATCAAGCGCTTAAAGCGCAGTGTGGGGTGAAGTGGTTCCTTTTTGAGGAAGAAACCCATTTCCATTTATGTTCCGTGATTTTGTGGATACTGCTTGCTCCTTTGAATCCCACAGCCGACGTGTCACAGCTGTGGGTCCTTCAGCAAAACTCTTAACCCCCCCGAGCTCAGGGTTTTTTGTGCAGAGGGAAATCCAACCCATTAAAGTTCTGCCTAAATAAATACTCAGTTTGAGCAATCCACACCAAGAAATGCTCAAAACTTGTATAACCTATTTTTATCTAGAGGCTCCTACCATCGAGTAATGATGAGTGTAGCTAGTTTCAATGTGGGCAGGTGCGTGCATGCGTGTGTGTGATGTTATGGGATGGTAACCTGTCCTTGGTGTGCCCTGCCCACAACCCTGAGCCGGATGAAGCAGAAGCCGTATAAGATGGATTGATTTAGTAATTACCATATTTGTCCGAATATAAGACGGTTTCTTTGTCCCCCTGGGTACAGATCTGAAAAGTGGGGTCATTTTATATTCTAGCTCTTTTATTCAGCTCACATCTTAATGCCCAGCTCAGCACAACAAAAAGCACGGAGGCTGGAGATCCGTGCAGAAATCGGCTGGGGACAATCTGCAGACTGAGGGCTGTATATAAAACTGTATATAACCAGGAGGCGTCTGAGTTCAGGTGAGCGCACGTGTTCGCCTGTGTGACTCACGGGCTCCATGTCCCCTTCCTGATATTCAAGACAAGATCCGGTCTGCCAAAACCCAGTCTGAGTCTCGTAAACACAGCGGTGACTGATAGTTTAGTTAATGCAGCCACTTTCTCCTTCACTTCCATACTTTTATTTTATTGCACAATCATGGGATAAAGGATATTTGTCACTGAATACAAAACCAAACCGAGGAAAATACAGTGTAGTTTGTGTTATCTAATAACTTTATACAGAAATATAGTCGCTCTTTTTTTTTTTTGTTTTACAATAAGTCATAAAATATAGTGACTTGTCCAATACAGATGTAAAGATCTCCCTGAAAATGATATAACAGAAAGAAAAGCCACATTTTAAACCAATATACATCAATTTCCTCAGGTTTTCAGCAGAGGATCTTTGAATAAACGTGCAAGATTTTGTACCATTTGTGTTTTAGCAGTTTTTTTTCTTGTTGATTAAAAAATAACTCCTGGCCTGAAGGAGACACAGCAGCTAAAGGTCAACTTGTTAAACTGTGAAAGGCCACATGTCCGGAACATTCTTAATTATACTTGTAGGGAGTGATTTATGGCGAATATAAGGAATATTACATCAATCTGTAAGGTTTCTGTTTAAATGTTTAACATTTCCAAGAAATAGCTTATTTGCCTTTTTGTTGACTTTTAGATCAGACGATCAATACCAACCTGATATTTCCACAGAAACAGAAAAGCTGCGGCTGAGTGAGGAACACTCCCTCATCAGCATGTGAGATGTGTTTCTTCATTGCTTCATGAGTTTAAATTGGATGCAGATAATAGTTTTTGCATATTTTTTTTTTCTCTGAAGTACTTTGCATTTTCAGTCTCAACAAAAAGCAGAAGCAACACAAGAAAGCTGCGAAACTGCTTCTGCATTTACTTTATTACTGACCACATAAAGTCAATGAAAGGTGATGAAACTGAGGTTGGCTTCCAGGTCTGGATTAAAGTCTGATGAAGGAACCTGGAGGCTGTTTTTGCAGCGGCGGCTTGACGCTCTCAGCCGTCCATCTGACATGCGGACGTGTTTCTATTTTCGCCGGCGCAGCCTCTCCGCACAATCTGTGTAACTGCCTCATGTTTAATTCACGCTCCGCCGGAGTAACCTTAACCAGGAGCGCGCCGTTACACCTTCACAAACCCACGCCTTCATGTTTTAACTCGTGTCGCTCTGTGTTTGACCAACGGCTGCATGGAGAGCCCGCTAGTGTGTGTGTGTGTGTGAAGGCAGCGAACCGCAGCTGCCGCCCTGCTAAAGAGCCGCTCGTCCTTCACAGTTTGTGTTCGAGCTCAAGAGTAAAAAAAAAAAATGTGAGGACTTAGCTGTGAAGTCAACAAAGAACCAACTTTGTGTTATTGGAATTTTGAGTTTGTGCTGGATCCTTTCAGTCAAAAGCTTGGGGGAGATGAGCCGTTTGTTTTGGGAGGGAGGTTTCTGCGCTAAGCTGAGCTAAACGCTTCCTGGAAGTAGCTTTATATTCACCACACACACACCAGAGCAGCCTTCTCAGCTCACCCCTGGAAAGAAGATACACAGGCGCATTTCCCAGAATGCTTAACCGTTCATTTCACTGGAGCTCCAGCTAACACTCAGATTATGGAGCATCTTCCTCCCACTAACTTCTTCTGAATTTGAAGAGTGAGTCAGTCATTAGATGGACACTGATGTGTGACAGCAGCTCGAAAAAAATGTGTCTAACTGTGGGGAAGTGTGAAAGAATTCCCCGCCAGGCTGAAGCTCACACACGGTGCCGTCGCATCGCAGTGCTCACACACTGCAGAAAGGGTAAGTGGACGCCCTATGATGATGGATTGTCCATAGAGATACGGGAAAGCAGAGAAAATAGGCATTATTTTTGTATTGATCGATCTTTGGTGGGGGACACTATAAAAAAGACGTAGCACCTGTTAAGATGTCAAAAGTAGGCCTGAGCTCTATAAACACAATCACAGCAGGTTAGTGAGCAAAGAAAATGTTCTGCTTTATACACTGTGTGATGAAAGAATACACAAGCACCAGTGCCTCCACTAAATCTGAAGATATGAGCGGCTGAGGAGTTTTTCTCTGAGACAGATCAGCGAGTTTTCCTCCTGAGAAAAAAAAAAAAAAAAACTGTCATATGGGTCAACTGTATGAACAGCAGAGACAGTCCATGTGTTTGTTCAGTCTGACCTTCAGAGGCCACAAATACAGGCGACAGAAGGAAGTGACGCGATGCTGCGTGTCGGCGAAAAGCGCTCCGAAAGTGTTTGTTTGGAGGACGGATGAGTAGAAAGATGTTTGTCCCTGATTTCTACCCTGAGAGCAGATTTTTCCATTTGCAGTAGATCAGAAGTCTGATCAGTATCTCTACTGTGACATTTTAGGGTGAAAATACACATGAAAAAATGCAAAGATATTACACCATCTAATACACACACACTATTCTTTATGTTCTTGCTTGTTGAAAGACTTTACTTCAAACTCAATGTTAAAAACAAAACCAGAAATGTTCATCAGTAGAAGTGGAACATTATATTCTCACCCAATTGTTTTACTTTTTTCATAACTTAAATCATTTAACCTTTTTGTTTTTACATGTTTTTTTTTTTTTACATACATCTGAAATACAGTTTTTAGATATGACTGAATTATTTTTAAAGCCAGAAGGACGTGTGTTCCCAGAAAACAAATTATTTCTTGCTTTGCACATCATGAATGCAGTTTTAAATTGACCTGATGTGTAAAACTGAGTGCCTGTGACACTGATACCAGAGTGTGTGTTCACTGCAGTAAACGGTAACTTTTGATGGATGCAAGTTGGCTGCAAGTCAGTTTGTAAATATTACCTAAAAACTTTTCAAACAGTACAACAAGTCAGGGAAAGAAGTGACGAACATCTTTTGATTTTCCTAGGACTGCACTTTTTGCTTGCTTGGTTCTTACCTGATTAGAGGTTTCCTGCAGAAACGTCTGTGATAATGGCATTGTCAGCTGTATATTTGTGTGAGTATTGGTGTTTTATGTGACAGGTAAAAGGTGTTAGAATGAGTTTAAGTTCTTTTTATAATGCAGCTGCTTCATGTGAATGTGGCTGACAGAAATTAAAACTAAATAATCCTCAAGTTAAGAGCAAATATAAACCATTGACCACAGCGGCGGTCTCTTCGGTCTTTCCCAGGTGGAACACACTGTTCAGTATCTTTGATTTACGCCATAGAAATCAGGTTATTAATGTTTTCCTCAGTATGTGCAAATTTCTATGTGAGAGCAGGAGAAGCTTTACGGCATATAAATATGTCTGAAACATCTTCATTCTTATGTGTGTCTGTAAATGCGAGCCTCTACTTTCTGCCACTCGTAAATTTGTTCCAACACTACTAATATTTTTTACTAATCAGAATCCCAGAACCAATTCGCTGTCTGCTGAACATCTTCCTGCTTCTGAACACTGTGTGAAAACTCTTGCATTCTGTGGCTCTGTTATTGTGAAACGTGAACATGCAGATTTACTCAATAAATGGAAATAAAACAAGCTGAAATAACTAGTCCTCTTGAGATAGAAATATTCTAACCATGAATGGACTTCTGCTGAAATTAAATTCACCTTAAAAAAAACACACACAAATGAAAGCAGTAAGGACTGTTTTTAAAACAGGAGCTTATCACTAAATATCTCATTATGTCTCCTTGTGGCCTCATCGAGCGCTTCATGGAAAGCGACTATAACAGAAACCCACCGGGGATGCTTTAACAGTTCCTTATCTTTTAATATTTTGTTGAGCCGCTCATTAATTCAGCATCACACGTCGGGGGTCAGGATGAACCTGTCTCTTCTGGCAACATCCGTCTCTCCAAACTGAGAAAGCTATCCGAAGGAGCGAGAAAGCAGAACATATTTCAGAGCCGCAAATCAGCAGCGCTAGCTTTTAAACGGCAGCCATAAACTGTATACGAGCGGCATTATATACTCAAGTAAGCCCTGAAGGTCACCTGCTGTGGAAAAAAAAAAGGAAAAAAGAGAGAGGTAACCCGGTGGACTTCCTCCTCTTTGAAAATATATGTGCTCTCACAGTGTGGAGGAGAGATAATATGACAAGTAATTGACGAGGGCCATCCAAACGCAACCAGGACGGGGAATCGTCCATCTTTGAGGGTTTACGAAAGAGATATTGAAATAATAACTCAAGGATTACCAGAATGACAGAGTAGAGTTTCTTCATCTCTTCGCACGTCTTCGTCAGAGCCGAGAGATCCGCCTCGTACTTATCGATCACCGCCTGGCGAACAGAGAGGTTGACTTCATTGGCAATTCAGCGACTCGCGAGACAAACAAGTCTTTTTTAATAAGGTGATTATAATGCCAGTAATTACCCCACAACACATCTACATAGCTGAAGATGCATAATTTAAAGTTGGACTCTTAGTGGTGGCTTACCACCTCCAGACGGTTCAATCATGTAACAAAACCTTTAGTGACGGTTTGCAACTCTGCAGAGGCGTTCCGCCGTGTGGTTTTTTTTATATTTACTCAAGGACTGAGTATTTGGCAGCATCACTGGAAACTGTGTTTGGCCTCATGCAATATGTATTATAAAGTATTCCCCACTAGAAGGTGCAAAATATGAAGAAAACAAATGGAAATGTTTATATATAGCAACACGGTGCTTGATTTAATTTTGTTGCAAATTTCAAATGAGAAGGGAAAGCAGGAGTAGAATCTGCAGCATTCCTTGAGCTGGCGTGAACACACACACACACACACACACACACACACACACACACACATACAGAGGAATACATTATCTGGATGGAAACAGTGAGCAAGTGAGAGAGATGCAGGTTGGAAGATTCATTATAAAGCTGAATTACAAACGCTGTCTCCTCAGCACCGCAGCAAGAAACAAAAGACCGGGAACCTAACAACCCGCTTGTGTTCACACTGCTTCACATTTCTGCCTCCCTTTAGTGTTTTCCTGTTTGTTTGCCTGACTTATAATGCTTGACAGCAGGTAATTTCTACAGCAACATGACTGAAGCAGCCAGGAACATTTACGTACTTTAGATCTGCTTGCAGAGAGAATTTAGCTCAATACAAGAAATGTAGAAGAATATGTTTCACTATTGTGTGGTTATAACACTGATTACTTTTACAAAGTTGTGCAGTTTCAATCACTGAGAATTTATCGGCTTAGTGACTACAGGAGTTGCAGAGCTGCTGTCTCTCTTGGACACAAGGCTGCATCTTAGAAGTTCTCTTAAAGGTCACGGATTCACTGTAGCTACTCAGTCTGAGAACTAACTCACACTTTTTCAGTTGCGTGACTGGTCGGCAGCTTTTATATCAAAAACACACCAGTACAAATAAATGATTTTCTCACAGCATGAACAAACACACACAGTGGCGTGGAGGGTTTTCTCCTCACTGACTTTCACATCACTTTCCTTAGGTGCAAATTTTTCCTTTGCATTCAGTTTCCTAAATCTTCAGCTGTAGTAAATACATAGAAAAAAAAAATAAGACTGAAAAATCCTTGCTGGATTAATGGAGGCAGCCGGATGAGAAACACTGAATTCAATCAGCACCATGTTTGTTTACTAAAAATGCTCCGCTGTGTTACACCCAGATCACATGAATATATAATGAAGAAGAGGAGTTTCTGGATCACCTTCAGGTCTTTGAAGAAGTTTGGGTGTGGCGCTCCAGCGTTTCTCTTCTTGGTTGTCTTTCTGTACTCGACAACTTTCTTCAGTTCGTTTTTCAGGACTGAAGAAACACACACACACAGATCTCGGTTACAATCCATGATATTTGAACACTGTGGCAAATAGCTGCTTTAAATCAGATGCTGTCTCCTGTGTGCTGCGCTCTGCTCTGTTTGTGCTCATGGCGACTGTTTGTAAGTCATCATATAGACAATATATTGGATTGAGACCCTATACTCCCTAGACAATGAGATCACCACGTTTGGACAAAGAATACTGAGACTCCAGCTGCAGAGAGATCGAGAAAATGTTACTATCACACTCCTTCACAAGTAACACAGAAAAGGAAAGTCAATATTGCAGCAATCTCAGCAAATTTAACTGTCTTTGGACACGGTAGTAAAATGTGGCTCTGTAGTAGAACGTGATCTACTCACCATCTACTTCTGCGGTCAAACCCTTGATGGAAGCTGTCCAGAGGAGGAGGGAGGAAAAAAAAGAGCAGCGACACAGAGAAAGAACACGTCTCACTTAATCTGTACCGCAAAGTACCACTTTCACCAGTTTTGATCAAATCTTGACGAGTAAATACCTCCAGGGACAGTTTCGAATTCTGCCAAGTCTTGGGTGAAAGCGGCCAACTTCGGTTCGTGCAACATGATCTGCTCCACAAGGGCGTGGAGCAAGGTGAATTTCTTGTCTGTTCCACGGAGCTGAGAGAGCTGAGGATGTGGAGAGAAAGCAGAGTGAGAAAGGAGCTCGGCCTCAACGGACCCGGAGTCTCCAGGCAGATACACTCAACAACACAACACAGCACACACACACACATGGTTATTGTTGGTATACGACACTGATCTGTGCATCATCCACACAGTTTCCGTCAGGCCTCTTCAGCTGGAGTGGAACCTTGAGGCGCGTCGTCCACCTTTAACCTGATGGCCTCACGTCGTTCTCGAGACTTTCTCAAGATCTTTGGCAAATTTTACTCTTGAGTCAAAGACAGAAACCTGAGCATGTCCAGAAGAGACGCATGGTGTTTCTTTATGCACTAATAAATGTATTTATTAATTTTTAACAGATCATTTAAAATGTTTTTCTTTGTGGCAACAAGAGAAGCAAAGGTTGGTATATCAGAGGAGAATCTTTTAGTTTGAAAACAAATCATCAAAGAAGAATAGACTTTGAACAATCTGGAGACCTGATGAAGGCTTTTATTGATTCTGCCTCATCAGGATCATCTCCTCGCAAAATCATGATCGTGATTAAAAAAAAAAACACATGCAGGAGTGTGTGAGCAGTTGTGCTGATTAATTGCTTTGCTGCGAACGTGGCAACATGTCACATATTCATTTGGTTCACACTAACTTTCATCACACTTCATTCAGTCCTGGTGGGGCTTTCATATTTCTGATGTGTCTTTTGTATTTTAGTTGTGACTAATTTATGTTGAGTTTCTTTTATGAATTTTATTGTTAAGCCAGTGTTGTTATATTTAACTTGTGGCTTTTGTATTTGAGTCTTCGCTGTTTTAATTTGAGTTGTGCATTTTATTTTTTTTAATTTTAGTTAAAGCTTTTGACATTGAAGTTGTGCTTTATTCGGTTTGAGCAGCAGTTTTTGGACTTGTGTCCTTTTGTGTCCTTTGTATTTATATGGCAACTCTTTTATTTGTGTTGCAACTTTTGTCTTATTTTTCAGAATTCAGTCATTTATATTGAAGTTGTGGGTTTTGCATTCGGGTTGTTTTTGCACCTTCTGATCTTTCCAACAGGAAAAATGAAACTTTTTCATGAAAACCTGAAATTGCTACATCTTAGCACCGAAACCCCATTTCTCACTTCCTGTTTGGATTGTGACTAATAGCACTAAACCTGCACATGAGTAGTTTTATGAGTGTATTATTAGGCACCAGTTCAGAGAAGATCAAGTGTCTACGTCCCCAGATTTCTCATGAAAACACAGCTGAAGCAGGCAGTTTTACCTAAATGCTTTAACGGTTTGCAGAGGGGATTTAGTAAAAGATGTTTAACCAAAACTGTCCCACACTTTTCACGGCCCCTTCCCTTTAGTTGAGGACATTATGCAAATAAATGATTTCCTCACAGGATGAACACAAACATGCAGTTGTGAAGGTGTCGTCTCCCCTCCATACATATTCAAATCCCGGCAGCAGAAAACCCAATCTTTTGCACCACATTACATTTCTGACTGGCAGAAATCCACTTTGGATGGTGTCACTTACATCTTTAACGTCCACAAACACTTTACAGAGTTGAAAAATTGTGCACTGGAGTAGCTTTACCCGCTCGCTGATCAGTCTGGAGACATTTTCTAGGTTTCATTTATATTTGAAGTAGCTGTTTTTTTTTATTATATATCTTACAAATTTACATGAATTACTATTTAAAACCCTAATGCATTTGCACAATCCTCAAAGAGATTGCTGTAATGCAAAATTATAGCTAAATACCAACCAAGGATCTTGTTAACTATGTATGACTGCTTTGCCTTCATTGTGTATTTGTATCGAACTGGTAACCTTGAGCCTGGAGGACCTGGGTTTGAATTCCGGATGTGGCAGGAAGACATTCGGCATAAAAACAAGAGAATTTAAATGCAAGGTGCGATGATTTTCTGGTGCTAACCCTTTAATGCAAACAGCATCTCTCAAGGTAAGGTCCTCCATCACATACTGATGCTCACAGAGCCCCAAAACTCTGGAAAACCGGATGAACTTGATGCCGTTTTTGTGGGAGCGGTCATCAATTAGTTTGAGCAAAGTCTGTCTGCAGCAACAGTTTACTCTTCTCAATTAGACCCAGAAAGGCCTCAGAAGGGAACGCAGGGGCCTCGGTTTCATTAAAAAGGAGCAGACGTTTTATTCTCTGCGACTGGAGCGCTGCCCCTCAAACCCTCCCAGTGGAGAGAACGGCGCCCAGAGGAGCACTTTAGACCGAATGCAGAAGAATATGGAAAAGACTATACAGAGCCGAGCAGAGAGGAAGAGTCTGAGAGCCTCTTCCTGAGGCAGGCAGGAGGAAGCGTCATTCATAACCAACAGTTTGTTGTGTTGCATTCAGGAGCGACTGGAAAGTGTGAAAATTCTGACTTCGGAGAGGTTATAGCGATGGCTCGAAGTGTTTGAGCTGTAAATTTGTTACATCTGTAGAGAGCCAATGCTGCTATTCCCCCCTACTTGCCAAACCAGCTATGCTGTCTGCTATTAGCATACCTCCCCCACCTGGCTGCGTTTCCAGGGAAACGTCCATTATTTTCTTGTTTTCTCAACTGACTTATACTTCTGTATCATTAGTTCATTTTTAAAGAAGAAAATCTTAAAGTAGATAGAAAGTCTTTGCCCTGATTAAGCAGGTTGCGACGTCGCACCAACATTTTGTTTACTTTTTAATACAGACTATATAGTGATGTATTTACCAGCCACCTATAGTAGTATTGATTTTCTTGTTCAGTCTTGGCCGGATATTTCCCAAAGTGTAGAGCCGCTCCTTTGTAAGCCCGAAAACGGGCTCAGACGTTGTTGCTTCATAAAAAAAGACCCACTAACTGAGCGACTGAACTTGGAGATTGTTCACTTCTAAGACACCCAGACCCCCCCCAGAGACCACTTTTTGTGCGAAGTTTCATTTCCCCCTCTGAAGGCTGGCGGCGACACGGCCACAAAACTGTCAGAGCGGCGGCGGCGGAGACCCCAGTGAACCCGAGCGGCGGAGAGAAAACTGAAAGATGCACAGAAGCCCCGCCGTGTATGTCAATGAGTAGTCTTATTAGCGCGGCGCCGCAACTCAATCAAAGGTCAGGCAACGGCGGCGGACTCCTACTTTAGGTAAGGAGGAGAGGCGGAATCCCTTGGCCTTTCCTTTTCCGGCGTTCTCGTTGAGGTAATTGCCAATGGCGAGGAGGTACTCCAGCACGGAAACGAATGACCCGCAGTTGTACAGCTGTGTGCACATTCTGATCTTCTGGTTAATCAGCTGGAAGACAAAACACAGGGGCGCGGGGCAAAGTCATTTCATTCAGTAATCCGGGCGCATACAGGCTCCTGCATTCGTTTCTCCACAGAACGACTCTGTGGAAAAAAAAAAAAAAACAAAACAATGGAACTTGTTGAGAGAGGTTCTCCATTCGTTCACAATGAAACACATTTCACATTTCTGAATTACAACATCTGCTCTCCTCTGAAAAATATTAATCAGAACCCCATTGTTTGGGAAGATCATTCATTAGTATGCGACTCTGTCAACTTCAAATCTCCCGTCTTGTCCAAATCACTGAAAACCAGTACTGGATTAAAGCTACTTGTTCTTTAACAAATCAAACCTTGCTCCCTTTTAATTATCTTGCTTACTTAGATGTGGGTTGGTTGTGTTACCGGTATGTGGATCAGGTGTATAAACTATGGCCCATTTTTAAATTCCCCACAGAAAATTATGAAAATAATATCTAAAGGCTAATCCTTCTGTCACTGAAAGCTGGACATTTTTCAGGCTCCTGTTAAGAGGACTGAGTGAACCCAGATTCACGAGATGCTTCTCCAGCAGTAAACAGAAGCTTAGAGAAACGGTAACATTGATGCCAGCAGGAGTGAAGTGGGGGAGGCTTTCATTGCCATTTTGCTCAAGAAGGAATTTGTAAATCGAACTGATGCAAAGCTGGCGATTTTCAAATCAAGAACCCTACAAAGAACTGTAAATTTCAGCCATGTGTATTCATTTTTAGCAAAGTTTGATTTAAATGAAGCACAAAATATTTAATCAAAATGAAAATCCATGGAGGTTATATACTATGAAATTCATTTCAGTTCATGTTTTCTAGAGCTATTTAATCTAGGTAAGCAAAATCACACTATAATAATCTTTATTACTTTCTATATATTTTGTCTTCTTTCTTTTTTCACAAAACCTGAAAAAGTTGACAAAAAAGAGTGAAACTCCAAGCCTCACAAAAACACAAAAATACCATTTCTACTTCAATATGTGCTTCATGTGCAGCAAATGACGGAAAATAAATGATTTAACTTTCTTTTTTCTTTAAAAATTCAAGATGAAATTTGACTCATTTCCACATTTTGTGAGGTCTTCCTGACGGCGGACAGACGTGTCGATTTCGGTCCACTGGCCACGTATTTGACACTCCTGCTCCATAGATATCAGTATCTAGGCTGCTTTCGGTTTTTTTGTAACATAGTTAATAATCTGTTTTGGGTGAGTGAAAAGGTTTGAATTGCGCAGTCAATCTGTTCTTTGAGCAGAAAACTTTTAAATGTGTGACTAAAACGGCATGAGACGATCATTTCGGGCTTTTTGCCACTGAAACATAACACTGGCAAAACATTGATGGTTTCATGTTTCTGAGATGAAAATTGAGGCACATTCCTCACCGCGTGGGGATGGCAGCCTGCAGATGCTGGTGCGAAAGCCACAGCGGGGCCGGATATTTTCGTGCCGGCGACCGCAGGGGGCAGCAATAAGCCGAACTCAAACAACAATCTTGATCAACACCAGAAATGTTGTTTTCACAGAAATCAAAACACCTCGGCGGTGAGGATTTAGTCATTGTTTTTGGCAGATGTGCATCTGCTGCCTTCCCCACCGGCAACGGAGACCGGGACGCCGTCGGTTCCCGGAGCTTCTCCGCTCCGAATTATCAATCTCACCACGCGGCGGACGAGAGAATCTTACACTGTTCCACTGGTTCAGGAATCCACCGCAGCGTCGCGTTCACACACATCACTGTCCGAGACAGTCGCATGGCGTCCCCTCAGGGAATTTTGTCTGATCCATTCACTCGCCGAAGTATTTACAGACGGATCATTTCAGCACTCGGGTGCATTAAGGGCATTTTCATGGCCTATTTTGCGACTTTTTACAGTCGGTCTTAAAAAACACAACTGTTGTTTGTATGTATTAAAGATCATCATGTAAAAGTGGTTATCGGTTCGTGCTGTTCGCCTCCGGTTTGGACGAATGAGAAGAGGAACAGACATTTTACAGGTGCTGCCTTTTCTCTTGTTCGTTAGCGCCTCATAGATTAAGGTGTTGTTGAGGAAAGTGACAATTTACTGCTTTAATCTCCGAAAAAAGGAGTGAAGTCACTTTACGAGCCACTTGAAATGATCAAGCCCATCGGGGTGATTAAGTGATTAGTAAAGGTTAATTATTTCAAACACCTCTGTATCTGGATACAACAAACTCTAACCAAGTAACCCTGAACCCCTCGAACAACAAGTGACACTGAGTGAGTCATAACATGATGAAAATAGTAAGAATAATTGCAAATTAGATATTAAATTGTGAGATTTTAGTAGTTTTCATCTCTGAATTTCTATCAAAAGCATCGGTTACTATTCTAACACTTTCAAATCTATTTTTTCGTGTCTAAAGCGCTGCTGGGCTTCACATCACATCTTTGTTTTGGACTTTACGGAGTGTATTTTGAAACGGCTGCACGCAGAGCAGAAAAAAACTCTATTAAAAAAAGGCGCTGGACGGAAAAGTACAGGGCGAAACCCGTCATCCTGGCAGAGACACGCCGACAAGAAGGACGCGGATGAGAGGCGTCCCCCTGGCGGCGACTTCTCCATCTCCTCTCCTCGAGCCCTGCCCGTCGGCTGGCAGGTAAAGCCTTATTGTTCAGGCATCCAGACGCCTGTTGTGTCAGAGAATTGAAGGATTTAGAGGACGCAGCGGCCGAGACTCCATTTTTTAACACATTGTTCTACGAGAGACTGAAGTTTGGATTGCAGCTTAGTTTCTGTCACCTCATACCTGCATGCAAATACCGAAGTTTTGATTGAATGACCTTTCTTTTTTTTCTTTTTTTTTTAATAAATCCAAGGCTGCTAAAGAAAAACATCAAAAAAAAAAAACAACCTCAGAGTAAATTGAAACTTAATGAAATTGCTAATCTTTCTTGTCGAGTCATCTTGCCGGCGCACAATATGTTTGTCTCTGTGTGTTAGACTAAGAAAAATTACAGTCACAGTCAATAGATTACAGTGCCATCAGTCTCAGCCGTTGTTTCTCTTCATTCCCAGACAGTCAGCAGACAGGAGATTAGGACTGAAGCACTGATGCTGAAAGGAACAGAAGCTTGAGAGAATCGCAATAAAAAGAAGAGGGAAAAAAAAAAAATAAAGAGAGAAATAAAAACGACCTGAGAAGCTGGGAGGTATTCTTGTCTGACTGCAATATCTTCACACCCTGCAGACCCGATGCCAATAAACAGCAATCCTCCGTTAACGATCAGTCTGACTAATAACGAACCGGCCACGTCTGGATGTTCATCCTGCATAAGTCAAAATACCTGGCTGTTTGAGTCACGGGATGACTTCAAAACAAAACAGACTGTTAATTTTTATGATAACATCTTGATTAAAAAAAAAAAAAAAAGAAGGATTTAATAGAAGATAAAACTAATTGAAATTATGGAATTACTTTTATCCCATGATGTGAAAGCTGCAGACCACACTGTTTAAAGTGAAATCACACCTGAAACAGTGTGTGTGTGTGCATGTGTCCGAAAAGCTGAGAGAAAAGTATATTTTGTCGGCACAGTTTGGCTCAAATCATTACTCTGAGGTCAAAATGTCAACAGGAGTCTTGATAACGGAATAATCCGTGTGTTTCACCTCATCTGACAGTGGGCAGATAGTGCAGCGTTTAACTTGGTGAATTTTAGGCAGCAGGCTGAATTTAAGCTATGCTCATGTTACCGAGCTGAGATAAAAACCCGTCAGAACCAACACATTAAGCTTTGCATTCAACACAAAGACCCAAAACTTCACCGTTTGACGGACATGAAGCCCCCCACCCCCACCCCCACCCCCATCCCCACCCTTCACACAGAAGTTTGCAGAACAAACTGAGAATTTCTTTCTTTTGATAAAACTCTCAAATGGATTTTCATCGTGTTTTTTTTTTTTTTTTTTTTTTTTTGATGGGAGATTTTTAGGAAAGTTTAATGCCACCTACACAAAAATGGAACTTGATTTGATTAAGCTCCATCCTTTCTTCTCCGTCAAATGAAGGGAAGTGTCTTAAAGTGCTTCTCGTTCCTTTTCTGTTTTCAAGACTCTTAACCATCAAGCAAATAGAATAGGAACTACTTAACGCACCACTTCAAACATAAAAAAAAAAAGTCAAACTGGAAGAGGAAAAAGCTTTCATGTATTAATCTCAGTTTGTCCACAGATGTTCTTTTCATTTAAGTCTGAAGCTTCGGTGTGTCTGAGCATTAACATTTGCATTACAGAATACATTTGTGCAGGTTTCGTCCTCCTCCGGCTCGCTGAAGTGGGGCAGCAAGTTTAAAAACAGCCTGACTCGACCTTTGATTTGGCTCGGCGGGCGATCGGGGGCGGGGGGGTGAGGGGGGGGTGAGGGGGGGTGAACTCACGGGCTGCAGGTCGTTCATGCTGATCGGGAGCTCTCTCAGAGTCAGCAGCAGGTCGAGCTGCGTGCCCAGGTAGGGGATGTTGCACATCTGTAGGAGAGGGGAGAGATAATGAGCCGCGTACGTACAGAAGGGAGCACAATTATCACGTCGCCGTACAGCCTATTTCCATGTGATTTATTCAGAGGCGTGCTGCTGCCGGGGCCGTGCTCCGGGGAGACACGGCCGCTGCGCGGCTGCCTGCTTGTTCGCCGACTCCACTCCTTTGGAAAGATTACCGCAGGGCGAGAGTGGAGTGCTGCGGGCCTGTCGGCGGGGTGATTTAACAGAGAAACTGAAGGCCTGACACTTTTAAACGATTGGCTGAGCTGCCTAGTCGACCTTTGTGTCTGTGCTAACCTCTAATAAATCACTCCACATTGTCAGAACGTCCCGCTCGTGCTCAGGTACCGTCTCCCGCAAGCCAAAGGCCAATTTTTTTTTTCTTCTGACAGATAGTTAAGGGAACGATATTAGGATTAGTGTTTGAAATCAACACAATGTAGTCATTTTATTTCTTCCTCCCCCCCGCCTCCTTCTACCCTCCCAGAATGTGTCATCTTCCACACACTCAGGCATCGCTCGGCTCGGCTCGTCACATTTCTTGACACATTTTAAATTTCTAATCGGAGGTGAACAATCATGCTGGTTTCATGCCAAGGTAAGACTGTTTTAATTCAGCCTCTTTGGGCTAAAAAGCGTTCACACATTTGTCACTGTTTAAGGGAATCATATGACTGTTTTTTGGGGGTTTTTTTTTTCCTCGGCTGCGACAGATCTCAGACGCACAAACAGAAGTATTCTCATCTCTGCAGATTTTTTCAGAGGTAAGACGGAACAAGCTGAAGGATGTCTGTCTTGGCACAGCGCTGGATTTTTACTTTACACTCCGAGACTGATCAGCTTTCAAACATAGGGCTTTAGAATAAACATACACTCATGCAGGGTTTGGAGGGAAGGCAAAGAAAAGACAACAGCAGCACAGCGGAGCAGCAGCTGGGACAGAAACAGAGGGATTTCATTTATCTGAAGACAAATGTCACACCCCTGACTTTAATGTATTGATATTTTTTTGTTGTTGTTCAATAGTGAAAAATGCCTTTTATTGATGTGGGTGTCACGTCCACAAATATCCAGAGAGCGAAGCGATTATTCAAAACTGTTCGCCGGATAAAAAGACGGTTTCTGAATGTCAACAGTGAAGGAAACAAGACTTTGACTCTGCTGCAGCTCCAGCTGCTTTATGAGGCTTCATTTAGGCTCACAGCAAGAAAATATCGACTGGATGCTGTTTTAATTGTCGGTAATTTCTTACTGAGGGCAAAACTAATTATTAGGTACAATTACAGAACCAGCACACTTGGCCTATATGTCAACTCAGAACCGTGACGGCACCAAGAGACGAAAAGCTGCATAAGTTTGTTCAGCTTCATTTGTAATTACCTTTAAAACACTCGTCTATTTGCGCATGTGCAGAAGAACTGTTTAACAGACACAATAAACCCAACGAAGGTTTTGCGTCTTCACTTGGAAACAACGGGGCTTAGGTGTTATAACGCTTTGAGATGAGACAGAGTACAAACTAAAAGTACTGACAGGAGTTCGCCAGCCAGAACACATCAGGGGAGAAAAAAAACCGCCTTGGAGACAAAACCCTGTCGTTTGCCAGGAGTTACAAAATCCACTGCGGAAAATTCACTTTGCTGAGAGGTCAGCTGCAAGTGGAGAAAACAAAGGAGACATTTATAGATCTTTTAAAGTACACTGATCGTATTACACACATTTAAAAAAAAAAAAAACCTGATTACATACACAAATATCCTTCCACACACCCAAATAACCACACAAAACGGGATAATCATGCACACTGTTCCCTAGGTGCAAGCAGGTGCCACCGCTGCTATGGTCGCCCCACATTTCGGTGGCATGCAAACGGAAGTTTTCTGCACTTTCCCACCAAAGATCAGTGAGGTTTACAGAAGCCGCAGCTCACATGTTGATTTGCAGCTTCCAGAGCAACAAGGCCGCTCCGGTATTGTGTCGCAACAATAGCGGAGCCCATGTTTTCAAGCTAAAGAAGAAAGCCTTAAATATTTGCACTTTATCACAACAAGTCATTAGACGGGTGATTTCTAGCAAAGGAGCGGCTTTGAAATATGGTTCTTTTTCTGCAGGTTGATGTCTGACAAAAATCACAAATTACTCTGCAATTTTGGATAAAATAGTTTGCAATATCAAGAATCTGCGATCGCAATAAATAAAGTACAAGTTCATTCATCTTCTATACACACTTAATTCAAATGATGGACGGTTGTGTACGCCCCAGTCCATCATGGAGCGGCGGTCTCCAAGTTTCTAAGACTTTACCTGTATCTTAAGCGATCGAGATGAAAAGAATAAATAAATTCACACAACCAGGTGGAGTAAAGGAAAAGGTCGAGCATGAATCAACCGAAACATAACTGAAAAATATGAACGAGGATGTAGCGGACTTTCTACAATTTTTTTGGGGGGAAGGTGGTGTTTCTTCTGTCTTGTGAATAAGATATGAAACACTGTACTTTCTCCAGTTCTCACTCTAGTGAAGCTGTGAACTGTAGTTGTGCAGCAGATATGTACATGTTTTGTGACTTAACCTTGAGTGTGGGTGATCTGAGTTTGAATCCCAGGAAGCAGGTGTGAAAACTAAACAAATTTATGGTCTGAGTTGATAAATGACTTTAACTGTGAAAGAGAATAGACACTATAGCTATATTTTCTAGTTTGAATTAATCTACTGTAACTTTTGTGTTAAATCTGACCTGAACACAAACTGAATGCTTGATATTAGGATCGTCAGCTGGTGACACAGATACGTTGACATCTTTCTACCTCTGATGAGCAGCAGGCGGATTGTCTGCTCAGTGAAGCCAAGTCGTGGATTCAAAGCAGGAGAAAGATTTAAAAAGATGCCAAACTGTTTCCAATTTGCAATTGTCTCAGCCTGAAATATTAAAACAGTTAGATTGAAGGGGAACGAGTGGAAGACAAAACAAGATCAACTTTGAAGTCTGCAATCTCTGAATTTCACTGATCACAACAAAACTACCGGTACCTCAGGTGTTATGTCTTGAATTAATTTTTCAGTCAATAATCCACTAAAGTATTCAATCTAATTTGCCCCAGTTATGCTACATTATTAAAAACTAGGCCATTTTCTAACACCTGAAAAATTATGACTATTTATTTCTTTTTTTTTTTTTTTTTTTTTTTTACAAATTAAACTCTTTTCTCTCTTCAATAAATCCAAGAAAGAATCTTTTCTGTCTGTCTGGTTGTCTGTCTTCCTCTATTTGCCCCGTGATTGACTGACGGCCCGTCTCCGGTGAACCCGGCCTTCGCCCGTCGTCAGCTGGGATCAGCTCCGGCGCCCCGCGACCCCGCGCTCGGATGAAGTAGCATCAAGGATGGATGGATGGATGACTGTTGCCATCTAAGCCTGTTCACAGCCTCAGATCCACAGCTTGGCCCCTTCTGGCTGCTCCAAATCCAAGATTAAAATCTGAAGATAGCCGCACTCCTGCCATCAGGGCCCGTCGGCCTTAAAACGACCTTCTTCAGGATATAAAGCCGAGAGAATCAGTGCTTTCATTTAGATCATGTCATTAAACCCTCCTTGTCATTTCACTTCACTTCAACTTACTGTCCTAAAGTCATCCGAGTCTCTTTCTCCTCAGTTTTTTTCTTTAATCCTTTAATAACACAGTTTTTGATTTATTTCGTATTTTATTCCATGTTCCATTCTTTTACTACATTCTGACAGATTTACTTCGGCATTGTTTGACTTGTCTGCTTCTGACTGGTGCTGCTCTTTAATCAAACGGCCTCGTACACATTTAAATTATGTTTTTAACGTTCAGTATTACGATCTCAAAGGCGGTCCGATACAACCGTCGGTGTGCCGAGTGGAAAAGGTTGAGCTAAACTCATCCGGCGACTGCAAATCAGCAGCAAGGGAAGCAGGGAAAGTTCGTCCGCCATAAAAGCAGCGGTGCACTGTTTCACTGAGCGGCGTCGAGGAACAAACAGCCTCTAAGTGGAGAGATTCATCAGAGGGAAAACCTTAACTCCTCAACTCATCTTCACAAGAAAAAAGAAAAAAAAAAAATAATCGATGCCTCACGCCAGTAAAGTTTGAATTGAGGTCTTTGGCCAAATTCATCAAAGGTATAGTTGGAGAGTGAAAAACACAGCAGCGGTGGAAATATGGAGGTGTGGAGCGGTGAGGCGAGGCGGACACACAGGAACCATTGCACGGATGAGGGGGAGGACAGACTTTCATTAAATGTCAGCGTGTTGTGGCCAGTAAAGACGCCGAAACGCTCTAATCCGTCCTAAAATGAAATGCAACTTCAAGTTGCTGATGAAACCTTCGCAGCACATTTCCAGTGTCCTTGCTTGAATGCCAGTACTTATTTGTGGGTTAAAAATGGAAGAAGAAGAAGAAGAAGAAGAAGAAAAAAAAAACATTCAATACACAAAAGTGCAATTATTTGCTTAGTGGGTGACCCAGATTTTCCACATACCAAATGACTGTTAAAGAGAATCTTTGAAAGGGGCTTTAATTTCTTTTTTCCACTTCAAAATCTGCAAAAAAGCAACAAAAAAAGTTTGGAAATGTGTGCTTATTAAATTATTCATGTGTAGCAGTGATAACTCTGTACCATTACATTTAAATAACATGTGAAGAGGGTTCAAGACAAAGCGCTGGGAAGATAATGGGCATCAGGGGAATTCCTTTTCCCACCATTCCTTATTTTTGTCTTGAGATGTTATGATTATGAATAAAGTGGAAAGTGTTACTGTTACAATCATACTTTCCAGTCTTACAGTTTCAGCACTCAACTGAAAAATGCTATTTGAGGAGTAAAATGTTCCAGCTGTGTGCGGTATGGCCCATCTTCCAACTCCTAAAACCTTTCTTTACAACCCTTTCAAATCATTATATTTCTAAGGAACACGCATTTGTAGGATCAGTCACGTCGGCTGCTCCTGTGACAAATTGCAAAAAAAAAAAAAAATGGAACATTTTTCTTTACTCTTTACACTGCATGTAATCCATCCGCAGAGCCCTCTGCATCCAGCGTACATTAAATAACGGCACAGCGGCTCGCGGGCTGTAAAGAAATGTGCAGTTAACAAGTCCAACAAAGCTCCAGCAGGCCACACACATCAGTGCACTGTGTGTGTTCATGTGTGTGTGTGCAGGACGTCCAGAGAACGCATGGCATGGAAGTCACATTTGATGGTGAGTAATAATGAAGATAAAAAAATTGTGATAATTCATAAAGAATATGCCAGAGCTTTCAATTTCTGGATTTAAATAATGGCTTCTTGGGAGAGTGTGCAGAATGACTAAATTTGCAGGACACTACATTTCAGGAGGGGAAAGTGAACAAGTGCAACATTTGAATTCCTGCTTTACTTAGAGCTGATTATGTTGCATGTAATGCAATGTAAGTACATGATGTTCCTGCATGTTTTGCCGGCTTCATGCATTAGGTAGATGGCGTCATCTTTGTGTGGTGTTAGATGTTCCTGTAGAGAGGGATGTTCTCACAGGTCATATGTTTCCACCCCTGCTCCCTCCAGCACCTCCACATGGCTGCTGATAAACAGATGAAGCTCGTCACGACACCCACGGTACGCGAGCGTGACGGCAGGTGACTAAGGATCAGGAATAGATCCGTTCTGAGCACCAGTACTTACTGAAAGTGACCATTCACTGTGTTTTTCTAACATGCAGCCACACTGTGAATTGTGCTTTGGAGCCTCTTGACTCTCGTCTGTTGCTGCCAGGGTTTTTTTTTTTGAGAAATGAAATGAAATATGATCAATGAGATATTGTAATTACTGCTGTGTGGGCGCATCCTCCTCTTCTGCATCACTTAGCATTCACTTCCCATTTGCATGTGTTCCTCTCTTCGGTCGCTCCTTCAGAGTCAAGCCCAGTGCAGAAACTGCAGTTAGCTTTACATTTGTTGCTGTTTATCCTAGAACGTCTCCACACAGATGACATTAGTCCTCCTTCGCTGATGAGCCGCTCTGCTGAGGGGTTCATGTCAATTGATGTCAAGCGGCGGTGAAGTGGTTTCTGCTCTGCTGTGCCAGAGTCCTTCAGAACTCCTATCAGACTGAGCATCGGCCGAGGGACGAGGACTCAAGGAGGATTTTCACCGTCTGTAAATATCTTGAGTTAAAGCTCCAAACTGACCGCGTTATAAACTAGAAATGTTAAGCTACTTTTTTAAGACACTGTTTTCGAGGAGAGGATATTTTACAGACACCGGCTAGAGACAGTTTTCAGTTATTTCAGTGCTTTCATGGTGAGAAGACTGCTGCCTTCTCTGTGTTGAACAGACTGCTGTAGAGATGCAATATGAATACAAGCACAGACACACCAGTAAACTGAGGCTCAGAAAGATCGACTAGAAATGCAAGCATTCTGTCCGGATGGCAAAATATAAAAAAATGATCACTGTACACACTTAAATGTCGGAAGCAGAAACACTCAAAGTATTGTACTTTGCACACCAGGGCACTAGTTAGTGTTAGTGGTGTGTTTTAAATGCATGCATGCATAAAAGAGCAACATGCAAACATAGAAGTTCCTTTAAATTATCTTTCTTTATCATTGAAGCCCACTAATTGTCTGATACGTGTAAGAAATGTCTCTACTGATCCATAGGATGGTGTACTAAATCCACACTTTGATGGAGAAGTATTGTTATTTCAAGAGTGAGAACACCTCAAGTATCACTCTGGGAACTGACATTGTTATTGTAGATCTGCTGGAACATGTGAAGAAAAACTATTAATCATGCCTATAGTGTGCGTGTGTTGCAGAGAGGTTCTCCTGATGGTGTTTAAAGTCATAGATTCTTCTTCTGATAGACTTATTGTGGCCAATAAGACTCAGTCTACTCCATGATGTGTCAAAGACAGAAAGGGAGTCACTGCGCTGCTGATTCCTGCTAACATCAACATCCCTCCATTCCAATTCCTAGTCAGGTGTTTATTTTGAAGACTTTAAGGACTTAAGAAGCCTGCCTGACAATAGTTGAGGTGACAGCATTGGGCCACACTACGAAGAATGAACTTTTTCCAACTCTGGAAAAGCCCCAGTGATTTAAGCGTAACGCTCACAATTTGTCTGCAATCATGAAACTGCTGTAGAATCATCTGGCGCAGCGCCAGACCACTTGGTCACGCTAAATTGATACTGAGTTGAAGAACAGTTGACCCAATGTCCACTTGGACTTTGTCCAGTTCTCCTTCCTGTGACCCTTTAAAGAAGTCTTTCCCAGAGCTCAAACTCTGGAGAAGTCTGCTGAGGACGTGTTCTGCTAGGGCAGAGGTGTCCACTCCTGATCCCGGCAGACCACCGTACGTCTCCTTTCTCCAACAGGCCTGGTGTTTATGATTGCTAACAAGCCACTCGTTACACTCAGGTACAATGAAGTAGATAAAACCCAGCAGGACTGTGGCCATCCAGGAAGAGGCGATCTATCCCGCGGTAGGGAAGTTTGTCTAAGACGGGTGCAGCAGAAATCTAATGACAGAGGAATTCATGATTTTTCTTTCCAGGATTGTTTTTCTCCTCATTACTTTTTGAGGCGTAATCCTGACAAAACTTCATAATCACAGGAAAAAAGTCTGAAAAACTGGAAGAAGACAACCTTTTTTATCACTGGATTCAGTAAGATGCATGCAAGGATCCACCTTGCATGGCAGCTGTTAACACTTGCATGTGAGGATATGTGTGTGTGTGAATGTGATTAAGAATGTGAAGCACAACTGTTGAACTGGTTCAAGTGCTCTGCAACCCTTATTTGGATAAAGTATGCACCAAAAATGAATACAGTGTTTTTGTTAATTAATATAAAAAGCAGGCAACCGTACCGCCAGCATGTACTGGTCCACGATGTGCAGCTCTGACACCGGCCCTTTGTGGGACTTGTACATCTCCACATCCTCCACGGTGGGAACATACCTGGAATTAAACAAACAATTTCAATGTTTCCAAGAGTGGATCGTCCATTTCCTTTAAAACAAACAAATAAATACACTACTTAGTGCTGAAGGTAGAACAATTTGCTTATTTCCCCCCAAGAAGCGTCTTTCTTTCTTCATTTTCTTTCTTGTGTTCCGAAGCTCATTTGCAAAAAAGTGACTCCGAGCAAATCACATTGGCACAGTCCTGATAACGCAGATTAGTGCCGTTTGAGTGTCACATTTGTAATAAACAGAAACTATGGACACATTCAGACTGACGGGGTGTCATTCTGTCATGAATATTTAAACTAATGGAGAGTTGCTTATTATATAAGGCTTTCAAGGGCATCAATAGCTTTGCTCCTCCGATTTTATGAAAAAAAAAAAACTTGCAAGTGAGGGGAGAACATCTGTCGATAAACATGAATAAAACAACACGGGACAGATTTAAGTGAATGGCTCAAAGAATTTGAGGTATTTTTTATCAATATGAACATTATCCAGGAGTGTCAGCCTGTGTCTGTTGTGTTTTATTGAAGTTTGAATGCCTTGTGTGAAAGTTTGACCTCCTTTACTCATCAGATTACAGGAGCCTTCGAAACTGGACTGAGCTGAACTCTGATGCTTCCAGCTCTTGAAAAACTGGTATTTCAGATCCTGCAAGTTGCAGTTTGACTTACTTTTACTTACTACACACGTCACTAAAATCTAACGCTGTAATGAGACGGGTTTGACGAGTTTTCCTTTGTTTTGTCAAAAAAGATTCAATAAACCATATCTTAAATAAACTTACCATTCAGAAGCTTTGCAAACAAGATGAAGGTATTTAAATAAAATATGAAGCAAATCCAAGATTGTCTGTGCCGATTTAACTTGAACCGACCTGAGGTCAAAAGTTGCAGCGCATGAAACACAACGCGCTGCTTCTCCGAGACACAAACATGAAAACATGTATTCCTGTCTGTCGATTGATTTTAAACATTTATATAACAGTCGAAGATGAATTTCTCCTTCTGTCGTATTTACTTTGCCGCTCTTTGACCTTTGGCCCTTGGTGTCGCTGCATGTTCCCTGGCTCTCTGCGCCGGACTGAAGCCAGTAGACTGATTTCTGCTGGCGAGCGATTAAAAGCCGGGCGGCGCTGATGGTTCTCGTCGGGTCCCATAAACCAGCGAGACGCTGATGGGAACAGCCATTTGCCGGCTTGTACCCGCTCGGTTTAAATTGGACTTCCTCCTTCTGTCACTCCTTTGCGTTCTGACCTCAAACCAAAGACATTTGCTGTTTGTTTGTTTTGTTTTTTTTTCTTTTCCGGAGTCGGGCTCCGTGCCACTGGAGTAGCACGGTTCATTAATATTGCAGCACCTGTTGGGAGTGGTTCTTTCAAGATTTTTTTTCATTCCTTGGGCCCACGCCGCAGCGCATTAAAATATATATTACGTTTTCATCGAATATATAAAAAAATCCTCCTCGCAGTACATTAGATCAGTGGTGCCTTCCAGGAGGTCAGCATCCGGAGTAAACTGCAGGTAACAGTCAGGAAGCCTTTTACCCCCTTTTCCCTGAGATATTCCTCAGGGTATGTCAATAGTTTCCATCTCCGCAAATAACCCAGGATGAAAGTTTTATTAGTAAGCTGCTCTGGTAAAAGGTTCTGGCATCTGCTCTTTAGTATTAGTACGCAGTGTGTGAAACACGCTGCCTGCTCACGTTGTTTCCCTGTTTCACATGGTCCTGGCTGCAACACACACTCACAACTCCCGTCCTCTGCTGAGGGTTTGCAAAGCTTCTGGCTTCCAAAATTTTCTTTCTTTTTTTTTTTTTTTTTTTTTTTTTTTTTTTTACCTTTGCCAACACACACATCCAGCGCCTACGGACCCGGGCACAAAAAGTCATTCACCTCTCAGCTCCAGTCGTCAGGCTATATGGAGTGAATACAAAGCAGCAGTTTTTTGGCACAGAGTCGTACCTCCGCAGAGAGGTGATGTGCTCATCAGACAGGCCTCCATCTTCCTCATTAATGACGAACAGTTTGTCCTTCAGCTCTCCCGGCTGCACCAGGAAACTTTTGAGGAAAATGTCTGGAGGAACAATAGATTAGAAAAAGTCAACACACTCAATGGTACATGAAAGTGTTCCTCTTTGACGGATAGTCTTCTTATCCCGCGATGAAATGACTCAAAAAGCATTCAGAAGACAAAGGGTCCTTTTGCTTAATTACTTTCTCCCAAACGCCTGAGGGGAATGCACAAATTTGCATTCGATCAAGTCAAAGCTGATGTGATTCTTTTACGTTTTTATAGAAAATGCCTCTGCATAATTCAGGAGCCGTGGGAAGCTTTCATTAGAGTTTGAGACAAAAATGTAAAACACAAGGGGCATTTTTCACAAACTGGAGCCCGTCAGATGTTCTGGAATTGATTCGGTTAAAGTCCGATCCAGCTGTCATTCTTCAGGAAACTATAAACCTTTGGAGGTCTGAAAATGCTCCTGAATGACCTGCTGACTGTGATACACACTCTACCGGCTTATTCTGAGGGCTTGAAACTGAGTCGACTTCCTTTTACTACATTTTTTGGAAACTCATATTGTTTTTACGAGTTTTACTTATTGAATTAATGTTAAAATAGTTTATATATAACCAAATGTTTTTACAATAACAATAAAAACAAGTGCTCTTTCAACATTCAGCCTTCTTATAACACCCTCTTGGTGGAAAATCCAAGTTTTCCATGTGAGGCATTTTACAGCTTTCAAGTGTTTAATTTCAAACACGTGAAAACACAAATAAAACATAAAGTCAATACAATGAAAGCCTAACATGCTCTAAAAAGTAGTAGGACTCAACTTAAGTTTATTAAATCTAAACTCTTTTCAGTGACACTCTTTGCATCCTGTGTTTTTTTTTTTTTTTTTTTTTAATTGATCACACACTCTTCTCACTGTTACTTGTTTCACACCCCTGCATGAGTCTTCTGCTTTCTTCTTAATACCCACAATGTCTGCAGTATCAGTGTACTTCCTGGTTTGGCCTGCCCTCTGTCAGTGTCCTCCCCACCTCTGTCCCACTTCCTTGCTCAGTGGATTTTAGCGGGTGCTCTATTATTCCACACATTTTTGTCACTTCCGTATTAAATTAAAAAGAGGAATCAATGATGATCACTCAGGATGTAAAACTGAGGTGTCAAAAACAGATAAATAAATGTTGCTTAATAATGCTTTTGAATAAATAATGCCCCTGATTTGTTCCCATAGGGATGTCAGAGGGCGTTGAAACCTGCAGCTCGGTTTTGTGTATTTAGTTTTTGAAATTTAGTAAATGTTCTTTGTATTTTTATTCCGCTTTCAGAACTGCAAATGGATTAAATTATTCATTGCGGAGCATCATTAAAGACGCTCTGCTTCCAACAGTTGTGTTGTTGCATAAGAAGTGTTGGGAATCATGGGTAATAAGGTAACTGGAGCAGGCCCACTTCAGCACCTGGTTTCATTTGTGAAGAACCGTCAGTAGATCAGGCCCCGTGGGGGGTCTGGAGCCCTTCAGGTGAAGGCAGGTTACAACCTGGACAGGTCGGAAGAAATACACGCACACACCAACTCACATCTATGGGAGGAAACAATACACCCTCTGAGAACGTGCAAACTCCACAAAGCAAGGAACCAAAACTCAACCTTGACCTGACCTGGAGATGCTCTTACAGTCAGGCTGCAGGCAGCTGCAGACAACTATGAAATCCACTTCATCAAACTGATTGAAAGTCTGCTCATGACAAAGTGAATAAAATAATCATCCTAATGAGAAGCGTATCAGAGGTACAAAGCTGTAATCATCACGTCTCCAAATCCTTGACATTAAAGACTCCAGACAGCAATTCCCTCGCCAGAACCAACACATGCTTTCATGTTACGTTTTCGAGTGAGGAATCACAACATCAAAAAGTATTTTGAGAAACACCACAGTCCTCACAAGTGAGGGTTCGGCTGCTTCATCTGCCCCCGCCCAAACACACACACGCACGCACACACACACAGATACACAGATACAAGTGCAAATGAGGTGCTTTGTTGACTGGCACTCAGACAAACTGGGCATTGCCCTGGCAAATTAGAGTATGGAAATGGAGAGTGCGTCCCACAGGAAGCCCGGGAAGCCACAGGTGTACTTTTAATTAGGAGAGCCACATTTTCTGTCATTACAGAGGCAGCGTGCGCCGCGGCGCTCAAGGTAAATACCCATATTAGTCGGACACACAGTCCGAAACCAAATGCACTTTGATTAACCGCATATTTAATACTCCTCTTCATTGCGACTCTTCTACGCTTCCACTGTACTGTTAATGCTTCTCCTAATATCTGGCAAATTTTCAGATTTTGACTTTTATGAAATATTCAGTTTCATTGTGGGAAAAAAAAAAGTAATATGAATGTGTGCTGCAAGACCTTTTTGGTAATTCATCCCTCACAGTTATCAAACCCGGGGCTGTGAACAACCGGTGGAGCTGTACATAAAATACAGTCACGTCACGTCAGTATCAATAATGTAAAGTTGTACAAATACTGAACTTCAGTTCTTAGTCTGTGATATTTTCTATTCGAATTGACATTTGTCCTGTGCTTTCACTTGGACAGTAACAGGGGATAGTGCTTATGTAGTGTTTGCATGTTCTCCCTATGCATTTTGCAAATCATCTGAAACATAATTAACACTGATGCAAATTGTAGACCGCATCATACAATCCAAAGTCACAAGTGCAAAAACGAAACTTACAATCCTCGTTTGCATATATATGTCGGAACCCTAACCTCTCTCTGATCTCCACCAGCAGTCACGCCATTCATCAAATGAATTCACAAAATGCAAACCGAGTCTACAAGTACCAAGAAAATCTCTCTGTAGATCACAAAAAAAGGAAGTTTTAGATTTGGTTTCTGGGTTTCTGGGTTTCTGATTTGGCATGCCTGCATCGGCCAGATGGTTGTGTACCGTGCAGACTCTACGGGCCGATAACGCGCACAGGAGATTTTCACGGGCTGAATCAGAAGAATTTGCTTCTAAGTTAAGAAAGAACAATCTCATTCAGATGTGTGTCTCTGCTCTTCCTTTTGTATCGGTGCCAGATGGATCAATTCGAACGGTGACGCAACGTTCTTGAGAGGCTTTTCACGACAGTTTCTCAACTCTTTCATAGCCACAACAGCGATGCTGGAGCAGGCTGTAGGTGAAGGTTTCCAGGTAAGCACCTGCTAATGGTGTTATTGTAATTACCCTCGCTGGTGAAAAAGGTGAGATAAAGTTTCCACACAGCAGTTTAAATTCTGCAGCAAGAAGAACAAACAGCAGTGATCACATTCTGGCTTCTCTTCATCGGTTTCCTGTCAAATCCAGAATAGAGTTTGGAGTTCTTTCTTTTAATATGTTAAACTTTTAACAACCAGACTCCATAATGTCTTGGAGAGCTGTTCATCTTGCATCATTGAAGCCATTTTTATAAGTAAAACCAGTGTCTTTTTCATTTTAGGAGGCTCACATGGGCTCCTCTGTAAAAGAAATGGCATTTTGTCGGCGAACGATTAAAGTCAGAGGTGCAACCAGAGGAAGGATCCTACAATAAAGTCAGCAAGTGGAAGTTGTGGGGAGCCAGTGGAGGACATGTCTCTCATCACAATAACAGCAGCAGCCTGCTGAGCCGACATGCAGTTCCTTTTGAACAACACAATCGCTTTCATACATTGGTAGTAAATCCACAATGTGCATTGTCCATTAATATCTTAGCATGAACCTCAATTTAGGACGATCCACAAATTCATACATCAGGGGCAACTATCTGTTGTTGTGAAAAACTGTTGAAGGATCCAGAAACTCCCCCTGTACGTTCCAACACAGCTTTGCTGGCATTTCCCACCATGTGTGACTTCAGAGAGATCAAAACACTCGGCGACCTCTTGTTTAACAGGTTTTAAATTCCTGCGATCTCTTGAAAGACAAGCTCGGGTGTGTAGATCATCGACTCTCAGTGCAGCTTGATGCTGCTGCTCGCACATAAGGTTCATGTTGATTACCAGATTAAACTACACACACACACACAAAAAAAACAAAGCAATCGTCAGGCAACCACCTGCTCAAGCTGTCAAACTCCACCTGCCTCGGAATGTACCTGCAAACAGCATATTCTCGTTGTGGTGCCAGCTTTGTGCCGGATGCTAATTATCAGCTCTTACTGTTAATCATCGATCACATATTTGTGATATCTGATGAAGGTGGAGCTTCACAGTCTGCGGAGCCGCTTCTCTGTGGTACGGGGGAAACCAAAAAGGGGAGCGAGAGCGTTTGCATGCACGCGGACTCTCGGTGTAATGGGATCAGATGAATAAATAGTGTGGCAAAGAATGAGATATGAGCTGAATAAACAGCCCCAATTTAGGCAGGTTTGTGGTGATAAACATGCAAACAAGAGAGAGCAGTGGGGTGGGGGGCGAGCTGCGAGTGTGTGTGTGTGTGTGTGTGTGTGTGTGTGTGTGTGTGTGTCTGGGGGGGCCGCCAAGAGACGGTGAGCAAGGGAGGAAGAGGGAAGGAGAAGTCCTTTTTTTCCCCATCTCTTATTCCTGGGGGAATTCATGTGTTTGTTTGTTTTTTTAATCGACTTAACAGGCAGAAATCACCTTTGGACATATTCTCTCCTCGTCTGCTTTATTACAAAAACAGAATTTATTGATTAAAACTTGTTTGAAACTCAGATTCAAAATGCAATAATGTAAGTTAATTTAGTCCTGCCGCTGTGCTTTAGTGTGGAGATGGAAGTGCTTGTACTGAAGTAGTTCAGTACCAATATTTAATACGGTCTGGCTTTGAAAAACAAACAAAAAAAAAAACCTGCTGATATTATTGACACATTATTAGCTGACTGCAAGTTTGTAGCGGTTATTTGGGAAAGTAGACTTTCCTATAGGTGCATTATGGTGTTGCAGTGACATGTGAGTAATTGACTCCTTAAGTTCTGATGAAGATACATCAGTTATTAGGAGGAGGACGTTTTATAACAGTGTTGTTAAACATAAGGCCCGCGGGCCAAAACCAGTCTCCAAGAGGCTCCAATCTGGCCCGTCAGACCCCAAAGTAAACGATGTAAATTTTAAAGAAAGTGTAGATTTAAACTAGCGTCAAGTGATGCTGTCAAGGTGAGTTTGTAAAAGCATGCATAATGCAACAGCTGGGGGAGAAATGTTGTGACATTTCACTGTATTTTGCATCAGAAGGTATCATTAAAACTAGCTTGTTGTTAACATTGTAATAATTTTTAAGGCACTATTTTACCAATCCGGCCGATTCAAGATGAAACTGGGTCGTATTTAGCCCCTGAACTATAATTAGTTTGTTCCTCCTGCTCCATAATTGGGACGTTCTATTTGTAAGAAATCACAATAAAAAGTTGCAACAAAAAGGGGGCAGATTCACCACAAACACATACAATCACAGTTCCTCCAAATGTTACCGTTACTTTAAAATTGTCATTATTATAGGCCGGTTTTGGCCTGTAGGCCTTATGTTTAACACCCCTGGCCAGAGAGTTATGTCCATGAACATGCCGCATTATGTTACCTGTGGCTAGATATGAATATCAAGGTTACTTTAGCTCATAGTAGTCGAACTTGTGTTTCTGTGTTTGAATAGATGTTTATCAGTGTGGCAAAACGCAGCTTTCTATGTCTGTGTTATCAGAACGAGAGGAGTTCCCTGCTTCTCCTTCAAAAGGTTTTTTGTGAAGCTTGCAGCAGAACGGTGCATGGCCTGGAGTCGGCCTGCAGGCAGTCTTCGCTCGGCTGCTGCGCCTGGCACAACCCAAACTTTCAGGTCAGGCAGGAATCATCGTCTCGGAGCGTTCTGTGTCGGGCCGTGAAATCACTGCTGCTGTTGCTCAGATCCTGAATGCATATTTTATAAATATGAGATCCCTAATTATGTTGCTGGTCTGCACATTGGCACTGATTCCATTTAGCAGCCCGCCGCCGCCGCCGCCGCCGCCGCCGCCGCCACGTCTGCACCAGCTTGGCAGTGACACGCTGCTCGGAGGAGCTGCGAAAGCCCGGCTCCTGAGCTGTTCTCCCCTGGCTCTCAGCTCGTGAAATATACAAGCTATATACTCTCAGTTAATCAAAGGTGAAACACCATCAGATGAGAAATAGAATATGTTGTATCCCACAACCCCCCTCTGCAGACTCAGTGGCCAGTTTTGGCAGTGCTGGATTGGTGATGCACTGCCCCCTGCAGGCAGGCATGAAAAATATCCCTCTGTCAGCTTCACAGACCAAGTTTAAGACTTTTTTTCCCCCTTAAGGGAGGACATTTGCAGCACTTCTCCCTCAAACAGTTCTCAGGTTAGGCTGCGCCTTATGAAGGAAAATGCTCAAAATTCACACCGTTCATGCCGAGCTGCAGTTTCTGCATGCTGCTTCCCTCTGGTGGCTGTGAAGAGACACCTTCTAATTTCTAATTCACAGCAGAAATAAGCTCCTTTATTTGGCCTAATCCAGAAGAATGGTGTCTCATTACAAACGGGAAATGGTGTTTATTATTTTGCTTCCTTCGTCAAATCCTGAATATTATCTGATGGAGCTGATTCATGATGGGGGGGGAAAAAAAAAACTCATTGAAATATTCATGGTGGAGCTACTCACTGAAGTTGTGTGCGATCTTCTCATTGAGCATAATGTGCTGGGTATTACTCGGCTCTGCCACAGCAAACGTCCCCGGATCTTTAACAGCAAATTGCTCATATAAGCGTGATGTGTCGATTTCAATCCTCCTGGTGCTTTCTTGTTTCCAGAATGATTTTGCGATCTGCCAAGAAGCAAATTAATTCAGTACCGAGGCAAATTAATGTTACGAGGAAATCAATACAGAAATTACAAAAGAACAACACTGGGAAATAAGTAGCTGACACACAACAAAGAGTAATATCAAACAAATGAAGAGAAACTAACCCTCTCCCTTGTTCTTCTTGTTTGCAAAAAAAAAAATAAATACTGCATTTGAATATGAAAGATTCTCTCTGATGAAAACCTTTTGTAGGTTTTATACTTAACTGTGAAAATATGGTAATCTAGTGTCTTCTGATGGATGAAGTTATGAGTGGAAACTGGCAGCGTTACCTTGTCCGGACCGACGGGGTCCCAGTGGAAGGCCTTGGTACGCCGCTTGATGAAGGCTTTCTTCAGTTTGATGGGCAGCGGTGGGGGAGCCGGGATGAACGGCTGAGGCTGTGGGGGCTCTTTCACAACCCGGGGAGTGGGCGGATGGAGGGGGGACACGGGGACGGTCGAAGACGGAGAGGGCCCAGATGGGGCGACTGCAGAAGGCGACATTGGCGTTGAGTAGATGGGTGACGTTGGTGACGTTGGGGCGGCAGCGGAGGGGGCAGTCGGTGACGTTGGGGTGGGAGGTGAAGTACCAGGTCCGGTACCTGGAGCAGAAGTCCTAACCCGAGGCGTCGGGACAGGCCTCTCCCGATCAGGAGTGGGTTTATTTGGACTCGTGTCACCAGCAGAGGACAGGAGAGCGTCGGCCCCGCCGCCGGACTCCCGATCGGACCCGCTGTCTTCAGGGTCCTCGGCTATGCTGATGGGTCGTAAGCTCTGTGCCTCCAGAAACATGTGCTCGCCCATGGACTTCCTCTTCCAGTTTGAACACAGTTTATGAATGGCGTGGACCCAAGCGTCCCGCTCCTTCTGCAGGGAGCCAGGGCCTGATGTTTGATCTGATAGAGGCACTTTGAACCTGAAATCAATCAACAAAAACACACTTCATCTTCCCTTTTCAGGTTGAGAAATGTCTAATAATTCCAACTCTGAGCCCAGAACGATGGCATTATACCTGCAATGAAGCAACATCATGAGGTGTGGTTGACAAAATGTGATATTCACACCTCTCAATGAGCCCGGGACTCACCAGTACTCATTTTTGTGGGTGACCAGGTTGAAAGAGTCCGGGCTCTGGGTCTTCTGGACGGTGGTGTCGCCGTGTGACAGATGAATGACAATGGGCACGGATACTGACGTTGACGTTGTCGTCTCTCCGTCAGTCGGGACCCTCCGTCTGGAGAGTGTGAGCTGGCCCGGGTGGAGCTGGACCTCGTACCTGGAACGAAGTGGAACGGAGGTGATGTGGGATAACAGGACCAGGACTGTGTCCAACGAGCATAACAAGTTCAGTTTAGCTCAGGAGCCACTTCCAGCCTGATTTCATCTCCGGGAGACAAGTGCAAAAAGACAGCATGATACTTGATAACAGTTGATAACAGTTGATAACAGTTATACTGTTCAATGGCAGATGTGAATAACTAGACTATTTCAAATTTTAAAGGCATTATTGTAACAGGAGACTGAACTATTGACAATAATTCAAAAAAAATGTTACAACCATCCATGTTTTCCAAACTGTACAGAGTGATGCTGGGAGTATATTTGAAATGCATGTGCTTTCTCTCTACTAGGCCACTGGGGCCGGCGCTGATCTACAGCATATCTGCAAAAGCAAACGCCTGCCACCATATCTGCCTCATTGATTGATGAGTTTAGCTCTTGTTTTGTGCGCGAAATGCGCCGCAGCAGGATTGCCAAGTGGGCAACACAAGGCCACCGTCAATTTAGAGCAATAAAGAGAGAGCGAATATTTCTACTCAAGAGTTAAAGAATCAATAGACATTTTGGGAAATATGCTTATTATCTGGCACTGTGTGGATCCGGGGATCGATGCTGCTTTCATTACTGTCCTTCAGCTAAATATAGCACCGCCGTTAGAAGTCGGTCAGCTTAGCTAAAAGATTAGAGCAGCAGGTCGAAGCAGGTTGCGTGGCTTTAATCAAAGGTGGGAAAGGTCTGCCTGCCAGCTCATTACGCTCACATTCAGCTCTATTGTAACAGAATGAGGAATTAAAGAGAAACACAGAGATCGGTCAGAAAGGGAACAGTTCCAGGAACTTGGCTCTGAAAGATGATGGCTGATAACGGTCTCACACAGGAAGCAGATGATTAACATGTAAACGATTACTTCCTTCACACACACCATGCCTGGTAAGAGTTCAAAAACTACACGGATAGAGATTTTTGTTAATATTACACCTAAAGTCAATATCTACTTCGGTTTGAATTTTGTCTTCCTGTACTTCTTTCAAATGACCTCACTTCAGATCGTGGAGATCTGAGAACTCAGATCACTGAGTTGATGAACAATGAGCAATGCGATAAGTGGGGGGATAAACTAATGTCTAATGTCAGATTGCCAGTTTAAAATAACCATATTCGTGTGAATGAAATGTAGTCAATGCAGGAAAAATTAAAGTAACTAAAAAAAGCCTCTAACTCGTATTAATGCAAATTATTTCCAATAATTCCAATCAGGAAGTCATTTCAACACCTGTTCATGAGAAAGCAGCAGAGGAATAGACCTTAAATTACAACTGCTACAAACAGCACAGTGGTCGTGACTTTAGAGGTGAGTTCTCATCCCTGCTTTTGCTTAAATTTAATGACACATTAAACAGGGAGCAGACTTTTTTTCTCCCCAAATCTACACGATAAAGCGAAAACTCAAATCATTTATCCTTTACGGTTTTGGAATCAAACGTATTCTGTCAGTTTTGTGTGAGCGATATGTGCAAAATTCTGCACTCGTTCAAAACTGAATCCAGACAAACAGGTGAGTTAAAAATAGACACACTGACTCCTACAATCGGTGATGAATTGAACAATAGTTCTGTGAATAACTGTTGCTCGGTAATTGTGACAGGTTGTTGGTTCTCGGTCACTATTACATTTAACTCCTGTTTACTTATGAACTACATTAAATAAATTATCTTCGCATTGTCATTACTGAGGATGAAAGTTTTCAGGTTTTTTGGGGGGGATTTTTTTTTTTTTTTTTTTTACTAACTAGCTGAACACAGAAATAGGCAAATATTTTGAGGACGTCAGTAGAACCAACCTGCTCTCCATTGTGAAAACAGAACAGTGAAGAGCAGCTGTATTATTAATAAGTTGTAAGGAGCTGAATCACAGACTCGGTTGTCTGTTTATGAAACATACAATTTACAAGTAATTTCACATTCCCCGCGGCTGCCGTCACTTTTATTCAGGCGGCGCTGCGGTAATAAGGGTCGAGCCGTACTTCACCCATTTGAATGATGCCAGGCCGCCTCGGTGCAGCAGCAGCACTCCGTCCCGGAGGCTCTGCGGTGCTTCAGGCTGCTGGTGCGGCTCTGTATCGTCCCCTGCAGACTCCTGGTATATGTTCCCATAAATGATCTGATTCACGAGCTGCATAATCTGCACCAAAAGAAAGACGGTAAATTCCCAATAAAACAGTCAGACATAATTGTTCACATAAGGACACACTTCTTCTTCCACCTGGTGCAAATTGTTAAAATGTAAATTTAAGGTTGATTCCTATTTACTGTGCAGTTTTTTAGTGTTGCTTTTTTTTTTTTTCTTTTCATCAAGCGAAAGCAAATTCAAAATTCACCTTGTGTTTGTCGTCCAGCGAAGTGGCCTCCAGCTCGTAATCATGATGACCTTTGAAGGAAATGGAGAAGCGGGAATTCTCTCCATCATCACAGCTCTTGACAGCAGAGAAGGGAAGCTGCCGCTTGACGATGCCTTTCTCGATGCTGCACAGCAGCTTGGTCGTGAAATCAATCTGGATGTGTGCAGATAGAGGAGAGATGATCAACTGGTGGGCCGCAAACCACTTTTTAGGCCTTTGCATGATCAAAGTGAAAGGTAGGATAAAAATGATTTTCAAAACATAAATAAATAGATAAATCAAGTAATAACTTCTTTATATAAAAAACTGAAACTCAGAGTTTGGGTTTTAATTAGGATGAAATTAATTAAGCATAAAAGTGAATATATTTGGCTCTTTTTGTCATTCGCTGTGAAACTTGATGTGTTTGGTTTCCTCTTTGTGTTTTGAGGTTCAAATCCTGTTTGATCAAATGAACATGAAAATCTGGGCGTTTGAAGCCAGAGCAGTAGAAATCTATTGATGAGAGAGTATATATGTCCATGATCCATTAGGGTCACTTATGGGAGTATATTTACCCATCTTATACAGCCAATATGTAACATATACACTATAATTCCAGGGTATCAAATCTAATTTTTGTAGTTCTCTTGTTTTGATTGTTAATTAATTAAGTCGCTGATATTCTTGGTACTATATTGCAGATTTCTTTGCTTGATGCTTGATGATTTTGAATAATATGATTTTTTTAACAGAAAAAAGGAACTAGATGTCTCTTTTATGATTAAAGAAAAAAAAATTAAAAGCATTTTGAAAAAAAACCTTTAGTTCCCTCAACTAGCAAAATGTTTCTCTGAATAAAATTATTTTAAAGTCCAATTGTTCAATTTTTGCTATTTCTGAAGGTCTTGAACAAAGTTTTTCATCACGTTTTTAATTAATACAAAAAAAAAAATCTTTTTCCCTGTGTGAATACAGATGATCAGATCACTGAGTGTGACACAGACATGGTGGATCTCACCTGTCTGAGTGTGAAGCAGCATCACTCTGGATTACAGAGCTTACCTGCCGCTCTTCGCTCGTTGTTTCAACTCACCTGAAGAACTCGCTTCTGCCACCGGTAGCGGCCGTGCTTGTGCACACTGAAGTTGTACTGTTTTGGTTCTCGATCCTGCAGGAAACAGCAAATATTAAACACAAATGTCAGATCGCCAAGCAGATCTTTTATATCTGAATTCTTTCATTAAAAGAATTTGTTTGCTTAAAACCGATCCAAGGTGGCTGAGCAGCTTTTTTGCTGCACCAGTGTTGAGGGAGCAGAAGTGGACCCAGTGACATTGTATTTTTTAGCAGCTTCAGTTATCATAAGTCTAAGCTGCATGGATCAGCTGCGCAGGAGTGCTGATACTATTTTTAAAAATAGTGTCAGAACTGCTGTGTAGGTGATTAGTTGATTAATTTGACTTACTTCTGAGCCCCTTTTCTCCAGGTGATTCTTGTATTGCTCCAGTTTTAGATGCCGGTTACCATTAGCAGGATGTTTGGGAAGTGATTATCTTTACTGGCATTTAAAATATAAGATGAAGAAGAGCACATATTTCTTTGGCCCTCATTGATATAAAGGGTCAAAAGAAAAAAGAAAACACCAAATTTTTAGATATTATCTCCCTAAAAGTGCTCAGAATTTACATCTAAATCACGAGAAGGTCAAGTGTTTGATGGAAGTGCAGCTACCTCCTGCGGAGCGGTGTAGAAAGTGGAAAAATGGCTGATTCTCTCCTGACTCTTCTGTCTGAGCAGCTGTCCGTCCAGCCGGGCCCGGTTCAGCGCGTCCTCGATGGACAGCTCTCCACTCTTCACTTTGTTCATGATGCTCAGCTGCATCTCGTTGGTCAGCTGAAAGAACACAGACGCACCAGATCAGGAATGAATGTTAGATTTCTATTCCTTAAAAAACCATGTTGGAGGGGTTACTTCCATTGGAACAAAAGTAAACACTTAATATTAATATCTATATTATTCCTCTGCAATCCAAGATCATTTCATTTTCCAGTGAAATACACAAATACCAAATACTGAAGTTATCAAATCAAGTCACAGACTTTTATAAACAAAAAAGGTTTAAAAGGTCTGAAAACAAAGTTACTCATGAAGGAGTCAGAAAACCTGTGGCTTCAAATCCTGCTATAGCTATTCTACTCCAATGTGAAAGAAGAACTGTGTTGCCCTGTTATTAGTTTCCCGTTTTACAAAAAATTGAGAAATCTCAAATGCACATATCATTAAATAAAGAAATTCCAGACGATTTGAGGTTTCAAAAAAAACAAATACACCAATTAAATCTTTATTCATTTGTTCCTTTTATATCCACATTTGAATGATTACTGACTAAAATGCAAGTACAATGTAGGTAAGTAGTTGGCTTTTTTTTTTTTTTTTTTTTTTTTGCAAAATGAGAATACAATCAGATTAGCAGAACAGTTGGATTTCCCCACTGTTTAGTTGGAACTGTGAAACTTCATTTTTATCACACATAAACTGAAAAACAATATTTTAGGACTTTTTTATTTCAGAATCTGGAATCTGAACCCTTAGTTCATCAAATGAAGAAATACTGCATCTTAAAATATTGTATTTCAAAAGATCACTGGTTTTTCCTATCTTTATTAACCAGTGGCCGTATTTTCACTGTTAAAATGTAAATAAATAGTCAAAACTTTCACTTTGCAAGTTATGATTGCAGAAACAGCAATGCAATTAACTTGTAAGTTTAAAAACATGATGCACTCTTATGTATTTTAACATATATAGCCTACAGTTGGACAGTTTAGTGCAATAGGATGTAAAAATAGTTGAAAATTTGGCATCCATATGAAATTTCAAAATATTCTGTTGTTAAAATTGTGTGATTTTGTTCTATATGTAATGCATGTAATGTCTGTGGACTCCAGTGTCCTTTAAAGTAAATTAAGAACATTTAGGGTAAGGCGCACTGGAGTCTACACATCTGGTTGAAAAAGAGCTTTTACTGGAGCACAATGTGGGTCTTTTCCTGTCTGACGCATTTCGAAAAAAGTTTAGGTTCCTGATTTTGGGAAACGAGAAACTACTGCAGGGGAGTCGGTTTGAATTGAGGAAGTAAGCAAACAATCCTCCAGAGGCTTTAGTAAAGGTGAACCAAAACTTGGCTGCACAGATCTGAGTGTGTTTTCTCTTGAAACAAGAACACACTCTTGTGACAACTTAGTGAGCCGTTTGAGACAAGGTGGCACACAATACAGTCAACTGGCATCTTGACACTTCCTGATTGAAGAAAATCAGTTTTAATGTTCCCCTGAACGTGTACAGTACCTGTGGCATGGAGCTTCCTGAGTGTTTATCCGGCCTGGGCTGACCCTCCTTCTTCTTTGAGCCTAAAGTTGGCATGCTGGTTAGATTTCACACAAAGAGTCCCAAGCAAAAATAAAGTTTATTAAGAGGATCTTTTCCTCTGTTTGTCATACAGAGAGCAGTGATTTCTGTCTGCCTGCAGCCTCCGCCTCCTTCCAGGTCATGCTTCAGTCCTCTCGGGTGAAAACTGTGAGTCACACCCACAAAAGAGTTTCTCTGTGAAACTGCAGACATTTCCAGTCAGGTTACATGTTTCAACTTGTGCCGACTGGTGTTCCATGCGTTGCTTTTCTCTTTACATCCAGCAGAGGGCGCTGTGAATCCTGTTGTCCAGCACTGATGGCCCCTGAAACTCACCTTTATGTGAACTTTTATTGCTTTTTTCATTGTTCCACCTTGTATTTCCTTGTTTTATTGCACTATATATGCATATGTGTATTATCCGAATACAAGCAGATAAAGTTAACAGTACAAATATGCTGATAAAAAAAATTGAATTGCCAAAAGGATATGCAATAAAAACGTGAAACTTGTATAGTCAGTTATCTCACTAAATACACTAATTTGTTTCTTCCCTGTGGTTGGCTGTAGACAGTATATTATGCTGTCTTGAGCATGTTCAATTAGTGTCACCAAGATCTGACTTTTTTCATTAAAACACAGATTACACTGATACAGTAAACTCATGATAAAGTCATTTTACCGTCTTGTTCGTGAACAATGGTGTGAGAAATTTTCATTTTAATGACATTTTCACTGACATGAAAACTCTTGTGATTATTTTATTAAGAGATGCACAAACCTTTGTGCAAATGTAAAAAGTGATGTGAGAAATGACACCTTCTCCACTAATAAACCAAGATAACCACTAGAGGGCGTCGGTGTGGAGGTTTTTCCTGCTCTGTGGACAGAAATCCTGCAGTTCAGAGCTGATGTTTGGGCTGTAAACTGTCAGTCAGATTGTATACTGTATGTTTATTATGTCTATGATAGTTCTCCCCATCTACTGTGGAATTAAATTCCCGTATTCCAGTGAGTTCAACATCAGGCCTGCTAAATCAAACGCTGAAAGTTCTCCAAAACACACATTTAACTGTGACTGCATAATTGAATGTTGGTAACACTTTACTTGAAGCACCCCTGTATAACACATTATAAGTACATTATAGCACTGTATAACTATAGTTATAAACATTCATAAATGATTACAATGCTTTATAACATCAGGACCTAACCCTAACCATATGCTGTATAGTGGGTTATAAAGCATTGTGATCATTTATAAGTGTTTATAACTACTTATAATGTTTTTTTTTACCGGGTACTTCAAGTAAAGTGTTTCCAAAATGTTTTTATTCCCAGAACAATTCAGTTACCAATATCCAGGAAGAAAGACGAAACTGGAACTTCCACTGAAGAAGTTGACACGCTTGGGGCTTTTTGGCTGGTCCAGGCACCAGTACTGCATTCCTTTAAATAGAGGACTAGTTGAATTAGTTGTAAGTTTGTTTTATCTAAATTTACATCCAATACATACCGAAGTGCTCGAATGATGGTTTGCAGTAAAATCTAAGGGAAAACCCTCCAGTTTCGCAGCCAGCACGGGGGGGAAGCCCGCCCTCAACACACGCTTACCACAGGGAAGGTGTGGCTGAAAACACACAATAAACACAATCCTTTTGGCTACAGTTTGTGTTTTAGCTATGAGGAAATGAACTCCACAAAACTCCCAAGGTTGTTCTCATCAGCAGCACAGTGCTGCTAGCACGAAGTGCTTGTATTCAAGTTGCTCTTTTCTAGTGCATTCACTGTCTATCACCTGGAAAACCTTGTCTAATATAGGAAGTTGAACTCTGCATGTAGTTGATTGTGTGGAGAGAACATTTTTTAGCAAAAGGTCAAATCTGAAAGGGAAGAGTTCAAAGCTAAAATATGATCAACTCTCCACAGAAAGCCCCCGGCCTTGATCTTAACAATAGGCCCTCTCGCTGCTAAGTGAAACCACTAACTGCCTCACTGTGGTAAAGCCAAATGAAAGTACCTGAACTTCCTCTAGGCTCGTGCAACAGTACATAACTAAATCCCCAACTCACCAATGGAGACTGTCAAAGAAGTAGATAATATTCAAGCACCTCTGATAATAATGAGGTTATTATGTTAAGTGTTGAAGATGAATGCGATATATGTACAGTTCCATGGTCTGTACTGTTTTACACAGCTGAGGCTCCAGGGAAACTCATGTCAACAACTCAGGGAGAACATGCAAATTCCACATGGGACACCCCTCCACCCACCCACCCACACAACCTCATCCCAACTCCTAACTCCACCTCTGTACCTGGAAATGATAAATGAGGCTTTGGTAGGTTTGTTATCGTGCTGTTGAGAGCGGATGATTTTACAGGAAATGGTCCCGGACAGAAAACACGGTGTGAAAAAGCCCCGCGCAGCTGCCCCTCCCTCCCTGCTGTTAAACTAGAGATCCAGAGCGGATCAACCCACTGTCACACTGCTGCTGGAAGGAAGGAGCGACTCTCTGACCGTCTATTCCGCAAGATCCATCATGTTTCATCCACGTCTGCTGGTTGTTTTTCTGGCTCTTCTGGTGAGTCTCTGGTTCATGCAGACATATGTGAGGATATCGATTGATAGATTTTGTGCTGCGATGAAAAATAGACTTTTTTTGCTTCAATTCAGATGTGATTTTTTTTCTAATGTTATAATTAAAGATAATCTGCTATTATGTCGTGTTTTGAAGCTGATATGATGTTTAATCGATGTTTTTTCTTAATGAAATATACTAAAGTTACTTTCACTTTCGGTTTCCTTTCAGCAACAAGAGCTTGAAATAAACATGGTAATAAATAAATGAACATGCAAAATATACTTCTCTTTGTGCTATTATTAATAATAACAGTGCAAACATTTAAATGAAAAAAAGATAAGGTGAAGTAAGTGCATCTGACTACATGGTGGTGCGTTCAGGGCGCGTATTTTTTGGGACTTTCCGGCACTCCCCTCCGCCGCTGAGCTGAGGGGAAGTTAAAATCTGCGATCATCACCCTGAAACCAACAGGCCATCATCCCGCAGCCCATCAAAATCCATTCATAACGTGTCTTGATGGTGTGTTTTTGCAGGCGATGGCCGCTGCTCAGCTCCAATGTGACCCCGTAACCCAGTATGAGGACAGGGGTCGCTGCTGCCTCAAGTGTGAGCCAGGTATGTAAACAATGATGCAAGATTACATTAGATTACATTAAAAAAATGTATTCCCCTTTGCAGGGGTACAAGACAGTTGAAGTTTCTGTGTTAATCTGCGATTCAGCTGCACAAGTGAAACTAATGTAAAGATACAAAAATAAACAGGAGCAAAGACATGCTGTACACATTAAAGAAATATAAATAAAGACATATAATGCCCATGAAGCACACACTGTACAGACACTTTCTATACTGTAAAACTCAGTTGCACTTTATGTTACTGCACCCTACTGAATCTATTTGAATGATATATACTACACTTCGATGCTGCAGAGTACTGTGGTGGTTTGTTGCTGGTTAGTGGTTAGTCTGGGGGTCTTTTAGAATTGAGTCTCCAAGTTCTTCCTGGTCACATGTTTCCTCCAACAGCCCAAAAAGCAGCTTTTGGGTCGAATGGGGGAATCTAAAAGTTACTCAGCTGGGATCCTGAGTTTGATGGAGGGGTATAGAAGTGAGACAGATCATCTTTTGTCTTTTTTCAACACTAATAATGTAATAATGAAATATTGTGATTGACTTATTACAATACGATTATTTTTTTTTGTATTACAGTGAAGTGAACTATATTGTTTCCAATAAGTGATGGAGGGAGAGTACTTTTCTTCTTTAAATTGATGTATATCATCACAAATCTTTATACATGATGTTTATAAAATGCTTTATGCTATTTCTGGGAGGATTTCCTGACTGATCCTAAATGAAGGGGTCCTTGTTTTTCAAGTGGTGAATTTCCTTCATTTAAAACTGGCCATTTCAAGCAGCAACAGAACATATTCAAACAGGCGTTTACTGATAGTCAGAGTGACAACCAGTTACAGCCAGTTAACATTGAAACCACACCCGGCCTCCAAACCAATACATATCCTCTTTCAACTGTTTCCTCATTCTCTGTCTTTCGCAACCACTTTTTAATTGTTCTTTGTGAAGAATCAGATGAGCTGTTTTGTATTTATTTCCCTCATGCCAGGTCAAGTTCCATGGTTTCTGGGTTTCTGTGTGTGCCGTTTGATTTAGTTAAATCCCTACAATTAACCAAACACACTCGAGATACTTAAAAATTCCACATATTTACAGAGAAACACATTTTCCAGGTACCAGCATGAAGTCCGGCAGCTCATGTGAGGAGCCTCAGTGCAAAGAATGTGAGGACAACGAGTACCAGGAAAAATACACGACTGCCACCAAATGCGAACGCCAAGACTACTGCGACGAAAGTGAGGCCTGATCCACTGTGTGGAACTCACACTGAGACGCCTGTTATCAGAGGTCAAGCATCTCAAAGCCTGTCCTTCTTCCAGATCGAAATTTCAAGTGGCGTACCCTTCAGAATAAGAAGAAGCGAATCCCCTGCGAGTGTAAGGACGGCTTCCACTGCTCCAGCGAGCTGTGCTTGACCTGTGTGCCACATCGGATGTGTCCACCAGGACTCGGCGCTCGATCCATCGGTATGGCTTCTGGTCTTCATCAATATTACCTGAATGTTTCTACTCTAAATGAAGTGTGTTGGGTTCAGGCCCTGTTTAAGCAAGATTCATTGAATCCATTTCTGAAAAATTTCAAGAGCTCTGTGTCTATGATGGCTCTAAATTTTGAAATGCTGTATTTTTGGTATTGATGCTTGCGCCTTTTAGCGATATTCTCTCAAAATGACATTTTCAGAACCAGACAAAGAAAGAACTGCAAACGGTCTGTCAGAATGCAACATTTCAGCATCATGTCTTGAGGTTTGGATTTTGTGACGTATGTGGTTTAGTTGGTAGAACGAGTCAGCTTCTAACTCACAGCTTATTGGTTCAGTCCCTCCAGAAGTCCATATGTTCTTGGGCAAGATATTCAACCACAAATTGCTCCAAATGAAGGCTGGGGATATTTCATGGTAATTTCTGTTGCTGTGTGGACATAACCCATGCGGTCTTATTCTCAGAAGAGTACGGTACCTTTGTGGTCCGTCCAAGGACCGTGTGAAACATACATTTCACATTTTTAAAGATGTAGAAGAGGAAGACCAACACTGGCGTCTAAATCTGCTTTGACCCAGTGACCCACTCTCAAATGTGGGGTCGACCAGAGTGAGTTTAATCGGCCAGGGATCAGTTCAGCCAGGAAGAATACAGTGTCTACAAGTGGTACGTTTTAATGTAAAGCATTTCCTGATGGCTCCGGTGACAAGTCAAAATTTATTATTTTGTAACTATGTAAATGGATTTTGTTTAAATGAACTTCCTGTCAGGCCTACAGGATAAATTCAACAGCAGCTAAGGGACTAATCTTGCTGTACCACGAGCACCAACTTGGCTCGACTCATTCTCAGGTTTTCCTTTACTGGTTGGTACCAGGTACTTTTCTAGCAGCTGCTTGGCCGAGTTTCCAGGCAATCACAAAGAATTAATCTCGGCAGTGATGTGAAACAGACGTACAGCATTCATATTTTAATATCTAATAGCAATGACTTGAAGCCTGTTGTACGCAGAAACATGATGACTGTAGCAAACTAGCATTAGCTCCCATTAGCTAACTATCACACGTCGTCGAGCTGGTGTCCTCTCATCTTCAGCTTAATCCTGATTTACGGCTTCCCAAACTCACCTGTGCTTTTCCAGAGAGTTTAGTGGAGGAGTTGAGTTGAGTCGAGTAGTGCCAGCGTCATGAGACTACTGCTACACTGTTCGTTTGCGCTTCAACTGAACATTTCAGCACCTTCAGAAGGTGAACTGTATAACTTTAACAATCTCACTTGATTTCCAGGTAACCACACTCATGACACCGTGTGTGAAAAGTGTCCAGAGGGTCAGTTTTCCAATGACAGCTCCTGGAGGAGTGTCTGTCAGAAATGGACAGTGTGAGTATAGAAACCTACAGTATTTCTCCGTATAATATGAAGTACAAACCCTCATGTGCGATGACAATCAGGTGTTCATACTGTTCTAATAATAGAGCATTCCAGTTGTTCGAGAACGTGAAAGTGTTAAGGGGCTCATTCATCTTAAGTTGAATTTCTAAAAACAATCTGTACTTTTTTTAAACACCTGATACAAGAAATGAAGGCACCTGCAAAGGACAAGGTGATAGAAGATGGAAACACCTTTTTTTTTATTATTATATGTTATGACGATAAATACTGGAAAACAAAGTCATGCTGGAAAGAAAGTCAATATAATTTTGAGCATGGAGGCTGTTTGTTGCTTCTCTTTAACTTGAATAGTTTTATGGAATACGGAAACATGTTCTGAAGTGAATATGACTGAACAGAACCCGGGACTGATCCTGTTATCAACCTCTTCGCAGTTGCGGGAACAACTTCCACGTATCCAAAGAAGGAACAGCAGAATCCGACGTCGAATGCGGTAAGTTGTGGGTGGGCAGATCAGTCGTGAAGGTTTTCTCACTTTCACCTCCCGCCTCTGGTGCAGCTGGGGCTGAGGCGTCTTGTGGTTCATAGTGAAACTACACAGGAGGAGACACTGTGTGTCACATGAATGTATGTCGGTTTGTGGTCGTAAGCGTGGGATCCCCAGCTTGAATTTCAAGGCTGTTGATGTTTTTGTGAACAATCCGCACTGTTGAAGAAGCTGATATTTCATGTGAAGCCCATTCATAAAACTGCAGACTCAGATCACTTCATTGGCCTTGTCTCTCCTGCATCCATACACATCAGCTTTATCAGAGCGGCGTTTAGTAGAAACCACCTCCAGAATGTGGGAGTGGAGAGGAATAAATACTAATGTACTCTCTAAATTGGTTTTCCAGAGTCAAGTTCTATGATAAGAACAGTCTTGTCGTCAGTGATTGAACCGTTTAACTGTGCGACGAGCTCGTTCTTTCACCTCAGACATGAGAACTGAATTGATTGCGCATCATTGTGTCCTGACACCCAATCTTTAATTACTTTAAAATGAGAAATGACTAATCTAAATCTGTTATAAAGTGTAATGAAAAATTTTTATTTTATTTATTTATTTTTTTTTTTAATGTCTTTTTTGCTTTGTTTCCCAGAGCCAACTCTGAGACATATCTTGGCAATCCCGATTGTGCTGGTCGCAGTTGTGTTACTGGTGCTTGTATTTGGAGTTTGCTGGTACAAAAGGCGACGTAAGTTCTGCTCTAAAGAAATACTCAGCAAAGATTTACTATTTCAAATTTCAGTGATTCACTGATGGCTTTTTTTTTCTTTTCCTTCTGTTTTTCTGTTAGGTGAACAAGGATCTTATAAGATGACGCTAGAGGTAAATATCATGTGTGTCTGGATCGGTTCTGTTTGTACAAGGGGAATAAAATACAAAGGAAGTGAAGTTACTACTCCGTTTGAACATTGCAGGTTGTATTTAATTATATCAATTCCAATCAATGTGGCATTACTAGTAAAAGTAAAACACTATACACAATAGTGCACTTCGTTGTGTAATGAATGTTTTAAAACTCCTTTTACATGATGCTACAGATTACAAACATTAAGATTTCATTTTGACACAGTTGTGTAGTGGTTTGCAAAAAAATTTACATACTTTTTTAACAAAAGTCTAAAAAGCAAGGCTGAAGTGGATTATCTTCAGAAAGTTTTTCTGTAACTGAACTGATCTGAAAAATACAAACACATTTCGACAAGTCAAAAAAAAAAAAAGACTGAAAATGAAACCTGCCCCTGCAGTGTTGTTTTCTATTCTCACATCTAAAGAAAGCCTAGAACATTCAGACATACTTCATTGTCGTACTGTGCTGTTTTTTCACAGAAAAACATCTGCACTGAAGAAAAAAAGGATCTGATTAAGGATGTTGAGAAGGGCGAGCTGAGGAAACCGGAGGAGAACGAGCACAACCCGAGTCTGTCCGACCAAACCGGCGTCACTGCCAATGGAAACACCGTGACTCAGGAGTGCGGGAAGTCGGAGGTCCTCCCTCGACAGGAGTCGCAGACGGACACGACCACAACTTCTCATACTTTTGACTCGCCCCCGTTGTCGTACGATTGCCAAGTGAGCCGAGTATCGTCCGGGGGCGACAGTCATACTATCATGTAGGGATGTCATTATATTTTTTAAACATTGCCATTTTTGTCTTCTATCAATATCAATATCTTCAACGAAACCGGACAGTAAACCATACCATAGTATCCAGTTGATCAGAGATGGGAGAATTGTATTCGTTTGTGGCTGAGCCATGTTTTTTGTTTTTTGTTTTTCCTCCCACCTCACACAGATTGCGCCCTGGGAACTTCCCCACATCGCCCATAGCAAAGTCCACCCCTGCATTAAAATGTAAACTATCTGAAACCGTGATGTTGTAGGATAGGGACAGCCTTTACTGATATGTGAATGTGATTCCGTTTTGCACTTGTACAGCTTGTGTGATTTTGCAAGCAAAACATGGTGCCATTTAAACACTTTTTTTTTTTCGATGATGGGCATGTTTTTCTCCTTGAAAAAAGATTTTCAGGCTGCTGCGTTACTTTCTGGGATGATAACAGAAAGAAAAACATTCAGTGAAGTAGCACTGAGGGCTGCGGACATGTCTGTTGCACTACCAAAGGTCCAAATTGAGCACGACTTACACAAATCTATCAGACATATGGGAGCTAGTTTAGGAACCAGGATGCCACTGATTGTAATCAATATGCATGAATTTAGCATTTTTATTCAGATAAAAACTCAGTAATTTGCAATTTGATTTGATGTCTGGTTCAGAAAGCTTAAAAATAGTCAAGAAATTCGAAACAGTAATCGCTTAATTTGTGGAAATTGATGTCTTTGTTCAGTACTATACATCCTACTAATGAAGTAGTTTTGTTCCTTGGTATTTATTACTGACTTGACAGTGTATTAACTTTATTAGGTACTGTAAATAAAGCTATGAGCATCTTGGACCTAGAAACCTGTCTGATTGCACGTGACTGTTTTAGTGTTGCTGGAACATGTCGGGTCATCTCGTCATTTTCCACAAGCTGTTCTGCTTTTGGTCATCTGTACATCTACTGGTAAATTTTATTCAACGGGGAGTAACTATAACTTAGTGTAGCTCAGACTGAAAAGGACTGCTTATTCAGCATATTTTATACATAAAATGTAGAGCAGCTGTCACATGACCATACACAAACAGCTGTCAGCAAAATACTGAGAATTAGAAAATGACTGAAGTCTGATGTAAAATCTTTTTCCTGAAAATGTGCACACAGCCGTTAATGTTAGTGAAAGATGCTCCGTCAGTTCAGCGAAACAACCACAGATAAACAAATTTCCATCAACGTGCTGAAGGAAAGACAAAGTTTATTTAAGCTATACTTGTGTTTTGTATCAGTTACTGTTGTTCACAGTTGCTGCGGGAGAACTGAGTTGTTTGTAGCTCCTCCTCTTATTTTCTTTTATTCTGAGCTCTCATCTTATTTTTGGCCACTTTTATCCAAAGGCTGGATCTAATGTTGTTCCCTTAACCACTAACTCCCAGCCTGGACTACAGGACCCATGTTAGGGGTCAGCAGAGGTCACACAGAATGTCACTGCGGCTGTCAGATTGAGTTTCCACTTACATTATACATTTTGTTTTTTAAAAAATGTTCTCATTTTCTTTTTAATCATAGCCTTTATCTTTATATAGCTGCATATGCTTTTTTAAAATTCTTTGCGTAGTTTATATTTATATTTTATGCTGCTGTGAGTGGATTTCTGATAGCAAGCTCAGAAATCTACTGCGATTGTAGTAACTTATATTTTCCTGAAAGGGGCGCTATAAGCTCATTATAGAATCTAAGCTTTAAGCTGTTTCTCTGCTGCATCCCGAGAGCTGGACTGAAGGATGGCAAATGGTGTAACTCTCAAAAATAAAAGTGGAAATAAAAACAAAAATCAAAACATTTTCTATCATTTGTTCCGGATATTTTAAATTTGAATGCATTGTGGGAATAAAGGGGCTCAGATGGGCGCTAATCTGCTCTGTGTGCGTCCCTGTTTGTAGGGATTTGTATGGAAAGGTGAGGCCGAAAGGTTTTAATCCCGTGGCTCCCAGGAGCGTTCTCATTATCTGCAGATAAAGGTAAAAGCTTTGAATTTACATGGAAACTACTGGGACTGACGGTGAAGATTTTACTTATATGCTCACACAATTTCCTTAAAGTATTTAATAGTGCGGACATTTCTAATTTAAAATTTAAATTTTGATGTGCAAACTGACTATACTGCTCCCACTCATTCAGATTAAAAATATCAATCCAGTTTTTATTCCTAAAAGTTATTATCAAATGCATGTGGTCAATTCTCACGCACATTTAAGCATGAATATTAAATAGGATGTATTTATTGTAAGAATTAGTAAACGTGGAACAATTACGCGAGAAGCCGAAGTTTATTTAGGCAAAAATATTTCTTTCAAGAACTGACAAGGAAACATAATTTACAGCTTGTTGGACCAAAAATACATCTAGATTTATTTACAGGGAACGCGGCGTGTTTTCTTCTTTGGTCTCCGTTGAACTCCGTGTCAAACTTCAGGAGGTCCCTGAGAGTCTGCAAAGTTTAAAGTGCAAAATGTGTGGAAGGAGGGAGAAAAGTTTTCCGTCCGTGTTCAGACGAGCTCGTGCGTGGTGTAGCAGGACGGAACGACCAGTCCGTGCCTGGAGGCCCACTCTGCCCACAGCCTGCCGGCCGGGTGGTAAATACTGTCCGCGGGTTTCTTCACGGTCTCCGAGGTGGCGGTTTCGGCCAGAGACCAGATTTTGGGTTTGTGGCTGCTGGGCTCCTCTTTGCTCTCCAGAGCGGACGGCTTGAGCTCAGAGTCACTGCTGTCCACCTGCTTCACCAGTCCCGGGGGTCTGCCTTCCCGCTGGCCGCCCGGCTGCTGCGCCCGGTCCGCAGCTGCGGGGTCCTCCGCGGCGGCCGCTGCGCGCTCGCGCGCAGCCTCCTCCTCCTCTTCCTCCTCATCGTCCAAGCGACATTTCTGCAAAGCGGCGTCCTCCTCGTCGCTGTCCGCCTCCTGCTCGTCGTCCTCCTCGTCCGACTTCCCCCTGGTGGCCCAGCTGACCCGGTTCTCCTTCTTCAGGCGCCGCCGCGCGTTGGCGAACCAGGTGGAGACCTGCGTGAGGCTCATCTTGGTGATGATGGCGAGCATGATCTTCTCCCCCTTGGTGGGGTACGGGTTCTTCAGGTGCTCGTTCAGCCAGGCCTTCAGCGCGCCGGTGCTCTCCCGCGTGGCCACCTTGGCCACCCTGACCGGGTCCTCGACCACCCCCGGGCGGTACGCGGGGTAGAAAGGAGCGGCGCGCGCCAGCAGCGCGTGGTGGTAAGGAGACGTGGCCTTCAGCTCGAAGGCGCTGTTCTGAAAGAGAGAGAGAGAGAGAGAGAGAGAGGACGGTGACAGTCAGCACGTGCGCATCAAGAAGTGAAGCGATGAAGAGCGCAGGTGAAACACAAGGAGAGGTCATTAAGAAGTTTGCTGAAAATCTAAAAATAACGTCTTTGCATCCTTGATTTGTTTTTTTTTTTTAACGTGATGACCAATTTATTCCGTGAATGATCAACTCACCATGTGTGCGATGTGCCTGTGGGGCGGATACGGGATGAAGTTGTACCCCTGTAGTCCTGAGTATGTTATGGGAACTCCAGCTGCCATCGCTGCCAGATGCTGCTGCTGCTGCTGCTGCTGCTGCTGCGGGGTGTGCACGCCCGGCGGGCACCCCAGCACCGGGATCTGGTATCCAGCCGCCATGCCGACGCTCCTCTCCAGGAAGAAGTTGCCAAATCCAGTTTGCGAGGCGGGCATCTTTCCTGCGTCCCAACAACTGCGCGTGTGAGTGGCAGCGCAAACTCCCGCACCTATTTATACACACCCGAGGGCGCGAGGCGAGAGAGAGAGAGAGAGAGAGAGAGAGAGAGAGAGAGAGAGAGAGAGAGAGAGAGAGAGAGAGAGAGAGAGAGAGAGAGAGAGAGAGAGAGAGAGAGAGAGAGAGAGAGAGAGAGAGAGAGAGAGAGAGAGAGAGACTATTGACTGACACCTAGGCTCAAAAGACCTGCAGCTTTCACTGGAAACAAATCCCATCAAAGAAGCTCTCCGCTGTTCCTTTTAGCGTTTCGGTGGAGGTTAAATATGCACTCGGTCATTTCTGCAAGAAACTTGAGTTCCAATTCAAATGCAACAACTTGGAGAAGTGAATAGAGACTCGTTTATTTACAAGCTCCTCTATGAATTGTAAAAAGTGCCGCGATTCACTTTGCGATTTGGATAAAAGGCGCGTTGAGCAATTTACGCTCAAACCCGAAACTTCAAAAATGGCACGAGTGACACTTCAGATTTGCGAATATGTTAACATGTCGCTTGGTGTCACGACAGGGAAGCTTTGATGTGTTTTTATTTGACGTGTTTCTCACTCCTTGCGTCTCGCACTGATGCCGGAGAGCTTCGAAAAATCACCCGAATCCAGTTAGCAGCATCCCGCCAGTCTTCGTAGCTGCTTGTGACAATTTATTACCTCAAGATTTTAACATTTAGGGAATTGAATTAACAATCCAACAAATCAATAAATAAATAAATAATAATGAGCCAAAAAAAAAAAACGCTCGCGTAAAATTAAAGTTTTACGCACGCATATAAGTGGGGAACATTAGAGTAAGGGAGGCTTCAGTTTAACCTTTTTTTGCAAGTCTTTTAACAGATAATTGAAAAATCACAATGGGAACTGTCAGCCGCAGCCCAAACAGTCCTGGCTGAAGCTTTTTATTTGTTAATGTATCAAATGAATCCTAACAAAGTGCACCTTTCAATGTCAGAGGTCTTTGTCTTGAGTGTTTCGACCTCAGCAAATGCCTGAATGGCCCTAATTAAACCAAGTTAAGCGAAACAGGTGTTGACTAATGTATATGATAATTGTGAGATAACAGATGCTTTGCGTGCGTGCGCGTGCGTGGAGGAGGGTTGATCATGATGAGGAGATTACACTACTGTCCCTCTCTCATGGCCTTCAAAAGAAGCAGGTTAAGCTCGTGTGTTTGTGTTCAAAGGAGCTGCGTGGCTTCTCTTATCTCCTGCAATTTGACAGTTTTATCAGTAGTCTTAAAGGTGAGGTGCTGGTGTAGCAGCAGGGATTATTTTTAAAGTGGAAGCATGCTTCAGAAAGTTTCAAAACATTAAAGAAAGAGAAGGTGATTTTAGAATTTGTAGTTTATAAGTTAGCAGCAAAAAAAAAAAACTTGTGCAAAAAAAACTGTATTGGATAGGACAAACCTGCATGAATTTGTATGTATTTATCTGAACAGATTGTTTTGCATATGAGTATTAGTATTTTGAGTATTTTAAATACTAAAAAAAGCTGATTTTCATGCATCTGCCTTATATGACGCTGGACACATCCACCAATCTGAATTCTGCAGGATTGCATGCAAATGGTGCTAAATTTTATAAAAGATCTGACACAACATGGCCATGTTTGGAAAGTAACAGCTGAATTGTTGTCACCAGAAGTTGAATAATTTACTTCAAAACTCAAATTTGAACTAGGAAATCATTCAAGCATCAGCTAAATGAATAAAGCAACATTTTGATTCTTACTAAGCTTTAAATTACAACTTCCTCAAGTTGCTTCAGCCTCTGAGCTGAACGTTTTGAGCAATTTGATGCATTAAAGATTTCTTGTCATGAGACGTTGCCATGCATTATGAGCACATTGTTATAAAAACTGCACATTTGAATCTTGCAGGGATGTACGCTAACGAAATTGACCACACAGAAGAAATGAAAAAAAAAATAGGAAACTTAACTTACTTTTGATTGCATTTGAGTTCACTTTTTTGCATTTCCACTGAAAATGAAAAAAATGGATCCTTGTAGGTCTTCAAAACAAGATTTACTTTGAAAAAGGAAAGTTAAGTTGTAATGTATCTTTTTTGTTTTGTTTTGTTTTGTTTTGTTTTGTCTTGTTTTGTTTTGTTTTCCTGCTGTTTTTTCCTACTTTCTTATCAAGCATTGAACAACTGGCAGTTCCTCTGTTGTTCTTTTGATGCATTTCTGATTTTGGAGTTTGTTGTGAATTATGAGATTATAGCTCCTCATCATTTTCAACATCTCTCTCTCATGTTTCATCATTTGTGCCTCGTCGGATGGAAATCTGTGCATTGTAGACTTTACCAAAACGTTTAGTCACTAATGGAAAATGTTCTTTTAGCTTCTGTCATGTTCTAATTTTTAATTTCTGGATGTCCAAACGTTAGGAAAGAAAGCTGCTGGTAGTAGAAACAGTTTGAAAAAAGAAATGTGGTGGAGGAGGAGGAGGAGGAGGCAAGGGAGGAATTTATTTGGGTGGAGTTCACATGGCCTAAAGCAAATTTGTACAAGAGCAACAATGGGCCGACTACAGAGCAAAGAGAAAAAGGGCTTATGGCATCAGGAGTCGACATCTCGCAACACAAACAGCTCAGGGCCGCAGCTTTTGTCGACTTTCTTTTCATTCTCTTGCTCCTCTGGCGGCTCAGCCTCGGAGCAGGTGCTGGTTCTGCTCCGACAGGTTTCTGCTTCCCGTGTTTGCTGTAAGGATGTCGGTCGTTTACGGGACAGGAAAGAAAATGCCCGAATACAAGACGATTGTCCCTCAGCACCCAGACAGATAAGAGCAGAGAGGATGGAGTGATCTTCATTTCTGATAACAGTCGAGCTTCCAGGCCTCCTTCAGTTTGCTGCATATTCCACGTTTCAAGTGGCTCAGCACGCTGCCGAGTCAGTGGTGTGTGGAGCGGGGTCAGGACGACAGGCCGAGCTGCCGCTTCAGTGAGAGGCCGTCCCCTACCTGCCCGTCGACAAAGGAACTAAACATGCAATTAGAACAGCTGGTGTGAACAAGACGACTGAAGCTCAGAGAGAATCCACAGAGTCAGACACCTTCGGCTTGTTAGTTGAGGTTGGATGATGCTTAGAATAAGGAGAAAGTCGAGAGAAACTCACTGAAACCAGATGAGTGTTGTGTGAATTAGTTCTGCAGGAAACAGACCAAGATATTACATTTATAGTCAATAACATTTTTTTAATCTCCTTTTCTGCATGCGATCATGTTTGATAAACTCTGATCTGTTGTTGAGAAACTCTTTCTGACTCTTTAGTCCACAAGGTCAAGGGTGACGCTCTCATTTAAACAATACTTGATCGGCCCCACTCAAACCTTACATACATGAGGGAACATGACAGATAAAAAGTTGTATACCCTTAAGATGAAATTGAATCACAGTACTATAAAACAATGGGTTGACACACCATCAATCATCATTATAAATCCATAAACAATCATAATCATATTGTATTTTATGATGTATGCTTCAAGTGTTTACCTATAATTGTTAGTTTTGAGTAAATTTAAAGAAAATGTTAGACAAATCAAATCCAAACAGCATAAAAAAGATGGTTTCAAGCACTTACAAACACTTTAATTCAATCCAAGTTTGAGGATATTTCAAGATTGAGTTATTTGTTTGGTAGTCAATAAACATCAGTATTTGGCAATTGCATATTATAAAGTGTATTATAAAGTAAGTCAAAAATTTTCACTGAAAACTGTTCCAGAAAAGAGTATATTGAGATAATTTCAAAAACACAATTTTCCTTGAATATTTTTTTATGTGCATGATCTTTATGTTTATATAAATGTTTAGTTTTTTAACTCTTTAAAAGGGAAAGGAAACATATCTGGTACATTTCCTCAGTTATTTCATTTTCTATCCCTCTTTGCCCACAAAGGATTAATCAATATTGTGAATATGTGACAAATCGTGCCTTTTTTTTTGTCCACACTTCTGTCATTTTGGCTTTTTGCTTCATAAGGTGTTGAAAGGTGCTCGGAGACTTCGATATGTTTGTCTTTGAAAAATGTTCACATTATTATCAACAACATTAATATTGAATGAAATGAGTTGGAGTCTATAAAATTAGACAAAACTCAGAATAAAACTGTCCCATCTGACTCATTTTGGATTTCCACTGATAAAATATCCACCAAAGTGTAAAAGTAAATTCGACGAAGAGCTGAGAGTCAATGGACGACGGTACTGCGAAGCCTCCGAGCAGAATTCCTGTGTTCCTCCCTAATGGGATTTTCCTGGGGCAGCGGCACAAATGGAGAGATGTCGGCAGAGTGTGAATGTTATCAAGCGCTCCCACCTCCTCACTATCTGTCCCCCTCTTCCCAGACCCCCTTCCACTCTTTGTCCTTTGTCATTGCTCTTATCAGGACCACTCTATCATTCTTTCAAAATAGTCGTGGCACTGAAACCGCTTGCAAATGTAAGTGTGTCTTTGTGTGGGGGGCCGTGCCGCGGCCCGCCCCTCCGCTCCCTCCCGGGCTCGGCCTGATTGACGGCCCTCCGCTGGGTGAGTGACAGGCGGCGTTGGTTAAACTGTGATGGCCTGCGCGACAGCTGCTGCTGCTTCTTCTGCTGCTGCTATCTTCCCTGGTGTGTGTGTGTGTGTGTGTGTGTGTGTGTATGTGTGTTTGCATGCCAAGGGGCCCCCAGGATCCTTCAGCTGGAGGCCCGGCCCAGTTTGCGGCAGCCTGGTCGGAGGGGGTCCCCCCGGTGTGCTCGTCGTTGCAGATCAGCTTGTTATCTCGCCGCGGCCCGCTCCGCCGCTCCAGCTGCAGGTTTCCTCCGCACGTCTGTACAAGACGGAGGGAGGCGCTTCTTCGGCGCTCCGGGGCAGGACGGCCGACCGAGCTGGTGATCGAGCCAAAAACAAGCTGTTTCCATCTGATAAAGTCAAACAGCAGTTCTAAGCGTGCTGGTATGATGAACCTCTGAACACATTTTTACATTTTTTATCTCCTTGTATAAGAATTCATCCTTCAAAGAGCAAAAACCTAAACTCGAAAGCAGGAGTGTTGAACTCAGTTCAGTTCAAGATCTCAAAAACAGCAATACAACTATGAAATGATTATATTGTTCGTCAGTTTGTCTCAGGTTTATGTGAAGGTCAGCGTCAGGTGTCCACGTCAGAAATATCAAGATGAGCTTTGTTTCGAGGAGCGACCGTACCGAGAAGATCAAGTGCAAACCGATCTGCCAAAGAGTTTCCCTCCACTAACCGTGGCGAAATTTCTTCCTGAAATTTCTACGTGCATCACTGCTGTGTTAAAGATGTACTGAATCAGAAACAGCAGGTACTTGATAGAAAAAATGGCTGCCATTTTAACATTTTGCATCAGGCCGGTTGGCTCCTCTATCGGACCCCTTTTAGCCCGCAGGCTGCACGTTTGACACCGTTACTCTAAAGTTAGAGGTATCTATGAATGTGCTGTACTAATCGGCATTTTGTATTAAAACAAAGGCGACATGTTGCTTATTGAGTCATTAGTTTTTATCAAATTACAACTAAAATTTGAATGACTTGTATTTATCATTTCCTTTTATTATGAAGATTTCATTGTATTTAAGCTGTGTTTACTGCCCAGTGTAATACTGAAGACAGTGCTTTCTGCTCCATTTGATTACAAGCTGTGACCTTTATAAACTTCATAATTGGATCAGCATGTCCCGGCATGCTGCTGAAAGCAGAAATCACCGCAGTGCAAAGACTCCTCGCCTGTGGAAGATCTGTGCGACTTCAGGAATCATGAACCTTGGTGAAAATATCTGTTGGTGTTTTTTTTTTAACACAACGCTCATTTGTTTGTGTATTTTGGCTCATCTGAATAAAATGAATATATGTAGGGTGTTTATACAACTGTAAAATGGGTCAGTTCTGACAGTAAGTAATCCTCTACATTAATAAATTAAAAGAAGTGTGAATTCAACTCTTCATATCATCAAACTAACCTTTGTATCGTTTCTGCAAGATTTTGTGTGCATTTTTCATCAGCAGCATTTTTCTGCTGAAATTGATCATATTTTTGCTTCACATTACAATAAACGAAACAGAACCGGCTCAGTTTTCTGCATCAACTTCAAAGTCGAACAAAGTGAAGTTGGTGCGTCTATTATTTTCCCCCGGCGGCCTCACAGAGGGCAGCTAATGAGGTTATTGGGCATCTGTGACGTGACATCTACATTTTGGCCTATTTGTGAAACAATGGCGACAAGGAAGCCCGGGACATTGGGCCCTGTGTTTTCCAACTCGAAATAACAAAGCCGAGCGGCGGCCGGCGGGAGGCTGTGCTCTCATGGAAATGAGCAACCGGACCAACAATGTAGCGCCTAATCTCTTCAGAGAGAGGAATCAGTTACACAGCAGTATGCACCCCTCAATGCTTTTCATTAGAGTCAGCGTGCTATTGAAACTGTTACTCCACACACACACATGCATTCGTGCACGTTCTCTCTCTCTCTCCCACACACACACACCGCCCTCGTGTGTAGCCACAGGCCTTACTCACACATGCACTAGATACAAGGTGTCCGCCCCCCCCCTCCCAAAACAACAGAAGGGTTGAAATAAGTGGGGCAGAGGGTGGTATGGGGGTGCAAGGGCCTCAAAGCATGGGATTAGAGTTAATGTGCCCTCCCTGGGTTATAATCTCTTCAGAGGGGGACTTTGTTTGAGGGGCTTGAGGGCAGTAAGATAAGTATCTATTACAACCCCCCCTCCTCCTCCTCCTCCCTCGCTCCCAACATCTCCGCTTCAAAAATGAAGCACAAAAACACTTGGCCGGGTTCCCCTCTGTGTCGTCTGATATCCAGGACCCGAAAGCAAGTGCTGCCCTTTTCAGCTAATCAGGAATTAGGGTCTAAAAGCCTTATGGAGTGTTAGCAGGGCCCATATTTACTCCATCTGTGGCCCTCAGAGTCAGGTAGTTAAAGTGAGATCAAAGGCGGCTTTAAGAAAACAGCATTACTGTGGAGGAAGAGGAGAGAGAGAGAGAGAAAAAAAGCTTTATTACAAGTTGGAGGAGCGACCGAGAGATTTGATCAATTCAGAGTTTGAAAAAAAAAAAAAAAAAAAAAAGTGAGGCACTTTTTAAAACTTGGTTTTAATTCCAAAATATCTCCATTGTATAAATATTGTGCAAAAATGTAACGACGGCTGAGATACGATCACCTGAAACACAAAGTGTAACAAAGAGCACTGAATAAAAAACAAGAGCTAAGTTTTTTTTTTTTCCCCGCATCAAATCACAACAATGAACAGTGAGAAAGGCTTTACAGCTGGCAGAATAAGAAACAATATCGTAGTGCATTTTGTTTTTCTCTTTTGCAAAAAAGTTCTCAGGCACTTTGTAACAGACAAATCAAGAGCAATCACTCCGACATGAGAATTTCACTGGAAAAATGTTCAAATTAAGCAGCAGAGCCAAACGATCTCTGCTCAAACTCAAGTTGAAACACTCAAAAAGGTTTTAAATCAATTAAAATTCTGCAGGAATGATGTCATTCATCATTCTACTTAGTTTAAATCATGGAGGAATTCTACCACGGCAACAAAAATCTGAATCCACAAAATGAAAGAGTTCCTTATAAATGTAGCATTAATGCCAGATTCAGAAACATTTCCTTCATCTTGAACAGAAGCGACTCGCTCCTCTCTCATCAGGAGACTTCGGGATATTTTCACAGCTCAGTTAGCTCGTTTTAAGGCCGACAGAAAAACAAATACTGCAGTTTATGAGAGAAACAGGGATGCACTGACGCCACACTGCGCTTTACGATTTCTTAGTAATGCATTCAAAACTAGTGGAATCACATATTTATACCTTCTGCCACGGTAAGGCATGCAGCTCCAACATTTGGTCATTAACGTCCATTAACACTTGAAAGCTTAAAGAAACACTTCAGCATGAATATCTTCAATACACGCACGGACACAGAGATGTTTGCAATTAAAACCTGCAGCACCCGTTTCTTCACCGAGCAAAATGAATGATATGTGAGAGTGTGTGTGTGTGTGTGTGTATGTCACATATACACACTTCAATGCGTCAATGCGTGTGAAATTAAGGACAAAGTGTTTATTTTTTCCCTCAGCGGGAGAACTTCCTGGGTCTGAAGGGAGGGAGGGCGAGCTGATGGGACGCCGTCCTCTCCTCCTCGATGGGGGCCAGCTCCTCTGCCGAGCCCCACTTCTTCTTGGAGTGGAACAGCGACGCCAGCTTCCTGTTCCTGTTCCGCTCTCTGGCCTGAGTCACCTGGAAGGCTGCAGCCAGCAGAACCAAAAGTTACGGGAAAGGTGGGAAAAATATAGATACGAGGGGGAACACCCTCAGCAACAACCGTCAAACATATTTAAGATCAAAATTTTAAGGTTTAGTGACTTTTCATTTTCTATATTTGTAAAAGGAGTTGCGTGTAATTGATCACTGATTTTATCGGAGGAACTCACTCAGGTCACACTCGTCCGCCGGACCTTCTGCTTCTTTGGGGTGTGGATTCAGGTAATAGCAGGCCAGATGGCCGCTGTAGTCCCGAACGTTTTCTTTGGCTCCTGAGAAGACAGCAGTGAACTTCAGCTAAAGAGGGCGCCACGAAAACATCTCTCTGCTGCGTCTTCGACTGACTCAATGCACCCTCTGGTGGCTCAAACCTGAACTGCACATGACAGATTTTAGTCAATAGATAAGCAGCAATTTATCACAATCAAATTCCGAGTCTCGTTTTGTCTCATTCTGCTTATGACATCTATTTTGAAATTATATAAAACCTTACATATTGCACCTTTAAGGAAGAGTTTATAATATAAAAATAAACTTAGCAATCAAGTTATACTTTTTTAACTAAATGATTTCTTTTTAAATCCCCATAAATTCAATTATGTAAACGACTATATTGACCTTTGATAGAAAATTGTATATTAAGTGAAGCCAAAAAACAAAGAGCTTTTTTTTTTATAAAAAGTTAATTATGTTACATTGTAGCATTTTTTTTTTAGAACAGTTCATCAAACCTAATTAGTAACACATCTTTTATGCACTTTAGTGCAAACCAAGAGCTGCACCATATAATTAAAAAACATTAAACTGGTTTTAATTTTGTGGAAATAAAATTATTCAAAATATAAAAAAGGGGGAAAATTATATACATAGAATTTCAAAATAGATCAAAGTGGAACTTATTTCTAAAGTAACTTAAAAGACAAATTCAGATGAAAATAATGTAAAAGTTCAAATAAATGGGGCAACCAAACAGTTATCAGAAAATATCAATATGTGAAATACATACTAAAATAAAAGACCAAAACACAATTTATGGGTTTACGAGAATGGTTTCAAATAAAATGTCTATACATTAAACTGACCGTATGTCTGTACCAGCAGGTCAAGCATGTGTTGGTGGCCGTGTAGCGCTGCGATATGTAAAGGTGTGTAACCCTGCAGGACAAAAAACACTCAACGTGAGGCAAAAAGCAGAAACACAGAGCAGAAGACGATACGTGTGTGTTCTGAACTTCCTCTCAGGTCCGTCAGTGAAGCCTCTGCGATCTCATTACCGACACATGAAGGACTACAAGAGTGCAACTTTTCCATTTTCACTTGAGCGGAGAAAAGCTTGAGGACTCACCCCCTGGAGGTTCCCAGGGCCCGGCACAGCCAATGAAAACAGCAGGGCGAAAAAATACACAAATTAGCAAAGGTTATGGAAACAGCAGATAATGATAAAAACATAATTGGATGGTAATTCGCTGGAAAATTGCAGAGTTGTAAAAAGTTGCGCATGTGGGCACATGGCCGCTCTGTTTGGGCAAACAATTAACGTGACATGACGTGATTTATTAGCGGAGGAGGGCTCCCCGCGGCCCCGCAGCCCGTGCCGCGGCGATTCATTTGCACAGCTGGATCTTCGCAGCGATCATTAAGGGGACGGACGGGAGCGGGCGCCGGCGCCGGCGCCGCGCCGTACTGTACAAACCCACCGGCGCCCCGCGCAGGCCCGGGTACTCACGTGCTGCAGGAGGAAGAAGAAGAAGAAGAAGAAATCAGTGACTGAATAAAACCAAACTCAACCCCTCTCCCAGTTCTAAACAGCAAATGGTATTAATACTACGTGGATCACCGAGTGTGTTTGGTGACTTAAAATGACGGGATGCGTCGCCCTGTCGGTATTTAGAACCGAAAAGATCCACATAGCTCACAGGAGTGTTGAATCTCCTGCACACTTGTCACATTCACAGTTTATTAGCTTTTTCAGTTCATAAGAGTTACTGTGATTCAGATTTGATGAACAATCTTGGATGAATAAAGCAGTGCGCACCATTTATTTTAAACACACACTCTTTGTGTATCCTGCATTCAACCTCTTCATAAATCAAGATCTCTTCGCCAAAAGTCCAAGAAATAGTTCATTTTTGAAGGGTTTTAAAATGTGTTCGTTAAGAACCTGCATGTGCGTCAAGGTTCTAAAAGCAAAGAGAAGAAAGTGGCGGTGCGCTCACTGATTTGGTGTTGACGTCAGCTCCGGCGTTCACCACCAGAGCCGCCATGTCCTGGTTGCCGTGCTTCGCCGCCCAGTGCAGGGCTGTCTGTTAACAATAAGGGAAAGAGGCGTTATTAATAACACATGCCCCAGTCGGCCGCCGCGGCGTCATTACGAGCCGGGTCCGAGCCGAGCGGGCCAGCTGTGCACAGGAGGGGGGGAGGAGGGATGGAGCGCCGGCGAGAAGGAGGGATGGGGAGATGGTTTCCTGCCATCTAACGGAGCCTAATTACAAAACAACACAGCGCTGTGGCCACGGCGGGGGGGCCGGCCGCCTGTCGCCGGGGGGAAGATTGATGATGTTGGTGTGACCCGCAGAGGGGAGACCCACCCAGACATCAGCGCCGTACTGTCAGCGGCGCGTCAGGGAAGGGAAAACCTTTGGAGATACACCCGGCGCGACGCGAAAATAACAAAACGCCCGACTCCAGAGGGCCAACGGCGAACCACCTGTCGGGCCGCGACCGCGCGATTATGGGCCATCAACAGGTGAGAGCGGCAGTGACATCTGTCCGAGCTGCAGGGTGACCCCGAACGCAGCGAATCAAACAGGAACCATTTGAGAATTACGTCTTAGCTGCAGATGGCAAAACAAACATCGCCTCAGTTTCCGCCGCTCAGAGGAAAGTAATGGAGTATCTTTAAATGTTCCTCCGCTCACGCCAACCTTTCAAGTAATTTTGCTTCACATGAGCATTTTATTCTGCTGACCTTTTACTTTGATTAACTGCATCTGAAGACATTTTGAGCACTTTCTCCGCCTCTCGTGAGTCAAACTGCTTTATTGCTTCTTTTGATTCAGTTACAGTAAAAGCATCAAAACAGTTTGTTCATTTGTTGCAGCTTCAGTTTGGATTTCAAAGTCATCAGGTTACATGATAAATGTTTGAAAGTCGCTTACTGTTCTCCAAATTCAGTTTTAAAAGAAATTCATATTGATTCAAATATATAACCCAGGCAGATTCTGTTTTATATTTACAAATGATTCGGCATCTGACTCTAAACTAAACAAACCGTGTCTGTGAGGAGTTTGCATGTTCTCTCTGGGTTTCCAAGAACTTTTTCAGTTATTTGATCAGAGTATTCCTGTACATTTACCTATATAAAGACTCATTTCATTAAAATAGGCATTAACGACTTCATTTGTCTAATTTTATTCCAGAAGTTGAAGCTTGACTGTCTGTAGCTTTGACTGTGATTTTGACTTTGTGTATTTTTAGCGTCATGTTGGGACACGGTCCTGCAGGAAGCTCAGTACAAAGACGGGGGTCACATGTTGACTTTTTGCACGTCTCCTCCAGACGAGCTAATGCTAACTATGCTAATTACGCACAGCAAACTCGTCCTGCAGCCTCAGACAGAAAAATCTCCTCTGTCCACTGAAAGGACGGAGGAGCTGCTGCGTGTCTCTGCGCGGCGTGTCGGGAGACAGATTGTGATCGATGCCGTTTGACCGGAGCGTCTCCGTCTCTTTTGTCTGTCTGCTGTCACATTCTGAGACGGATTGGCCGCAGCGCCGTTTGACGGGCGGCTCGGCAGGTTCCCCCGGTGGGCGGGAGTGATGGACGAGGCCGAACAGGATGCTGGGTATAACTCCCCCCCCCCGCTCCAAACCGCCCTCATGTCCGATCAGTCAGGGGAGTCAAGTAGGAAGTGGCAGCTGAAGACGACTCGACACGGACACGAGACACACAAAGGCCCGTCTCCCCTCGCAAATGTGGAGCGAGACGGAGTGGAGTGATGGGCTAATGATGTACTTACAAACTGCGGCGCAGAGGAAGTCCGTCACGGCGGGAGCGGAGTCCCGGGTCACCAGGAGAGCGGGAGCAGACGGGGGAAGAGAAGCCAGATTTGGGATTTAGAGGTGAGATAACCTGTGTCCTGCCTTCACTTTTAAGTGAGTTTACCTCCGAGGGACTGTTTGAGGAGCATAGCTATAAGTCCACCTGATCCCCGCAAACATTCGGTCGGAACAGGAAACACTTAAGTCCTCCCAGGATGAGGAGTAATCCCTCCAGTCCTGCTCAAACATGTGCTTCACGGGCCGCCATGCGCCGGGCGCAGATCTGATATGACGACTTCTGCTTCTTAAAGACGGAAACCCCGAGAGTGTTTGGCGACTTTTTTCACGCTCTCGGTATCTCCGCACGTCGTCTGTCGAAAGTCATCCGCCTCCGCCGAGCGGGGCGAGGACGAGGGCCGGAGAGGGGGGGGCATCAAAGGAGCCCGAGGGGGACTTAGCACCTTCCCAGGAACACAACCGCCATTGTTCTACAATTAATCCCAGCCTGCTCTATTACTTTCAGATTATCTTTAAGTGGGTGAAGTCTTTGTGGGGCAATAAGACTCTCCTTAATCCCCCCCCCCTCCCGCCCCCTCCACCCCCCTCTCCCCGTTGCTATCTTGTCCGGGTGGAGATGGCTCAGGGGCTTAGGGGCTACTCTTAGAAGGTGGTCCGCCGCGGCCACAGGACGGTGTGAGAACCGTGACACAGGGGAGGGACAACAAACATGAGCTCAAATCTCTAAAGCGCACAGGGAGACAAATAAAAGGATTTAGGTTGTCAGGGGGGGGCACAGGAGCTAAAAAGCTATCTTTCATAATCCTTTTGATAGTGGACCTTTGAAATGCGCGATCTGGGTGTTTTAACACGAGGTTCTCAGAACGCTATTAAGGGGAAAAATGGCGGCTTGTGAAGAGTTACGCAAGCAAAACGCAGGTCTGAGAGGGAGGGGTCGCCTGATTCGGAGAGAGAACTTGTAAAAAGAGTAAAGCAAAAAAAAATAAATAAATAAATAATGGGAGTGAAGTTTGGATTTGAAGAGGAGGTACAGAAAGACGTGATGTGGATGAGACTCACCCCCTGCGAGGAGAGGAGGGGCCACGGTCACAGCCAGGAGCCGCCATGTGTCAAAACAAGAGGGGGGCAAACTTCAGATCCCGCCAGATATCACATCAGCAGCAAATGCAACAAGTTTCATGTCCGCGTCAAATACTCACCGAGGTGAAGTCCTGGTGGGATCGCAGCAGAAAAAACAAGTAGAGAAAATAAAATCAGTGAAATGATTCATCGATTGATCAGTTACAGCTGCTTTCTCTGTAAAAGACATCTCCCTCAAGTCAGAAATCCAAGTTTTGACAAATCTGAGAACTTTTTTTGCAAAGTGTTTTCCAAAGCTATGACTTCGGGCCTGACTGACAAAATCAGAGACAAATTAGTGGAAGCATCCTTTTTCATAGAAAATCTTCAACAGTAAAAGCAGCCTGAAAATTCGGAGTTCTGCAGAATCTAATATATTTGGAGAATGTTGGTTCTCAAACTGGAATTCCCCCTTCAAGAGCGAGATCGGAGGGGTTTTCTACCTTCTTGTTCGCCAGCGATGGGTCCTGCCGGAGCAGCTGGGACAGGTCAGGGACTCGAGCGCCGGCGGCAGAGTAGATCCACTCTTTCTCTATCGGGTCCAGCTGTCACATACACACACACGCACACAGTGCTGAAAGTCACACAACATTTCCTATAACCGACCAAGTCGCAGCTAGAGACATGATGACGCTGAAAAGTGGAAATGTTTATGGTTTCACTTCTCTCAACATCTTCTCCTCAGTGATGGCAGATGTGTGTAGTCATACGGTAGCAGTGTTGGGAATAACACAATGCTGCCCAACACTGACTAATGATCATTTGTGGACCTAGCTGACTTTAGCTGGTTCTTTAATGAAGAGCTAACAACCACATTTTAGAGCATCTTCCTCCTCTAATGTGTCTCTGCAATAATACAGACACATGAACATTAACAAGATGGGGACGATTAAATATAACTTTGGCCAAATAATGACTTTTATGTGCAGTAACTAGTACAGAAACTCTACTTTTTACTGCAACACAGCAAAAAGCGGACTCACAGCGACGGCAGCGGAGCCCATGCTGCCCGTCGACTCCTCATCCTGCTCCGACTCGGACTGAAACACAGAAAGACAGAAGAGCGAGTCAAGACGAGAAGCCGGAGTGCATCAGTCAGAACGCTCACGCAGCGTTACGGAGCATCACAGGAAAACACACACTCCGTTTCACGCGCCGGTCGCACCGCTGTGAGGTTTTCCAGCCAACGAGTCGTGATCAAAGGGCGTCAGACAGATCGGGAGGTAATGAAACGGCGAGGCAGAGGTGACGTGTTCACACGCAGGCGGGGGGGGGGGGGGGCGATGAATGACAATCCAATTAACAATTAGCCAAAAAAAACAACGCGCTCGCAGTCAGGCCATGTGTTTTTGTCACTGTGGAGTGAGAAAGCAGTGAGGGCAGCCTTCAAGCAGTGTGTGAAAATGTCATTTTGGCTGATTTATGTGAGAGGGGAGGAGAGGAGAGGAGAGGAGGACACCCCCCCCCCCCCCTTCTGAGGACTTGATTGCAAATTGTTCTCAGATCACATGGAGACATGATGTTAAAACACTCGGCTCTTTCATGTCTCGGGCACAAACTGTCACACGTCAGCGCGCGGAACATGAAAAGTGGTGGGACGGTATTTATCCAGCCCATTACGCTCTGGCTCGCGTCGGTTCTTTCAGTTTTTGGTGGAGGCCGACGTTCGCGCCCAGGAAACAAAATAACAGTGTCGGGAGAAAGTGGCGAGGGCCAGCTGATTCTAATGGAAACCCTGCTTCTACAGAAACAACGCCTGTTTTCACTGTCATTTAATATTCTCATACTTTCCAAAACAAAAGTCTATTTTTTTTTTCTGTTTTTTTCCAGTTCTAAGTTTAGGGTTTGAGGTTCCTCTGCGTGGAGTTTGCATGTTCATCCTATGATTAGAGACACTGTGGAGAATCTGTGCCTCACAGCTGCAGATGTGTTGCATTTCATGTCACAATGCATGAATGAACTAAAGCTCACGTGTGAGCCGACAAGACTTCTCTTGAAGACGAGCGTGTCAGAGGAGCGTGTCCCTGCTCTGAATCGGCCCCCCCCCCCCTTTTGTGATCGCTATCTGGTTCACTCTCGGCCGTGTCACAGATATCACGGCCATTAACCGTCTTTTCACCCGTCGGCTGTGTGTAGTTACATCTCTGACACGGTTTTTTTTTTTTTTTTTTGTCTGGCGTGTATGAAATGCAGCGACGGACTCACAAAGGAGCCGTCTTTCCTGGGACTTTGCGTCAGTTCATGTTGAAATCAGACACGCTTGGAAGAAGACAAAAAACAAAACATGTCTCCCACTGAACCTTTCCCATAAAGCTTTGAAAAAGTAACCAATGAAATTAAAAAAAATAAATAAATAAAACAACTTTAGCCCCAGTTAATTGTATACAGGACCCCATCGTACTTCATGGATCCGCTGCGCCGGCCATCGGGGATGAATTCCCATCTCTCTAATGGGCCCGAATGATTATTCTCTTCCTAATGAGGCCCAACATGTTGCTGCTTTACATAATAACAGGCAGCTTAATTTCTATGCAGATTCTGGTCCCTGACTGGTCCTCCTCCCCTCACATTCAGCTGGCACACTGTGGGGTAAAAGCGGGGTAATTTGCACAGCACCACCTGGTGGCAGAAGGAGGAACTGCTTCAGTGGGACGGAGATTTAAGTCACAGTAACTTATAAACTAACACTTAATCTGAAATTCCAACGTAGAATAGTCATGTAAATATCTTTCAGGGCAAGAACATATCCACTCTTTACGAATACACTGAGCCCATCTGCACAGCAAAATGAGTGCTCAGGCATGGAAGAGATTCAGCTTGGATCAATTATGAAGGAGCATTAGAATTATTAGCATCAGATGAAGGAAGTTTGTAAACATCTTAAAAACTGTTGTTCAGATTGTGACGGTGAAATATGGCGCATCCATTAACCAGATACTAAAAACACTAATGCTGTGTTTGATCTAGTTCTAAATTATATTTAGAAGGGAATTAAAAAAACACCTGTACTTTGGTGAATATTAAATTTGCTGTATCATTACAAAAATAATCATGCATAGGTACCAGTATCAGTAACAGTATTTTACTTCCCTTAAGTTCAACTTTTGGTTAAAAAAAATCAAAAAAGAACTATAATGCCTTTATTATTACCGTTTTAAAGGGTAGGCCATGTTCTACAGGAGGAAAACTTATTTACGGATTTGAATCTTTGCTTTCCATCATGTTGCAGTTGTGCCGTCGGTTTGCTGCAATCGGTGGTTTATTATTAATGAGCCTTTAAAAAAGCTAAATTTACATTTTCTTTTCAACTCTGTTGGTCCGACCCACAATCACAAAGGTAACCAACGGCAACCCTTAAAGGTGCTCATTAGGCTTCGAGCATCTCCGAGAATGAAGCGTGAGCGGCAGGATCTGAGGGGCTCAGCTCATCAGATTTGAACACCAGTCCTCCCACCTGGCAGTGTGTGTTCCCGCGTGTATAGTTACACAGCTAACTGTCTTTTTCACCCCCGCTGCTCATATGCTGGGACCCGATCCAAAACCCGACGATCCATCTCCAGAGAGTCTCCCCTGGTAAATAAAATGTCACACACAAACATTCAGTTGGGTTTTTTTTTTCTGCCGTTCACCATCTGGGCGTGGACAGATAATGTTTCCTGTGGCGGCGGTTTCAGATGAAACGTGTGTGAGGCGGACGACGCTGCTGCAGCAGCAGCATAACACACATTAAACCTCGGATTAAATACACACGTTTATAGCATGAACAATATGTAGAAGGACATTCGGGGGATTACTGTGCATTAAACCAGGAGCACATAGTGTTCATTTTCACAACTGGAGAGCGCTCGTGTGCATTAGTTTTAACCAGCTCCGTGCATTTAGTCAGATTTAAGCCCTTTGACCTTCTCTCTGGTCTGACAGTGGCGAACTTCGATTTGCAGCAGCAAGAGGAGCTTTATTCGCCCTCGCCCACAGCGTCCCTCTGTGTAAACTGTCTCTAGACGCAGAAACAGAGACGGCCTTGTCTGGAGATAAACGCCTCCCTGGCATAAAGAGTAAACATGGGGTTCAGTGTGAGTTCCAGCTCACGCTTTGCTTCTGGCCTTTGACAGAACGGCGGGATGATTCGGAACTGACCTCCACGGCGCCGTCGGAGTCTCCCGCCGACGCCGCCTCGTCCTGCCGGGGAGGAGGCGCGGGGGCGCCCGCCGCCACCTCCCACTGCCCGGCGGCGGCGGCCGTCCTGGCCGGACTCGGCTGTCTCGGCTGGGGCCCGCCTCCGCCCTGAGGTCTGGCGTCTCGCTCGTGCAGCAGGTGTCGGTATTTCTTTTTCAGGATGAGGTACTTCTCACCCTGTGACGGACAGACAAACAGCACAACGCAGCTCTATGAGGCAGGGAGGAGGCATGTTCGGCTCTGTTTGGAGTTTGCATGTTCTTCCTTTGCCCAGGTGGGTTTTCATGTGAAAAATTTTATCCTCTCATAATCCCAGGTTTGAAATAAATTTCATCCTGTTAAATCTTGAATCCTGCCTTTTTGCTTTTTGTGTGCCGCTTCACTTCACCATTCCTGCATGTAGCATATTTTCCAAACTGTAATTGCATCAGAAATACAAATGAAATCATAATAGAAAAGAATAAATGCAGGATAAAAGCAATATGTGGCTCTGATCACAGATATTGACTCCATCCCAAAAACGACCTCTGAAGGATCATCAAACTCTGAAACGCTTTTGTATTCAGAAATTTGTGGAAGTTTTCAAATCAGACCTGACATATTTTATAATGTAATCCAAGTTTAAACGGTGCTATTCTATTAATATGTCACTTTTATTTCACAATGGTGCAACAATAAACTTCATTTTCAAGAAAAAAAAGTCTGAATAAATAAGTTTAAAACAGAATAAAAAGTGACTCGTGCATAGTGAATTTAAATCTTCAAGGTGACCGGCAGCGGGAAAGACACAAACATGGACCAAGGTCTTCGTTATCTGCTCACAATAATGTTTGCTGAGAGTTCCTTACAACATAATGTTAACAGAACGCAGCGCAAATATGAAGGATTAAGTTTTAGCGTTTCTACAGCCGAATCTCAGATGAGAGGATCTGCAGTTTTATCTCAGTGTAGTCTGAATGTAATGCAAATCGTTTAAAAAAAAGACACCAACCACCAGTTTAGTCAACATCTTTCAAAGTTGTCTGCACTTTTAGATTCATGTAACATTGAACAGGTTCAGCCTCAATAATCTGCAGAAAGATTACAAACGATGCACTACATACACTTTACATCTGGATACACTTTTATACAGATGCTGTTCTCATTAAGTTTGTCTTTTTGTTTTCTAGACTGCGGTCTTAAACTTCAGGGACAGAAATAACCAAATTAGCCATGACATCTTTTGGATGTTTTGCTTATAATATCATGCATTATTTAGAAATATTAGTTCTCATGCAGATGCATTAATGCTGCTGTATTGGATGGTGTCACATTGCAATTTTATTTTCGTTTTGAGTGCAAGGTTTTTAACCATCAGTACTCTAAGGACAGAGCCAAAGTGTTTTTTTTTAAAGTTCCACCTCCTTTTCAGTGAGTCCGAACATCTTTGTTGCATAAACCGAGAAGCTGCACTTTCGTTTCTTTTATCCAAGCTTCCATCAAATGTATATATTCATATTTTTCAAGTTGTGAGTGAAATTCACATTAGGGTTCTAGTCTTTTGAGATTTTATTTCAAAAAGACGTCTGAAGGATAATGGAAGCTGCTGCTGAGTTAAACTGCTTCTGACATTTAGTGTACAAAGTCTGTGTCGCGTAATACTGAAGAGAAAGACATGAGAGCAAAGGAAAAAAAATAAACGTCAAACCACGTCTTTAAGAGAAAGGGAAAATCTAGTCAATATGTGAAAATACTTAATAAAAATACTTTCCAGAGGCACTCAAAGTTCAGCGGCCGTCTCCTGGGAGAAACCAGTGGGTACAGTCAAACTAAACACATCAACCCACTCCTCCAGTCCCAAACAGTTTAAGTGATTCTTCAATGGAAAACGTACGTTTTCCTGTTTATAACTCAGCGCGGAAGAATGATGGCAGGGAAATCCGTCACACGGAGCTTTTTTCCCACAAAAGGTAAAAACATTTCGAGCGGCTCACTCACATTTTCTGACTTCACCACAGCGATGCGGTCGATGATGAGCTTGAATTCCTCCCTGTATTTAGCTGCAGAGGAGAAAACTGGAGGTCAGCGCAGGAAACTTAATATGTAGCTTTGAACTGAAGACATTTAATGATCAATGTGTGTGTTTAGCACCAATAATATGAGCAGGGAATGAAAGAAGGAGGAAAGAATGCAGAACTCAGCATTGATGTTGTGAAAAACTGAATGGAAACGGAATTTTCATTTTTCCAATGCTTTTTAAATTGAAACAGAGTGTGAGTTCACGTCATCCGTGACCAACTCACTTTGGACAGGTTTGATCTAAAACATCAGTTTTAACTGTGATATCTACGACATGAATATATTTCCTCTTATGCAGTGGAGGGAGTCACTCAATGTAAAGTAACTGTGTGACCATCATGCCTCTACTATAGTGAAGAGGTACAGTATGGCTGTTATGTAATCAGTTTCCGGAGTTTTCTTCATCTTAGGTGGAGGAGCAGGACGTTATGTACAGTCAGAGAGCTGCACAGCTGCTGTCTCTCTCCGTCTTCCTCACTGAGCTGTCTGTTACCAACAGCATTAGTCAAAACTACACTCCCAACAGTTACTATTTCCCTAAACTCCTGTTTACTGCTGGAGGCAATAAACAGAAGAAATGGTTTAGCTTACATGTTACGAATGAAAGTGTTGTTTAAATGAGAAATTATACTGTTTTTATTCAAAGCTTCTGGTTTAAAACACTTGAACTGATGAGCCATAAGGAAGGATCAGTATCATTCATATCTGCAAAACCTCCCAAACAGCTGTCCTTTCAGGATTGCTCATCTTAAAATAAAGGAAATGAGTTCATCAATCTAAACGCGTTAGTTATCCCAAATTCCAGAAAGACTCAATCTTTCCTGTGGGAACCAAACAAACAAACACCTGGGGAGCTGACAGAATCGACCAGATTTCTGCTCCTTGTTTACACCAGTCAACAGACATTGAGACGAAATGCGTGACGAAGCTCCCGCCCTGCATAGAAAGAAGCCGGAACGGAACACTTTTTCCAGCAGAAGGTATTCCATTCATGCCTATAGATGCACGTCGGCATGCAGCTCAGCACAATTAAAGCCTTTCCTTTTTCCTGCCGTGCGCGGAAAGAACACGACTAGCAGGACAGCGGCGTGGGTCACACACACACACACACGCACACATATACACACACAACAACAGGAAAGCCCGAGGAAGCGGCCACTTACATCTGTCTCAACAACAGAATTCCTCGCTTTGCACAGCCAGAAACAAAGAAGACATGGGAGTTATTTATTAGCTACACAGGCCTGCAAAACCAAGCAACACACACATACACACACACACACACACACACACACAAAAAACCCCTCTGCCCTCTGCGGCACCATCCCACTTCCCAGCGTGCCCCAGTTTTGCGCCCTGATGAAAAAGCGCCCCCGTTTAGCGGCCCGCGCCCAGTCATGCATGTGGTCTTAATTATGATTAAAACACTATCATCACAATTACAACGCGAAAAGCCGCTGCCACATGCTACGACAGACTCCTAAATGTGTGGGAAGCACTTTTCTAATTGGACGGCGGTGTCAGATGGCCGAGTATCAAGGCAGCTCTGCAAAAAACCTCTGTCAACAACTGCAGCGCTGACATGGCATCTGGACCGTACACGCCGGGATACAAGGTCACTCTGGATAATCATTTCAGGAGGTTATATGTTTGGAAATCAAACAGTGCCAAAGGTAAAAGCAACAGTACAAGCTCATCCCTTGTTTTTGGGGGTGGTGAAAAGGCAAACCCGACAGCAAATATTGAATTATTGGATAGATTACAGTGAAATAACCTTTTAATCTATGCTAGTTGATGTGGTCTTCCTCTCCAAAATACCTGCTGCAACATAAAATAGTAGAATTTTAATACGACTGAACCATCTGAAAGAGTTTCAACTTTAAATAAGAAAGATTTTATGTTTTCATTGAGTTTGTGCGCCAAATAAAAATGGAATTTCTCTTCATGGAACCAATATTAACTGTATTTGTTTGTTTTTTTTAATTAAATTTTCATCTGCGGTTTACACAAACAGTATTTTTAGAAGCGCAGCAGTTTGTTGACTTTACTGTTTTCAGTCATCTCTACTTTATATTTGTGTTTCTATCATCCACCCGCCGGAGACGATGCAACGTTGAGAAAACGAACTGAAATACAGTTCTAGTGCAGACGTTATGAGAACACGCAGTTATTCAATCCTTAGTATGTCTCCGTTAAATGTTGATCTATTTGCATGGCAGTTGTTTGAACAGCTCATCATATGATGTTTGCTGAAAGAAAAAGTGTGTTGATCCCAATTCCTGCTCAAAACGGCTGCTGCTTCATGGTGACTTTGAGATGGTGGTTCTACAGGAAAACCACACAACAGTACATGAGTTATTTCCTGTTGACTCACTCCAAAACCAACAAATGCTGCCATGCATGTCCTCCACTCTGACCACTGAAGCAGGAATAAACATGATCCTTAGACTCTCAATAAACGCTGTTTGGCTGTTCTTTGAGTCAGTTTGTCAATAAAAGTTGAGAATTGTTCACCCTTTCCGTGAGGTTCAATTTGATCTTCAGTCTTTTGGAATAAAGTCCTGTGTTGAATCCATCCATCGACCCCAACATCCTCCTTCACAGCTTGATTCCTCTCTTTTTCCTCCAACACGGTACACGATCTCACCCTTTTCAAATCTTTTAGTTTCTATTGCCACAGCTTTCAGAAGACACTACCATTTTTGAGGGTTCACAGATGATAGAAAGGCAACAGCAACTCAAAAGCCCGACGTCAGCTCACACAGGCTCACCACAACTGCTGATGACTCTTGATCCCTGCTGTCAAATGGCAGAATGTGGTGTAAAGAAAACACGAAGGCCTGAATCCATCCTGCCTCATGTCATCCCTTCTAATGACTCAAATCATTTCAAGCTGGTTTCTTCAACTGGTTGATGGACCCCAGTGGCCTCAACAGTCACCAGATCTCAGTCCATCAGCTCCTTTGGGATCTGGCGGGAAAGGGCCGTTGAGTTCATGGATGTTCAGCCAGAAAATCTGCAGCAGCCTCTTCCTGACGTCATGCCGATCTGGACCGGAACCTGAGGAACGTTTCCAGCTGATTGTTGAATTGATGCCACAAAGAATCAAAGTGTGGTGACTATGTGTGTATGTAGTGCTTTGACTTGTTCAGAAACCTTGTAAAAAATACTATTTTCAAAGCCAAGAAACAAACAATTGTCTTACATGAAAACCTTTCACGGATCAAAGATTTCACTTTGTGATTTCTACCCTCCAGAGGAGTCAGAATTTTGAGTTTTAGCAAAACTCACCCAAAAAAAAAGAGCATGAAGGGTTATGTAATGATACTCCTAAAAAGCACTTCTCAGTAGAGGCCAAATATGAACAGAATTGTGTTGTAAGCAGTGATTCAGGGGAGTGTTGCATAATGAAAATATAGTGGGTGGAGGAGAAGAGCAGTGACAGAAAGTCAGCTTTTACACCAAATCCACTGGAGCAAAGGGTGGAAAACAGATAAGTCACAGACAGATAGATGGTCCAGTGTGCTGGGCCTTCATGTGACACTGCACGGTGACATATTTCAATGATGAGAGGATCCTGTGTTTTCACTGGCCTGCCAGAGGAAATGACACAATTCCTGCTCAAACTCTCTCTCTGCCTCTTTTTCTGTTAATTCAAACCAGATGTATGATCCACAGCAGGAAACAAAGGCAGGAGCTGGTTAAAAATCTATACCAGTGTAAATATGAGGACTGCCATGCGGCCACGAGGAGGTCTGATCAGGGTTTTTTGTTTTTTTTTTTTTTAATGACTGCTCGCGACCACGTGAGATGAAACAAGCCAGCACGCATCAGCACGGACTCACCACGCAGCTGCAGGTCACTGTGGCCAATGAAAGGCTTAAATGTCTTGAGTAGATCTGCGTTTTTCACCCTGCCCGAGTCGCCTCCGGCCGAGTGGAAGTAGTCCAGCAGCGCCTCCTCGCTCACATCCCCCATGGCCGCCGCTCTCCGGGGGTCGCGGCTCCTTCCCGGATTATTAATCCCCGGTTCGAGTCTCCCTCTCTCGCCCCCGAAGCTCTCTCCTCCGAGCTAATTTGCTGTAGTACATGTGTAAACTTCACTCCACCCAGAAGAGCCGAGCGCCGCCGCTGCGCCTCCTCCTGTTAACCCTTCGCGCGCCGGGCTCGAGGGCTCCGAGGAAGGAATTCAAGACTTCAGCCTGACTTTTCTAACCGCATTCAATAAGCAAAAGTAGAAAAATTGTATTCTTAAAGGGGAATTCTTTGTTCTTCTTACTTTCCAGCCACATTTCCCCCAAACAAAAACCTGATGACAGTGAAGGGGTGTCAACATAAGGTCCGTGGGCCAAAAAGAGGCTCCAATCCAACACAGCGAATACATTTCAAAGAAAACATTGAAGGTACGTTTCCACTCAGCATCTTCTTTACCCCGCATGGAAACATACCATGTCTGAAAATCAAACGCTTAGTAAATTCTTGAGAAAAAGGCTGTAAGCCTACTTCAATGGCAATTTAAGTTCAAACTGGACCAAGATGGCGGCTCAGTTTGTGACCGCGCCGCCATCTTTCTCTTTTATAGTTAAAACAGTTCAGTAAAAAAGTATTTCTGGAAACACTTGAGGGGAGAAATAGGCGGTGCAGTAACTGATTCGTTCCTGGTTTTGGCTTCACCACAGCTACTTTCAGCCTTTTATGAAATTTTCGCAACATCGACTCCCGGTGCCTCATTTGCATATGATTGAGGAAATTAGACTCAATGCAGGATCTACAGGCAGCTTTGAGAAGATGCAACGCAACGCAGTTCAACACGTGCTACTCCCAGCATGCTCGTTGTTCATGTTGCAATGTGTTTCACATAGACATTTATTACTGTCAGTGGTTCACCTGCTAAATGACATATTATTTTTAAATATGCTTCCTTCACCACCCCTTCCCCCTCCCCGAATTAAGACGGAGCACCGTAATTGGCTGCCTGGGTGTCTTTAAAACCCAGTCATTTCGTTGTAACTTGTAACTTCGGTAACTTGTTGTGATGACAATAAAGGCTACTCTGACTCTGACTCTCTCTTCTTATAAATCAACTTTTCTGCTACAGTCTAAAGGAGACAATACATCTGACAATTGGGTCAGCAAAATCCTGTCACCACAGAAGTATTAAATCAAATCAAAACTAAACCACTCCATTGGTTGTGGCGGCAGATCTGCATAACGTGTGTGTGTGTGTGTGTGGATTGTGGGTCACAAGTTTTAGAGCAGCGATCACCCCCCACGGTGCAGACTCCTGATAAAGAAAGGGGAGCAGGCAGCTCAGGTATTAAACACACAACACACTGTCAGATTAATTGTGTGATTGTGCTGTAAATATTAAACGTTAATCCCCCTGCGCTCCTCCGCCATTGCTTCTCCTCAAACGAGTTTCCATTTAATTTAGAAATGAGCGATTTGTGTTTCATGTTTCATGCTTGCAGCCCTAAGAACACAATATTGTAATTACAGTAAGCTCCTTACACTCTGATACAATTATTGAGGTGAGGAGTTTATGTTGTCACGTGGAAGTGGGACCTTATGCTCTTTCAATTTAGAAAACAACACAAAGAAATTTGATCCTGGAACATATGCCACATCTTTGTGGGATGAATTTATGCCACCAGAGAGCAGCTGGGCAGCAATACATTTATCACCTTGCTCCTGCAAACGGATTTGGCGGCACACATCCACAAAGGAGTGCTTTGCGAAGGCGTGCAGACAGGTCAGCCGTGGAGGGACTCCAGTCATCCTTCTCTCAGGTTAAAATACCGATACCACTATGCAGAAGATGACAAACTTTCATCAGTAATTCCTGCTGTACATAGTACTGGCTAAATTTAAAGTCAGTGAGGAGTTTACCCCTCGCAAACTCACAGTTAATGTAAAATCACAGACTGCTGGTCCGACTGTCACTGACTTATATGACGCATACATGCCTCCCAAATTTCTTAGATGTAGGTGAAACGTGTTGTCCGTGGTAGACATTACAAACGTTACAGGAGGCATCTGGTCTGTAAATATTGTTGCTGGAAAGCTGAACAAATGAAAAGCTGAAAAAAGTCACATCCACCCCATAGATATATATTTTATTTCATTTTATGCAACTTGGGCGACAGCTAGCTACTGTTTGATGCAGATTACACTCTGGACACACCAGCAGCCCATCACAGGGTAAAAGCAGACAGACACACACACACACACACACACACACACACACACACACACACACACACTTTCAAACATGTGAAATTTCATTTTACATGCAGAAAATAAGGGCACAAATGCATGAAGAATATGCACCTAAATACAGAAAGAGGCAGAAGATGAGTCTCAAACTACAGATATTCTCTCTGTGAATAGCAGCCACACCACTGAGAGGCTCTCCTGTTAACTCCTCCGGCACGGTTTTATATTGATTAGAAAACTGATGATTCAGTCTTTCACATTTGTGATGAACAAGTAGTGACAGCTTGTGGTGTAGTCAAGACCACCTAACCCGACACCGAGTCAAGACCAAGAACTGAGGGGGGGCAAGACTTTGAAAATGAGCTTCTGATACCCAGGTGGCCTTCGGGTACTCCGACTATAGATCGAGCATAATTATTTGAAGCGTACATATTGAGGGATGTGGTTGAGGAAAGTACAAAATAGACCTGGTATTTTTATAAAGATAAAAAAAAAACTTTTTTCCAAAAATGTGTTTTCACTCAAAAGGTCCTGGATTCAAATACCACCCAGAACCTTTCTGTGTGGAGTTTGCATGTTCTCCCTGTGTGTGATTGCATACAAAAAAACATGTATGCGAGGTGAACTACTGACCCTAAATAGCCCCTCAGTGAACGAGAGTGTGTGTGGCCGTCTGTCTCTGTGTTTTCCCTGGTGAGCTGGTGACCTGTCCGGCTTTTGAACGCTTTCTTTTTATATTCTTCAGCTTCACAGAATGTGTGTTGTCTGATGAGTTTTTTTTTTTTTTTTAAACTTTGAAAGTATATTTCATCATCGTTATTGCTGGATTGCAACTGTTGCCTGTTAAACTGCTGTTTGAGCGCGGCGGACCCCCTCCTCTCCCTCGTTACCGCCGGCCTTTACCACCCACATATGGACGCCCGTTTGTCTGCTTAATGCAGGTTTTCGGGGGCTCCGTGGGAGCAGAATAAGAGAGCCAGATGTTCCCGAGCACCCTATGAAGGTCACAGCCGCCGGTCTGATGGCGATGCGCGGTTCTGATCGAGGGCAGATGTTCCCGGGGTTATCCATTCCATATGGCCGCCGCTCGTCCGTGGGCCTTTTCACAGCACGGCGCTTGTAAACACGCCTCGCTTTGCTGCTCGCTCTTTTTTTTTTTTTTTTTCTACCCCTGTTAAACATGTCCTAAATCCAATCACCTAGTCGCTCTAAAGGGGATGATGTTGATGAATGGGAATGTGTAGTGGTAGTAGTGACCTATAAGCCCCTACTGAGATTACAGGCAGGCAAACAGCCAGCCGGCCGGACGGGCGGCCAGGGCACCGGGGAAACGGCCAGAGCTTAAAGAGGGATTGTTTGGATAGACAATGGTGTCTACCTGATTTTAATCCCCGCTCAGAAAGAGTACAGGAGGATTGCCAGAGTTTAATAAATGAAAGTGCTTCTATAATCAGGATTTGCCAAAGTGCCCCTTTGTGTTAATCGGACATTTTTACAGCATGGTTTTTGACATCTGCCACAGCAAGTGGTGTTAACCCTCCGCTGCCCCAGCTGCAGGCACACAACTCTGCACCGATTTATTTTCATGCAGAATTTGGTTAATTACTTAGTTTTTCTTCATATAATACTCCTAGATGCGGCATAGAGGCTGTTGGAGGAAGGTGGAGAAAGCTTCAGGATGCAGCTGACCTGCAGACATCAGCGACCGCCGCCGAGCCCCATTAGAGGCTAATAGGACGCAGACGTGTAATTAATTCATGGCTAAAATAGAAAGCTGCATTTTAATAATTAAAGTCCGGCGTATCAGCGGTAAAGCATAATAAAATTGTTTTAAAATCAAGGATTACAAGAGTAAATCCCGACGGGCCAGATGTGAGAGCGGGAGGGGCCTGCTGTGCTCCGAGGGGCCAGATTAAACCGAAAATCCCACAAGACCACACTGTCTTTCCCCTGCGGCTTAGGCGCTTGTGTGGACTCAACATGCTGTAATCTGCCGATTAGCTGATATAATCACCTGTAAATACACCTTGGCTATGACGCCGGGCCCCGGCTCTGACCGGCACGTTCAGGATCCACTCAGATGAACCTTGTGGGAAGCGAACGCAGACGGCGGGCTCAGACGGACAGCTGCACCCGACATGCGATCTCACCCAGTTCCCAGAAACTGGAGAGGACAGATCAACGCTCTCTCAGCCTAAATCAGCAACACAATGTGGCTTCGACAACCTTTTTTGTTTTTTTTAAAGCAATATAATCTGATTGAGAATTTCATTGGATGCTATTAAATGTTTATCGAATAACAAATATCTGAGCACAAACTAATTTAGTTTGTGTACAACATGTGGCTTTCTTGCAGCAGTCCAAGAAGGTGGATCCAAGGGTAAAGGTCAATCAAAACTGTCTGTAAGTGTGGTTAAGTGAGGTACTGCAGTCCACTGGATCTTCATCCAGGATAAATTACTTGCTGGTCCCGTCTTGGTCTTACCATCTCTAATTGAACCAGGAATTTATTGTTTGATTCATAGATTAAACACCTATTGGAAATTTTGTTGTTGAGATCCGACTTAGAGAACAGCAGGTTGTGCGAGAAGTCCTGAAACATTAAACAATTGAACACGTGCATTCAGAAATTTTACCCGAAGTTCCAAATAGCCCCAACTTTTCATGAATCCCTATATTTTCCCATAGATTTAGTATCCAGGATATGATCTGGATCACTCTCCAAATGCATTGTCATCTTCCTTGGCACATAGAATACAAGTTTGGAGTGAAATAATCATTTATAATTTCCATATTATGTGAAAAGTCCACAGTTTCCTCTACAAACACAGTTTTAACGTGTTCAGTGTCAAAATACCTCAGAATCGGTCACATTTTTTGGGTTATCCTGGTAACAAACAAAATATGAACATGCACCCCACCACACCGCTACCATTTTTGCTCATGTTGCCGCTGGACTGAAACGGGCCGCGCCCCCACCCACCACCAAGCGTCTCCACCTCCGAGCTGTAATTCGCCTTCACCTCCCCTCGGCTTTCTGCCGACCTCCGTCACAAACAGAAAAAGAACAGCGAGAGCAGTTTGTGCCGTTTGTTCTTTTTAATGCGATGCCATTTAGATTCAGCCTTTCACTCCATTACATCGGATTAAACCATACAAAAAAAGGATTGTAAATTATTTTAGCTTTTTTCTTTTTTTTTTTTTTTTTATTCATGTAAGACACTTTAAAGTCATTCCTGAAAGAGGGAACACATGATTTTGGTTCATAGCACATTAATGTTTCACAAAGGGGGAAAAAAAAGAAAACAACAAGAAATTATTAAGACTACATCAAAAAAAAATGTACAAATCATGGAAGCAAACAATATAAACAATATCTTATATATAAAACATAGCAGGCATAATAAATATTACACATAAACAGAAAATAAACTAAAAGTAAACAGAGTTAACCTATTTGGTTTGGGGGCGATGCTTGGAGTAAAGGTTAATAATGACTCATCTGAAATGTTAATTTTCTTTTTTAATTTTCCCAGACAGAAACCCTTCAACTAAAGCTCTGCAGATTCACTCGTTAAAGAAAATCCACCCCAAACCTCTTTTTAACCTCTTGTTAAAGTTGCCAAAACTAACAAAAAAACAGGTAAATATCCTTATTTCCCCCTTTTTACTCTCAGGTTTTCTGTGTGGTTTTTCATACGTCGATGCCTCAAGCAATCCTACAAGTCACCCAGATTCATTTTTCTTTTTTCTTTTATCAAAGGAAGCATCGTATTATTTGAACATACCAATCCAAAGATGGACACTAAGGAGGGAAATCCTATCCGGCTGCGATTGGATGCGTTGGACCACTTTGTCTTTGGGCTACACGGGTCCCCCGTCTCTGGGTGGCGTTAGCACGGCGGCTCAAGACGGAGACCAGATTTGGTTCAGTCAGGAAGCATTCGCACACACATGCACACAAACACACACACGCACGCACGCACGCACGCATACACACGAACACAAATTCACTGTGTGACTGTAAATGTAAATTCACTCTTTAGTGATTCTTCTACTTTAACAAAGATAACTGTGCAATTTCTTTTTCTTGAAGCAAACCAGGAGTAGTACAAGTGTCGGGAGGTCCGCCTCGGTGCTGCGCTTCTCTCAGAGTCACGTGGAGAGAGAGCCTTTTCAAGTTTGCCGCTCTTCCACTCGGGAGAGGTGCGAGGTTCGGCTCCTTTAGAGGTTTTCAGGCCTGGACGTCCACTCTCAGCTCCTCCTGTAGGGAGGGGGGGGGGGGGGCACGCAGGTCCTCCATCCCCCCCAAGTCCACCTCGAGGTCCCAGCCCCTCTGTTAATGCTACTTCTGTTGCAAAGTGCAAGCAGTTAGTGTCTCGCTGCCTCTCCCTTCCACTGAAGAAATCCAGAAATCAAAATGGAACAGCAAATAGAAATAAAACAAACTAAACAAAAACAAAAAAAAAAAAAGGGGGATTTGTTATTTTTCAGAATGCAAAAAAAATGGTACAGTCAATGTCCCCCCGGAAAAAAAACGAAAAAAAAAAAAAAATTAATCCGGAAGGGAGAAGGCAGTCAGAGAGAGAGTGCATTCATGTCGTAAGAAACGTAGTCCAAGTGTTGTTCATTATTGTCCGGGTAATACCGGTTCGCCGTTTGGAAGAGTGGTTATACCTCCCTGAAGAGACACAAAGAAAGAAAAACAACTGTATTAATGCAAACATTCACTCCATGTTCTAATACAGTTATTAAGGCCTTTCTAAAACGTGCACATTTATTCTCAAGCTAAATGCAAAACATTCAAAAGATAAACACACTAAATCTGTTTTTTTTTTTGTTTTTTAGATTTTATTGCTCTGGGGAAGAGAGAATTTTGAGACTTACGACGCCGTCAGCGTGGAGTTGAGGACGAGAGTGGTGCGTATCCTGTGCAGCTGCGCGAGCGTCAGCTTCTTGTGCTGCTGGTTTGGAGACTTCCTCCTTTTGGGCGACGCTTCCGCCGACTGGCTGGCCTTGTCCAGGCAGGCGGCCGTCTCGCCGTCGGAGCTGTTGCTGGAAGACCTGACGCCCTCGCAGGCGGCCGACTCCCGCCGGTGCAGGGCCTCCGCCCTCCTCAGGGTGGCGCTGAGTTTGTCGCCGACCAGGTCGACGGGGCCCTGGTCGTCGGGCCGGTCCGGGCCGTCGGAGAAGGGGTCCGCCGGGTCCTGGTCCAGCTCCGACAGGCTCCTGCTGTGCGCCAGCGCCGCCGCGTCCCTGTCGGCGCGCCGCGGGTGCTCCTGGCCCTCGGAGCTGAGAGAGTGCGTGTGGGAGGCGGGCGCGTCGGTGTGGACCCGCTGCAGCAGGTTGTCTTCGGAGCGGGACAAGGTCAGCGAGGACTGCCGCTGCAGGCGGGGGCTCCGGGACTGAACGTGGGGCCAGCGGCGAGGCTTGGAGGAGGACGGGACCACCGACAGCTGGGACCCCAGCGACGCATCCTCCTCCTCCTCTTCCTCCTCCTCCTCCTCTTCCTCCTCCTCGATGTCCGCCTGTTCGTGATCTGCCTCCGGACCCTCCCTGTCGCCCTCCTCCTCCTCCGTCTCCTCGCCCTCGCTCTGGCCGGGCGGCGGCTGCAGCTCCCTGAGGAGGGACTCGGGGGAGAGGGTCCCGTAGGCGCTGTCCATGGAGAGGGAGCGGCACTGGGGGTCCAGCGCCGCCTCCTCGTGATCGTGCTCGGAGAAGACGACGGAGTGGACCCTGCGGGGGTTCGACGGCGGCGCCGCCTCAGAGTCTTTCGTGGAAGATCCAGTGAGGTTCATGTTGGCGGCCGGAGGGTCCTGGTGGTCCGCCGGCTCGTCGATGTCCATCACTGAGAGCGTCTCCGTGGAACCGTCCGACAGGCTGAAAGGACGCGATGAGTTCAGGGTCAAACAGGAAGAAGACATTTCTCCATGTGGTTTTTTTTTTTGTGCAGAAGTCCTTTTGTTTCACCTCAATAATAAAAACAACCGATGTGAAAAGAGTGGCTTTTTAATTTGGCCTAAATAATAAAAGAACCTAGAGGATCAAATAGCATGCAATAAGTCGAACTGCTCTATTTTAACAACTTAGTTTAGAAGAGTAAATGTCTCATTATTACTTTTGTGAAGTCAAAATCTCCCTGGAACTGATAAAGCTGCATTTGAGGCATTCACACCTTTACAAAATGCAAATTTTTCCAGTTATCCTTAAATTCATTATTTCAATTGAAAAAAAAAAAAAACTATTTATCATCAAACTGTTCTTTCAGCTTATGTGGATTTTAAGCAATATTCATTTTTTTTACCTGGAATTCTGTTGGTCCTTGTGCCTCAGCAGCGGCGAGCTGGTGGTGGAGTTGCTGCTCTCGTCTTCCTCCTCCTCCTCCTCCTCGCCCCCCGTGCATCTCTTCAGACTCTTCTGCTGCCGGACCACCTCCTCGCTCCGAAGCCTCTGCAGCTGGTTCTGAACCGGGAACAGTTATTTATTCTCATTGAGAAGATGAAAACAGAAAGAAAGAAAGAATACAGTGACAATGTGAGATGGTTTTCTAACCTGGACGTTGCAGATTGCATCTATCCAGCTTCGCCCCTGGGTGGCGCTGTTGGCTTGGAAAGTGTAGGCTGCCACTGCGCTCTTGAACTCATTGAGGTAGATGAGAATGAATGAACCTACAGCAGAAAAAACATGCATGGAGAGTACAATAAATAACTCATTTTCTTCAGATTATAAAAAGAAAATCTATTTGATGAACTGGAATTCGCCTCACCGGGGTCTTTCAGCTCCTTGCAGATGACGTTGTGAATGAGCAGAGGCTGCCGGATGATTTTCACTTTCTCCACTCTCTTCACCGGTTTGGTAATGAGCAGCAGGTCGGTGAACAGGAAACAATACACCTCCATCTGTGGGGGGAAATGAACCACTTTCAGACGTGACACACAGCCCCGGTAATGCTTTCCGGGTTTTATGTGAGAAGCGAGGCGATCAAGACACGAGGCGCAGGTGGCGGCCGTGAAGCGGGGAGCGGAGGTTAAGCGCCGGCTGTGTGTGAGTCAGCCCCGTACCCTGCTGTCTTTCCCTTCTTTCATCCTCAGAGCCCCCTCCAGGTGCAGCTGCCGCGTCTCCTCCGGTGAAATCCCCCTCATGGGAGCCATGAGGTCGAAGTGGTTGTACTCCTTGAGGATCTGATGGCGAGAAGACAAACGCAAGCGTGAATCTCAGTCTCTGATGAGACCCGATGTCTGTGAGCGACTTATAAGTCAGTCCAGACCTTCTCGACTTCCTCGCTGCTGCCCTCCACCGCCTCGTAGGAGTCAATGCGGGCGGAGATGGTGGTCAGCTTCTGCTGCTCCTGACGCTGCCGCATCTGGGAGTCCACGCTGTTGATGAAGCCCTCCACCGCCACCACCTGGCGGAGCGATAACACCAAACTGATCAATCGAGCTCAATGCCAAAGCTCAAGGACGTCTGGAGCCAAGTTTTTCTTCTGTGAGCACACAGCTGTTAAAATCCCGTGAGTCTGCTGCGCGCTCTCCGCCCTCACCATGCTGCTGACGGCGTCGCGGGCCGACGGCTTGTCCGTCTTCTTCAGCACGCTCTTCAGCAGGAGGGGGTATTTGGTCAGCCGCTGGTGCGGCTTGGCCAGCATGTCGGCCAGCTTCAGGCGGTTGCACTGCTTGTGCGTCTCGGCCCACTGAGGAGGGAATCAGAAAAGTTGAGAAGAGTGCCGGCGGCGAACGCCGCGGTGAAGGAATCCGCGTCCAGAGAACTGACCGTGACGTAGGTCCTGAAGAGCTCGTTGTCCCTGAGAAGCGTGCGCATGTACTCCATGCAGCCCTCCTCCTCCATGCAGTAACGGATGTACGGCTGGAAGCGGGAGCCAAACTGAGCACACACACACACACACACACACACACAAAGGCAGGCGTCAATAATAATGCTGCATCAGGATGAGGGGAAAACAGATTCACGTCTCATGCATTGAAATTATGATAAATGTAAAATATTGTGTGATGAAAATTACATTAAATTACAAATACAATTGATTGCAAGCATCAAAAGGTGTTTTCCTATTGTTTGTGCAACTTAATGGCGAGATTTCCTGATATTTTGTGGTAAAATCTGTGCTTTCAGTTGTTCCTATACAGTAATGAATCATTTTAATAACTTAAACTGTGGGTGACCACATTTATTCCATTGTGAACAACACATACATGCGGCTATTTTAAAGTGATTTATCAATAAAAATGATGTATTATAGCTACAAATGTCCGTCAAAGTTAGGTACAAGGCATGAGAGAAAAGTGATTTGTGTGACTGATCAGTTTTGCCTCTCACGTCAGATTTTTGACTTTGAGGTTGTTATTTTTCCCCCACAGTTTGAACCCCGACTGACCGTGCTGAAGCCCTCCTGCAGGTCGGCGGGGTCGAGCAGGGCCCGGGCCTGCCTGGCCTTGTCCAGGACGGGCAGCATGACCTGGTTCCACAGCACCGTGTGGAGGCGGACGATCTCCTGCACGTTGCTGAACAGCTTGGCGGGCTCCACCTCGGTCAGCAGGCCGCTCTCCTGCAGGTTGAGGAGCCCGCAGAGGAAGAGCTGCGCGGGACAGGACACAAAAGCTCAGCCCGACGGACGATAAGGCATCAAAGCTCAACGCTTTCCCAACACGCGGAGATAGCTCCGTCCTTTCTAGACTCCAACAGACACCTTCATTGTGCGTCTTATCTTTTCTCGGGTACAGGAGCGATTTCATCTTGCACAGCGTCGGCAGACTACAGCAGCTTTCTGTGCAACTCACATCAGTGATGACTCGCAGTTTCTTGATGTAGGCGGCCTCGGTTTGCAGCAGCTCCCATATCGCCTCCTGCTGGTGCACCTGCCGCCGGGTCAGCGTCTGCACACACACACAGAAGTATTCAAAATTGTTCTACTGGCTTAAAAAAAAAGTTGCAACATACACACACATATATAGACATGCTATTTTACTTTCTTTTCCTGCTGGTTCTTCTCTTTGTTTCATTCTGCTTGTTTAACACTTCACAGTTTTAACTTCAGAACCGTTTTGTCTCTAAGCCAAATCTCAAAAACTAAACTAGTAACTGAAATGACTATTATTTTTTAGTTCTGCTTCACTCCTTCCTGTCAAGTGACTATATTTGAAACAAGCAACGGCAAATTCATGGCAAACGCAGAATAAATAAATCGGCAAAAAAATGTTTACATAAGTAGGATTTATAGAGGAGTATCACGAGAAATCACTCTACAGTTTCCAAAACGCTGACAGCAGCATGCTCAAGCGATGCATATAAACGGAAATTATGAAAAAGGTTATATAAGGTGATGGTTTCGGCCCCCGGTCCAGGTCCAGTTTGAGTATTGCTGCATATGTGTTAAGAAGTGAATGGGAGAATGTTTAAGCTCAATACTGGGACACAGATGTTTTTATCCAGTTTTACAATCACAAATAGCCTTCATTATATAAGAAGTAAACTAACATGGAATTTTTTTTATTGTACCTAACAGTTCCAAAATATTTATTGAGGGTCACATGAAGGGACAAGGATTTAGATAACAGGGATCTCGGTGATGAATGAGCTGTTTTAAAGGTCAAGTCGTGATCTTGTTGACTTGCAGTCTATTGTGCCATTATGTGCTTACGCAGTGTAATATCTTGACTTGTCGCTGATTATTGTGTTTGAGCTTTTCCATTAAATAAAAGGGGTCATGACAGAAATTAATAACTGTTTTTTTTGGCAAGGTCTCCGATCTTTTCTGGTAAAACGCTGAGCAGCTGAAACCAGCGGCGTTACGTAACGGAGAGCGCGAGGAACCGTACAGCGGCTCCGAAAGCCTCGCAGACACATTAACAGGTGGAGGAGAGCGGCCGGCGTTATCATTTACATAAGCATGGACAGCTCCTCGCAGCAATAAAGCGCTTTACGGGCGTCATTACAGGAAAGCAAACTGCAGGGTAACTACGACAAACGCTGCTGATGATAGGGAAGTAAGTCAGGCCCGTCTGTGTGTCCATTCATCCCATCATCCTCCTCTTCCTCATCATCATCCTCTACCTCTGAGTCGTCCAGCAGCGTCTGCCAGCTGCCCTCCATCGTCAGGTTGGTCTCCTCCTCCTCCTCCTCCCAGGAGTCCTGGTGGAAGGAGAGCTGCCGCGGCACCCTGGGCAGGCCGAACGACGTGTAGGTGTGGAGCTTGCTCTGGAGCTGCTCCAGACGGTCCACCTCCTGCGGGAACAATCACGCGTCCAATTAGCCCGGCCGACTGCTGCAACAGCTGCAACTTAGTATTTCTGTGCTTCTGGCTTGTTGTTAAGACTGTAAGTAAAGAGGAGCGTGTGCAGTATTAACATACAAATCCTGTCCTGAGTGGCGCCTGGATTCTACACCCAACGGTCGCCGTCATTCAGGCCTTTGTTCAAAGCTGGCAGGTCTTATGTAGTTATGAAAATGAGCTCTGTGCATTGAGATCGTTCTAACAATAGAGGGCGAAGGCGAGGGCGAGGGGGTGGGGGTGGGGGAAGGGGTAAAGAGCTACAACGAAACCGAAAGAAATGCAGCAGTCAATAGTCTGATGGAAAAACACTAAACTCCAATCAATTTACTCCAAAGGCGAAAATCCTAGAGGAGATTCATGAGTAAAACTGATACATCTTTTAAAGATGATGGTTCAACCCTGCGAGACGGAGGGTGCCAGAGGTCCAGGATCTCTGGCCCTGAAGGGGTTAAGGGATACAAGGGCTGCTGAAAGGAGAGCAGCCCGCCACTGACAGCTGACTGACAGATACTGTTTCCATCCGACAGCTGTTATTGTGCGGGATGCGAGCCGAGCAGAGGAGTCACTGTGTGTCTGGGCGTGTGCCGCCACTTCATCCGACTCCAGCTTGGATTATTAGAACTGGAAACTTCTGATAAAGATGTCAGCGGCACGGTCTGACATGTCAGTGTCTCTGCTTCGACCTGCTGAGGACGTTCATTTCATAAATGTGGAATTATCATAAAATGTACAATGAGCTTCTGCTCCTACTTTTCCCCCCAAAATATGAGCATTTCCATGATGTGCAAACAATGACTCAACTTCATCCTGTTTTTGATGGTCAGAGTCTGCAAAAGGATCTGAAATCTCCTCTGCCAAAGTGTTTCTTTTCAAAGTAATTTGCTGTATACTTTCGAAAACGTGATTCTCTTCCTGTAAGCGTTTGAAATTTGAAATCAAGACAAAGCTGGATGGAAGCGAAAGAGCACAAAAGGGCTTTTTCCTCCACCTACTCATTTCCAGAGCTGCAGGCAGGAAAGTATGCGAGCCAACAAGTCAGGAGACTCTGGAGGGAAATGACTTCACCGTCACTCGGGGGACTTGGCCTTGTGAACTCTCAGATTGTGGCTTTGCTACTGTTCTGAGGGTTTCTTAAACTTCAGACATGTCCAGGCAGCACGCTCCACGTCCCGGCCGCGGGGGTTACCTTGCCGAAGGGCCCGGCTCCGGCGTTGGAGCTGAAGAAGCCGCTGAAGCGGATGGCGGCGCGGTTCTTCCAGCTCTCGGATCCGGCGCTGCTGATGCTGGACAGGGAGCCGCCGATCTGCCCCAGGGCGTCCGGGGTCGGGATGTTCGTCTCCCCGAGGAACTCCGTCATGTTTTTCCTCCGCCGCGCCTGACCCTACGAAAGCAGAGAGGACGAGTCAGTTAAACAGTTCACGAAAATCTGAACGAGCAACAGTTTGGCCAAACGTCAGGCGGGTGGGAAAAAAAGACAAGAGAAACACACAAAGACAGGACAAACAGGAAATCACAGGGGGAATTCTGTGCAAGGGATGACATCAACAAGACCGTTAAAGCCATCCTCATAGCTGCACACAAACAGGAGAGGGAAGGACGGCCACTTCCTGGACGGCCGCGGATGCTCATTACATCATAAGAAGCAGGCGGGAGGTCGGTTCCATCAGGACAGACGGCTAAAGGCTGGCCATTGTTCTCCGTCCATTGTTACCCTGTCAGCGGACCCCTCGCTCATGCCATCTCCGTCCACTTTACGAGCCGCGGCAAAAGCAAACAAACAGGGGCCGCCGCCGTATCTGAGGAAGCAGTTGTTTTTGTGGCCGGAGTGTCAGTCCTGAGGAATCTGCTGCTGGGGGAGCCGCACCGAGGGGAGATCGCTGACTCGCCGTCAAACGCAAGGAATTCCTGGACACTGACGCTGAAGCTCACTGGCAAATTCTTTCACCCATCAAACCCCCCCCCCAAAACAAACACAGTGAACTAATGACCAAACCTGAAGGCCTGAGACAACAAAACATTCTGCAAACCAAACATGATTTGTGCACAACCAAGTATCTGGAGACTTTAATAAAAGTTTAGTGGCTTTTTTCCCGCCATAAGGGCCTTTCTGATCAATGCACCTGTGGCGTGTTTTGGTGATGACTTTCAGTTGTTCTCAATGATTTCACCTGTTTGAAAAGTATCGACGAGCATGACGCAGAAGACGATGAGATATTTTGGACAAACACATGCACGAACAATACGGTCTAATGGCCAAAGCCGAGTCTACAGCTGGTCTAAAGTCAGAATAGGCGATTAAACATTGTAAAACTGCGCTTTGGGCTTTATCAGGAGGTGAATAACAAATAATGAAGCTGATAATTAGCCTTTTATTGCACTGTAGTGCAGAGAAAAGAGGGCACGGAGGTTAAAAGTTCACTCCAGTCCAAAAAGACATCTTCAGATGGATTCGTCCAACAACAAAGCACATCAGCTTAACATGTGTGTCAAATGATCAAGTACTCAAGATAAACACACACAGAAACAATCCAGCGCCAATTATTTTGCAGCTCAGACGCGACTTACTCTTCAGTATCAAAAATAAAAACAAAAATCAACGATTCCACCTGTTTCTCCCCTCGAATACCAGAAAACGGTAAAGAACACCAGATAAAGTCAGCCAAGTCCAACGAGACATCCTCGAATAGTTTCATCCAACATCAAAAGACACTTCGATATCAAATCCTCTCACATCAGCAGGTGAAACCAAGGACTAGTTTCTGGTTTCTAGTCCTAAATCAATGTGACGACTTGTGGAAATCACTTTTCTCATCTTTGAATAAACAAAGAAAAAAACTGAATGTCTCTTCAAACAAAAGTTCTTCCATCAGTCGAGATGGAAACGGCTTTCATGGACGGCAGCGATAAAGAATCAGGACATAGTTTTCTCTGTGTTTATGTTCTGAAATGAAATGTAAATATTAAGAGGGGCTCTGGGTAAATTGTTCTGTATTGCCCGCGTTCCCATTTTAGGAAAACCTTTCAAGGAGCCACTTAACTTCAATAAAAAAAAAAAAAGGCACACAAGTGTCCTATACAGGGGTTACATAACAAGACAGTAAATCTGAGCCTGGGGGGGGGTCCGGCACATTTTCAAGTCCTTTTATCTGGCAGAAATGATCACCGAAGGAGAAGCAGTGACTCGACTGCAAAGGAGACGAGCCGTCTGTAAAACAAAGGCCGGAGTGAAAAGCGAAACTGCTCAAATTTAGAGTCACTTCAGAGCGAAAGAAACAAGCCTGGCACCGTTTGGGGACTTTTTTTTTTTTTTTTTTTTTTTTTGCGCTGTTGGTTTTTTCAGGGCCAGGCGGTCAAGGACACAGGTGTCAGGAAGTGGTGAGAGCCCACAGCCAGACAGGGAAAGCCTGGACTCTGCACACTGCTGGGAAAACTGAAACCTGGTGAGTCTCACTGCGTGATAGCAGAAACCAGGCCTGTGCGGCTTGATCAGTTTAAAAAAGACGAGATACAAACAGACCGCATGTATGAAGAAAACTCGTAATTTAGCTCAGTTTCTCCACAGACACAGGGAATACGAGCGAGTCGTTTCCCACCGTGTTAACAGTGCTCACCATTGAAGCCAGAGGCATGTCAAAAGTAACAAAAACCATCCTAATCCTTCAGCTGGACTCATGGATCGCAGCCCATCCCGGATCCAGCTGCTGCTCCACGTTCACGCCGTCCGCCCGTCTCCGTGACGCCGAGTCAGAGCGTCCAGCATCCAGCCTCGGCCCCCCGGGTTCTGAAAGCGGCCCCGTTCCAGCAAAGAGGGTCCGGGTCTGCGTCCCGCCGTGCCCGACCGCAGCTCCCCTTTGAAGTGAGGGGGACGCGTCCGTGTCCCGTCTGCCGTCTCGCCGTCCGATCACCGCGGCGCCCTGCCTGCCTGCATTTCATACGGAGACTGGCCTGAAGTCATAGCAACCAGGAGGATCCTGCCTCATTGTGTCGGCCAGGGAAGAAGGAGGCTGATCTGAATGTGAGGAGGTGGAGTCAGTGGGACAGCTTGCAGGGAGCTCCCTGCTTCTCTCTCTCTCTCTCTCACACACACACACACACACACACACACACACACACACACACATCCTGCTGTTTGTGGAGATGCCAAAGACTCTTCAGGGTCAGTCTAAACAAGCAGCTCCGAAGCAAAGAGAGGAAAAGAAGCCAAGAACCAATCACTGCTTAATAAACAGGCCGCCGTTCTTTCTAATGCTCTTTCAAACCGGGCGGAGGCTTGACTGAAGTACTCACCATCTAAACTCTGATTCTTTATGTATTCAGGCATCATCATGGACAGTTTTTATTTCATTTCAGTAAAGTTTTTTTTTTTTCCGGATCTGCTCATTTTAGCTGCATCGACGTACATATGGTACAAATGTTTGTAGGGAAGTGTCTCCCTCTCAATAAACATTAGGTCTAAAATCCTCATCTATCTGCCAGAGCAACAAAACAAAATCTATCCTCAGAGAAAAGAAAATCACCATTTTTTTCAAGACATAAAAAACAAAAAGTCTACTGCCAGAAAATTCTTGACAGAAACTTCAATTGTTTTGTCCATAAATCTACTAAATAATTTTCATATTTTAAAGCCATTAAATGTTACTTTCATTATTTGACCTCAGTGCTGTAATTTATGGAAGAACATCACAAAAACTAAGCACTTTTCTTGGCTTAGAAGGTTAGTGCATTTAAATTTGATGCAATACAAAGAAATATTGTAAAACATGATTTAACAAGGTGTTTATATAGAAATAAATCTGGATTTGGTCTTTTCTAACGAAGAACAACAGTGTCAATTAATAAAACAAACATTTAAAGGATTAAGATTTTCAAAATTATTGAATTTTTGGTAGTTTTGTGCGAAAAAATAGCAATTTGTTCTTTTAAAAGTCTATTTGAATCCATTTATATTCCAAGAAAGCGGTAAATTAAATCGACTCGAGACAATTGACTCACCATGTTGCCTACAAACCCTTGAAACATTCCACACTATCTGATGAAAACGAGGAGAGGAACTGATCAATAATGGTCAAAGGGGCAGATCTCCCTTGTTTACTTGCGATCGGCACATTTACGACTCCACTCAAGCAGGTAAACGGACACACGCCTCTCGTTTGAGCAGTCTGACGACTTTTTAAAAGCTGAAAGGCAGCAGGTAAACAAACAGTTAAACTGCAGCAATTATGGCGACCTAACTACTATCTAAACTCTATGTGTATGTGCATGTGTGTGTGTGTGTGTGTTAGGAGGTGCTTCTGGTCATTGTCCCCATTGAATTGAAGACACAGAGTTTCAAGTCTCATGATTGAATTTTAAAAGCAGGTTTTTAAGTCCAAACTTATCAGCTAATGAGTTAATTTAGATAATTGTTGGCTGTAACTGTCAATTTTTGGCTTTTTTTCCCCCACTTCACAATAACTCTTCACCCCCCCCCACCACACCCCCTTCCCCAAACCGAGCAAACAGAGCCTCTCTGCAAACATCAGGCTGCTCTATTCATGTCTGCAGAGTCATTATGTTTACAAGCTTTCCCTTGTGCCGGCCGTGTAAAGCTGTCGGTCAGAGAAGAGCTCGGACTTCTCCGGCTCTCCTCTTCACAAAGCAGCTCACTTTTTTTTTCCTGGGGGGGGGGGGGGGGGGGGGGGACTGTGCGGAGGGTCTCCTGGAGGGCAAACAGGTTAATGATATCAAGCCTTGAATCCACTCACGCTCTTATCTTATCATTTGTGGAGGCAGCCTTGGCCTGGAATGGAGAAAATCTTTACGCGGGACGGGATTGGATTAAAATAAATCAGTGGCGAACACACACAGAGTAGTTCTTCTTCCCCCTCCCCCCACCGCCCCCCTGCTACTGCCTTTATGTGAGCCCACTGATAAGGGCGTCCCTCCATCAGGTAGGCTGACTAATGGTGGGAAAACAACGGCGGGATGAGCTTCCTGCACGCCTGAGCGCACGGCACATGACACGTGTGGGCCACCAGGAAATGGAAAGTAAAATAAAAGAAAACAACGTCAGTGGAGGACACAGCTCTCACAGCCGTCGCCCTGCAAAATCATCAATAGGTAACCGATGGAGGTCAGAACCAGCCAGAAAACATGAACACAAACACGTGAAGACAAGACAGGCTCACCAAATGAGCACTAACAGCCACACTGATCATCCTTTGCATGGATTTATCAGTTTCACAAGAAAAAAGGAGGGTTTTTAAAATGAATCACAACCAGATCTGCTTGGCAGTCATCAAAACAAGCTGTGGAATAGAAAATTGAAGAGATGCACTCTTTAAACTATAACAAAAACAAGCTTCAAACTAGTCAGAAAAACAGAATATATGGTGCTGAAGAGACGAGCAGCATGAGAATGTAAAGCAAACTGTCATTTAACATTTGTGAGATACAACTTAAAGATCAAAATTCGTGTTATGAATGTATTTTTTGTTAATTTTGATGCACAAAAATCAAAAACAGTAAGTTTTAACGTGAAGTATAAATAAAATGTTACCTTTGAAAGGTTGAAATCCTCAACAAAAAAATGCTAAATGTGATTATTTTCATTGAAGTTGACGAACAATAAATTCAAACATTGACAATATGTGGTATAATATAGGTTTTGTTCTAAATATGGAAAAATGAAGAGGACACAGTGTGGATCCATGCTCTATCAAACACAGATCTAGTTTTACAGTCATGTGACTTTTGTCAGTGGATTCAATTCTTGGATTTAGATAAGTGAAACCAGTAAATACAACTTTAAAAAGTTAAACTTCAACCCAAATTTGTAAGAGATCATAAAGGAGTAAATTCAAACTAAACTGTTAATTTGCCACTAAAACAAATCTGAAAAAAAAAAAGTTAGATTTTTGTAAACCTTTTGTCATTGTAACACTAAAGAGAGTAAATATTGCTAAAGATTCTGACCCTAGAGACCATGATGACATCTTAAAATCCACTGTGTGTTAATTTAACAGGTAAACTTCATATCTTCGCAGTTCCACAGAGACATGTGACCTAAATTTGATAAGTTAGGGTCGTGGATAATCACTTCTGTCCTACAGAGAGAAATTAAATCATAAAATGTCTCCTTTCATGATTTGACAGCACAAAACCCCAAATATTTGTAGTTTTACTGTCAGCTGTGATTTATAATATGTATTATACTTTCACACTGGAGTTCAGCCCAGTGTGTTATCATACTAGAAATAAACGTTTTAAAAATATGCATATTAAAATAATGAATATTAGCGAGTAGAAGTGTGAAATGGAGTTGGTTTGGTCATCCTGCTCACCTCACTAGTCGGGGATTTCAGCTCGGCCGGAGGCGACATGGGAAACTCATCGTCCAGAGGCAGCACATCCCAGCTGCGCGACGAGGACAGGAGGGGCAGACGAACCATTTTCCAAAGGAAATTGGGATTTTTAAAAAAAAAACAAAAATTCCCCAAAGCTTCAGATGCTTAAAAATAAAAATCCCTGACTAATGGAAAGAAAAGTGGAGAATCCCAACGTCAGGAAAAGTCCATTTCCAGGAAATCCCAACTCAGAAGTGCAGCTTTCACCTCTGACTGGCAGCCTGCAGCGGCAGATATGATGTGTGTGCCACACACTCGAAACGCACACACAGCAGTCATAAAGGTGTGTAAGCCCGTCCTGCAGGTATAAGGGGAAGTTCTTTGTCTTCCTTACACACACACACACACACACACACACACACACACACACACACACACACACACACACACAGACCTGGAACTCCTCCCACATCGAAAGGAGTTACACAAAATTAGGCCACGTGTTGACAAATGCACGACTCATCAGAATGTATCCCAGTGACACAAAATGCATAAATGTCTATATTTTGGGAATAATCATAATTAAGCTGTAATGAATTAACTACATACTATTATCTGGATAATCAAATGAATGTTAAAAGAGTCCAGCTTTAATTCACTCCCCGAAGGCTTCAGTCAGTGACAGTAAACGCCACAAACTTCCAGTAAATGCTTTTGTTTGTTTCGATTCCTGAACTGGCCTTCTTCTGGTTTTACTTGTTCTATTACTCCATTCTTCCTCATTTTAATCCCCAAGTGATTATGTATTTTTTTTTATTGACATGCTTTATGGTTACCTTTGCTACTACTTTCTGATCTTCAGATAACCGGTGCAGTGGAACCGACGGCTCCAAATAGGAGGCACATCCTACTTTTATTAGAACAGCATTAAGGGTTTTTACAGTGTTTGGACTCGGCTTGGTTTCATGCTGGCTGCTGTTGTGGGATGAAACATGACATTTCGGATCTCATCTCAGGCTTTAATGAAGACCCATCAGCACCTTATTCTTACATTTTAAAACCAAAACCACACTTAAACAACATTTAAACTTAACTTAAACTACACTAGCTGCATGCAGAATTATCAAGTTCACCACTGGTGCTTCCTGCCTTGTGAATAAACTGAGAAAAACTCATGTCTGGCTTCAGATCTTCACATTTAAAGAGTGTGGTCTCGGTTCTAGCGGGACCGGGAGCGATGGGACGTCTGCTGGAGGCCAGACCGAGAGACTGAGTGTGTTACTGTCTCCTCTCCCGTGTCAGCGGGGGGAAAACACACTGCATGACCTACTTTAAGAGGAAATAAACCACAATTGTTCCTGGCAACATCTTCTGTGCTCCAAAGCGCCAAAAACTGAGCTCACTGAGTTCAGCGCGAGAGATGAAGCGGCGTGAATACGGCGGAGGATAAAAATCCACGAGTAAACAAGAAGTGATTCCACCTCTCCGGTCAATGTGTCATCATTAAAATGTGGACTCTTTAAATCATCCCGGCTTCTCGGTACTTCACTCTGCTCAGGTTATTTCCCAGCATAGAGTTCATATCTGTTATAAAACAACACTATCTGCATCTCGCTGTCCGTTATATAACTAAAGCCTAAACGCCAAGTCGGGAGTTTTTCTGTTTCTTTTGGAGCAGCTGCTCTCGCCAATCGTTTAAAATAACCCAATGGGATGACTCGCTTTATAAAAATAAGAGAGAAATGTGATATAATCGAGGAAATATCTCAAGTATTGTTCGAACTGACGTGTGGAGCAACGTTTACGTCACTTTTAACTATTTTTAAAAGAGGAATCAGTCACGAGATCAGAAATATGCTTTGTAGTTTGTATCTGGCGTTATTTTTTTCCCCCACACTGTTCAAATTAGCTCAGTAAAATAGGACTGTAACAACAGAGTTGCAGAATTTTAGGCATAAATCTTGTTACATATTAACTAATTCATTCTTTTAGAGGCTTTTAAGTTTCCATCGTTGTCATAGAAACTTTTTTTTTTTTTTATTTGGCTTTACTTTCTTTTACTGTCACATTGGCCTACATTAGGTTTTCCCTGTGCATCATGGGAGGTTTGAGCTGGGGCACACATATGGCGGCTCCATTACCCGTCGTTCTTAACTCTCCAGGAAAAGCAAAAGAAGGAACTGTTACACGAGCCTGGCTGGTGAGATTTACAGTCTGGGGCTGTAATAAAGCCGGTTCTGTAAATCCACACAACTTATTCCACCTGAGTGGAAGATGGCGGCTGGGATGGTGCGTGTTATATCACCGGGTCAACTGACACAGGGCAAAGATCAGCGTTTCATAAGCGCCTACTGACAATCAAACGGTCCCAGACAGTCGGGCTATCTTTATGGCGACTGTAAAAATAACACGAGGAGAGATCGGTTTCTGTGCTCAGGAAAGAATGTGTCAGACCTGTGTGCGTCCGCTTCGGCGTCAAAATAACACTTTCCCATCTTTCGGTGTTTTCGCTGAAAACTGACATCATTTAGGAATACGGACGAAGTAAAAACATCCTGAGCCCTGACCGTTAATGACTCCGACGGACTAAAAGCTGAAATGAATCACAGTGAAAGCTTAAAGAGAGAGACGTTCTATTTAAAGCAGCATGTTTTGTGGGTTTTACTCTGCTTCTGCATCCGTTTCTTCTATTTTTTTCTTGACTTGGCTGAAAATGGTGACTTGAATTATGACGCACATGGCGAAAGTTGATACAGATTCAGATCTGGATCAAAGGCGGCACAGATAGAACTGATAGAAACGTTTGCAAATGGTGCAATAAGTTGGAGACGGTGGCGCTTTACGGGGGAAAACTATCAGCGGGACTGGAATGCATCTCCGTCCAATCAGGGCGTTCGTCTTCGGAGAACCTGTCGTAAAGTAGTCGATTTGCTCCATCGAAGCTGGCTGCGGCCTATCAGGGCGCTGCCACGCGGGTTAACGCGTAACATCCGTGCCGCGATAAACTTGAAATACCCCGCTTGAGCAAGAAGAGGCGGCGCTGGAGATGTGGCTGCCCGCCGCCGTGCCCGCCTGCGTCCAGGCCACCTCACACAGATCTGATCCTGTCTGAGAACAGCCCAGATTCTCTAAGAAGGACGAGCAGGAGCATTAAATGAAACTTAATGGGTTTAATAAGTATAATAAGCAAACTAATTCAATCATCAGTCGAATTTACACATTATGTTTTTCTGCGTTTTGTCTATTTGTGACACCCAGTCATGAATAAAGGTATCCTGACAGGTTTTTTTCATTAAATAATGTAAAAACTCAAAATTTTCTTATAGTGTTTTTTCATTAAAGTTCATCGTCAATAGCTCAGGATAAAAAAATGACTGGCGATGTTTCCTAGGTGATTATCTTGTGTTGTGATGCTGCACACCCAGTCAAACTCCAGCTGCTCTCAGCAAAACCCTCAGAAGAAGCATTACTGCCCCCTTGAGGGCGGATCTGGCATTTTCGCTCCTGACTTCCCACACTCACTCATCCTGAGCCGACAAGTCTTCACCTGCCATGTGGGCAACGCCGAAAATATGTGGCGCGCTTCCTGGAGAGGAATGACGCTCTCGGTAGTTTGAGGCAACAAACCGGGGTTAAACAGAAAACATCCAGAATGCAACGGGAGACGCTGGCTGTGACTAAAGCTCGGCCTTCCTCAGCAACCTTTCCTGTGTTTACGCCGCGGCTGGATGACTAAACCTCGGTGATCTACTTTCGCAGATGGCAGCAGAAAGAGCTTTGAGCGGGCCTCTCCCCTTTTCCCTGCCCAAAGCCACAATGACATCTGTTTACAGTCACATCCCCGCCTCACCTGGAGGTGAGTCTCGACTCGCCCCGGGGGCAATTAACAGCAAATGGCTTGTTAAAAAAAGGCAAACTGCTGCACCTGGAGTGAGTGCCAGGGTCTGAAATCCTCACTACAATACTACACATGCATGAGCCTCAGTTATCAAGATTCCACTATATGTAGAGGGATGCAAAAGCAAAAAAACTCGAATAAAAAACTACCAAAAACAAAGTCAACAAACTGCTTTACGCTCAAAATGCTGCTGGTGGGAAGTGCCAATGATCATGTAGTGGAAAAATAAAAACAATTAGGGGCCAGTGAAAAGTGCTGTAAATGTGGGGCAAGAGAAAGAGCACTGTTCACAAAGACCTGATCATCACCTGCACAGTGTTTGTATTTATAGCAATACTCGACAGTACTGCGTGTTTGACTGACATCATGCGGCAAACAATCACAGCTCGATTCAAGAAGTTCAAGGACATTTTTCACTTTTGTGCCAGAAAATTTGATACAAACTGAAAACAACTAAAACAAGAGAGTTGATTGAGTCAATCTGTTAAAACTTGGTGAATAAATGTCAACATCCTCTATATTTAGAGTGTAAATATGAGCTGCGACCCGACGCCTCGTCTCAGAGGCTCCAAATGCCACCACTTGAACCCGCTGACCGGCCGCCACGTTTCCAGGCTCGCCGAGCGGATCAGGATCCCGCAGCTCTTAGCGTCTCTCATCGGCCACAGGACGGCCGCTTCCTGCAGCCGAGGGAACCGGTGCGGCGGCGCTCAGGGCGCTCCTGAGTGAACCCATCGCCGCCAGATCACCAAAGCGGAAATCCACAAATGCGTCCCTGGGATTCTGCGGCGCAGATAACGGTAATGGAGGACAATGAGCTGATAATGAGATCAGCATGAGATACCGAAGCGGCCCGAGGCTTCATGAGACCTGAGAGGAAGAGCTGGGAAAACCGCGGAGGGTGTGGCGAGGCCGCCACGGTCTCAGGGCGTGCCCGTGTTTGTGTTTCGAGCGGGACTCACCAGCAGGTCGATGCTCTCCCGCCGCCCCAGGGAGCCGTGCTCCGCCTTCTCCCCGCCCGGCGTGAGGATGTAGGGGCTCTGCACTCCGGAGGGCTTCATGTTGGGCAGGCTGAGCGACCGCAGGTCCTTCACACCCTGCTCCACCTTCAGCTCGTCGCCCGGTCGAGCTGCCGGCCGACAGAACGTTGTGCGTGAGAGAGAGGCGATGCTCAAAAAGCTGAGAATCATCATTTATTTATCATCTTCACTAAAGATAGCTGATGACACTTTCAAAGTTTCCCTTCAGCTTCACCGGATGAATACTAATCTAAATTTGAGTCAGTTAGTTAAAACTAGATTGAACGTATTTTTCTTAGCCCCCCAAAAATGTTAATTTACAGTGATAGATGAGAAAATCATCCTCAGAAAGTCTGAGCAGAATGACGCAGATGGTCACACTTCAGTTTCCTGACCTCTCAACTGGACCATTTCTAAAGAAAGGCAATCATTCGGGGAACTGGATCCCTTTAATGGAAGAGGGACAGGCCTTCGATTCACACGCTGCAGTAACTGGAACCGCAGAGCAGCGGCGCTCTCCTTCCTTTCACAAACCGCAACTTCTAACTTTTGTTTTCTTTGAATTCGCAGCGTTTCTAGCCACGCTTGTGGAACGGGAGCAGATTGGTGACACACTTGTCAGGAAATGGCAGGGATACGGTCCACTCCTTTTCCCTTCTAGTCAGACACACGGGTGTGAGAGGAAACCGGCTCACGCCGTCTGTCTCACCCAGGCTATTGTTGAAGGTAAAGAGAGATAAGGAGGAATGAACGACACTGTCAGCACTTAATATATAACCATGTGCCCTGTAATTTATATACGAGAATCGTAATCCGTGTCAATCTGGAAGATTTTTCAAAAACGTTTGAGTTGATGATCAGTCGTTATTTGGCTTCAACCAACTCCAACTATTACAAGTCACTTCGACTCACACAATCATATTTTTCTTGCCTGGAAAACATTCAGATAATTTTAGGATTTTTATCACTTTTAAGGATTTAAATGTTTCAGAACGTTTGTATTAGCTGGTGACTGTGATTACCATGTTCAAATAGTGGCTACCTTCCCTTTCAGCTGTTTTGTTGGAGTTTCTTTTTGTCATTAATTCATAAAAATACTTTTTGACAGCACCAACTTCCAGATCTTAGAGCATCTTCCTCCCCATTACTGACGGACCTTCAGTCAAACTGACGCGCCCAGCTCAGTTGATGTGTAACAGCAACGCTGGTCACTGCAATCAACCATAAAACTATTTTAAGAGTCCTAAAATTCATCTTCTCCCTCTCCGTGTCATCTGATGTCCTGGATAGTTTCCTGCTGCTGCGTTGATCGGTGTGTTTCTACCTTTCACTTTGAGGTAGTGTCCTCCAAAGCGGTAAGCCTCGAAGTTAAGGGACAGAGGAGTGTTGGACTGGTCCAGGAACAAGTCCACCCGCGACAACTCGATACCGTTCCTCTCAAAAACCGGACCCAAAACTTCCCTGAAAAAAAAAAAAAATTAAAAAAAAAAAGTCAGACTGAGCTGAACCAATAAGGCAGTGGATTATGTCTTCAGTTGGAGTTTCCTCCTCTGCTCTCACCGCAGTGTTTTCTTTTTCATAGCAGGTACGATCTCTGTGTTGATGTCCACGTTGAGGTCAAACTTGAGGCTGAAGCATTCTTTACTGGGGTCCTGCGAGGGGGGGGGCACGGGGGGATCGAACACTGTTAGTCCACTCAGCTTTCTGCCTGCAGGCTCTGTGTAGCTCCACAGGGGGGCTCTTTTTCACTACACAGCCTGCCAGATGCCATCACTTCATATCAAGGTTGCAGAAAATAACAGGTTTTTTTTTCTTCTCTCCACCATCTTTATTCCACACTCCTTCCAGGAACTGTGGCGTATTAGAGTAGGGTTTTTTTCTGCGGCACGACCACTTACGTCGGTGTGTCGTCTCCGCGGCTTCTTCTTCACCAACTTCATCCCCACCGTTTTGCGCTCCCTGCAAAGTCACACACCCGTTATTACTGCGCCGCTTCCAAAGACAGAGACGTTTCACAGTTGTGATTTACGTTGGAGAGGAGGAAAATAAAAAAAGGGCTGACAGACAGGCACACGGAGTGCTAGCATGACGTAACGGGAGGTTACCAACCCGCGGTCGTTGCTCCCCTCATCCTCTTCCTCCAGGTCGGAGGGGGGGCTGGTGCGTGGGGGGCAGGAGCGCGTGGACACGTTCCGAGCCAGGATGGAGGCTAAAGGGCGAGGAAGCACAGCGGTCACTTCCTCTGCCAGATCAGCACAGAGCCGCCTCTTCATAGCAAACTCTTTAGTGAAGATTCAGTTTCAAGAGTCGATTTCACTTTTTTTTTTAAATGGTTTGTATGCTTATGTTTGTCTTGTCATGTAGATGACTGGAGGTGCATTGGGGTGGATGTTTATCAAGTCACCTTAATTTTTTTACTCCTAAATATAATAAATATGTTTAGAAAAATACATTTTCATAACCACATGTATTAACACTTGATCAGAGTTTTTTTAAGTGTATAAACATGGATACATTTGTAAATTGCATATTTGTAATTAGGTTCATAGTATAATTCTGACTCACTATAGATAAAAAAAAGACTATAGAAAAACTAGGAGCGAGATTCTCACAAGATCATATGTCAGATTCAACCTGTTGTCTATTATGTTTCAAAAGGTATTAAATAACGAGAAATGGAAAGTATCTCTTCAATAATTCATACTTGCATTCATTAAAAGCATAAATGAGCGTGCCTACTCAGCGTGTCTCATGCATAAAAGACAACATTAATATTAAACCTGGCCGAAAAACCCTTGAACTCTCTGCACAGTTGACTAGCTGAAAGACACTCAGACTACTCAGTTTTAAAACAGCATTTTTGCCTAATATTTCAGCTGCCAGTGGAGCTTAGATATGAGCAGTGAGAAATTGGGAAGATTGTTACAAAAATCTTGACAACTGTTTTTCTTACATTATCTTGCAGGGGATGAAAGAATACTGAAGCTGCTTTAATAGATTTCATTATTCAAGTGTTCCCATCTGGGCCTTTTTAATTTGCAGTTTGGCTGAATCCACTCTGACAAAACTGAGAGTAACATGAACAACAAAGGATTAACATCTGCCTGCAACTTCTGCCTCTGGTTCCACTTTGTCTAATGTGGCTGAACCGACCCTCTATTATGAGAAAAAGTGAAGGGTTTTTTTTTTTTTTTCAGACCTAAATGAGAGCTCACATTAGTTAAAAAGTCTGAATTTCACAACAAATACACGAAAAAGAAAACATTAAGTTGTGCAAGTGGATTTACACGATGTGCCTTTAAATAGACAACTGCAACAGCTCGGTGTCCTGCATGTTTAGAAAGTGAAGTCGTGCATGAGGTAAGGAGGCCGATGCCTCTGTGAGAGCACCAGCGCCAAATAAAGAAATAACACACGGCTACCTTGAGGTTGCAAGTCGAATCGGGGGTGTCGGTCAAAGTGCATGTTGTCTGTGTTCTCCGAATGGCAGCGTGAGTCACATGACTCACACAGGTGAAGGGGGCTTTTGCTATTCAAGTCTTGGCAGTCTGGGTGGTGGCAAACCTGAACGCACAGAGAAAGAAACAAAGGGGGGAAAAAGGGGGGACGAGAGAAAGTCAGATCAACAAAAACTTCTTGGAATACAAAACAGAGCTGAACAGTCTGGGCCCGGACTGGAAAGGGCAAAACAGTCACACACACATCTGAAGTAAACTGCTCCCTGCATGCCTATTGTTTCTGCCACAATTAAAGGACCGCAGAGGCTGCCACGGGCATTCCTGAGGTTTGGCGACTCCCACCTTCCCCGCCATCTGTGCCCCTCTCGGAGGAGGGGGCCGGCTAATTGACTTTAAGTCAGTGCCTCCGAGAGCTGCTTATCCTTGCGTGAACTGAACCTGCATCCCGAGAGGTGAAAAACTGAAACCGGCCAGCAAGCTGGACGTGCCATGGAGCAGAAGGCTGCGGGATTATAGATATCTCCCTCTCGCTGTCTCTGCCCAGACATACTAAACCCTCCCTTGCTTCATCCCCTGCTAACAGGTGGACTCCGCTAAAGTAAGCCTCCTCATTCCACCCTGGGTCTCCTCCTCATCTTTGCCCACGCCCCGCTCAGGAAGCGAGGATGTATGGGGAGATACAATTGAGGTTGCGCTAATGTACTTCCTGACATTGTTCCCATGTTCTCAGGTGGAGCAATAGCAATCTATGCATGCGTGTGCAAAATGCTGGGCAGAGTAGTTTCTAGTAATAATCTCCAAACATGCAAAATTTGAGGGTCATCAAAAACATAGAGGCACTTCATATAGAAATTAAATTAGAGCTGCAGAATATATTGCAAACTCATCATCGTGATAAACATGCGCAGAGTGCTTATCGCAAAAGGTTGAGTGAACTGTGGTAAAAGCTGCCCAAGATGCCCACCGACTGGGTCGACGTGAATGTCTGTATAAACAAAACTGGCCACAGAAAAGAACTTGTGAAAGTCAAGAGGCAAGAGAAAGAGTAGCATAATTTGGAAGAACAAATCTAAAAGCGTAAATACATTAACATCATCAGCATAAGCGTTTATCAGAAATCATGTTGTCATCGCCTACGTGTCAACATTATGTTGAACCGACATCGTGCAGATCCAAACACAAACACCCCAACCCCAGTACTCTACCGTCATATCGTGCAGGAGGGAGTTGGACTCGTTGCAGGTTATCTTTGCATCCATGCCTGCAGCCCCCCAGGACCGCAATAAACATCCAATTCGCCACCTTGTCGGCTTGCTAAATTACTCTACGGCGCGCTTCTCTGGACTAACACTGGCAGGCTGCCTAATTAATCCACTGCTCTCAATGTCTAGCCAGGTATAATCACAGATTTTAAAAGGAGCAGGCCACTGAGCAGGGGGGGGTAGGGAGGAGGAGACGTAAGAAGGGAGGGTTGAGGGTTAAGAAAGGGCCAGGATTCCCGCTGAAGATATAAACCCAAGGCAGGAAGGAAGAATACAAAAAAAAAAAAAAAGGGTCCATCCAGAAGCTTTTCAGAAGTACAAAGCCCCCCTAATCTTGCAGCCTAATTGGTGCCTGTGCTCTGTCAAAGCCATCTGACGCTCCTGCAGAGATTAAACAGCCCCGCTCTGAGCTCCACGAGCCAGGGTCTTCTCCTCTTTTTCCTCCGGCTCCCTTTCTTCTCTGTCCTCTGCCACCACCAGTACAGACTCCTCCCTTCCTCCAATACACCAAGGGTCACTCTACCCAGGCAGAGCCCCAACTGGAGGGAGGCTTTAAATAGAAAGAGACTGAGACAAAGACAAGCGTCAGTGACTGAGCTTGGAGGCTAAACAAAATAAGACGGGTGGCCTTAGGCAATGTAGAGGACCCCGATGTGGGATTAAAGGATAATTCCACTTTATTACAACTTCATTTTCATAGTTTGAATTATTATTTTTCATCAGTTTTGATACTGATGTACATGAATCAACTTGTGGAATTTTGAGTGTGACAATTTGTTTAGAACAAAACAATTATCGAAACTATGAAAACAAAATTCAAGCTGTGCCAAAACACATTTATGATTAAATTGCTAAATTAAATAGATTAAATTATAAATTATATATATATATATATATATATATATATATATATATATATATATATATATATATATATATACACACACACACATATATAGGTACACACATATATAGATTATTTTTAAGAGCAATGTTGCAGCGGTGCCAACTGCGCTACAACAATTAGTGTTGTAATACTATTTCCTACCACAAGGTGGGACAGTGAGTCACTCGTCATTTGTTTCTTGCTGGAAATAATCCCACTATCTCTCATTCTGTGAGCACAGACAAAGTAAAACAAGCAAACATTATTTACCACTGCTATTAATGCTGCATTGGCTGAGCAATGGTCTCACAAAGTCAGGTTTCTTAAGTTATTGAAATAAATATGTTGGAAGGAGAAAACATATGAAGGGCCATTGCTCTTACCCTAAGATAGAATATGTGTTTCACTCTGGCTCACATACCCTGTGCTAACGTAATTCGCTCAATTCTTATTTGCTAACCAAACTTTGTCAACACTGCGAAGTAAACAGAACACTATGTCAACAGTTTCTATATTCGTGTTGTTGTTACTGTGCAGACCCTGCCTTGCTTGAACAATTCTAAATAGCCCTTAGAAGAGCGCATACAATGTAGAGGAAACTAGGGAGGAAAACATGAAATTTACATCATAACAGAACCCTGCAAGATACAAAGTGAAGGTTGACGCTGCACATGATAGCTGGGTTAGATGCTAAATGTTAGATTGGAAATCTACTTGACCACTCTTCCCCACGGCTTGGGTTTTCATTATTTCATCACACACATTTACAGTTAAATATTATTTTTACATTTAGATACAAAAGAAAACCTCAAAGTTAGGTTCGCTTGAAGCATTTGATTAACGGCTGAGCAGTTAAACATTTGTAGCTACAAGACGTATTAGGAGGTGAAGAGAAACTAACAGAAGCGATGAAATGGCAGTTCCATGTGGCAGTGCTTACTTAAACCACAGTTCTTGGAACAGCTTGGGGGAAAAGTGATGCACTAATGCAAATTAAACAGAGTTCGGCTACTTTCATCTACAAAACAAAAACAAGGTAGATGTGAACCACATTCAGCTGGAGCATCGGGATATTAACCTAAACAGATAAGACAGCGGCTGTGCTGCTGGCCTCTTCAATATCTGGATATCATTTTACCCAGAGACACTGCGGTCCAGCCCGGACTGGAGGATAACGCAGCTCATCTCAACAAAAACCTCATGGGATCAGTCTGAAGATAACGCTTACAGGGAGGTAACACAATATGCAGAGCCAATACATTTTCACTGTTTTCCTTTTTTGGAATTGTTTATTAGTCTGAATTGGAATTCTCTTTAATTAGTCCAGCTCAAAGCACAAATCTCTAACTTATTATATCTTTGACAACAGTAGTCATCGCCCCATGAAGCACCTGCTGTGAGTGAAAATGTGTCCAACTCCAGATACGAATCAATAGCTAACTGGTGGAGCAATTAGCAGCTCCGTCTCAAGTTCAAGGAGACCAAAGAGGAGCGAGTTCAACACAAACACAACTTGAAATGTGTATAATGCACTTGATGGTGACTAAGACAAAACAGCTCCATGGGAAAAGTATAAAATTCAAGTGAAGACATTTCCAAGTTGTTGCAATAGATTTCATTGACCAAGTCAAGTTTTTCAATTCTGTTTGACTCATTGACCTCAACTTAACACTGGATGACCACAAACAAGTCACAGGAATCTGTTAAAACAGAGTACTTAGACTTCCTTGAAACAGCTCCCCCACACACACGCACGCACACACACCATTGCACAGAGGTGGTGAATTCCGCTTGAGGTGTGGAGCCCAGGCACGAGAAACGCGAGCAAATTCTGACGCCATATTTAGGCAATCGCCAGGATAGGTAAGCCCTCCTCGCTATCGTTGACATTCCTGCTCGAAACTGAAGCAGCTGAAAAAACGGGACGCCTCGGCCAAGATAAACCGGGGCATCGCAGGATGAAGAAAAGACTCGGAGTGAACCAAAAAGCACCGAACCGAGGAAGATCAAATAAACCAGGAAGAGCTCTCACAGTCATGACAGACACCTGAAGATATACACCCAGCGAGCTTCACTTCAGGAAAGGCGCAGGATTCTTCCAATACTGAACATTCCAGTCAATGAGGAGGAGGATTGATGTTTCTGGATTGAGGAAAATCCTTCAAGCAGCCAGTTGTTGATCTGGAGTTGGCAGTTTCTCCACAACACAAGGAAGAGGGTGTAAGTCACCAAAAAAGAACATCTTAGAAATTTAAATTGTACATGTACTGAACTTCTGTTATATTTACACAAACTGCAGTTTGAGTTGCATGTAAGAGATTTAAAAACTACAATTAAAAGCTGCTGATATTTTTCTTGTTGTATTTCAAAGTTTTGGTATTTTGCACACGTTGGCTCTCAATTTTATTTCTTTAAGTTTTTTTTTATGTTTTTAGTTCATCCAGACATTTCAGTCATTTGGTTATTTTTCCTGCAAGAGCAATTTGATATAATTTTAGATATGATATTTATTTAATCATCTTAAAGCAACTTTTGTTAGTTTTAAACAGTTTTTAGCCATTTCCTCAATTTTTGGTCATTTTGAAGCATTTTTTAATTTTACTTATACTCAGTGTTTTAGTGATTGCAGCCATGACGATCATTTAAGTTGCTTTAACTGGTGTTTAGTCCATTTTGGGTATTCTAGCAGCTTGAGTTTTTTTTTTTTATAGCTAATTTAATATTTTGAATTTCACACAGTTTAAGCCTTTAAAGCCATTTTAGCTGTTGAAACATTTTTATTCATGAAGCACATTTGATACCAATAAAAAAAAATTAATAAAAATGTTCATCTAGTCTTGAGAAAACCTGCAGAGAGCATGTAATGCAGGGCGAAAGCGGCTCCAGTGTGAGCGGCAGACCCTCTGGTGTGTGTGTGTGTGTGTGTGTGTGTGTGTGTGTGTGTGGAAGGTGACAGTGTGGGACAGCTGACTGCAAATGCATGAATGTGTGCGAGACAGCATGTGTCATGTGAGTGTGCGTCGCGTGTGTCCCCTGCATGCCTGCTCTGGGATTAGTGAGGCGACTCGGGGTAGCATGACTGTAAGATGAAAACACTGCACGCACACACACGCACACACACACACACCCATACACACTTCTTCATCACCTCCCCAACAGCTGAGAACACACAGCGGGCCTCACGGCGGCCCTCGTCTTGGCTTAGCACATCCGACGCCACGTGGCACCTGCTTATTGCACCCTTGTTTCCACACATCCTGTAAGCAGGCCAAGTCTTCCACTCTCTCTCGAACACACACAAACACAGGCATGCCCGTTCCAAGGCTGTGTCATTGATGAGCAGCGCTGCAGCCGCTCTTGTTTGAAAGCAGACGGCTGAAGCCTCCCGAGGTGAATCAGGATTATTACCCGAACACTTAATCCCACATGCGCAACTGCGCGGCACACGAAGGCAACGCACTCCGCGGCATGCAGCGTACAGGCCGGCACACGCCAAGAGATTGGATTTTAACGAGACAAACAGCTTTACCCGACACTTTTCACACCTAGCCCTAAAAGCATTAACCCGGGGAAAAGCGTAGATTCCCGTATCCTGGTTGGGGATGGAGCCGAGCGGCCAGACAGCGTTATTTATCTCCAGCCTCATTACGCTCACTGTGACACGGAGGCCGTCCATCACACACCAGTGTGTGCGCAACCTGACGGCACGGAGCCTCCTTCGTCAGCGGTCCTCCGAACAGCCTGTCCTGCCAGAGCACACCTAGCACTTACATAACGGCACGCTGCAGCACCAGTGTTTTTATTGCATTAAAAAGGAGTAGTGAGGAGCGCGTACGATCCCTCTCACAGGATGTAGCTCCCCACAGATAAAGAGGAACAAACAAACCCTGGCCATCTTGTTCTCTGAGGGCTGGAATTTGAGCTCATCAATACACTCACAGCTAAAGTCACTGAAGCCGAAGCCGCGTCCTCGACACACCAGTGACGAAATAAACCATTAATGAGTGAAAACGAACCTTTTATGTGAGGCTTTAAGCTACAATTTACAATTTCTGAATGTTAAGCTTGGCATTTGGGGAAGGTCAGCCATATGTTTCAATGGAAAAATTAACTGAGGAGCTGCATCTAACATTAATATGAAATAAAAGAAGAAGATAAAAGACGTCCCTGTGACTGTGATTCATGAAAAGCTGTCTAATGATGAGCAATAAAGAATGAGGACGATAGCCACACCTTATCCATCTTGTTTAAAGATGACTGCCTGGTAATTATCACCTACATGTTTTCTGTCGGAGAGAAGCTACAAGACACAGTTTGTGTTCATATAGCTAAACTGTTTTTTTCCTCTTTATGAGCTGTGTTATCCTCATGCAAAGCTTTCATTTCACAACTGCAGACGGGTTTAATCAGCTGTAAAGTTGCACAAATGTCTCTTTTGGTAATAAACACTGACAAAGTCTGCATTATGCTTTTGAAAGAGCCTATCCTTATTTAACAAACTATAAAAATTGAGGGTCTTGCTCGTCAAACCACAACGCAGAGGCACTTGGTTTTGTTTTTTCCCCAGAAGAAAAGTCTTGCTTGTCTTCATGCAGTCTGTGAGGTCCTGGCAGGGAATCGACCTAACGCAGAGTACATTACAGCCACGGCCAAAAGCCTAAGTTTAGCATTAATTAGCTTGGTTCGATATAATCTCTGCAATGAGGCTAAAAATAGTGTGTTTTGTTTTCTCCCGACTTAATTAGAAGAGCTGAGCAGATTATTTGATATCGCCGAGATCATGTGAGTTTTCCCATTCAGAGCTAAAACTGTGCGTGTGTGCGTGCGCGAGGGTGTTACAGTGGGGTGGGGTGACTTTCAGGAGATTCACGTAGCTGCGCTACGTCACACGCACACAAAAAAAAATTCTTATCTTTTAATGACATATTGTGAAAACAGGAGTTCCCACACACACACACACACGCAGCTGTTTGTCATAGCGGCGCACACACCCTCAGAGCAAACTCAACTCCCTATCATTGTGCCAAACAGCCATCATCAACCTCCACTCACTCACACACACACTCACTCACTCACACACACACACACACACACACACACACACACCGTCTGAAATCAAAGCTATACTGAATCAACACACAGTGGGTGAGCCTGTTATGATGAACACTGGACACTGACGGCAGTCTGGTCTTCGTTGGTGACATTATGCTTCAGTGTGTTCGATGATATGGACCAACTTTAATGCTTTACATCAGAAAAATAACATCTGCTTTAAGATCCTGTCCTGACACGCAAGTCTTCACTGATTTTTTTTTTTTTTTTTTTGGAAGGAGTTTCCTCAGTGCTGAGCCACGTCGCTATCGAATCGCTATCAAATACCCACCTCCCCGGCACCGAAAAAAAAAAAAAAAAAAAAAAAAAAAAAGAGTAGAAAAACACACAATCGCATCCCAATAAACACACCTTCGCACGCTAATGATCGGTTAGCGCCGCAGCAGCCGGGGTCGTGCACAGTCATGTCCGGATAACACCGAGTCAGTCAAACATCCAGACAGACTTCGGTCAGACCGACTCACGGGGTTTATAAAGCATCAAACTAATCAGACATGAAAACACATCACCAGTGGTTCATAGTCTACGGCTGAACCGCCGTCTCGTTTTTTTTTTTTTCCCCCCTCCAAGTTCGACTGATGAGCTGACTTTTTGAACTGTGTGCAGGCAGAGCGGCGGTGCCGTGCAAAGACCACACAAACACTGGCACCACCAGAATGTCTAACGCAAATAAAGGTTAGCTTATTGCGCCGTTTCTTTAGATCTCACAATAAAGTGTGTGGTCTCTTTTGAAAGAACGCAAGACTCATCAAAGTTAAACTAGTTTGCTGTTATTGAACGACTCTTTACCACAATATTATCTCTGGTTTCTACTGTGATTCCATTATTGGCTGTGAAAGGGCGCCAAATAAGGCTAGCAGGCAAATAAATGGTTTTCTTTTAAAAGCTATTTGCTCTACTGCTTATGTTTATATTCAAATAATTTTCAATATTGTGGAGTTACCAACAATTATTTTCAAAAGTGATCCCTCTACCTCTGTTTACGGCTCATTCATGCTTGACGTTAGACATGTGGCTCCAAGCCTTCGGTTTCATACTTAACCTTTATTTTGTCTATATTTCCGTCCATCTTCTAGAAGTTTACAGATACGGACCAACACTGTAGCGTCAGCAGTAAATGTGGTGGGGCGGTGTTGAGAGTGGAAACAAGCAAATGGTGGAAATGTTCGAAGACCGATGATGAGAAGCACACAGCTGATCTCAGTTATGTAATGATTGATTGAAGCGTTTAATATTCGAGCTTCTGGTCACGTTACACGGCCTCTCTCTGCATGCAGGTGTCCTGTCAGGATCTACATTTCTTGCTAAATACACTACATCATCTACCCGACCAACATCTACTGCATTAAGTATGACGGATCGTCCTGGAAAAATGTCTGAAGAGTAAAGCACAAGTGTGCTTTTCATCAAGCTGCGCTGACAGAACTGAAACTACTTTTTCCCTGGATTCTCTTCGTCTGGAAGAGCCACTTTCATTGTCCTCCTGGGAGCAGAGCGAGGGACCCCACAGGGCCTCCCTGCTTTCCTCAGGACTGCGCGGCGTCGCCGTGAGCAGCAGCCCAGTAGGTGGGACTGAAAACGGCGAGGAGGAACGGCTGCAGGAGATCAAAGCGGGAGCCCGGCCGGGCCTGGCCCCGGTCTGATTTATTTTACAATAAATAAACGATGCATCTGTTGAGGAGTGCCATGCGAGAGAGAGAGAGAGAGAGAGAGAGAGAGAGAGCCTGCTCGCTTTCTTCTGCTGCCATCTGTCCTCTGGCTGAGCGAGGGGGCGGAGGAGGAGGGGGAGGAGATGGAGGAGGAGGAGAGCCAGGCGCTGCTTTTTACTGCGGCCCCCTTATGCAACAGCCCTGCCCGGCTGCCTGTTCCCCATTAACCGGCTCTCCCCTCGCCGTGCTGCTGCGCGGCGCTGACGCCTCGCACACATGTGGATTCACTCAAACAGAGGCACTTGCTGGGCTTCATGCTTCCCGGAGAGAGCGCAGTGTGCGTGTGTGGAGAACCCAAACATGTGTGGAGTGGGTTCACAGGAGGACCCGGGCCGGTGGATCTAGGTGATCTGCTGGAGGGAGAGACGTCCAACCAGGGATGAAGACACTTAAAAGTGAAAGTAAATTCAAACGGGCATGTTTGACATCATTTCCATTAAACCAATGCGGCTTTTTATGACGCCGCACTACGACACCGGGATGCATTTACCACCCCAAGACAAGTAGAAACTTGAGCCGGTGGCAGATTTGTTCACTCAAATGACAAATGCAGCACGCAGACTTTACCACCTGTATGTCGCGAGCTCATTGACGCACACCCCGACAGTAAATTTTCAACACAACAAGCCCTCAAAGAGCTTTTAATACGCACTTGAAGTCATAATACTAGACATAATGCTAAAATAGAGCCTGTGTAACTGCATGTCTGGAGGAAACTTCACAATCTGAACCAGCTGATGATCCGCGTCAAAGTCATATGAAATATGAGTTTTTATGGGATTTAAAGCACTGGAACTATTCAGTGCAGTATTTTTTTATTCTAACAGCAAAAAGCCTGTGTGGATGCTCAGATCTAGTTTCACACTGGACAAGAAATAAAAAAAAAACTCTTCCAAGGCTCAACCAAGCAGATGTTAGTGATGTAAAAACGAGGAGAGTTGTATTCTACATTTAACAGACACTCCTCAATTTAGTTTACCTGCAAATGAGTGTGGGCTTTAGCAATCCAACCAGACATTTCTAATGGGTGTAAAATTAGGAAACAAGTCATCAGACATCACTTTTACAGGCAAAGGAGGGAACTAAATGGAAAAGCAAAACATTTGGCACAGAATAGAAAGCAAACAGACGTTTAGCTCAGTGACACAAGATAAATATTGACTAAGTATGTCAGTCATTTTTCCAGGTTGTTCAGCAAATATAAGACTTTCTCAGTGACGCATCAGGCTGGTTGGAGAATTTGACCTGCTCCAGATCAATAACATCTCGCTTTTCTTCAGAGCCACTGAGCTGATCTGACTTACTTTTCTTTCATTGGAACAAATAAACAGTGATTTGTACTTTTGTCAGAGCTCAATACGTAGGTCTTTGATAATGGATGTTGTTGCAGACCTTTGACATGACGAGGAGAAGGTATATTATTGGTATATTATACATTAAGGTGGCTGTAAGGCAGCATGCGTCCCTTTGGAGAGGTCAAATTTCCAACATGAGAGAATTTATCGAACGAGAGCAAACAGGGGACTTAACAAAATCAATAAAATCCACCAAACAGTAACATGAAAGCTTGTAATCAAACATCTAGACCCAACCTGAAATGAAATTTCATTCGTCACATTGACAGCCAGCACAGTCTTGCATCATAGGAACAGTGACGGACTGGAGATTTCTGCTCAATGTCCTTCCAAACATGTTCTGACTGTGCCTGGCGATTGAACGCAAGCTACAGCTGCTGACACGAGGCAAACATGCAACAATATTGTTGAGTATTGAGACGATATGAGTTGCAGTAATGCACTCTTTTGCTCATCTAATTGGCCGAGTATGCAGAGCAGGCAGTCTTCCGTGACATGTACACTGTGCGTGTCGATATCACGATGCATTGTCCAGAGCTATAAGCAAAGCATCAAAGAGCTTGATGGGTTTATCTGGAGCGTTCAGGTGAAACAGGCCTGGCAGATGAAAGCTGAGGCAGGAAGTCGGTCTGTAACCTGCGGCGTCTGTTTACAACAGGAGCTACGAGTCAACGTTTCAATTGTTTTTCTTTTTTTGTTTTCTCTAAAAATAAAGGAAAAGCAGCACCGCAGACGAGTGCTTAGCAATAACAGCCATGTCTTTGCAGAGTTTGCATGTTCTATCTGGACAGCTGCAGACATGCTTCTTGGTTGAATTGAATTATACAGAAAAGATCGTGTGATTCATCTGTTATTTTATCGTATTTAGTTACAGTCATGGTATCCAAACACAGCATTTCACAACGTCGTCCTCCTCTGCTCAGTGACACAGTGTTCTTCCCCAGATTACACTGAGGAGAAATGGGCCACTTCATCATTTACACAGGATTATTTCCTTGAAATTTACACTGTATTTAAGCAGGTTAAGTGTTCCAATCAACAACACCTTCTCTTGTAATGACCGTGACCATCCCACACGTGCACCACTCCTCACCTTTGGCCCTTCTTTATCTCGCTTTTTGAAGCCATTATCAGACGCAGCAAACAACAGTGGTGAAATCCAGACGCAGCCCAAAGGTTTCTCAGTCAGCGTCGAAGAGAATACTTTAGAGTTACAAACTCGGAAATTGAATTAGCACTGGGTGCAACTGCTCTTTTTCTTTTTCTTTTTTTTTCCCTGTGTGTTTGCGAAGAAGGCATTCCAGCGAACAGTGTGTGTGTTCCAACATGTAGTTTTACACAACTCATATTCCAGCTTCTGAATGGGTTTACAGCTCGATCCAAACAAACCAGTGAAAGGCGACAAAAGATCCTCTTTCACCTTCTCTATAAGCTGCTACAAATACTTTGACATGAAAGTGAGAAAGATGGAAAAAAAAAAAAAAAAAAAAAATCGCAGCTGTCTTCAGTAGAAACACCACTGACCGTCGAGAAACCCCTGGAGCCAAACCAAATGTTTACATGACACCCGGATGACACATGCCACTGTCACCGCGTCGTCACCCAGAGGAAAACATCTCACGGAGAGAAACAGCAACTGAACAACGATCAGTTCGGCGTGATCAATACAGCCACAGCAGAAAAAAAACACAGCACTCACCAGCAGCTGCTCTCCCTCCCTGTCTCTCTCTGTCTCTCTCTCTCTCTCTCTCTCTCCCTCAACAATGTCAAGTGTACCGACTGGCCGGACTGTGACGCAACCAGCCCTTCCTATCCATAGCTCCAGGGCAGGAGAAGAAGAAGAAGAAGAAGAAGAAGAAGGAGAGGTAGACAGGAAGGCACTGAACAAGACCAAAAAAGGAGGAAGTGGGAAAAGGGGAAAAAAAAAGGAAAGAAAGAAGAAGTGGGTAATCCAAGTCAAATTAGAGCTTCCAGTGAATGCTTATCCGGACGCAAGCTGTTCCAAATATGACTTGGAAATTGATTATTTGGAAACCACTTTCAATTTGTTATAAGGAAAATGAAAAAAGGGGGGTGGGGGGGCTGGCGGGTGCCAGGGGGTACACTGGTGTGTTGATATAAGAAGCAGATGTGAAATATGCAGACATGGGAGGAAAAACAGAGCGAATGTGGCGGATCTGTGCTGCCTTCACTGCCTCACAGCAGGCGGACAGGAAGATTTCACACAGAAAGCAAAAGAGCAAGAAACAGTCTCTCTATTAGGACAATTCATTTATAGTGTTGCTTGAAATAGGTTGATGATTTTAGATTTACAAAAGAAGAAGTTCAATAATTCACCAAAGGGCTATTTTTTTTTCTAATAAATTATGAATGAAAAGTGTCTGCTACAGCCAGTTCACAGATGTACAACAGTTGAAACTATAGTTATCATTATTGTAAACTATTAATAATGCAGTTGACAAAATAAAAGCCTTAGAAACAAACAAAAATCAGTACCTTACATTGAGTTTACTTGCCATATGAAAGCTCTGCTCCGCAGAAAAGCTGGTCTCTTTGCTCTCCCAATGGAAAAACTGATCAATATTTCCAGCAGGTTGTGAAAGCTTCTTTAGTCCCAGTCTGAATCGAGCTCCGTTCCTTAGAGTTCCTGAGATAATCCCGAGTGAGGAAACGCCGGACACAGTGGATGTGGCCGGACGGCGAGATCCAGAGAACGTGACTGAGCCGTGAGACTGGCTCTGTTTACTACAGCAGTCGACTGCTGAGACACACAGGACTCAGACAGAAATAATCAACCCCGCCTATCTGCCTGATCACACTCCCACATGCTCATACAAATCCTGGCTGACTCATGTAAACTCACGCTGAAACCAATCCTTTTCTTTCCCCTCTTACAAAAAAAAAAAAAAAAAAAAGAAAGAAAGAAAAAGAAAGAGAAGAAGCCAGCCAAGTTTCCCCATCTGACAAAGCATTTACTTTGATGTTTCAGCCGGGTCCAGATGCGGCTCACGCTCGCCGAGCAGTCCGCGGTTTCTAATTCAGCTCCCCGGCCTTGATTTAGTGCTTCATTTGAACTCTGACCCCCGGGGGACGCGGGGTCAGAGGAGGGAGTTCAGTTGGGTTTCTTTCAGAAGTGCTGACCAGGGGGAAAGAATGAGAGGTAAATCTGTCAGCGGACGCGCTCGCGGATTTACGCGTGGCCTCAGTTCAGTCTGGGTCAGTTATGAAATTAAATAAACAGTTTGTGAAAGAGGGCGAGTTGGGAAATACTAAAAAATCTGAAATGCTCTGTTCCTGAAATAGACGGCTTAAGAGATAAGGTGGGACCTGGAAAACCAACCGATGAGCCGTTTGAATGCGTTTTATCTAAAAGGTACAATCTGCTATTTTTGCATGTCAGTATTAATAAAACGGTGATCTCATTCTCATGTAATGAAAACTCATCAAAAGAGGTTTTCTGGGATTTTTTAAGGAGGTTTCACAAAGAAAATACAAATGATCTCAGCTCAGGTTTAGAAGCAAGAAGAGAAGAAACCTTCTACTGGACTGACTGTACTGAAACAATGATTTAATTTGCAATAAATACAAACACTTGATGTTAATATCTTCCAAACCCAAGTGCTGTATCTCTCTCACCCCTAAACTGCACCAGCTGTGATTGGACTGCATTTCATTACACATAATTTATGAGCTCAATCAGTCCTTCGCCCTACGTGCACGTATATCCAGACGACCGCATAATGCAACACATTGCGCAGCTCTACGATTGACCAACGTTAGGCATGTTTTTCCTTCCGGTTTCTTCCAAACTCAGTGAAATGACACGATGGAATAGGTGCTGCGCGTGCAAGATCTGTTTTGGGGGAGAAAAGTGTGAATTAACATAATATTTTTACATTTAACTTCCTATTTAAGCATCTTTAAATACCTCTGACAGTCGAGCAATTTAAGCCAACCCCCAAGGAAAAAAAAAAATCATCTATTATTCATACTTCAATGCATTTATTTACTGCTTTACGTGTTGAATCTGCCTTTAAAAGTTTGAAGTTTCACAACAAATGTGGAATCCTCACCCTGAACGGTGAGACACTGCAGTGGCGCTTGAATGTAACAAATCACCAACGGTCTAACATGAAAACAGTCATCATCTGTAATGTGTGTGTGTGTGTGTGTGTGTGTGTGTGTGTGTGTGTGTGTGTGTGTGTGTGTGTGTGTGTGTGTGTGGGAGGGCACAGCCTCAGCGTGATTTACAGCTAAAATGTTCTATTACAGTCCGACCGCAAACATTCAGCCCACTCCTCTTTGTTCTTTTGTCATTCAGGTTAATCCGAGATGAGCCGTGTTTAAACCCCCCACAATTAGCTCACTCACAAGAAACAGTTAAGACCCCCGAGTCTGCAGCACATGCTTAACGTAAAGAGAAGTATGAAGTAGGAGCTGGGGTGGGGTGGGGCGGGGGGCCGGGGGGGGAGTGGAGGGGTAGATTTTAATACCCCAGCCCCACCGTTTCTTGTGTCGTATCTTCAAAACAAGCCAACCTGTTGAACCCTGGCGCCTCCCACTGTTCGCCTTAATTAGGAGGCTATATTTAAAGAGCGGACAGCAGCGATGCAATTACTCTAAAGGATTAGTACCCGACGGGGGCGCCATTGTCGGAGGAAAAGACTGCAGTGGTGAACATAAGTGACCTTCCCTTGATGCCTGACCTATGCATTAACCCCCCCCAGCTGTGATTTCATTTCCAAAGGGGTGGGGGGGGGGGACAAAAGGAAACGTGTGCATTAGGATAACACGGATGCTGATGTGAGAAAAAGAATGAAGCAGATCAAAGCCAAACATTCAATCAAATGACGCTGCTGGAGGTTCTTCGGAAGCATTAAATGCTTCCTTAACAGTAACGCATTATAAATCAGACACTTTTCAAACCTTAACGCCCCCCCCCCCCCCCCCCCCCCCCCCCCGTGTCTCTCCGGCTAAGCTGTAAATACTGCCACTCACCACACGTTTCATTAAGCAGGGCTTGTTTACCTCCTCAAAAGCGCTCGCAACTAACAATTAGAAGAGGATTTGCCAAGAGAAGCCACTTCGCATGCAAGGGAGGGAGAGAAGAGGGTTGTTTTCTCAACCCGTCTCACCGCTGGAGGTCCCCTCTTAAGTCTTTGAACCCTTGTTAAATTGGTCGGCCTGCACAAGGCCGCTTCCATCGGAGCATCAGTCAGGTACCCTCTTCCTGTTATTCCCCTGTCTGCCGCCATGCTGCTTCCTGACCGCCGTGCTCCAGGGGGTCAATGTGCCGGCGCTGGTTAAATGCCCCCACCTCTGCGCCCCACACCACACACACTTTCTGGTGTTTGTACTTCCTGAGGAGACATTGTATGGATGGACATACAGAGGTCAGCTTGTTTGTTATTGCTGGACGTCTGTCAAGCCGATTTTCTTTTCCTGACGGACAGCCTGGCGGCATCCCCCCCACCCCCCTTCACCTAGAAACTGTTGGGGATGTCTCACGGCAAAATATAACAAGTCATTTTATATACACACAAGACGAATAGACTGCGGTCGTGGTTTGGTTCACTTAAAACAAACTTTAGTGTAGGTTGATGCTTTTGTGGAAGCATGTGAAAGAAACTGGTGTGGATGAGTTGAATGACTTTCTAACTGTCCAAACAGAAGATCTGGCAGCATCAGACCTTTCTGACAAATCTTATATATTTGTGTGAGTGCCATGGAAGGATTCCCACTGCTGTTTTGACACCTTTTTTAAACTTTATAAGCCATCCCGACCTTCTTCCTGCCAAAAAAAAAATACTTCCATAATGAACCCACAAGCACTTTTAGCTCTGCACACAGCATATTTGTGGAAGTTATGAAAATTTCATTGCTTAATGTATGTTCTAAAAGTGTCCAGTATGCCACATGTTTATAGAATTTGGTCAAATGATAAAAATGTACATGGAAACAATGAGATTCGAACTGAAATGCAGTATTTTGGGTCCTAAAGAAGGACCTGTTTTCATGAGGAGTGAACCGAGTCAATAAAAAGTAGGTAGCTTTTAGGAATACATCTCAAGACTCAATGACTTCTCTGTACTCCAGTGGCCTCCGCAGTCTTGGATCTGGTGTAGTGGGACAGTCACATCATTTATGTCATGTCATTTTCAAAATGTTGTCGTTGAACAGGAATCGCCCAATAGTGTGACCAAACACTACACACACTACACACTACACACAGTTCTCTGCCTCCACCAAGCTGCAACTGGCATCAACGTCTGCCCGTTCATCCAATTATCTTCTACATCCACTTTATCCAGATGAGGGTAATGTGTTTGCTGGAGCCGGCCGGCGTTGGCTGGAAGGCGGGATACACCCTGGACCGCTTGCCAGTTTATTCAGTGCCAACTCGGAGCCAGACAATCAGCCCCATGCACTTAAAGAAACCACAAAACCAATCCGGACCGCCGTTGGCCTGCCAGGAGATGCAGGAGTGGAGAAAAGCTGCGCACAGGAAGAACATGCAAACCTTCTGCGAGGTCTGCATGTTCACACACGGAGGTATGAAGACGGCTCGAGCACCACTGATGGACTATAAAGTAGGACGGCTCTCTGTGTATGTGTATGTGCACGTGCACGTGCACGTGCGTGTATGGAAATGCTTGAGGCAAAATTAATAACGAACCTTCTCTACATTCCGAGGAAAGTAAACCACATACACAACATGCCTGTTTTTTCCCCCCTTTCTCTGGAATTGAGCGTTTCTTTTTTTTCTTTTTTCATACGATATTCCTTTTCGGTCTCTCCGCTGGGATTGGGTGACGGTGGTTTGACGTAAAAATGAGCCAGCGGCTCACAGTCATCAACTTCTCTCTGAGGACACAACAAGTCCCAAAAGCCTGGAAAAAAAAGAAAAAAAAGAAAAAAGAAAAGGAGAGCCGGGCAGAAGAACTCCCGAGTGTCTCGCCACACATGCAGCCTGTGTGCGGCTGTGTGCGGCTGTGTGCGGCTGTGTGCGGCAGTGTGCGGCTGTGCACGGCGGCAGTGTGCGGCTGTGCACGGCGGCAGTGTGCGGCTGTGCACGGCGGCAGTCGCACCGCTCAGCAGAGAAACGTCTGCATAAACACAGGAATATCAGCGAGGACCCAGCACAGGAAGGAGATTCCTGCCGCAGACAGGATAAGCAATGTTTGCAGCATAAACTAAATAATAACATCATCATTTAACACGCAGAGTCAGAACAGCTGAGTCTCTCCACCGATGTTTAGTCTGCAGCGACGCAGATGATTTTCATCCAGATGACTTATAGCCAGACGAGGACAGGTCGGCCCGCGATAAAAATCACACCGTTCACAATCAGAACTTTAGATTTGATTTAATGGGACACTCCTGCAAAGCTACGCTGTCTATGTAATATTGTTCAGTGAAAATCTTTACAACCATAACTAAGGAACCAAAGAAGACGAATGAAAAACCAACGTCAGTGAGATATCCTGTAAAGTTTGTGATGCAGGAAAACCAACATTTGCAGTCGCGGAGGCAGGTGGGTGGGAGGACGAGGCTGGCTTTAATGAAAAGGTAAAGCTGTTTATCATTCGCGTAGCAATGAAACTGAACATGGTATTTAGGGAAATTTGGCCGAGGATGAGAAGCCAGATGATGAAGAGCAAGCGGATCGGGGAACAGAGAGATCCATGGGAAACACCAGAGTTGGGGGGAGATGGATGGAGTGTGAATGTTTGCGTCTGGTGAGAGGAGTGAGGCCGGAGAACTATGATTTGCTGAAAAATGCTGCACAATCACTGTTTACCATGAAAAAAAAAAGAAATAGGCGTTTTCAAATGACCAAACGACTGACGAGGAGAATAGCCACAACACTGGAAGCCAGTCCGACACAAACGCTTTAAATTAAACTGTACATGAGTATAACAACGCAAAATTAACTACTTTGTTCATTCATATACATTTGTGCCTTTAAGTAAGGTGTGGACGTCATGGACTGGTCTGGCATGAAGCACACTGGACTGTAATGAGGAGATGATTAAGAGTGAATCAACAGCAGTGAGTTACAATTCCAGAGAAAAGCAGCCAGTCTGATCCTGACGGGATTTTTCCACCCAAATAGACGCAGTTAAGGTTCACATGTGGCGAATTTTTGGACAAAACAGCTCTGCGGAGTCCCACAGGGGGAACTAAACACTGGGGAGCTCCGAACAGGACCGCATAACTCCGCTGGCTTGTTTTTCCCCCGTCTGCAAGTAAAACACAGCAACTGCAATCACAATGAGCCTCCGACCGTCCATTCTGCTCCAGGTCTATTAAGCGGCTATACGCGTGGATGTTTTCGTCTGCGACGGCGGAGCGGGGAACGGGTCGCTGGAAAAGGACATACCCAATCACCCTTCCTTCAAAAAACAAATTAGCACCAGCTTCTCAACGGTCATTAGGTAACTTTTCCTCGCAGAATCAGTCTTCAGCTCCAAGCGTCTCTCGAGCCGTCAGAGTATTTCAGGCCGCCGTTTCCATTAGCCGGCTTGCATTACTTCATAAAGTAAACTTTCCAAGAACTTTACAGTATGAGCTGAGGTCACGTCCTTCAGCATTTTTTCCCAGAAAAACCAATCTGAAGACCATTTAGCGTCTCCAGTTCCTTCAATGTACTAAAATACAACGCAAGCTGTGAGGAAATGCTATGCATCTGGGCGGCAATCGGAGTAAAGATGACGAACATGGTGTGTTTTCCTGTACAGGGATAAATCAGCTGTGACAACTTTCTCTAGAGGACACTGGAAACATTCTCAAGAAGAGAGAGAGAAAATACATAACTCTGGGTATGATCATGGCATTTTTGCCCTTTTTAGACATTTACTGGAAACGGTTAAAAAAAAGATCCAAAAAAATAAAGAAGACCGTGAGAGGAGGAAGACAAATTAGGAACGCTGAGCGGCCTTTGCTGCAGAAGTGAATCTCTGCAGACCTGACAGATAGAGAAAGCGGGCATGCAGCCCAATGAGTGAGTTTATTTAGCAGGTCCCCGTCACTGTCACATAGGAGAGAGTTTTCACCCGAGCAGAGAGTCGGAGGCGGTGCTGGGTCAGTAGATCCAGTGTGTCGGCTTCTGTCTAGAAAGTTAAAAGAAAGAGAAATGCGCATGGAAAAAGACTGATCTGACGATTTGATGAGTCAAACACACGTGAACTACATCATGTGAATGTATTCCAGTCTGACTAATATATTAATTCAGCAAACATATCAGCAAAGGATTAGTCACGATATGTGACCGAATGGGGACAAAAGTGGCAGAACCAGAAAAAGGAGAATGAAGAAGAGGCAGAGGGAACAGCAAAATGAGAGTGATGTATCACACCTCCACTTAAAAAAAGAACAAATACAATAATTCAAGCAACTGGGTGTCATAAAATCCATATAACCTCACATTTGTCCAGAAAACACAGAGACGGTGGATAAGCTGAGAGTTTCCCACAAACTGATACGATCAATCATGAAGAATATATATATATATATATATATATATATATATATATATATATATATATATATATATATATATATATACACACACACACACACACACACACACATATATATACATATATACATATATATATATATATACACACACACACACATATATATATATATATATATATATATATATATAAAGGATATAAATATATATAATATTTGATTCATTCACTGATTTTAAGAAAAGCTGCAGTCTCCCGATTGCTTCATGCAGACGGGTCATTTTCATCTCTTCACTTTAAAATGATGTCAGATCTTCCCGAGAAACTCTGACGTCAAAGCGCCTGGAGTAATCCGTGAGTGACTCTTGCACAACTGCAAACTTTTACGAGACGCGGAGAAGAGCTGCTGTCTCTCTGTTGTCCTGCTCATCGAGCTGATTATTAGATTATGTACTGACTTGACCTGTTGTCTCAACAGTTATTATTTCACTCAACTCTTGATGATTAGACGAGTGTATTAAACTCAGTGTTATTGTCACACCGCTACGACACAGTTATCGCCAAAGAACACAAGTTATTCAGAAAGTAATGCCAATACCTTAGAACAGAAACTTGAGTAACGGCACAAGTGAGTCAGAAATTCGGTGGCGGCAGGACGAACATCCGGGGTAAAACTAGACAAGTACTCTTACAAATATTTTTTATCACAAATCCAGTCGCCGTCGGACTTGACTGCAAACACTTCTATCTCCCTCTCTCAAATTTTCATTCACACCAATCCGAAATGTGTGCCGAAACAGGCGGGAAGGTGTTACGGAGGCAGAAAGAGAATCAGCTGACTGAAACGGGTCCTCATCCGTCAACCCCCCCCCCCCCCCGCCCCCCCGCCTCCACCAGTTTCTCCACGTTATCCCTGCACCTCCAGCTGTTTGGGTCGGGAGGGGCCCGTTTCCGGGGCGACCCACACCTTATGATCCGTCGTGTCTGATCCTGTCAGAGCTGACGGGGGGGGGGGGGGGGGGGTGGTGGTGGTGGTAGTAGTAAGCCATCGGGGATAATGAGGGAGCATCCATCCAGCGAGCAAGCTCAGACTAGCACGAAGCGCTAACCAGCCTGATCTGAAACGAATCCCGCCACCGCGGCCAAGACATAACGCTGGATTCAACGTCATCTTTTAATTGGACTGAAGCCAAGGGTTTTTTTTTTTTTTAATCCCTGCGGCACAGTGAAACTTAAACGTAAAATAAATAAATAAATAATAACCTAAATGGGACAACAAAAACTCTGCTAACACATGTGGGAGGCTTTTGTGGAAGTATTCACATCCATTAGCTCGGGTTCACTTCTAAAACAATAACAACAGGAAAGATAAAGTGGATCCTTAGTTACATTGAGAATTAAAGTATCATAAAAACCTGCTGTCAACAAGGAACTGGACCAAGACCTGAGGTCATACTTCTCTTTTTTGCTTGTGCTTTATTTGATATAATTTATTCCTAATTATTTATGAAAATCCCATCGGCCTGGGTAGTTTAAAGGCACAACGGGGCAGTTTTTTGTTTGCATTTTCTCAAAAACAGTCATTTTAGGACCTACTTGCTCTCATTAATTTATTTTACAATTTATCTCCACTTGTTAAACCAAGGGCAAGCTCTCCGGCTCAGTTCGCTCTGAGACGTCAGAAAAGGAAGACACAGGCTTCAGATCGAGCGTCTCTTTGTGTCACACACTGGGTTGATGTGTGTATTTGACGACGACGGCTTTGAATTAGTACTGTTGGTTCAGCAGTGTGGTTCCCGGCCAGCGGCTGCCATTGATGAGGGCGCCAGAGATCACACGGGGGGGGGGATCAGGGCTTTGTCTTCTCTGAAGTAGTCAGAATCAGACCTGAACATGCTAAAAGGAACCAAAATAAGAAGATTCCTTTAAACCAGGATGGACTTTTTGTTATTTGCGATTTTTGCGTTATGCATGTGCGAATATGAGCAAGATTGGACCCACAATGCCATGTCAGTTTTCCATGCTATATGAGAATCTAACCAGATCTGAAGCTGCTTCATGTTAATAATTAACAAAAACACTAACCAAACAAGACATTTTGACAGTCAGCCGCTTATTTGCAGCTTGTGGGCTTATCGGAGAGCAGGATAAACACAGTGATGAAGGAAAAGCTGCAGCTATTTTAAAAGCAACGCCTCATTAGTTTACACCAGCTGGTATAAAAGGAAGTGCAAACACCAGAGAAATCTGCCAGCTATTTCAGCACGCTTTCAAGGAACATGAACGGATCGCAGCGTGAAGGTGAACTGAGGTGTTTCACCCTCCGAGCACTGTTGCGTAACACTGTGACGGAGCTGAGGAGAACAGGGCGACACACTGTTTGATTCCACCAAGTTGCGGCGCAGGTGAACTCATTGTGGTCCCGGCCGGCCGAGCTGCGTCTGGAGGAGTCGCAGTCCCGCCGGGAGCTGATATATGGCAGGAGGAGGACCGAGGACAGGCCCGTCTGGGAATGAAAAGGTTGAGACGCGGCGCGGGGCCGGCCTGAGAGCCTCTCTGCATCGCTGTTTGTGTCTGCTCTGTGTCCTGCTGCCAAGCCGCCAGCGTTTTCAAAGAGAGTGTTCGGAGCGGCTTCAAAAACTGTTAAAGTGAAATATTAAAGTTTCATACTTTCCTCCTCCTGATTTTTTTGGGCACAGAAAAAGCTTTTTTCTTTGATGTGTCTAAATCTGTTGGGAGGGCGGAGCAGGTGAAAGTCGAGGGGTATATTTATGTTCGGATTCTTCCTAGAAATGCGTCTCTGACCAGTCGAGCAACCCGCTGAGAGAAAGAGCTGCTGAGGGGAACAGAAGCAGAGGAGAAAGTCCCGGAGGTCAGGCCTTCTATGACATTGCCCCCTGCTGTTTAAAACATGCCACAGGCAACATGTGCAACAGCTGAGCAACAACCAGGAAGGAAGAACGGAGTTTTAATGGGAAAATCCCTCAATGCATGTTCATCATATGGACCATGAGGGAGATTTTTACTCTTCACTGCTGATAAAATCAGCAGAAATTTTATGAATTGCGACATCTCTGTGTATTTCCTTCTTTACAAGACCAGAGCGGGGGAAGAGCAAGTGTTGGAAGTAGTAAAACCGATCGGTCATTATGCAACAGCGTAAAGTGAGAAACCTCACTGACTCATCTAGAAAAGCAATCTTTCCACTGAACGGAGTCATTTCACTCGTTTTACTGAGAACTGATCAAACAGATGGGGAACGCTTCCAGACACCGAGCTGAAATAAAACGAAGATTACACCCATTCTGTTTTATTGTTTTGCTAAATTAAATCACATAAAGTGGTGTTTCTGACTTCAACAGACTCTCTAAGAAAATATCAATTTGCTTAGCCAGAGAACTTTTCATCTGGAAGATGATTTTGCCCGACAGACTTGTCTTTTTTCCAAGAGTGTAATCACCACTGAAGGCCACAAGTCAGAACTCTGAGGGAAAACTCAACCAAGAGAAGCGTATGATACTTTCCTTTTCCACATTTCTAAAACAGAAAAAACAGACCCTTCAAGATAAACCTGTGTGCCAAACATAAGACCTGCTCGCCACATCTGCAGTCCTTAAGACGGAATCAGCTTTTAAACTCCACCTGGATTTTTTTTTCCACCCAACATCGGCTCTCTAAAACATATCAGGATTTCTTCCAGTTATAGGCAGACAGGCTTTTTCAAAGTAGACCCAGACTCTTAAAAAAATGTATTAAAAAAGGCTTGAAACATGGATTCTACATGTATCGAGACCTAAAAAAAAAAAAAAAAAGAAGCCAGCTTTCTTGAGCAACTCTGGGGATCTCTGATGACAACTTTAGCATCATTTTATAGTTTTAATGCATTTCTAAACTCTTGTAAAGCTTACTGAACCGTGTTCGAGTGCTGCTGTATGAACAAACCTGTCATATCTGCATAATTTTCTTCTCCATGCATGAAACACACAGTTGCAGCCTCGATATAAGTCTCAGTGACTGAACGCTAAACAGATTTTACTTACATCAGGCTTTGATGAATGTAATCCTGTGAACAAAGTGCTGCATTCACCCATTTGCTCATATTCGCACACCGTAGGAGGGGGGGGGGGGGGGGGGGGGGGGGGGGGGGCGCCATGCAAAGAGCCTGATCCCACCGCCGTGAGCAATTTGGAATTCGGTGCCTTGCCCAAGGATACTCCGTTATATTGTTAGAGCCCCTAAGTAAATATTCTGATAGTTACAGGGGTCCTCAGGTTTTAGTAATACTACGGATAAGGTGGGGCTGACCTACCACAAGGGGGGGGTCTTGTTCAGAAGTGATGGGAAAAGGGATTGTGAGGTCGACCGCGGTAATGAGGAAGGACGACGTCGCTCTGCAGCCTCACCCTGAACTTTGGGGCTCGACCATAAGAATCAGATTATAGATGCAAGCGGCTGAAATGAGATTTCTCTGCAGGGTGGCGGGCCTCGGTCTGGGCCGAGTGAGGAGCTCGACCGGAGAGAGAGAGACTTTAGAGGAGAGCCGCTACTCTTGAAAGAAACCAGTTGAGGTGGTCGAGGCATCTAAATAGGACACCTCTGATTGGATGGATGGATGGATGGATGGATGGATGACCACCCCAAAACAATAGGAATTACAATATGGACATGAAAATATCACCCATCCCAGTCCACATGCTGGAGTTTTTTTTCCATAATCTTCTTACGTAAAGACATTGTTCCTAACAGCAGAAAGCAACCAGCCTTGTTCATAACTCTGCACGCACAAAGCTGAACAGCAGGACGGACTCTGTCATGTGAGAGGGGCCAGATTGTGATCAAGAAGTGACTCCATCCTCTCAGGAAAAGCAGATTTTGGAGACTCAGAACGCGAGCTGCAGGCAACTCGGATAGTTTGAGTTAAGCGCTTCGACAGCCCCCCCCCCCTTCCTCTCTTTATTATTCTCAGTTACCATGGAGAGAAACTATATATAACCGTCTCCCTCTCGCTACATGCTCTGCGACTTCAGAATGCCGTCTTTCTGTCATCTTTCCTTTTCATTGTTTCCACAGAGAAGACAGCAGGAGGAGACACCGTCGCCATTCAATAGGGGAAAATCCGCCTAATGCCCGGCTCCGGTGGCAGGAGGGAGACGTCAGGGGCGAAGCAGACAAACCAAAACATCCCAGAGCGACTGACAGGCAGACCAGACACTATGTCGGTTTCCCTCGCTCCTCTGGCCAGACTCCCATTTTCAGAAACCGGTGGCTTCAAAGGAATAATTCATTTCACAGTCTGGTGGCCAGACACACAGCCGCAAGACTCACGCCCCTTTTAACACCTAATAGAGAAAAAAAAAAAGCCGCTTTTTCCACTCTGCTTCACCTTTTATAAGGTCTGATACAACACAAGGAGGACTAAATACTGTCCGGTGACATGCAGTGAGTGCCAGATGCTTAAATGAGTCAGACTTCATTAAGATGGCAACAAACAAGCAGGTACGAGGATTTAAAGTTCTGCATAGACGACTGACAAGGTGATGAGAATAAAGACAGCAAAAATGTTAAAAAAAAAAAAAAAAAGGAGCAGAAGATTAATAGTGATTAAAAAATGAAAATGTATTAAACCAGAATTAAAGGGACAAATACATCTACATTTTAGCATGACTATTATTATTTTTAATAATATAGGCTTCTCCTAGGGGGCACCAGAGAGCTTAAGTAGAGAGAAAAGTCTGGGGGTCATGGGAATTCTTTTTCCCAGTGTGAATTTTTTTCCACCTTTGTGAAATTTTTTTTTTTTTAAAAATCTTAAAAGAAATTACTACAAACAAACAACTGCAGGTAAAGCCATGTTAATACATTAATACTACGCTTTCAAAAGATATGTTATTTTGCATTTAAGGCCATTTTAAGCCCACACTGTAACGCATTCGTCAGTCCCTCCAGGAACTTACGATCCTGCAATTTCAACAGTTTAAATTCAACCGATCTCCCTGAATTCTGAACAGTCTCACAGTTTTGTCTGATCACTGTAACGAGACTAAATCCTCTGGAGATAAGCAGTCAGGATGAAAAGCTTGAAGAGAGCTCCAAAGGCCAGGGTGAGTGCTTCTTCAAATGAAGACATTTACTTATCTTATATTAGAAACTGCAGAGTTAAAGCCATGTAATCACACAGCAGCCCTCAAAATGACACATTTATCTGATGTCCCTCTCACCATGATTCGTCAGGTCCCTCAAAAACCAGTGCAAATCAGGAAAATAGGTCCGATCAGGCAAAACAACTTGTTTGGTTCCTCAAAGACTGTGGTATAGGTTGAGATAAGTACTTGTTGAAGTTGGAGAAACCTCGCTGCGGTTTCAGTGACTACACTGTTAATGCCAGAGGATCTCTCTCATCATGGTTAGAATAACATCCTGCTGGATGAAGGTTAGGAGAACCAGCCATCAAGACCGTGGTTAGAAGGATCTAGAGGATCGTAGACACGGGTGTGAGCTGCTGGCCTGAAAACAGGACCGGCCCGCTCCTTTACATGACGTTTTCCAGCGAAATAGGTAAACTGGTGCAACAATTCAATGGATTTTTTTTTTTTTTTTATTTTAACGTCTTACCTTGGAGGCCCTCCTGCGGTCGGGACAGTCGGGGTGCTGGCACGCCACTCCGTCGTCCTCCTGGACGGGCTTGTCATCTGAAACAACAACACCACGGGGTCAGTTTGACATCTCTGCCTCTTTAGCACTAAAACACGCTGAACGCCGCCACCCAGCCGGCTGTATATGCATTAACACACCTTTCTTGGTCAAACCGCCTGTGTTTATAAGAAGATGGAAGTGAAAAAAAAGAAAAAGAAAGAGGCTGGAGAGTGAAGTGTAATGAATTTGGAGAGAACTTTGGTAAAAGACTTCGCTTAAAGGAAAGGTAAACAGAAGGAAACGGGTTGGGTGTGTTTTTGGGAGGAGATCAGAGGGAAAGGAGTAACGAGCGAAAGGCGCAGGAAGAAAATGGAGCGAATGAGAGGAGGAAGCCCCGTTCGGCGTTCTGAGGCAAAGTGCACTCCGTCGCTCGCTGCACTCCACTGCGCAGTAACAAATCACCGTTGTCAAATAAACCTCGAAAATCTTCCTCCGCCGGTTGCATTCAGAGTTTGATAAAAGGCAGTGTTTATACCTCCATCTTCTCCATGTACACACAAGATAAAAATATCATAACAAGAGACCCTGAGCGCACCAATATTTATGTCTGCGTAATGAGAAAAACAGCGAGCGCACGTGCAGCAAGGAGGAAATAAAGAAAGCAATGAAAGGAGGCCGGGGACTCGGACAGTGAAGGTGCTCGCTAAGACGTCTCAAATTTCTAAGCAAAGCAAGACTGTGTTGTAAAATCCTTTGGAGCGAGCTCAGACGACCCGTTTATTTTAATGCCACCAATAAAAAAACCAGCGTTAAATCACAAGTAACAAGGAAGAGCTGAGATCGGCCGATAAGGTTTATATTTGAGAAGGAAAACTTTTCAGAGTGGCTTTTAGTTGGCATACTTCTATATTAACAGCTACAAGACTTAATTTTCGCTATTTTATTATTTTATTTTGCTCACGATTCAGAGAAATGTTTTGCTGAAGTTCACATCATAAATGCAGCTCCTCCTAGAGGTGCATGAGGTTAAATCTTGACCTTGAATTTCTGAGACCTGGGTTTAAATTCCAGTGTCAGGATGAAGGGCAAACACTGGAAAAACAAGTCGAATCTATGGTGCAATGCCTGTAAAATGGAACTGCTGTACAGACTGTGATCAATAATATCTAATCTGACTGCACAATATATCTCAATGTCACCATTGTAATATACATAACCACAAAAGCAAAAAGTGTGAATGATTCACCAAAAAACTGCAATTGACACATCTAAAACAATTTAATCAGCTTACAACTTTAACTACTCAGCAACAAGCAACCGAGTGGAAATCAAATACACAAAAACCAACGAAAAAATACACAAATAAAGTCTAGTTGAAGCCCAGAGACAGCTGCTATAGATCAGGGGCGAGAGAAAGAGCACTGTTATTTAGAAGAATAAACCACATAGCATTATTCACATGATGCAAATTTCGGGTTGCAAAGGGGCGGAAAGTTTCCGGAAAATTTCCAGAAACTTTCCATGGGAATTATGGGAATTATGGGAATTTATGGAAATTAACTGGAAAATGGGGGTAATTTAAACAAACTGTATCATATCCAAACATAAATGTAAATATTTTTTGTCATTCAGACATCCATGCAAAATAATACAAAAACATGACATTTCAACAGATTTATTTCAGTAGAACTTCAGTTTTTTTTCTTGTATGAACAATTATTTTTATGAACAACCAAAACATGAAAGTTGAGTAAATACTCACCCCTCCCACCCAATCTGCAGAAGAAACGGCATCAAATTTGAGGTAGCTACCACCATCATTAGCTAGCCTCTTAAATGCTCAATGAAATGAAAAATAGCTTTCATTTTGCACCTAACATACCAGCGAGCCAGTTAGCTTCTGCAACTGTATTAATACATTTTCATTTAATATTATCAAGTTAACAGGGCTTTGGTCAATATATTCACCTCACGATATTATCAAAACTTACTTGACTTTATATAGTCCGCGGCTCAAATGTGTGGCTTCAATAGTCTTGTGCTTTGAGACGAAAAGTGTGGCCTCCAGGCTTCAAGAAATCACCTGTGCATGTGATGGAGGAATGCACAGTGCATGTAGGGGGCGTGGCCTCAGTAGCCCTGCAGTAAGCAGTGTGCTGTGTGCATGTGATTGAGGAGTGTACTTGCATTAAAATCTGGTTGTTTTAGCCAAGACTATGCTACAATACATTCCCCCCAACTATATTTAAGTTCCCTGTTTAGGGCCAACCTTCAGTTTTGTAAATGTATTATTTATTCCCGTTTCTTCCCATATATTCCCGTTTATTTCCATGGAAAGTTTCCAACTCTGAAAATTCCCGAAATTTTGAAACCCTATGCCAATTACTGTCACAACGTGCGGAGGAGGGATTCACCCCCTCATCTATGACCTCCACACTGGAGCAGCTTCACCAGCAACACAGCAAAACTTCTACAAAATGCATTTCTATGATCCGAGGCTTGTTTACGTGACGTTTCAATTGAAAATGCGTACATTTTTTGCATTTTCATTTCAGAAAAGTTCCTATGGTAAAATTCTGAAAAAAATATGTTACACAGTAACAATGGAAACACTGAAAACCATGTACAGCCACTAGTGGGTGCTGTTGTTAGTTTTTGTGTTGAAACCACACCACAGAGAACAATGTGTTTTACACAGCGATCGTGAATGCATCCATTTTTATGGACATCAAGTTCGAAAGCGATTTCATCTCAAAAATCTCAGAATAACCACCTACACTTCTTTTGACACAAATCATTACCTGCATATATGTTTTATATTTATAGAATTTAGCAGAGTGTCATGTGTCATTCACCATTTTACTCACTGAGAAAACCTAAGAATAAAATTGTGCAGCCTTCTTCTGAGCCGTCCAGCGGAAACAAGTCACCTTGAGTCATCCACTTGGCTTCAGATACAGCCGCGGGTCAGAAGGTGCTCGTGAGGAAGAGGGAAAAACACTGTAATTGGTGCATTCCTCCGAGCCCGAGGCCTCCCCGCCGGGAAGGTAAGGGTCAGCCCGTCTACAGTGAGTTCACTTTATGGTAGTGAAAACAAGACCAGGAGCCCAAAGCCGTGTTCGAACCCCGTGAGGCTGAACTGAGGCACTGAGGCACTGCGGTGCTTCCACTCAGGACAAAGGTTACCAGGCCGACGTTCTGATGTTAGGAAAGTCAGCCGCTTTAGTGTACTGATGAAGAGCAGGATGTATCGAACCAGGGAGGTCCAAAGTGGAGTTCCAGGTTCCAGAAAGACGAACGCTGTTATGTTTACAAACATCCAACACTCATTTCTTGGTTCGAAAGCCTCGGCTGAGAACTTTTCAACAGTCCAACCGAAGCCCGAAGCGCTCTGTCAGACTTCCAGCACCTTCCAGGAAGGCAGAAAAACTCTCTCTCTCTCTCTCTCTCTCTCTCTCTCTCGTCCTGGGAGCAGGCCGAGACGCGCGCTCAGCTCCGGCCGTGGCCTCTGCCAGCGGGCCTCAAGGATAATGGCTCCCTCCGGGTTTACGAGCGGCAGGCTTGCAGAGCGAGCCGCCAGCTTTTATGGAGTGCTTCCCAAAAGAGGCCGAACCTCCCTCGCCGCAGATTTCCACCAAAACAAACGCCTCTTGGCCTCATCGGCGTGATCTCGCGTCTCGTCGCAGGGATGTGGAAGAGCAAACACGCCGTGGAAGCCGGTTCATCTGAAGGTCTGGAGGCCGGTTCATGCTCCAAAGGCCAAGTATTCCTGCCTGTTTTGAGTTACTTGATTATGAGTGAAAGAGGCTGCCCAATTATCACCCCGGCAGCAGCTCTGCCTCGGCTCCGCGGAGGGCCGAGTGACTCCCGGCTCGCTGTTTTGACGGTGACGCCTGCAGATGTATCGTTTGGTGGAGTCTCGCCACTTTCATCAGCGTTGTTTTGACCACAGCCTGCAGCTGTTTCCACCCAGAAGCCCACAGCGCTCCTCCGGCTGCTGGATCGCCGGTAAACTATGCCTGATCGTTTTAATGTGACCAAAACCCAAACACAAGCAGACTGAAAACCGAAATCAGATTTATTTGGCGGAAGAAAAACGTTAATTTTGCGTAAGTACGACTGACCTCCATCTTCTCTCCTACTTGCTCACATCTTGCTGACTCTTCCTCTTTCTCTCCCTCTCTCTGATGAACTGGAATTCCTGAACTCAGCACTGCTGATTAAGCCAAAAGCAAACACGAGCACGCGCACGTGCGCGCGCACACACTACACACACACACGTGACGGCAGACAATGAGCTGGAGAGACGCGGCGGTGCATCCCATCCTCGCCTGGGGCAAAACGCCCATGAGATGCCCAGAAATAAGCCGGAGCAGGAGCGGCGAGCTGAGAACACACACACACACACACACACACTCAAACACACAACACACACTCAACACACACCACTACTCATTCACATTCTCTCTTGTCAGGCTTCACTTCGGAACACTGGAATTTTTCTAATGAAGAGATTTAGTAACCGACGATTTCTACTGCGATTCTGTATTCCAGTGGTGTGATACTGCATCATACACCAATCAGCCATAACATTATAACCACCTGCCTAGTATTGTGTGTTGTGAGTCACTGTGTGTCGTGTGTTGGATCAGTTTTCTCTTCCTTGTAACTTCTCACACCAGGAACAGGAACTAAACATCACAATTTGGTTCAAAAATGTTCACCCTTCACCTTTTTGGTGCTTTTTAACACATTAACCGCTCAAAATGATTATTTTTTTAGCAGACAAACTTGAAACAGTTCTCTTGACAAGCTAAGTAGTTTCATTTGTTACATAATTGTAACTCAAATGTCTTAAAAGAAATAAACCAGTAGGAAGACTAAACCTAAGGCTGTTGGAAACTGACATTTATATAATAAATTATTAGTTAATTAAACTGAGGAAGAGATGAAGAGATTACATGATAATGAAAAAAGCAATTACTTGCAGCCTTCAAGCATGAACTGGTATTTGTTTGGGGACAAAAAGAAACAGAATATGCACATATTATTAGCCATGAACTCCGTCAAGTTTGCAGGATGCTTTGTTTTTGTAAGACTTTTGCCCCCTAAGAGAATAATTGCCAGCACAGCATCTGGTAAAGGCACTAACTCACTCTGCAAATTGACCGTTTGCGGTCGTCCATATGAGGAAGTGAAGATATAAGATTAAACCGACATCTCGTTTTAATTCGGCCCCATTTGGCGGCTCGGCCGACACACTGATTCATGCATAGTTTATGTTTGCGAGGGAAAAGGCTTTTACGATGAGGATTAGCTGATGTATGTGACAGCGTAACGCTATTTTGGCAAAAGCTGATGAAGAATAAATTTTCCGAAATCCAATTACGAGCGAGCGAGAGCCCCCCCCCCTCCACTGTTATTCTAAACTCTGATAACATCCAGAAGTGGCTCGTGCACAGTGTGGAAAACACAACGTGGTGGACGTGCTCGATGAAGATGGAGCGTACGCTCAACGTAAAAATCTCAACGCAGATGTACAGAGTTTAATCCACTTTCAATTGCAAAAGTAAAAATATTAGATCCTATAAACCTTTGAAATTACAGACTGTTACATTTTTGGTTTTTTTATTGGTAAATTCTCACAAAAGTGCTCCCAAATGTTTCTCAGTGAACCTTCTACAGCATTTTTTTTCCAACTGTCTGGAAATCTGTGAAAAACACAAACATGGTACAACACATGGTGTGTCTGCATCAATGAGCATTTCCCAACGAGAAAATCAATATTTAACGTGTTTCATGGAAAAACCTGAATAAGAAAAGAAAAGCAAAAAAATGCTGGTCTAATATGTTCAAAATGAATTATTTTTTTTGTTTTATGCAGTCGTTTTTTTAACTGGGCTGCTTTCTGACACTTTTTACACTGTGCTTGGATTTCAAGCTTGGTTTATTCAGGGGGATTGTAGACTTCGACATGTTTCTGACTGAACAGCTGAAGTACTTCAGATCATCTGTTTGTTTCTGGACTCGTTTTTTGACTGTTTCTGACTGTGTTTAAACTGAACTGGGTTGAACTGGTTTCAGACTGTTGGGTAAACTGGTTTGTGGAGTTCTAGTTTGACTCTGGACTGAGCTTAAGTTGTTTTCCAATGAATGTATGCTCAACTGTGACTGGACTCAGTCTTGTTTAGACAGTTTCAAACTGGGTTTAGACTGGTTCAGGTTTTTTTTTTTCCCCAGGTTTTCAGAGTCTGGTCTCACTAAGGACAGCTGCAGTACCTCAAACCGCCTGTAGGGGTGCTGTTAAGCTCATTTCCAGAAGCAGTCTCCTCAGGTATGATGGGTCAAAACCTGCTGAGTTTTCCAGGTACCTGCGTATTTCAAACGTAGGTTGAAGATTTACACTTTCAACCTGACAGAACATCCATAAATTCTGAGAAATGTCCGACCACCTCCGCCTCCAGCCATCGCTCGTGGCGCCCTTGACCTCAGAGCGACACCAAACCTCCCCGTTAAGGAGGGAAGCGAGAAAAAGTCGAGCGCACGTTTAGCCGTGAGCCTTCCACGCTTTTCTTTTTTTCTTTCTTCCCTTCTCTTTTGAAGAATGCCAAGAATGCTTCACTCTGCCTTTTTATTTGTTGAGGTCTCATTGCGGCACGGCGAGAAGCAGAGAGCTTATTCTCCTGTTTGCTCAGCCTTCGACTCGTCTCCCTTCATATCCACACCGTGGCTCTGTGAGCCTCTGCTGCCTCCACGGCCCCCACATGTAATGTAATGTAATGTAACACACACACACACACACACACACACACACACACACACACACACCCTCCCGCCACTCCTGGGAGAAGAACACAGATGGCGGGCAGGTGGATTGGCATACGGGCAGACCAAAGCTGGCAAAGAGATAACCGCATCGGTGAGCAACAGACTGAAAAGTTTGAAAGCAGAAGGCTTAAATGCAGAGGAAGAAAATGCTGAACTATACATATAGTGTATATATGTATATATATATATATATATATATACGTGTATATATATATATATATATATATATATATATATATATATATATATATATATATATATATATATATACACATATATATATATATATATATATATATATATGCCAAAAATGATTTAGATTAAAGTGATCCAAGCTATTGTTTTCGGTCAAGAAATTGTACAAATGCTTCATTTAACGCCTTCACACAGCAGCTATTTGGGCTGAAAGCAGAGTGTGACTGCGCTATCTGTCTTTTCATCTAAGCCCCGGAGAGAAAGCGAAATGTTTTGTGAAAACAGAAGGAAGGCAGAAGATGTGGGCAGGCGTCTGGGACAGTAAGGCTCTCCCAAGCCGGCCAAATACGTCGAGATTATCAACGTTCGTTTGTTCAGAGTGCATGAAAACACTACGTTTGCGATATACTGCGCAGCCCTGCAGTTTGTGTCACTAAAGGAATATTTAATCCAACAGATCAGTGCTGGACAAGTTTACTGGAAAGGATTCCTCATGTGAAGTTACTTTATTTTTTTAAAGTTATTCATACAAAAAGGTAACTAATTACCTGATGTCTCCATATCAGAGCTGTCAGCACTGTGTGGGTTCATCTAATGACTGATCCACTCAAGTTCAGCCAAAGTTACAGTCAGTGGGAGGAAAAAAAAAATTGTGAGATCAAGTCATTAAAACATTCCAGTCAACGAACAGAGAGTACCGGAAAATGTCATGAACACAAGCTACGTATTTGTATCAATCACAAATCACATCGTGTTGATTTCAGGTCAAAAAATGTGTGTTTTAAAGAAGTAAGAACCAGAAGGCTCGTGTGCAGGTGGACGAGTTGAGGCCTGGTGGAAAGACGTATCAACACCAGCAGGTTGCAGCTGTTTCCAATGCTGAGGGTTCAGTGGCAGCGGGGGCAGAACGCAGTCCTTCTGCTGCATGTTGTTTTACCCCCATGGTGGTTAGAGCGCACACACACACACACACACACGTGCATCACACACACTCTTCTACCCCCTCCGCCCTCCGTCTTTCTCCCTCCTTCAACCACATCTGAGTGAACCCAAGGTCACCGTGCAGAAAACCCAAAACCACAGAACAACAAGTGTAAACTACTCCAGAGAGGCGCAGCTCGAGACTTTCAGCTCACGAGAGAGAGAGGATTTAACAAAAGGCAAATATCTGATTTATTCTGCTGATTTTTTTTCAGATTATTTAATAGCAAAAAAAAAAAAAAAGAAAAAAAAAAATCCAGCGAGCCGTTCATGCCTAACAAAGCGCTTCATGAGTCACTTCAGAAAAAAAACTAAGACCCTGTCGCCATTTCTAAGAGGTGTCATGAGGAGATTAGTACATTTCTTGAATTTTTGGGGGGCATTTATGTCAGACTGTACAGTAATTAGTCAGGTTTGAGAGATTATTATATAACAGTGTGACCTCCTGTGTGGCTTTATTCTTCTGACAGTCTTCTTTGGTGCCGCGGCTCGGAGGCAAACGGAGGTATGTTCTGCTGTGACTGGAACTCACGGCTCAGTGCGACGAGAGGAATGTCTCTGTTTAGTCCTCTGGAAATATTCTAAACTGGTCAGGAGGACGCAGCGCAAAGAGAAGAGGAGAAATTCATTAACCCGACGAGTTTCTGACGTCCAAATTATTATCATTTTAAAAAAGAGCTGTTTTTGAACAATTTTTAAATTGTCTGTTTGGAGTTTATGTTAACATGAACTGTAGTTTTTAGAGTGATTTATGTGCAACTTTCAAAGAAAATATCTAAAAAATAAGAATACTTAGACATTTTGCTACAGAACCATGCATTAAAAGGGCGAACGTGCTTGACAATCTTCTTATGTACATACTTTTGTTTGGGAATATTCATACTTTTGTTTGGGAATATTGTTTCAAGAGCTTTCTTTTTTTTTTTTCACACATCCGCCAACAAGGCAGACGTCTTCAGATCTTCATGCTGTGGTTGCCAACAAGCTTTAAACCCTGTCTGACAAAAACGGGGCAGAATGAGTCAATGTCTTACTTTAAATCCAAGCTAAATCTTTAATTTCTATCTTTTCATTGTGCTGAGGGGGAATTCGGTACAATTGCTTTGTTCCATATGTGGTAGTTTTAGAAGTCATTCAACTTGTAAACCGATCTGATGCAGTTTGATCAAAGCCTCAACTCTTAACGCAGCCTGGACCAGAAAACCTGAGCGGTCAAAAACGCAAGATCAGGTGGACAAATAAAGCACTCGGTCCTTATTCTTGATTGAAGTTCGTGTGTCTGAATGAATTCCTTGCTGCTGTTTGAATGCTTTTACACATAAATCCTGCAAGGCAGTCTTTAGGCTGCAGAAATCCTCCCACAATAATCCCCCGTTCACAGAGCACGACTGAGGAAGTAACATCACAGAATAAACTGCAGGTCGAAGCAGCTGTCCAGCATCTGCTTCGCTGAAGTCTTTTTGGTTCAAACAGACACCTCAAATCAGTCCCGTGTCACAATAAAAGTGCAGAACTCTGACGATTTATGGAGAAAATGAACAAAATAATACACTGACAGTCTGAAAAAGCTACGATTTGATTGTCCTGATGAGCGTGCTCGCCTGCCGTGCCAGTGCTGCTGTTGTGAGAATCAAAGCACGATAAGAATCGTGTAAAATTCAAACATCAAAGAGCCGAAGCGCTCTTTGCCAAATAGTTGCCAACACTTATTTCAGAGTAGGGAAAGTCTGGCGGGTTCGCGTTCGGAGCTGATATTTCTGGTTCGACGCGGCACTGGAAAGAAGGACGATATCCAAAATGTTTTCTGAAGGAGATCAGGACTTTATAACCGTAATGGAGAGAAAGGATCAGGATCAAAGCTCCACTGTTCCCTTCGTGGCATTCCTCTTTCAGCCTCTGCCAAACGGGTCTGCAGGCGAGCTGACCAGAACCCGGTCAGGTTTCCACGAGGCTGGCAGGCCGAGCGGACAGGGCGAAGAACATTCCTCCGCGGCGCTGTGTTATCACTTCCCCTGCACTGACGGCAGAAATCGGCAGGAAAGCCGGTGCCCCCGTGCCACGTCAAAATTTACAGCATAAAATCAGATCTCATGTCTCCCACGGTGTATGGGATGCAGAGGGACTCGGTGGAGCAGGTCCAAACGACACACCGGGCTCCCATTTCTTTTTTCTATCATGCAGAATTAATGTTCGCCCAGAGATTCCCACCATGATATCACAGGTAAACAGATTTTATGGGCTGTTTCTTCTCCTTCCTGAGCGTGAAAACAGGACGGGAGCCTCTGGTGGGCTCTCCGAGGAGGCTCTGAGGCACCGGACAAATTAAGACTCATAAACTTCGCCCAGAATCAAACAAGATGCAGGACACAATCGCCCATCCAGGACTGTTTCTAAAACAAGGAAGAAGGTTTGAAAAATGCTTTGAATGGTCTTAAAAGGCCTCTCCGAAATCACCCAATTCACAAATTACATTTACTGCGCTGTCCCTGAATGCCTCTCCAAAATTACCCAAATTGTAGATGACAAATGATGTGAAATGGCCCTAACCACCTCCTCAAAATCACCCTGACCGCAGACGATCTAAAACCGAACTGTCCTTAAACGCCTCTGCAAAACCGTCCCAATCATGAATGAGTGACAGGATGAACCGTCTTTAAGTGCGTTTTCCAAAATCACCCAAATCAGCGCTGACCTTAACTTAACTGTCTGGAAACGTCTCTTAAAATCCACCCAGATCACAGACGATCAACGCCGTCGCCCGTCCTTAAACACCTCTCTGAAATCACCTTGATGACAGATGACAAACACTCTGAAAAATCCTCCCAATATCGACCAGATCACAGATTAGCAGATCTGTACTGTAATAAATGACAAATTACCTAAATCACACTGATCCACACTGTTCACTCGACTTGAACACCCCTCCACAACACTTTGAGCTGTCCTTAAACGCCTCTTCAAATTCACCAAAACCACAGACGCTGGATTCGGTGAATTGTTCTAAAAAGCCTTTGAATACAAGCTGCTGCTCCTGTGAGCTTAATCAATAAAACGACAGAAAAAACACAGTGGAGACGCCGCAGAGGGTTTTTCTGTTCATTCTGGATAATACATTTTTTCTCCCCCATCAAGACACCAATAAACCATGGTGCATTAACAAACCTGTAAAAATAATATGATCGTAATCATTTTAAAAAGTGAAATAACCAGATAATATGCCAGTATTATCAGATAAGATGTGGTACAGGACGTTTTAAACAGTAAAATGCTACTTCTGTGCTACGTCTCCATGCATTATTATATGATTAAAAGCTCCATTTTTATTATTTCCTCTTTGCCTCTACTGTCCATGAATGTCTCTTATCATGTGATCCAGCTCAACAGCCCTCTTGTAAATTCGGCCTTTACTAAAGGTCCGAATGACCAATATTGCTGAAGATTGAGAGCTTTTCATTTTTTGGTTGTGTTCATTTTTAAGGTCGTAGATCGCAATAGTGTTGAGCAGCGCGTTATTGTACTGATTTATCATTCTGACCTTCCTACATACACTCAATTTAATAAGTTCACCTTTAAAGTTTCAGGTCGGAACTTTTTTTAACCTTCATTCTCGATGGAACATATCGTGAAAACGAGACTATTCGGATCAGCCGTACTTTATCTGTCCAGTCGCGGCGAGCTTGTGCAAACCGGAGCCTCAGTTTCTTGTTCTTATGCCAGCAGTGACCCCGGATGTTCTTCTGCTGCTGCTGCAGCTCATCAGCTTCAAGGTTTAATGAGTCAGAGAAGGTCTTCCGTTTACCGCACAAGTAGACATGAGTTACTGTTGCCTTTCTGTCGACTCCAACTGTCCATTCTCCCCTGACACACACACACACACACAAACACACACACACAAGGTACTGAGACTTATCAAAAGTCAAAACTGTTGCTTTTTCAGTGAACGGAGTAACCAAAAAGCATCGCAGGTCTAAATTTATTCAGATGTGATAAGGGGGTTACCCTGACGGCATTTCCTTTCTGTTGTTCACTTCCCCCCAAACAGCCTTTGAACATTAGCAGCATGTGGCATATGACTCATGTGAAATAATAGCTTCAAGAAACATAAACCGGCGTCCGGTTTCACCGTGGGAGAAGCAGACAGCACAAAAGACGGGTTCAAAACGCGGCCTCCAGGTGACCGAGGCTTACCGCACAGGTCATGGATGACGTCCAGCGACGAGGACCAGGAGTAGCGTTCGATCCCGGCCTGGGCGAGCGAGGGCGGCAGGGCCTCCAGCTCGTACGCGCCGCGCTTCTTCCAGTACAGGAACATGGTCGCTTCTCCAAGCGGCTAAAGCCTCGCCGTCACAAATACAGCCGAACTCTTCATGTCTAGCTGAAACTGAACCTGTTCCTCGGCGTTTCTACTGGAACCGTTAAGTTCTAACAACCTCCGGTCGCCTCAGAAGAAACAACGATCGAAACATCTGCAGTCATTTAATGATCTCCTCCCTTCAGCCATCTTTATAACATAAAACATGCCAGCCAGCTTGCGTTTAATCTGCCAACTGTTCATTGAGAACCTCCACCTGCAGCGTTACCTCATCCAGCCTGCACTTGCTAAAACTCGCTTTGAACCTTCTGATCCGTCCTCAGGATGAGGCCAGAAACACCTATGAAGTACAATCCGTTACGTCTTCAGAGGGACAAAAACATAGATTCTTCGACTTTTTCAGACAGCTGCTTTTTACAGCCAAGTCTTCAGTAACCATTGATACTGATCCTGATCATCCTCCTTTCCCGCCACACGTCTCTGAACCTTCTCCTCAACCGGCCGACCTGCTGATCCTCGTGTTTTTCGGTTCTCTGCTAATCACCTACTGAAGGCCAACCACCAGGAGCTGTCAGGCACCAAATGCTCCCCTCTCCTAATCCATCGCCCGAGCTGTTCCCGGCTAAATCACAGGCGTCCAGGAGGCAAAAGGTGCCGCAATCTCATCTCCGGGAGCGCCGAGGAACATCTCCCTCGCCGCCGCCTCGACTTTATCCGTGACAGAGTTTCTCACACTGTAGCAAAAGTTGCGTGTGAGGCGAGCTGCTCATGTTAAATCCCTGTGTAGGATCTCCTGACGACAGGGGGGCTTTCTGCCCACTCCATCGGACAAGTGTTGTATTCATGTAGAGGTGAGTTGCATGCTGGGACGGGCAATCTGGGCCAATGGCTTCTGGTCTGGGTGGCACAAAGCTCTCTTTTAAACCTCCTACATCCCGAGTGAACTTTCTTTATGTTTTTCTCAAACTGTAAAAGGCTGACATTTTTCTGCATTGATTAGTGCCCGCGCCCTTTATGTCTCCCGGAAGATTTATTCCTTTTTATGAATGCGGCCGCTCTGTGGCGAGTGAGCTCAGTTATTTCTGTGGATGTACAATGCACCCATAGGCCTCGTGAAAACCGGCGCAGGCAAACGAGCAAAGGGGGAGTCTTGTTACGAAACGCTGAGACAACGCGCGCCGCTTCTCCGGCGTCCTTCAATAACAACTGAAGGGTTAAAACAACAGGCTGTTAGATAACTTGAGCGGAGGCATAATATTTTCCCCCGGTGCTGCTGAAAAAGGCCGATGCGCCGATATTACGCGTCTAAAAAAACGGGAGAAGAAATACTGTGAGAATGTGGCGCGCCGGCCGGGGGAAGGGAGGGATGTTGTCACACATAGCGACCCACATGTCCAATTTTGGGATAAGAAATTAGAGGGTAGGATGGGAGCCGGTTTGCTGCGCGGCTCTGGGCTCTGCAGACATATGGTAATAATCTCAAGCAGCTTTGAGCAGCGCAGCAGCTTCCCTTTTAATGAAGAGAGCAGCGGTGCGGCATGAGAACCGGGCTGCAGACACGAGGGCCAATTTCCACCTACTGCAGGAACAGAGCGCGAAGCGGGCCGCGAAGCTTTGATCGTCCACAATCACATCAGCAAAAAATACCTGCTTCATTAGGGCATAATGCCACGGGAATGCAAATGCATGCAGACATGAATTTTCACAATTGGGGAAAATAATTGAGAGCCGGAGCGTGAGATGAAAACGATCTGGTTGATATTCAGTTGTTATTCAAGGAAATGAGAGAAGCGGTTTGCATCGTCTCAGCATGTCGGGACACACTGGGTTCCATTTCTGCTTCTTTTCTGCAGTAACACCAGCTCTCTCTCTCAATACGCATCGATATGAACGGTAGGTTAATTAGCGGCTCCATATTGCACCCGACGGTGCTGGTGTGTATTGGCGTTAGTCCTGAGATGGACAGGTGTTCTTTTGCCTTCTTCCACCATTTCAACACCCTCATCTTATAATCCCCCTCGTCCCAAGGATTTCAACTTAAAAAAGGAATCAAGTCATGAGTGCGATCTAAAAAAAACAAAAACAAAACAAACATGATGTAATCACAATAAAATCATCTGGATTATTTTTCCAGACTTCACAAAGCTCCCCTACGAACACAAAGAGGAGCGGTTGAGCTCCTTGTGATGCAAAAACTCCAGACGTTAAAAAAAAAAAAGACCAAACTGATCTTCACGTGTTGGAGTCATTCTAATCCATTTAAAGAAACGCTCAATGTGGCTCACAGCTGCTTCAGCTGTACGTTATGCTTGAAGCAAAAGCACCGATTGTGATGAAGCCACTGACGACGTGGTCAGTACGTTTAACGTCCGGACAGGTTTCCACCCTGAGGAAGTATGATAGAATTGGGTTATTGATTATCCACAGCCAGAAGAGAGGCGGCTGAGCACAGTGAACACCAGCTAACTTCCATTTCTCTTTCTACTGAAGTGTAAAACCAGAAATATGTGCTTTCATAAAGCCTCAATTTTCATTTCAGAAACATTTTGCGTTTACAAAGAAACGACAGAAACACTGGAAACGACGTAGTTGGTGCTGTTGGTTGATTTAGCCCTGCAAATCCAAAATGACTGGATTTTAACTAGAAAGAAGTGCAATTGATCGCCATTAATTCAGAGAAATTATGCAATTAGTTAATAAAAAATTATTAGCCGATTGGCAGCCTGGATTATTTCACAGCTGATGTTCACACTGCATTAGTCAGAAGCAAAAACACACAAAAAAAAAAGTAAGTCAGGCGTCTACCCTGCTTCTGAAACGCAAAACTAGAACAGTACCCATTGCGGGTTTCCAGTGGCTACGCTGAATTAAAGTCTTCCAGCCGAAGAGCAGCACCAGTTCCCTCATCACGCCCATTCTTACGTGACAGCATAAAATTCAATATCGCACATAAAACACAGCTTTCACAGATCGAAAATCAATGGCGACATAATCGCTGAGACCGGCGTTGGCTCTTCTGGGTGTGATCTGCTGGCCCGAGCCAGGAATAGCAGGCGTAACTCTGCCGGCGAGCAGGAGCTAAATGAGACGGCTTCTCGACAGAATCGCACTCACTGAAGTATTAATGGTGTGTTGAGAAATGGGTGTGCGACAGGACTGTAAATGAGCCCGCCGGTGTGTGTGTGTGTGTGTGTGTGTGTGTGTGTGTGTGTGTGTGTGTGTGTGTGTGTGTGTGTGTGTGTGGGTGTGTGTGTCGGAGCGTTGACAGAGGGAGTGCAGTTGAAGGCTTGTGCGTGCCCGAGTGGAGGAGTTTCAGGGATATATTTAGCAAGGTGGGCCATCAAACCCGGCCCGGGGTTTAACCCTCCGCCGGCAAACTTCCCTTTGTGACGGATTAAAACGAGAACTCATGAATGATTTAAAATCATTTCTGTTGCATCAAAGAGGAGCTTCAAAAAAAAAAAAAAAAAAAAGCACTCCAGCAGGACGTTTTGCTGTTTCACTGAAAGCTTACATGAATAACTGCGTGCAAACTTGATATTGGACAAAAAAGAAAAAAAGAAAAAGAAAATTCACTCACTGGGTGCATGCAGGGAAGGAAAAAAAACAAACATCCATTTGCCTCCATGAATATCTAATGAGATTTCAACCACAGCATGCAAAACACTGGGAGGAGTTTGTGCAGCTGAAGTTACCGTGAACAACGCGATCTGGAAAACCTGGGAGCAGTGGAGCTCGGAGTCAGCTCGGCGTGGAGCCGTGATGATCGCCGCTATCGTGGCGTGAGATATTTCTCCATCTGATGAGAAATTATCTCCCATATCACACGTTTTTAATTCTTCAGCAATCAGAGACATGCAGCTATAAATGACATGCAGCTGGGATTAACAAGTGTTTTTAAGCAGCAAAAAGGCATAAATCATGGTATCTGTGTAAATATTTCTATATTTTGTGTCCAATTTCATTGATCAACAGACAACACTTATCTAAAGGTTTAGTTATTTAATGCAGTGTAGTGTAGTCAGGATGAAACGTGAATAAATCAGCAAACAAATGTGTTATGTTCAATGGAAAAATATAAAATCAAATTTTTATACTTGCAATGAAAAACTAAACTTAAATTAAAGCATCCTCTCCTAGTTTATCCTCTTAAACGCTGTAATCTTTGCTGTCATAGCGTGCATGAGGAACGATCAGACAGGAAGCCTCACGCTGAGCCGTCTGGGTTGGCTCGCTAATCAATGGGAATAAATTAATCCACGGAGAGACTTTAATGGAGTGCGTCTCCGCCGCCGGAGCGGCTGCCGAAGCACAATTTGTCCAGCTGCTCCTCAGCAGCTGCTGACAGACGGACAGCTGGCTGTGACCGGCCGCCTGCAGCCCATCCACTGATCTTCTTGCCAACAAAGCATGCAGTCTCTCGGTGCCAGATTCTAACTTTGCTCTTCCAATCTAAAACATAACGCCGTTTTATCTAAAGTGGCTTTTATAACTGCCGAGGCCCAAACGTGCAAGAGAGCATGGGACCGTCCCAGCTGGGTGACTCACTCTGAGACACGGTGTAATTTAGCAGTCCGTCCCTAAAGCAGCAGCACAGAGGGACAAACAACCACTCTTCAGCTTGTTGATATGAATAATCCCATAATTGAAACAATCTGGGAGAAATTGCAGAGGGGGCTCCAGCCGAGGAGCCAATAACAGAGCGACGGGGGAAATCAAAAACACCTATTCTCTGAAAGTACAGTTATTGTCGTGTGGAAGGCTGCAACACGCGTAAACAGTCATTTCGACAGGGTGGAGGTTAGGAGTGTGGAGGGACACGTTCAGAGGTAAACATCTGCTGGTTGGAGGAGGTGTGTGAACGTGCACCTACTGCCACCGCCGCAGGGGCCAGAATCTGCTACACACTCAAATCAAAGGGACTAATCGTCTCTGCGGGGCAACTGGCGAGAGCTTTTTGAAGAAACTTCTCAATTTTTTCAGGTGAGATGGGCTTTAATGTTAGACTAGTTAAGGCTGGAGTAGGAGTTAGAGGCAGACAAGCAGGAATTACAACTGATTTTATAATAGGGCTGCAAATATGAGTGCAAGTCAATGTTAACGACTGGTGTCACTGTTGAGAAAAACTCTGACTATAAGAAACATTTTTACTTCCCACTAAACACATTTTACCTGAACCATTTGAGCTTTTTTGCTTATTCGGCTGTTTAAAGCCATTTAGCCAACTCACCGTTTAACGTTTTTCACAATATAAGTATGAGATAAAGGATAAGAATAACAAGGAAAATTAGCTGGAAAATTGATATATAGATTTAAAAAAAAATGACAGTAAACATTAACCTGTGAACACACACACTCGATAGACTCATCTCTATTAACAGTCTGGGAGTTTACTCCTCAAACACTGACGCACAAACCTCCCCTCAGGAAACGAATCAATACACACCATCTGAAACACGAACCTAGAAAACACACCAGCGCTGAACAATAATGCGTCGTATAATGAGAATAACAACTACGCAAACGGCCGTGAATGAAAGGCAGGACAAGCTGGAGTCAGGATTTCTAGAACAAAGTATCTCCTCCAGTTTACTATCAGGCATTTCCAAGCGACCCGAGAGAAAGGGACGACGGGGGGAGATGCGTGAGAGAGAAAATAAGCCTCCAGCTGTGAGAGCGCTCAATGACAGTGACTTCATCTGTGATTAAAAACAGCAAAAGCTGACACTGCAGTCACGTGTGGAAGGCCACAACACCTGTTCTGTGTGTGTAACGTGAGACTCACCTGCGCTGCACGCCACAGGAATGACCCTGCATTTAAAAACTCACTTTCTCATCCTTCAGAGAAAGGCTCCGTGGTTAATGTTCATGTATTTTACCAAGAAAAACAACCTCATTTTCATTTTTCAGTCCTCAAACTTCATCATATTCAATTTTCAATTCATTTTCAGCAAAAGCTTTAAAAATTAATCATGACAAACTCTAAACCCAGAGGCTTCATTTTCTTGTCCAAATGGGTGAAGACCTTCAACAGCTCAACGCTTAAAAAGCATAACATTCAGACCATTTCGATAAAATCAGACAATAGTAACAATCAGATCTGACAAGTTTACATGGACTTAAGAGGCACAATGTTTGAAAAACGATGACTTCCATGTTTCAGTGTGGTATTCTGACTTCAGCAGCAATATGTTCGAGAGCAGATTTAAAGGTGCATCAAGGAGTTTTTCAACTTTAAAAATACTTATTTTCCACCATAAATATGTTACAAATATTCAATGGTGTGTACAATGTGCCCCGATATATTCACTGTAAGTACCGCTAACAGCGTTAAATTGTCACTTGAAAGTTGCAGTGCCGGTCCGGCACCAGAATTTTTTTGCTGAGAATTTGAGAGGATGTGAGTAATGTGCACTCCCGCTGGCCTGATTTCTTTAAGTTTTGTTTTGTCCGCCATTACTCCGCCAGATGCTTAACGAGCAGCTAGTGAGCAACAACTGAGCAGGATCTTCCAGAAAGTAAGAAAAGACTGGCTTCTAGCTCTGCCACAACTCCAGCACAGACCCCACCAGGCAGAAGAAACTTACATTTTACTCGAGCATCTACTAAAAGAGCGAGGAAGGAGTTCCCCTCTTCCGTGCACGTACATGGACGCAAGCCACAGGCACGAGCGTTTCACAAAGCTCCATTATGTCCAAGGCCTGTAGGGGCTGTTGTTTCGCATAAAACGTGCAAACTCCTTAACGCACCTTTAACATCATCCGCGCAAGAAGCAAACAGCTGCAGAGGTGAAATGCCAGTTTCTACCTCAAGGTGGTGCTGTGAATCACTTTCACACCCAATGAGAAAAAGGAGGAGGAACCACAAACGTGAGGATTTACGAAAAACCAACACAGTACAGTTTGTATTAAGTGAAATTTAAAATGACATCATCAAGCAGTAAAAAGTGACGTCAGACTCAAACTTCCTGTTAAATACAGGGTTTATTTGTGGCGTTTGACATGTTTTTTTTCCCCCCTCACTTTCTTTTTCTATCCTTTAACGTTTACATGGCGGAGTAATAAAGTGATTTTAGTGCTGTAGCCTCAGTTACAACCACAGGCAGGAAGTGCACAAGTGATGAGATGCAAGCAGGGAAATGCGTTTTATGTTGCACAGGAGGAAGTGGATCACCGCTTCACTGCCGGGGTTCTTTTCCACTGCAGCCTCGAACACAAGCATCCCATTCAGCCAGAGGAAAAACACACTGATGGAGGGCTCGCCCGTCGCTAAACCTCAGAACCAGACACACCATCGACGTAAAAGCTTTACTCCCGAGCCCAACGCGTTGGTGACGGCGAATGGGGGGGGGGGGGGGGGACGTGTGAAGCTGATAAACGTCAAAACTACAGAGATGAGACACAATGCTGAGGCAGTAATGAGGAGAGCGCTTCGACAAGAAGAGACAAGAGGGAGAAAGTGAGAAAGCAGTGAAGGCTCTGACCTGGAATGGCACCAGGAAAAGGCAGACAGGCGAAGAGGGGAAAGGAAAACGAGATGAGAACAATGGAAAGACAGTCTGAAAAAAAAAAAAAAGGAAGCCTGAACTGTAAAAAAGCCTGAAGTGGCACATGCACGAGAGAACACACACGGATTAAAACATACATACCCAGATCGCTGCAGTTTGAAGCTCAGAGACGTCACAGCAGGTCCATTTACCAGCTCAACTCGGTTTCTTTTTCTTCCATCATTACAAAGTCGCTCCAAGCAGCATTTCTTTCTGCACACTATCCAGTCCATGAAGCTCATGTGACGTTATACAAAGCACCAGCGCGGCTACTAAATGGGCCTTTTTTATCACATGCAAACGACGAACTGTGAGTATCAGCTTTCAGGCCTGTGTGAGAAGCAGTGCAAGCCAACATCTGCAGACAAGCATCACGTGAAGCACTGCTCTCAAGGTGAAGCACGGACCTCGCCTTTAAATCTTAAAGACCGCAGGGTCAGGAAGACCTCGAAACTAAAAGCTCAGAGGAAATTCCGAGAAGCATCTGCACTTTCAGGACAGCTGGACAAAGCATCTATCGGCGATGATCGTGGCATCGAATCAAAAGCTGCCGCCTGTTCGACGGTTTTCAAACCTCATGAGGTGGGAATCGATACTGATAAATCACTTACTTAGACCGCACATTAAATCTGAAACTTTAGATTTTTATTTTACAATAAACCTTAGAGATATACTTTCTTCAAGGCAGTTTAAATTTGATGATTTTTTTCTTCTTTGTTGAGTATCCATCTGAAATAAATATTACTGACGGTTTGGAGTGATGGTCAACTGAAAAACCATCATTCAATTCTCTTGAGGCTCGATTTATTTGGGTGTAAAACTGTCAAAATAAGCAGTGACTTTGAGCTATTGCTGCTTTTGTCAAGATTATCTTTCAATATCAGGCTCAGTAACACTGCATGTGTCTGATCAGATTGGGAATCCCATGTTAAAACTGGTGGATCTCATCTCACAGCATTTCACTGACCTCTATATGTAAATAATGATGCAGGAACATCTACAGCAGCTCCACAGCGCTCAGTGAACTTTAATGTAAGCTCAGAAGTCGCCATGAACACACATGAACTCGAGTGTCTGAAATGAAAAGCAGGTCATGTGATATCAAGCACTTCTGTTCCAAAGATAAAGAAGAACTCAATCTGTAAATCTGAAGATCTCGGGGTCGAGGAGTCCTTAAAAGGCTCATTTCAGAATCTGTTGCTTTATCACGGCTGTGATAAAATGGATGGTTGAAGTGTGTGTGCAAACAGACAAAAACAGGCAACATATAAAATCCATAAAGAACTTCATCCTTCATGAACGTGGAAGATCATCCACGTCTGTCAGATCATGAACAATCTGAGGTACGAGATTAATGTTCCGGACAATATGTGACTGAGAACATCTCAAAACATGTCTTGTTTACGACTGCGTCTGTTTTAACGCGTTTGAAGAAAAGATGGTAAACTTTCAACAGACTGGGCTCTTATTGTGATGAGCGACGTTTCTTATATCTTAAAGCTGGTATGTGACTTTAAAGGCACACTTTTCCTTGTGAACGTAAATGTTTGCATATCTGTGTGTTAAACAGACTGAATTTTAAATTTCAGCTCACAAGTCAACCTGCGTTGGAACCCGGAGCGTCTACAACTGCAAGAAAACCAACATCTGCGTGACTCATGAGGCATCGTCCAAAACTGCTTTTTAAGCTGCCGTTCCCAAGATTAAGTGCGCACGTTATCTCTAAATCTTACGATCTCCGGGGCAAGAAGTCCTTAAAAGCCTCGTTGGAGCATCTGCGGTTTTATCACGGCTGGGCGAAGCGTCGTCCATCAGCGAGAATCACGAAATCCAACCGAACGCAAACACCTGTCCAGCTGGAGCTCGGCACATCGTTTTCAAAGTCACACAAGCGGGAAATCCTTCCAGCGAGCCTTGAAACTGCTTAACTTGTTTCATATGAGAAAATCAGACACGTCCGTCTTTACAGCGTAAAAGTGACGACCCGTTTTGGCAAGCTCTCCTTCATCTCTCTGCAGCCTCCTTTAAATACAAGGACATCTAACGGCTAATCACTATCGCAATTTGGCAGTGGAGAACGTGCAGAGGCATGCCACCACTCCAGTATTTGCACTGGTGAGGTTTTGCCATAATATGGAAAATGAGATGAGTCAAACGCAGCATCAAACTGAACCCCGTCATTAAAGCATTCAGCTAAACCGGGGCGGCATCACGTGCCTCCTGCCTTTTGGAGTCGACTTTTTTTTTTTTTTTTTTTTTTTTTCCACCAGTGATTCAGGAGCTGCCATTTCTAGTCTGTGTTTTTGTTTTTCGGCGCAGGACAGAGACCAGACAAGACATCTGGTCCCAGATTAGACCAGTGTGTTTAAGACGGGCTTAAGACTCCGGTGGCCTGGAACACTGAAGGGTTCCAGACTCAACCAATTAAGGCTGCTAAACTTTAACTCCACGCTCACTCCGCTCGGCGCGTGAACCCGTGAACTGCCGGCCCCGCATGCATCACACGTATAAGGTCAGCGAGCAGGAGGAGACGGAGGGGAGGACCTGAGCTGAAAACCGGTCTGCAACCTGCGCCGGCTCGGAATCCAAACAAGACAAGCTGCTTCCTTTCAGACAGATGTTTTTGTTTTTACTGCCAATCTGTTAGATATTTGGAAATCGGAACACAACGGAAATGGTTAATGCAACTTAAAGGGTGCAAATAGAAAATGAAAAGGAAAAAAAAAATCCAGTTAAACATTTAAAGGAACAGAAAATAGCTACAATGGTTGAAATAGCTAAGGAAAAACATTAAAGAAGCTTTAAATATTAACTGTTGAAAACAGCCAAAATGTTAGTAGACCTGTAAGAGTCAAAAGGAGCAGTCAAACTGGATAAATCAACAGATAAAACAGTCAAAATGGTTAAATGAGCTGAAAAAAGTTTAAAAAATAAAAGAATCAACAGGCCAAAACAGCTTCAATGGGTGACAGAACTAAAAATGGACAAAGCGCGAGGGGAAAAAAGCTAAAAATGCTAAAAGAAAACTCAACAGCCAAAATGGCCACAATGACCAAATGCAATGGCTGGAAAGACGAAAACAGCTAAACATGCAAAAAGAAAAAGTTAAGATGGATACAACAGTGACTATGTAAAAAAAAAAAAAAACAGCTAATACAGCCAGGTAACCAGCCCATCTTTTAAAGATTGTTATTTGGTAGAAAAAAAAATGCACAACTGATCCAGACCATTAACTTGGATGATAAATCGCTGTGTTTAGGTTAGTGTTTACTGACTTCTGTCAACTTTACACACAGATGAGAAAGATTGACTTTCTTGCCTATAAACTCAAATTGGGCCCTGAGGGACAAACAAACAGCAGATGAACTGATGATGAAGAACAATGATGGTGCTTAAAGACTGAAATACAGATGCACGATTAGAGGAGACAGACTGGAGCAACACAGCAAACAGAAGTTGGAGATTTACAATAATATCCATCATGTGAGTGTATGCTGAGTTGTCCTATCGAGAGGAAAGCCTCCAGACCAGAGTGTGCTCTCCTGTCTGGGGAAAACATCCAGGCCTCCTGCTGAGATAATTACTCTGGTCATTTGGCAAATCCAGTTATTAAGATTGGTGGCTGGAGGAAAGCCTGAGAGCTCAAAATCAAAAAAACATGCAGGTGAATCATCCAAATCTGAGAAATATACATTTATTTCCACCATGGTTGTGATGAGAGGCCCACATGGATGGATAATCGATCAGGTCACTGTGCTGAGACTACTTCATTTGGCTTTAAATGCCAGTAAATACACACTGCATTAATAAAACTCCATCTATGGCTCCATGGACGCCAGGCTGAGGCTGTGACTTCTGTTGCTGAGTGGAAGACGGATGCACGGAGCAACAAAGACAGAGATGAACGCTCGACTTCATGCATTTTTTACTCACTGAGTCGTAACCGGAGCCCCAGCCAGCTCCGCGGCGGAGACTTGTGCAGGACTGAATTCATGCTCCACTTGTTTGGCACCATCTATGCATGCGGGGAGGTGTAGGGGGGGGGAGGGAGAGATCCTCTCTTTTTGCGGGTCTGTCCGGAATCCCCGATCAGCCAGAAATGTCTGATGTGCAGTTTGGGTTCATGTTGCCGTCCTGTCCTTCCCCCCGCTCCGCTCCGCAGTGCGCCCCGGCTGGAGGACGAGCCGCCACGCCGCAGATCACATGAACCCACAGGGGGGGTAATGAAGAAAGAAAGAAAGAAAAAAATCCCCTCAATGCACGCGATGGAAAAGTTAGGAGAGAACCGGAGTAACGATCCGCTGCAGGGTCGGACGCTGGCGGTGACCTGTTGCTGCAGAGAGAGGAAGCCGAGTGTCTGCGGGGGGAAGACCGCGTCGATGCGGGGGGAAAGGAACGGGGGATTAGGCGAAAGACAAATCCCCCCCTCCTGCTCCTCCTCCTCCTCCTCTTCCTCCACGGATCCTTCAGAGCAGGAGCAGGACTGGAGGACCGCGGGCAGGAGGCTGGGTTCCCCTCCGGGAGCCTGCGGACACGACGTGAGGCTGGAGGAGCGCGAGCGTCCCGCTGCGTTCCTGTGATCTTCCTCTCATTCATTCAGCCGGAGCCGATCCACAAAGACCGCCTGGTGCTGTCCCTCCAGCGCCCGCTGGGGGCGCCAGACACACACACACACACACACACACACACACACACACACACACACACACACACACACACACACACACACACGGTTCTGAAGACCGTCAGATGATCCTGGGATGATCTGTTGATCTTCTGGTTTCAGGTTGAGGTTTTTCTCCTTCTGCAGCCCCAAAAATATTGACTTCAGTTTAATAGTTGTCTGTAAAAACTGATGGTGGACCCAGCCTCGGATCTGATCAGGATGCATGTTCTACCTGTGCATGGGTTTTCTCTAGTTTCCACCCACAGTCTGAAAACGTATACTCTAAGTTTAACTGGTGAGTCTAAATTGTCCACACTGATAGAAATGTTTGGAAGGAAAACTTCAATAAAGGAGACTTTGATAAAAAGCTCTTCCGGCTGTTTTAGGATCGACAGTTTATCAAACGGCTCTTGTCTGGTTTTAAGCTTCAAATCTCAACTTTCTTGCTGTTTTTCTTTAATGAAATGTTACATCCTCTCCCTCATATCTTCATTCATCCTCCTTCTTGTGTTATTGACATTTGTTGAATGAAAAGTTCTGTAAGTTTGTCCTTGAGAGCCGAAACAAACCGACTGTAACAATTGTCCACTTATTAATGGAGATAAGACTTTCCTGTACTAAAATTTGCTCATAAGACATTCTGAGCTTGAACATCACCTTTTTTACATAATTTAACACAAAAATTCTCCATTAGAAAGTATTAAATTGTGCAAAATGTATTTTCCAATACAAAGTGACTGAGGGCAAACAAGAGTGAATGGTGTTCGAATGAGATTTTCAATCCTATTGATTATTTTGGGATCCTATAATTGTTTGAATAGATTTGTTTTGTCTGGTCAGCAGCCGCAAAACCCCATTTAATCAATTTTACAATCACAAATGACACCAAAAACTGCAGGCCTGCACATCTAAACAGCATAATCTGTGCTTTTTCCCCCCACATGTAATCCACGGAAATTAAACGTAATATGAAGTGAAGAGCTTTTCATGTGAAATGTGTCACTTCGCTCCATCAGCTGTGTGGGGATGGTGTCACGGCTGCACCTCAGCTGTGGGATCTCTCTTTGGTTTTTGCACGAGGTCTTTGGGAAAACATCTGACCTGACAAAGCCAAAACAATGACTCGGCCAAAATGTGGCAGCGCCGTGTTTGTGCTCTCAATAAAGAGGCGGGCGGCGGGGAACAAAGAGGAGCGCGGGGGGCAGAGAGGGGACGTTAAAACAGCCCACTTAACAAAATTAGCAACTCCCCAACTGGAAGAGTGGCTTGTTTACGGCCGGGTCCTCCTCCGAGTCCTCCTGTCTCACAATGTAAAGGTCAGTCACAAGTTAACCGCGTCTCTGAAACGTTCTTCACCATCAAACCAGTCTCTCGGCACTTTTACTGCCATTTTTCCTGCTCTTGACACTTTATGTGAACATCTGCAGTTGTTCAAAGCAAGAATCACGGGCCACATCTGTCTGCTGCCCCCCTGAGGGGGAAAATAAACCTGCAACGTAGAAACAAAGACTTTTATTTTTGTTTATTTTCATCCTTTCTCTGGCACACAGGTCTACAAAACAAAAAACACCAAGAGAGCTTATCAAAATGACCTTCAGGTGCAGTGACATGTGTTTCTCTGACAGATGTAAAACAGTAAAAAGCATTTCAGTGAAACCTTCGACTGGCATACAAACAATACTGACCAAGATGAACAGAAAAGAAAAATAACTCACTGAATTTATTACCTCTGTCCTGCACTCTTGTGTCATGATACAAAGATCAACAATAAGGACAATCAGCTGCAACAACCAGCGGTGATGCTGGTATGAGAAACGTGTGAAGGCAAGAAGAAGCACAAAGTCTGAGGAAAAATATGTGTTTAATATCTGGCAGGTACTTACTTTTGGAATGTGACCAGCAAAAGAAAAAAGGCTTGGAACAACAGCTGTAACTACACGAGGCTGCGTTATACGAGGGGCCGTGCGATCTCCTTCGCCGCCTGCAGGATCACTTCAAAACAAGGTCCTGTGAGTGCTGTGCGCTGCGGCCGCCTCCTGCTGCGCAGCCTCGGTGCATCCCGGCGCGACAAGCCGGAGCCCGCTGGGTTTGTGTAAACTGTTAACGTCATGAAATGTGAAGGTGTGCTGAAGCGATTGGTCACTGTGCTCCTAAGTGACCCGGCCTGATCAGTCCCTTGAAGGTTCGCAGCTTCCCTGCACCGGTGAGCTCGAAGCTGTAGTCTGACGTGACGTAGGGCATCTCCCCTTCAATACCGGGCTGGAACACACACACACACACACACACACACACAGACACACACACACACACACACACACACACAGACACACAGACACACAGACACACAGACACACAGACACACAGACACACAGACACACACACACACACACACACACACACACACACACACACACACACACACCTGGTTGGAATAACAGACGGCTCCGCTGCGTTTGCGTACGACCGGGTTTTTCACTGACCTGTTTTGTGAGGATGCACGAAGGCAGCGAAATTCCTCCGAGGAGGAGACAGTTGACTTTCCGCAGGACGGACGGATCTACTGGAGTCAGCACGAGGTACAGGCCTCGTGCCATGTCGATGCCTCGAAGGACGCCTGCAGGACGTGAAGGGGAGCATGTTGTTACGCTCAAACTCCCCTTCGGGCCGTATTGTTCTGTTCGGTGTGCAGAGAGTCGCTCGCAAATCACTGCGAGTAACAACTTGTTCTGTTTTATTGACATAAACACAGCCTGAGTCTGCCGCAGCGAGCGACTCGGCGCTTCTGCCCGTCACAGTGAGAACAGATTTACAGGCTAAATACTTAATCATTAAACCTGTTGTGTTTGTGCACATGGAGACCTGTTAGCATTTCACGTGAGCTCATTATTGAAATGAAACATAAAGTAATATATCAGTTTGTGACAGAAGCTCTAGGAGTCTCAAAGATCTGCCTTTTTAAAGGTACAGGATGGAAGATTTAAGAGGAAGAAATAATGCCACTTTATTCCACTTGGCGGCAGTAGTGAATTTCTGTTACTCAGAGTATCAGTTAAAAGTTTCTGCTAAAACGGGTATACAACCTGAGGCTCTTTAGTATCGACTCTAAAGCTTTCTGAAAATTATACGTAGAACAATTTTCATCCCATTTTTTTTTTATTTAATTTGCATATCCAATATTTTCAAAAAGACTCTTGGCTAAAAAGGCTAACACTGCTAATATTGCTATTTAGAAAAACACTACACACTGCTAAAATTGGTAGAAAGAAAACGGAAAAAAGTGTCAGGAGGACTGGCGAAATTAAAAAAAAGTAGCCAATACATTTAAAACGGTCAAGAATTCAGAAAAAAACAGGCCAAATAGTTAATATTAATTAATAACTATTAATTTTTCCATTTGAGGTGTTCTTAACTGTGTAGAAGTTGAGGAAGTGAACTACAAGTCAGACAAAGAAAAGCTGAGGATCTGTACCGAAGCCCACGCAGGGACAGATGGGAGCCTGGGACAGCAGGACCGGACCTCCTCGGCTCGACACTTTCTCCGCCAGGCAGCAGAGTCCCACCAGGCTGGCGTTGGCGGCGTAGAACATGTGACTTGGCACCACGTCGCAGTGGACCACCCCCAACGCCACCGCCGTGTGAGGCACCTGCGGTTCAGAGGGCACGTTCACAATTAGCTTTTAGGATAAACTGCTAATCTGGACTTTTCAGCCACTGAACTGCAGGGTTAAAAAGTTGATGTTGGGACAGCGCGGCGGTCACGTGGATGCTGCGTACCTGGTATGGAGTGAGGCTGTGCAGCGGTCTGACCGGCCCGGAGTCCGATGACTGCAGCTGGCTGAGGTAACCCAGCAGAGACAGCTCTCTCAGCTCATTGGTTCGCTGGTGTCTCCTGTCAAAAGATGGTGAAGGCAGGCAGGTTAAAGCTGCTGAGCACTACGCCACCGTGTGGCCGGTCAGATTCCCTGCAGTGGGGTACGTACGCTGTTCCCTGGCGCCCCGCTCCTTGAAACTCCGACTGCACCACCAGGTGACTGTAGCTCCTGGGCGGACTGTGGCTCTCCGTGAACTCGTCCAGAGCGGTCTGGGCGGGCGGGTGCGTCTGGTAGCCGTGGGCCGTCCTCAGGAACTCCGGAGTGAGGGCGGGGAACTGATTGACGCCGCCGTGGCTGAGCTGCAGCACGTGCGAGACGGGGAAGAAGCGGATCATGTCGACCAGCAGCTGGAAACCGAATCCTGCGAACACGCACGTGCACAGTTTAGTGTCGACGCGCTCGGAGAGGTCCGTCCTGTTTCACTGCTGCCTGAGCCGACCTTTCACCCATCCCATGGTGTTGATGACCACGGCCGCATCTCTGCTCTGGGAGCGCCGGCGCCACAGCGACTTGAGAGACTCCAGGTAGCGGTCCAGGTCCGACTCGCACGACGACTGTCCGTAGTAGACCATGTGCTCCGGGCTGTGCTGGTGTGTGAAAGGAGGACCTGAAACACAGTCGAGTGTGAGTCTGCTGATGCATGCAGGGATACAGGAACAGGTGTTTGAGAGACACATTAACCTTTTTATTGGAGACACAGATACAGAAAAAAGATGCTTAACATTGAAACAAACAAATAAGAAAGCATACAGATAACATTATGTGATCAAATCTTATGGAAAGTTCCCCAAACTATACATTTTTAAGTGTTTACAGCTTGGAAATGTCTCTAAATTGTATTAATTTGCCAGTAAATTTCAATAAAAACAATTCTGATGTCCTTAAGTCACTAAAACTCTCACAATAACGTGATTGTTTTCCTAATAAGTAAAGGAGCCTGAATATGATTCACTGAACTATGTTAGGATATTTACTTTCTTTTAATACCTTTAACCATTGATAGTTTGGAAGAAATGTTAAATCCTACGTACATCTAACTTATTTCACCACTGAAAAAAAAAAACACTCCAGAGCTTTAAAGTCTGTTTTGTTGTTTCAGTTACTGCTGTAGTGGGCGTGCTACGAATTTGTGCACTTTTATCACAAAACCATCAGACATGTGCTCAATGTAAAGATTCAAGTTCAGAGACACATGAAACAACCCGAGCAGGTTCAAGGGAGCACCGGGACACTCTGAAGTGATTTAGATTTAACATCTTAGGGGGGAAAAAAAAAAAAACTGTCAACAAAATTTAAATCGAGCGGATAAAAATGTACCTAGCAGCGGCTCTTTGACAGAGGTTAAAGACAGGCAGCCGGCGGGCGTGAACTCAGTCTGGCCGAGGTCGCCCTCCAGGTAGTCCACGCTGGTAGTGCTGCAGACACACAACGAGTTACTGTGATCCCGTCCATCAAATCTCAGCCATCAAGAACTGATAGAGTGATTCAGCGAAAAAGGACGATTAATTCTAAAACAAATTTAATAGCATAAGATATGCTGAAAGCGGCAGCTTGTGGCACACTCACTGATTTAATAAGGTGTTGATGAGGATGCGGATGAATGTGGACTTGCCCACGTTTTTCGCCCCACAGACGAGGATAACTGCAGAGCCCTCCATTTCTCCTGTCAATACAACACATGGCTTTCTGACTTTATTCACTTTCATGAAGAAAGAAAAGAGGGAAAAGAAAACGGACAAACATGCTGCAACAGTTCATTCATTAAAGGATCAAAACACAGTGAGATCAGTGAGATTAGGGCAGAAGGAAAACAACAGAGACAGTAAGTACTGAAATAAGCATGTATTGTCAGAAAAACATATTGATTGATTGATGTTATTTTATAACAATCGATAATTTGAGTATCTCTTAACTTTGATTGGCAATAATTATGTCACTTAGTCAATGGAAAAAAAGATTTGATCTTATGCGATATTTTAACATGAAATATTTATGGACTATATCAAAAAACTGCTAATAATACATCAAGGTTATGCCAAATTCATAGCACAATCATATATATGCTCTATATATGGCGTTTGTGACGCAGTACAAGGATAAAGCATGAGTGTTGCACGCATATCACTTTTTAGGAATGTTTACGGTTCGTTTCAGTGTGGTGAGCACGAGTTTTACAGGCTGATCACATCATAAAAAAAAAATTGTTTTGACATATTTAATTTCTTTGTGCTCACAAGAAAGCAGAATGAGCATTACATTTATAACTCTGTCCTTCAGGAGCCAGAACAAGACGCTCCCTCACTATCTCTCTGTGTACTGGACAGCGTTCCTCTGCAGCTTTTAAATGGACTTGATTCAGATCTCTTCCATGCATATGGAGAAGATACCGACTCACACGTGACTGTAGCACACAGGAAAAGAAAAAAAGAGCTGCGTGTGTGAAAGAGGCTCACCTTTCCAGGCACTGACCACTGCTTGCAGAGCATCTCTGCAGCTCTTGGATATTTTCATGCCCTCGACGGTGCAGTCCAGGGGAATCATGCCCAAACCGTTGAGAGGAGTGTCGAGAACAGCGGACATGAGCTCGCTCTGCAGACGCCGAGTGAGGAAAGAGTTTTCATTTACAGACACGTCTGAGAAACGACGCTGATGTGGATGTGGGGGTTGGTCTCAGGCGAGCGCGCTTCGTGGGATTTGTTGACGGCTGCGTAACAGCTGAGAGAAAACCTGTGAACTCACGGCGGGTGTGCTGAACAGCTCACTGAGCTCGGTGAAGCTGGACAGGAAGCGTGTGAGCGGCGTCTCCATGGGCTCCAGCAGGATGATGGAGGTGTTGGATCGGACCTTCTTCAGCAGCTTCTTCCGTGACGCTACAAACGGAACAAATATTCATTGCAGAAACACGTTTTTCTTTAATATATCGATACCAGCAATGTTGTAGTAATAAAAGTACAATTTTAAATCAGGAATGCATGACACACCCATAAGCTATAACATTATGACCACCTGCAGAACAAAGTGTCATTCCCTCTGATTCTGCCTGAACAGCGCTGGCTGATTAAAGAATGGATTCCAAAAGACCTCTCACACCAAAATGCTACTGGCAGATCTTTTAAGTCCTGGAAGTAGATCAATGAGGTCTTGGCTCTTGTCAAGCATCTCCAAATACTAACAATAGCCCTTTTCTCTATTTTAACAAATTGCCTTTAAGCTAAAACAGTTTGCTTGCTGCCAAAGTTTCCTTTACTACTCTGAAGGTCTGAGGTTTCACCAGATCACAAAGAAACTCAAGAGGATCACACCTACTATTTGTATTCAACAAACTCAAAAGCCTTTTCCTATTTATTTGCAAACAGTGCTGCATGTTTAAAATTCTACCCAGTTCCTTGTGTGACGTATGCTAGAGTTTCACCCCGATGCACATAGGTGAACTCACTCCCACCAGAATTAGGTGTATGAGGCTTCAACTGCCAAAAAATCAGTGAAAAATAGCCTCTCTGAGTGGCAGACTTGCTTTTCTGTGAGTAGCAGCCATAGCATAGTAAACAATAACTGTGGAAGGAGGAGAATTCAACATTTGAAAGTTCAGGGTTCATTCTGAAGTATTCTTAAAACACAGAGATTCGAGATTCTCATTGAAGATACGTTACATATATTTATTACCACAGCAGGTGAGCTGCTTACCTGCAGAGAGATACTGCTGGAGAATGACTGAAGCTTCTGTTCTGTCGTCTCTGGTGTCGTCTGGGTTCTGCATAGATCTGATGGTGAGTGGAGAATGTGACGCCGGGGAGAAGAGCGGATACGGCTGCTGGCCCTCTTCGATAGTGAATCCCATCACTTCTACTCGACCGTACAGACAGGTCACTAAACACTTGCCGCGGAAACACAGGGTCTGCACAGAAGTAAAGAGATACTCAGCGACAGCAGCAAGCCAAATGGGATGAACACATGCCTGATTGTAGCCAAACGTCCTTACCTGGCCCAGCTGCATGATCAGCACTGCCCGGTTCTGTCTGTCGTCTCTCTGAGCACAGTGGTGCAGAGCCTCTCCTTCAAGTCTTCCCGGCTGGACGTCCTGCGTGTCATCTGAGGTTTTGACACCGTTCCCATAAGCTGAGTGCGAGTACTCCTTCCAGTCCTGAGAGTCGTCTGACTCATTGTCCAAGGTAAACGCCGAACTCCCATTAGCCTGAGGGTATGATTTCTTAAAGCCAGACTCAGGCGTGTTTATCTTGTTGTCAGAGACTGGTTTGACTTTACTTTTCAGTCTCTTGACATTTTGTTTCTTCTTTCTTGACTGCTGCTGTTCCTTTACCACCGTCGACACCACAGGAGTGGAGCCGAGGTCGGAGGAGCTGATGGGAGGCCTGCATCGTTTTCCTCTCACATCCTTCCACTTCTGAGATTTTCCCTTTGCATGCGTGTTTTTATTTGCCTTCATGATCCTGTAGTCAGAAGCTAATCATGTGGAAGCTGAAGAAAAACAAAAGGGGAGAGCCTGTAGAAAGATGAGTACAGTGTTAAAATCTGGCTTTCACGTGGTTGTACAGCATCATCCGTTTCTTTTTGTGCATTGTTCCTTCAATATTAAAGGGTTGCCTTTTAGGAGATTGCTAAAAAAAAAAAAAAAAATCACATTTTGTTAGTGTTTTGCTCTTGAATTATGTGTTTTTTGTCAAATACATTTAGGTTACTCTGCCTTATAGCGAAACCTTACAGACACCGTATAGAGATCGCCTTACATTTATGCAGGTTGATGTGTCTTCTTCCATATAAATGTTTGTTTTACACACTTTTACATTATCAATTTATACAGTGATAAGAATAAACTACATACATTGGAGTAAACAGACATGAAACACTTTGACAGATAAAGTAAAACTGCAATATTAAAAGTGGATTGCTTAAATCTACAGATAAAAAAATTAAATGAAGATATGTCATGAGTTTATATGAATATTTCTGTGATGAGGCAGAACAATAAATAAAGTGGGTCCCCCACTTGTTGAGCTATACTCAATAAGTCTTGTTTGAGCGTTGATAATTGCATTAAACATTTATTTATAAACAATAACTACCAGGCAATGAAATTCAAAGCTTTTATGAAATTTATTATCCTTGTTTGTTTTATATAATCCTGCAAAAGCATTTCTATGAGTTATAAGGTAAAACTGATCTAAAACCGGGTTTTCGATATCAGATAAACCCAAGTACAGAAATGCAAATAAAATTAAAACTTTTTAAAATCAAAAATGAAAATACTCCACACATTTACACGTATCCACATTACTCTATAGTAGCGATAAGCTAAGCTAATCGAGCTAACGCATAAACAAGCGATTCTCCTCACTTATTTCTTTAAATATGCAAGTCTAAAGATTAATTTATTTCATCTTAAAGGTAGAAACATCATCTTAACAACATTATATCGCTGCATTTTAAACTTAAGGTGAAGTTAACAGGCTAACGTCACCCACCTCTAGTTTGTGTTAGCACTGACAGCTAGCTGCTACTGTTGCAAGCAAATGAAGAAAACGTACCCCCAGTTGAGGAGAAACGACACAGAGCTGCAGAAACCGGCGCTGCTGATTCTACCAAACGGAGAGATGTTGTAGTTTAAACACAGGACTCCCAGGAGGTGGAGATACGCTGGTGCTAACGGGCTAACAGGCTACATTACATGTGTGAGCGACAAGCAGACGCCGCGTCGGGATGGTCGACTACAACGTTTCACGGAGTGTTATTCATCATTCAAGTATTGACAAATAATAGTTTTTGTTATCTTCGTATCAAAACAAATAATAAAAATAAATCTATAAATGCAAGTGTTTTATTTTTCCTGCGATTTATTAGTCTTTCAGTGAATTTAGTGATTTTATTTTGTAAAGCTTATGATATCGGACAACAAAACCTTTCACTGAGTTACCGTCGCTTAAATAGCGTCACATCCTCTTCCTTAGGGGCCTACAAGTAACGAAAACTAGCTGCCCGTCGGTAAGCTTTGCTATTTTTTAATCTACAGCCTGTTCGCATTGATGCGGCTGCAGCTTGTTTAAAGACAGTGGGCGTATGGTTAACTTTGTTCCGTGCTGCAGATGCGGGTCTGTGGATGCAGCTGTGTGAGCGGCGCACTGCGCTTAAGGGAGCGTCTTTAAAGAGACCATCGGGGAAAGAAACGTGGAGGTGAGGAAGGGGCTGCTATCATTTCATCAAAAACTGCCACTACCGCACTCATGGGACCGTCTGGAAAATACACCGTAACGCATTTACTCTTTAATTTTAATCCCAGCACGATTAAATCTACATATTGTCGGTAGTCAATGTGATTTTTAAATTCCTAGAAGTGATGTCGGGCTCAATGCGCTTTAATTACGTGGTGAGCACGTGACTGTTTATGTTAACAGCATGATAAGAAATGGATTGTTTATGATTAGAGTTTTTAATTGATCAACAAAACCTTGTATTGCCTGTAGTCACTGATACAGAAACAAAAAAATGACAAAATCGGCCCTGCTCCTACACTCGTAAGTTATCCCACACTGGCTTTCTTCACTGGTTATGCACGTTGATTATTTTGGAACAGTACAGAACACAGTTCATTTACCTGGCATAAAAATGTGGAATTTCAAATGAACACACTATCAAGCGTATATGCAAACCAATTAGAAAAGAGCTGGACTTTAGAAACAATGATGGGGCACATAGGGCAGTGATAAAGTCTCAGAACATTCCTGTACACCTATGGCCTATTTCTTTAAGATTTATATTCTTTTGTATGGAGATATTAATTTGTAATGTGTCCAGTAGATGCACAACACATCTCCATTCATCCATTTTAAACAAACTTGTGTCACAGGGTGACATGATTAAAAACAATAGTTTGAGCCTAAACTCAGTGAACAGAAGAAAAGTTAAGAAAAAGAAAACATTTTGCAGCATATATTATGTATTTAATTAGATTCCACTTATTATATTTAGATTTATTTGCTGAATATAGGCACACACTGAAAAGTGTGAATCATAAAAAAATTTAGTTAAAGCAACACTAAGGAACTTTCAGTTTTCGCTGATTTTGGCGGCGCCAGTGGACAAAAGCGGTAGTGTTTTGCCTGAACGAATACTACAGTTCCCATGAGGCCTAGCGCGTGGCGTCGTAAAATGCTGCTCCCGGTGGCATGCTGTCGGACTGAACTCGCCTTCATTTGTTTCCAGTGGCTGTGTGAAGGATGGATAGCGACGAGGTAATGAATCTAAATGAATCTAATGATGGCTAAACAATGTTATATTGTGACGTGACACACGCCGTAAAGCAGTTCGCACATTTGGAGTTTTTTAGTGTGCAAAGTTCCTACCACCCTCCTCACAGCTGCTTAGTCCAAGTGAAAGCAATACCGACGCCCTCAGCCCGTGACAGAGGGGTCATTCAACTAGTTGTAAGTCGATGTATCATCACAAAAGATATTAAAATGTTTTATTAAGGTTGAAAAGTTCCTTAGTGTAGGTTTAAGGTTTCAAAAACTTTGAAAAAGTTGATCATGACAGTTCTGGCCTTGGTGGGGATGTAGCCCGGTGGTAGAGCACAGGCTTTGCCAGTAAGAGAGATACAGTGGGGATGAAAATGGATGGATTATGGCTTATTGTAAAAAAAAAAATTAAAAAAAATCATAACTGTTTGAATACAATGTTTTATCCAATGTGTTCTATAAAGGATAGTTTTCTTAATTTGTTTGATTTGCATGTGTTTTATAGATTAAATTGTGTGCCTGCAGAGGTCTGGGAGGATGCCTGCAGCCGAAGGTCACCACGCTCAGCGCATCCTGTCCTCTCTGAACCAGCAGAGGGCAGCAGGGAACTTCTGTGACGCTGTCCTGCATGTGGGAGGCGGGGTGGTCTACCTGGCCCATCGCTGCGTCCTGGCCTGTTTCAGCGAGCTGTTCCAGGAGCCCCCCGCTCCTCCCGCCGCCCCCTGCATGGAGTTCAGCCTGCAGGGCTGCCCCGGCAGCGGCCTGGAGCTGCTGCTCAACTTCGTCTACACCGGAGAGCTCAAGCTGGACCCCGACAACCTGGATCAGGTGCAGCATGCGGCCAGCAGCCTGGGCATCCCGCAGGCTCTGGCGCTCTGCGAGCAGTTTAAGGACACGCCTCAGGAGCCGCTGCCCGTGAAACGTAAGCGAGGCAGGCCCAGGAAGTCTGCAGTCGACACGACTGCGGTGAAGGAGGAGAATCCGACTAAAGCCACCAAAGATGAGTCCGGCCTTGATGCAAGCACGGCCAGTTTGACTCCGTCTCCCAGTTCCAGTTCTGCCACAACAACCACGCGCTCCGGACGTGTGGTTAAAGGCCCCAGAAGGCTGGTGACGATAGATGAGAGCTCCATCTCTGACAGCAAGAGGCCCGCAAGTGTTCCTGCAGAGGCAGAAAGCTGTGACGTGACTGAAAACACAAACTCTGATCAGCCAGCAGCTGAAGCTGAGGTACGTCAAGAAAAACAGTGCACGCAATAAAAAAAAAACGCACATTTCTGAACTGATTTTGGTGCTTCTAAAGATAAATTATTGATGGATTTTGCAGGCAACTAAGCAGCAGATTGAAGTGAAGGACTGTGTTAGCCAGGCGACGGAGGAAGACGACGACGACGACGTGGAGGATCTGGAGGCGATCAATGAGGGCACGGACGAGGAGTACGTTCCTGCCGAGGAGCCCGCTTCCTCACCTCCGTCCGCGTCCACGTCACAGAAGAGCAGAGGTAAAACGAGCCGAAGCAAGGAGAGCGAGACCGTGGAGGAGGACTCCAGCAGGCAGTCAGTGCAGTGTCCCGTCTGCATGAAGTCCTTCAAAAGCAAATACTACCTGAAGGTCCACAACAGGTACCACAGCTCTCCACCTCTACCGTAACTGCTGTAAAACGTCCACTAATGTGTGTTTTCTGCAGGCGGCACACGGGGGAGAGGCCTTTTGGCTGCAACAAATGCGGAAAGAGGTACTTCAGGAAGGAGAACCTCCTCATACACGAGATCAGAGACTGCGCTCGAGTGCAGGTGAGGGAGGGAATCCGTCTCACGAGTCTCTCCCGCTGAGGAACGTGAGTGTTCACGTCTTTTCGTCATTGCAGACGTACCCCTGCCCGACCTGCTCCTCCGTATTGAAATCCAAGGAGGAGCTGCGTTTGCACATCGTCTCGCACACAGGAGATATGCCCCATAAGGTGAAGACCCAGCACACATTTATTTCTCTTTATTATACGACTATACAGACCAGAAGCTACTCTAAATATGTGATTATGTTCTTCAGAAATGAGGGAAATCATTATTACAGCACAGTGTGTGGCTCTGACGCAGAGATGTGTCACGTTGATGAATGGAGTGGAGTCGCTGCGACCGCCTGAAGCTTTTCCCGCGCCCTCCTGGGAATTCCCGCCCCACACTTAGAAAACCGCTGCAGTAGATCTTAACCACATGCTGTCTTTTCCTCTCAGTGCTCAACGTGCCCCGAGCAGTTCATGTACAAGAAAAACTTGACAATCCACATGATGAAGGTGCACGGTTACCCCAAACCGCACGCCGTAAGTCGCCGTCGCGCACCCGGTTCAAACCAGGCCGCGGCCTCCACGCCGGCTAAAGATGCGCGTGTTTTCTAGTGTACCCAGTGCACCAAGACCTTTCTGACCCGGACGGAGCTGCGCGTGCACGAAGCGGCCAAACACCGAGGCGAGAAGCCGTTCGTGTGTGAGGAGTGCGGCCACCGAGCGTCCAGCCGCAACGGCCTGCAGATGCACATCAAAGCCATCCACAGGTAGAGAGACGTCAAGTCAGTTACAGGAATTTAAACAATGACGTCACGAGAGGTGGAAAGTAACAAAGTATCTGTAGTTCATTACTCCACTGAAGTCGTTTTTTATGGCATTTTTTCTCTTAGTTTCTACATTTGAATGCAAAAAGGCTTTTCTCTTCCATACTTTCTTCAAACTGGCTCGCTGATTGGTTTAACTTCAGTTCAGGAGCAACTTGAAAACTGATTTGATCTCAGGGGTGCCGGATCAGTAAAACAGTGTGAGAAATAACAACTCAACTTTTTCTCGTTTATGTGGAAAACTTCACATCTTTTAAATCATCTGCTCTGTGTTTAAAATCCTGCAGCTTCTTTATGCACAATTTTCACAAACTCGATGAAATGAAACGGAGCGACTCCCAGTGGACACATTTTGGATCGGCAGTGAGTTTGATGGAAAATTTGGACGTTTTTCTGTCATTGTTCTTCCTCATAGAAACGAGCGGCCTTTCGTATGTAACCTGTGCGGCCACGCGTTCTCCCAGAAGAACAACCTGAACATGCACCTGCGTATCCACAGCGGGGAGAGGCCCTACCAGTGTCACCTCTGTGGGAAAACCTTCAGGACGCAAGGTGAGAGTGAGGCGCGCACGTCTGCATCCTGATAACATCAGAGCGGACGGAGCCTCTCAAACTTTCTGTTTTCTCTGTTTCTGCTCCAGCCAGCCTGGATAAACACCACCGCACGCACACCGGCGAGCGCCCCTTCAGCTGCGACGTGTGCGAGCAGCGCTTCACGGAGAAGGGAGCGCTCATCCGCCACAAGGCCAGCAAGCACGAGGAGGGCCGCCCGCACTGCTGCCACATCTGCGGCAAGACCTTCAAAGGTAGAACATAACTGCTTTCATGCGGCGTGGGTCACCAAGAAAAACGTACGTTTGACGTGACTGCTTCTGTTGTGGCCTTCACCAGCAAAGGAGCAGCTCCGCGTCCACCTGCAGCGCCATAAAGGCATGAGGAAGTTTGAGTGTGACGACTGCGGCTACAAGTTCACCCGACAGGTTTGTCATATTTTCAAACCTTTCAGATATAAGCTTATAAAACTCAACAGTTAGGTATCATCAGGTTTGTCCTCAACTGGAGTAATGAAAGACTGAACGGTTCACATCACACAGCTTTGAGCTCTTGATTATTCAAAATCACGACAGTGATCAAAGAGATCATTACTTCTTCAAAATGCCAAGCTGAAAGTATGAAAGTGACTGAATGCTGCCACCTAAAGTACAAAAGTGGAACTACATAAAATCTACATATTGCACCTGGATTGTCTGTTTACAAAAACGGGATACACAGTGCCCTTTGGAAATATATATATTTTCTGCATATGAAATTGTGCAATATGCTCTCTTGTGGAAGCAATTTTAAATGATTAAAGGTGTGTATATATACATATATATATATATATATATATATATATATATATATATATATATATATATATATATATCTTTTTTACAATGAAAATGCAGCATGTAAACTGTTGTACACCCCAGATGGGACTCGAACCTACAATCCCTGGCTTAGTAGCCCAGTGCCTTATCCGTTAGGCGACTGGGGCAATGTGGAGAGAGTGTCAGCAGGTCAGCACACAAGGTCACCGAGTCCAAACAATGGTTTCAGTACAAAAGAAAGCACATAAAGGCCTGTTACACACTGTGCTGCTGGTAGGCGTGTGTATAGAACACAGAAAAGCCCCGATGTGAGGAGAATTAGAACTTCCTGAGGTTTTTTTTTTTTCAATTTTTAAGTATTAATTATATCGGCAGGCTGTCACCGTGCAAATAATTAAAGATTTGATAAGTTACCCACCCCAGATGGGACTCGAACCCACAATCCCTGGCTTAGGAGGCCAGTGCCTTATCCATTAGGCCACTGGGGCGCCCGGTCAGGGCTGTGTACAGTGATTTCAAACGCAGAAATTCCTATAAAGCGCCACAAGAAATTCATCCTGCATGACATCGGTTAACCATGATGTGCACTGACGCCAAAATTTGTCTTCTGACCTCGCTCGTCTCCGTCTCCAGGCTCACCTGCGCCGACACATTCAGGTCCACAAACGCACCGAGAACTACAACCCCCGGCAGAGGAAACTGAGGAACGTCATCGTGCAGGAGGTGGAGGGAAGTCCGGCTCAGAACGAGGCCGCCGAGGACTCCCCGGCCGCCGCCGCCGACGGGACCTACTTCGCCGAGCAGGTGGCGGCGGAGCCGTCCTCGGCCGACCTGGCCCCGGGCTGCATTGTGAGGGTGGTGATCGGGTCGGGGGTCGAGGCTGTGATGGAGGAGGAGGTGGTGACCAATCAGAGACTGGGACAGGTGGAGGCCGCGCAGAGCTTCTCTGTGCCGGTGGAGATGGAGCAAACACCGCTGGTCACACAGACGTACCAGTCCACCATCGACATGGAGGGAATCATAGAAAGTACAGAGGAGAGTAAAACCTGAGGTTCTTCTTCACTACAGAAGCTCGGCTAATAAAATTGTCTTTGTACATTCATGAATAATAAAGATGAGACACGACTCCGCAGAATAAACTCTCAGACCTGCCTGCAGTTTTATTCACAAAGGTAACATCATATCAGCACAGCACGTGGACTTAAGAATATACTGTATTTACAAAACATCCATTCAACAAACGTATGAAAAACTAAGATGACTGCTGCGCCGACAATAGTGTAAAAACACCCGAAACGTAGAGAATCGTTGAGATTGTTGTGCACTTCCAGTTGAGATCGCTGCCTCATCGCCAGCATTTAAGCACTGCAGCAGAAAGGTTGATTCATGAGCCACCACAGCAGAGATATAACCATAAATAAACATACAAAACCACTTGAATGTCCATAAATAGATTATTTTTTTAAAGCTGAATCTTCATGCACACTCGACTGATGCAGCTCAATATAAAGGTCAACACGAGGCACACGCAGCCATCACTCCTCCCATTCAACCTCAAACTTCCGTATGAAGCCACTCAGGTGTGTCTGTTTGATGTCAGTTGCGATCGCTGCTGTTTTTGGAATGTAAACAGATTGCTGTGCTTTCTGATTGAACGCCTGAGGGCTGCGAACTGCTGATAGAGTAATCTTTTTGATTGCGTTTGCGTCGAAAGCTGATATTTTTTCTGTGATTGTCGACGGGGAGCTGCTCAGAGCTACAATCTGACTCCTTTCACACGGGTTATAATAGTTCTCAAAGCTTGTAAACAAAACCTGGACGTGGTGCAAGTTCCCCTCCAGGTCAGAGGCGGGACAGAGTCCTGTAAAGCTGCGACACATCTGTGCCCACATCTGCTCGCTGCATTGAAATTTGAAATGAAGAAGAAGAAAAGTTCTCCGATATGTTCACACAGAGAGACGCCGCTCACCACTGGAAACCGTCTCGTCCAGGAAGTGTGTGATATCTCCAGAACTCTTCAGCACCAAGACAAGCTGCTTAAAAACTGAGTCCAGGTGTCTTTTAACGTTTAAGGGGCTGGTGCTCCACCTTGTGGCCATAAGGTGAAGACACTCGCCACACACGTCAAATAGAGTATCTGAATGCTCGTTTTTCACATTATTGTAACTTACACCTAATATTTGGCCATTTTCATTTTACACCCTCCCTTCTGTAACAGGAATTCTAACCTGGGTTCCTCACATTCAATCCAAGCACCATCAACACTTGCTTTATCTTATTTTTAGTGGAAAAAAAAAAAAGATTTTGCTTCAATGCAGCTTGTTTTAGTGTAACAGGAGAAAAAAAAACGTCACTTCAGTAACAACTGGTTTGTTTAGTGACTGTGTGGAGCTTCCGTCCGGGATCGACTCCCATCTACTCATCTCCACAAGAGGATCAGGAAGCAGGATCGACCGGATGTATAAACGGCACGAGGATGCAGTCGAGTTTGTGGAGTTTGACCTTTGTCTTGTGTTTTGGCCATCGGCAGCACTGGAACCTCATAAATCGTCAGCGAGTATGACTGATGTCCCGCTGCTGCGGCGGCGCTTTCGTGGGGACATAAATCAGCCATAAGGAGAGTCATAAATATTCACATCTGTGAGTGATGAGCGTCCACGTTGGCAGGCGAGGCGGCAAATCCGCACTTCCACCAAGCTGTTTTTGTTTTGTTGTTTGATGAGCAGCCTCATGTTCAGAATAACATTTCTTGGGGGAAGAAGCAGCAGCAGCGGGGTGAAAAAAAAATAAATCAGAGGTTCATGGGATAAACCTTTTCCCAGCGTGGTTTTTCAATGAACCTCAAAAGTTAAAATACATTTTCAGACTTCAAGTGTTGAAAAAGAAAGACGCAAAAAAAAAAAAAAAAAACTGAAAAAAGTCAGCGTAAAATCCTAAATAAAACAGTTATAACAGACTACTTTAAATAAAAAGCATCTAACTGGCATGAGAAGAGTTATTGCCTATGAATTCAAAGAATAAATCCTGCAGAGTATTGAGGAAACAGTGGCGATATGATGCCTGAACAAATACTTCAGTATTTGATGCTCATTGGGTTCATAACTGCGAACAGCAGACCGGCTGTTTCACTGAGCTACAAGTTCCTCGTTGCTCAGAAATGCAAGGTTTGTCCTTTACGGTGTGTATATTGCACCTGTGGCTGTTGCCATGGCGATAAATTTACGATGTACTGCGTTGCCCGAGTTAACAATAACACCTCGTAATGCGAAACACATGAGTAAGTCTGTGCGGGGCGATAACTCATCCTCCTACAATCTGAAAGCCTGCACTGCAGAATACACACACTTAATTCACAGCAATAGTGTGTGTGTGTGTGTGTGTAAGTGTGTGTGGGTCAGTTTTGTCCATCTGGCCTTTCTGCTTCCTGCCAACACCATGACAAGGAGCGGCGTGCACACGTTCGGTCCTCAGTGAGGTAAATTCACAGTAAACTAGAGACGACGGCACGACGAGGGAGGAGCAGACTGGACAGGGGGGCGGGGCGGGGCGGGGCCACTCAGTGCGCCGCGTTCACGTCCTGGTTCTGGTTGAGATTGTTGTTGAGGTTGTGGAGCGCCTGGTGCCGCTGGTGCCGGTGCAGGTGGATGGCGTTGGAGTCGGGGAGGTCGGTGGGCTCAAACGCGCTGGACACCAGCGGCATGAACTGGCGGAAGATGCTGACGCTGCCGTGCCAGAAGGTGGGCTGAGGCAGGCGGCCCGCCAGGGTCCAGCAGCGAGTGGTCGGGTCGAACGCCTCCACCACGTCGGACAGCTCGAACGTGTTGTCGTAGCCCCCCGACACGTAGAGTTTACCCCCCAGGGCGGCAACGCTGCCTCCAACATGGACCTGTGAGATACAGTCGTTAGATTTCAACTAAAAGAGGAAATCCAGTTGTGGACTATTTTGGGGGAAAAAAAGCAAAGGAAATGTGATGATTAAACATGTTACAACTTAGTAGAAACATAAATAATGAAGTAGCTTTGACAGATGATTACAAACCTAAAAGAAGTTTCTGTCACATTAATTTAATGTTAGTCTATTTAAAAATATTGTGTTATAGTTTAATAGTTAATAGTTTCAAACTCAAAGAAATTAAATGGTTTCTTGCTGTTAACCATTTATCTTAGCGTGTGTGTTTATACAAACACATCCATGAATATGAAACACACAAAAGAAAATCAGCTTAGTTTTTTTGATACTTTATTTTCATGTAAAATTCAAAATGTGCTAAAATATTTTTGATAGGTTTTGTTTAGAAAAAAATATATAAATTCAAATAATAATAATGTCTAACAAATAAAAATTAAAAGATAAAACTCACAATAAGAATAGTATATTACTGAAAGTATAAAAGTGATCCTGAAAACACTCTTGTGACATTAAGAATAAAATCAGCCTGTTTACTCCTGCAGTACCAGTTTTACACCACAGGATGGCGCATTGAGTCTCATGTACTGATCTAGGAGACAAAATTTACCTCCTAAAGTTGCTGCTGCTGCTCAATCAAAGCAGGTGGAAAACAGAATCAGTCTTTAGTGTCTCAACACTAACAGAGATTTATTTCCCTCCATGTCATCTTAGATTTGCGATGCACTGAGTCAAGCTCATGCAGGGTTTTCAGAGATCATCAAACATGCCGTTAGGCAACGCTGGCACACCGACGCTCGATGTGAAATACAAACCTGGGTCATGGGACTAATTTTATCCCACTCATTCTTCTGAGGATTATAGACATCAACCTCAGCTGAGTCATCCCTGCAAATAGAAAGAGACTCCAGTCAGACGAATACACAAACAAACTCCATCCTGATCGCTTCACTGGTTACTGAACAAACGGCGAAATGTTTTTCCTTTTACAGATTAGCATTGATTATCAGCAATGAACAGCGAGACGTGGTAAATGTTGGGCTGGCTTTTTCAAAGCCATTTTTTTTTTGCAGCCATTCATGGGAAATTAGATTTGAGTCCATTATTATCTACCTGACAAAGTAGATGAGTCCGTTGAGAGTGACGGTTTTGGGAGTGAAGGACCATGGGGGCAGCTGCCCACAGTTCACCATGCTCCAGCGGTTGGCGTCGGCGTCGTAGCTCTGGATGGCCATGGTGTCCTCGCCAGTCAGGCAGCCGATGGCGTACAGGCGGCCCCTGCAGGCGGTGGTGGAGCAGTTGTCCATGGCGTGCTGCATGGCCGGCAGCGCCTCCCAGCAGTCCAGGGCGTGGTCGTAGCGCTCGGTGCTGTCCGACGCCACCACGTACAGCTGGCCCTTCAGCACGCAGGAGCTGTGGTACTCTCGGGGCTTCAGCATCGGCGCCGCCTCCGTCCACTCGTTCACGCTGGACTTGTAGCGCCAAACGCCGTCGTAGAGGCGGGAGCCGTCGGAGCCACCTGAGGGACACGGTCATGGAGTTTCACGATGGTAATTCCATTTGAATTCAGTCTGTATGGATGGATTTACTGCTCCAGCAATGACATTCAACGGGAGTCTAATGAGCTGTCTACCTCTACATTTCCCTGTGTGGTATGTAGAACGGTCACACACCTCTGGTCAAGGACACACACGCAATAAATCAATATGTCCGTCACCTCATCATTCAGCATACTGTAACTCTCTGGCTAAACAAGAGACAAGCAGATGAAGCTGTGGTGCCGTCAGCAGAGAAATCACCACATCTATCAGCTCCATAAACAAAAGAGTATCTGTAGCACCGAACACTGAAAACTGAATACTTTATGCTGATTTTGCTTTAAGTTTATGACTCCAGTTTTTACAGATCAAACATTAAGAACTTTTCAGGTTTTAATATTCAAAACTACACTTAAACCACTAAAAATAACGAGTAGGATTTAAGCTTTATTGGCATAATTTAAAAAAAGGACTTGTTATCCTATTTAGTCATCTAAATAACTCCAAAGAGCGCTGAACAGGCAACTTAATGTTCAACATTTACCATTAGTTAAAATAAATATTCATAAGACTGGAAGAAACAAGCATTTTGTCTACAGCAGGACATGTAGGAGCATTTTTCATTATAAAAGAAAAGTTAATTTGAAATGAATAAATTGCTTTTGCTGAGCTAACCTAATGTGAGTTACAGTCATTTCCACAGTGTGACAGCAAAACGTATTGCCTGATGAGGATGGATGTTTGTCTAGACAGTGTATAAATTATGTAAAATCACATGGAAAATCCTAATGAGCCATTAAGATATGGAATGCTTTTACCTATTAATATTTAATCGGAAAACACACAGTGAAATTAATCTTGTCGAGGCTCTCTGGTGGTTCGAAAATGACTCAAGTTTGACATTTTTTATTTTTAAATTTATCCATCTGCCTTATCTTATACAAATACAAATAAAAGTATGAAATAAAAGTCTTTGTTGCCTTATTTACTCTCCCCTTTTCAATATTAGAAGGTCTTTTGATCAAAACCGGACCCGTGTCGAGCTGGTACTAATGCAGATAAGGTAAACTGAACATTACGTCATGTCAACATTATGCAATCACACACTGCCGTTATATCTGTCACTGAGGGGAAGCTATGAAATTTAAGGCCGGCAGTCAGCGCTTTACAGGAGCGTCAAACTCCTGGCGAAAGTCTGGGATGATTTACCACCGACGCAATCCAGTCAGACAAGGCCAGTCTGCCGGTGATGATGATGATGATGATGGTGATGAAGATAATGCCACTGCTGTCCTGCACTGGCAGCACACCACGTCCTGCCTCGCTTTTCCCGGTTCACACAGAGCTGGCGGTTTATTTATAAGCACTGTCTGACGTCCATTTCATAAGATGAAGGAGCAGGAATAGAAATCTAACGACCGGAGCGTCACACAGCAGCAGATAGAAACCGCTGCACGCTATTTATGATCTGGATTTCACTAAGTGGGGCACCAGACAAAGCTCATCACTAACTTCAAACAGAAAAACTGTAATGAGACCAAATACACTTTGGGATAAATGACTCATATAGTTGGCGTTATCGTGAGGATTCAATTATCCTCACATCTTGAGTTCTAATCACAACCAGAAGGATTTAACAGTGACTCAAGCGATAATGAAAATGAGCCTTTTAGACTCTCTCACGTAGTCTGGTTCAGGTCCAAAGCTCCGGGGTGTTTGTGTGGCTGGACGGTTCTGGGTGTCTTACCTGTGACGTACATGTCGTTCCCGAGGGCAGCGATGCTGTAACCTCCCCCGAGGTGGTCGGGGAATTCGGCCAGGTAGCGCCACTGCCCGGTCTGAGGGTTGTAGCAGTCCACCGTGACCAGCTCGTCGCAGTCCTGGTCGCAGCCTCCGACCACCACCAGGATCTCCGCCAGCCCCGTGGACGGCCGCGGCCGCATGCGGTGGCAGGGCCGGTCGTAGCGGTCGTACTCGCACGACTGGAAGCTGCGGGCTTCGTTCACCATGCGCAGGCAAGTGGGCGAAAGGTAGACGAGGGGGTCGCTCTCCACGTGCGCCAGCAGGAAGAACCTCCTGACGAAGGGCAGGCGGACCTGCTGGAGGAGCTCCGGCCAGTAGTGCAGCCTCCGCTTGAGGTCAGCCTTCACCCAGCGCACCGCGATCTGATACACCGTCTCCTCTTTATCCACGCAAAGCTCGTCGTCCGACACAAACTCAAGGAGGCGCTTCCACGGCAGCCGCTCAAAGTCCGTCCCCTTGGCCAGCTCCATGATGTTCTTGAGGACGAAGCGGCGCGCGCTGGCCGCCAGCTCCCTGCAGGCGTAGGCCTCGGCGAAGTCCTGGATCTCCAGGCAGTTGGAGACGTCCAGCCGCTGCTCCAGGAAGGCGCAGCAGGCCTCCTTGACGGAGGGGAACTGAAACAGGTCGGCCGTCTTCAGCAGCAGGTCCACGTTGTCCTGGGTGACGGTGACCCGTCCCGTGTAGCAGAAGTCCACCAGCAGGCCCAGGAGCTCGGCCGACACCTCGTGCAGAACCACCCGGTCCATCGCGCTCTCCCGCAGCGTCCCCGCGAACATGGCCCGGAAGTAGGTGCTGGCGGCGGCCAGCACCGTGCGGTGGCAGTGGAACTCGCGGCCCTCTGCGCACAGGGTCACGTCGAAGAACTTGCGCTCGGCTCGGAGCTCGTGGATCCCCCGCAGCAGGTTGAAGGCGTGGGCCGTGTCGAAAAACGGCAGGGTGGACGGTTGTGTCTGCAAGACCGGCTTTTCCATCTCGCCTGTCTCCGAGTGTCTTGGTTCACTGAGGTGGTGCTCAGAACGCTGTTTTCATCTGAGATAAAATGACAAATGCATAGAAATATCAGAATGAAGCTCAATCATGAGTATCTGGTTTAGTTGAGAACACTTAAAAAGGGAACTAAAGGTTCTCAGTGCAGTGTTCAAAAATGTCCTAAGCTGAACTGTTCAAATGTGTTTTTGCTGGCAACTGCCCAAAACCAAATAATAAAACGTTTGAAGCCTTATAAGAGAGAAGAAAAGGAGGAAAACAGCGGAGCAGGAAGGTTGACCTTTTAAATGGAAAAGTACTTAATCGCTGACAGATACCAGCAATTTAAAGCGTTTACACGGTGTACAATACAGACACTGATTTAGACAGTCATTTATAATCTTCTGAAAATAATTACTTCAACAAAATCTCAAGTTTTATAAAGAAAAAGGTCCGTGAAATTCACATTCATAGATTGTTATCATCGGACGCAATACCTTCAAACACAAGTGAACTCTGAACAATCAGATAGGAACTATCTGAAATGTCTAAAAGAACCAATCCAGGATTAGAAATTCCGAGAAGTCACACTGTTCTCTCCCTACCTGACGAACCTCTCCAGGCTTTCACGACCGAAGCGCCAGCGTGTAGCAGTCGAGGAAGCACGAGAGCGCAGCTCAGCACGACTCCGCCGAACACCACCAGCTCCTTACTCGTGTTTAAGAAAGACAGCTTGCTTGTGTTCTGGGGCTATAAATACACTCGCAGTGTCCATTTCCAGACGAGGGCGGGGGTAAAACACCTAACACGCAGTGGGCTGACGCTGTAGTGAGAGTACACCCCCCCCCCCCCCCCCCCCCCCTCCCCCTCTGAAACAAGAGTGCTATCACTTCTTCACTGTGCCAAGACTAAAATATTGACAAAACTTCTCCAAAAATATTGGAAAAAGCTGAAAATGGCATGGTTATGAAGAGAGGAAACCTTCAACCCTAGAAAACAGTTAATTTTTTGCAGATCAAGTGAAAATAATCATCAATTTCAGTAGCCGCACTCCGGTGTGATCACTACCAGACTAGCAGAAACAAGAAATTGTTTAATTCATTAACATCCAACAGTCTGGAGAGAATTACAAAATCATTTCCAAGGGTTTGAGACTTTGGTGAAAGAAAGCAGGAGCCATTATCTACAAATGGAAACAAACAGTGGTAATTCAGCCTGGGGAATTTATGGAGAACATCATCGAGGAGGTCACCAAAGAACCCACAACTACTAAAACACTGCAGGTTTAACTCTTCATGGTTCAACAAAGAAATGCAAAAATCGCTTCTATGTACAAGTTTCAAAGTGAAAAAACCTGCTGGGCAAAAAAAACAAAAAACAAAGCAAGACTAGCCAGCCTATCTAAGGGAACAGTATGAACTGATGGAGACACAGAGATGAGGAGCAAACCATCTTCCAAATCCAGTTAATCTGATTGAATTGTGTGCAGATACCAAGTCAAAGTACAAATTTTAATGTAACTGATACGCTGACTTTAAGCAGGCAATTCACATACTATACCTTCCAATGTGGCAAAGATAATGCTGTAAAAAATATATATACGAATATATATCGTGTGTGTGTGTATATATTGTGTGTGTGTGTGTATATATATATATATATATATATATACTAAAAAATTAAAAAGGGAAGACATTCTTCTTCAGGCTCATTATCAGTTAGTGGTGGCACAACCAGTTAACCTCACACAGACCCAGAACGGTTTGGATATCGTATTTCCTTAATAAATGAAATCATCACCGATGAACTGCACTTTGTGTTTTCACCCATTATCCGATGATAAAACTGGGCTTGACGATCTGTAGCATGCAACTGTGGCAAACAATTTGGAGGTGGTCGTTCATGCTCAAAATACACAGGTATCCCCTTACCGAGATTTGTTTAAAGGTTGTAAAGTTCCTGGTTCTCTGCCCAAAGGATTTAGCACACATTCCACACCAGGGTTCAATAATGCAGCAGTCCAAATAGCTCTGCCAGGACTCAAAATGCTTTCCTGAAGGACAGACGGGGCCTCACAGGCCAGACCTGCGCTGAAAAGAAACACATAACTTCCTCAACTCTGCAGAAGAGATTAAAAAAAAGAAAGGTTTATCAGTTCTGTGTAAGGAAAGACCATCATCTGCTTAAACAGTACGACAGTCGCATATGTGATCGCTGACTCACAGTCATCAACTGGAAAAGCTTTAAATGCTTCTGTTTGTATTTTTTTTTTATAGCTGTGGCGGCTTTGTATGAGAGTCAGGAGTATTGAGCAACTTAAAACCAGCGTGTTTATCCACCAGCTCCAAGAATAGCAGGCAGAAATGTATCCTCTGGAAGGAAGGCAGAGGGAAGGTGAGATGGTTGGGGGGGAGGAACAGCAGAGGTGTGGAAACAATCTCACATCTATGAGTGAGGAGCACAGAGAGCACAGTGTACCGCCGCAGCCCGGCCATACGACGAACGAGACCCGGGGCCCTCCGTCTGACTGCGTCTCTGAACTGCTGACCCGCAGTCAGGTCCAGGAAGACCAGAGTTACAATGCCGTTAGTCACCGAGCTTAGTAACAAACCAGCCAAAACTCATGAGATTCCAACTGCGTTGCGCGAGCTATTCGTTATTCCTTAAAATGGTTTATGAGGAAGCTTGATTCCAGTTTTGGAAGCCAGGTTGCAGATTAAAACTGTAAATAGAAACTCCGGGATTGCTGCGACATGTTGATGAGTCCACTGAGCCGATTCAGAGTCAGCAGCTATGAAAGCGGCTCTGTCGGGCTCAGCTGCGTGGCGGCTCTACTTCCAGCGAAGTGATAACATCAGCATGTGTCGCAGGGATATATTTTATTTAAAGGCCTGTTCCAACCTGACATTAAACTGCTTTTCCTGAGAAATCAGACTGCAATCAGACGACGAGATTGAAGGATAGGTGTAAACGTCGCGAAAGCGCATGAGGAACAGGTCGCGATCTGATCAGCAGTGGGTTATCAGGGGCAGATCGTCATCGCAGCCATCTCCTCACACCGCTGAGTCTGTGCTGGTGTCAAACAGGCAGCAGTCTCATGAAAAAAACAACATTTCATGGTATATAGTCTGTATGGTACACAGTATCTTGGTGCAACACCAAAAAAAAAATTAATATTACAAGAAATGTGTGCAATATAAGATTTGAGGTAAAAACTTTCATGACACGACAAAGTTTAATTGAAAATCCTGGTGATATATGACCAGGTTTAATGTCCTACTGTGATAAAGTTCCTTGACTTAACAAGAAAACTTTTAAACAATTGCATGATGAATCGTGCATTACATTATAGTTCACTTTCCTAAAGTTTATGCAGCGTTATGCTTACACAAACCGTCTCAGTATTATTTGGAAAAATGAAATGACAGGCAACAAAACATTCTGACAACATTGTTTATGAGCCTGTCAGGAAAAACCAGAGAAAATGCAGCGTGTGGCGAATTCTGGCATGTTAATCAGAGCAGCGGCCGAAGCAGCAGGGAGGGGAGCTTTTCTCAGCATCTATAGGAAACGCAATCAGGGACAACATGATTCCTCCGAGCGAGAACACAATGATTATCAACATGCTAATAACAGGTTACAGGGAAAAAGTTGATGTCATGATTTCCTTGAGTCTTGAAAACTTTAAGAGAAAGTATGACGTGGGCTGGAAAGAGTGAGATCGAGGGCAATGGTCACATGTTTTCAAGTGAAAACTGAGCGTTGAATGTGTTTGCATATTACCACCACATGCAAATGGAAACTGCTGACAAGCAAATCATCATGAGCCCAGCTGTGATATAACAAAGAATACTTTCTAAGTTGTAGGATCATGAAAAGGTGAAAGACAGTCAAATAACAGACAGCCACATAGAATCAGAATCTCCAAAACTTTGAGTGGTAGTTTCTCTGAAACTTACAAACACATGAAACGAGGGACATTTTTAATTAATGCTCCCACAAAGTTTCATGATCATCAATATGAACAGACTTCATATTGGAATTAAAAAGTGAAGAGACCAACACTGCCATACCCCCAGAGCAACAAGGCAAAACAATCAAAAGCCCAAAACTCAAACCACCACAATCATCTGATAAAAAACATTTTGGGCCACTGAAACACGGAAGAAGCAACTTCAAGAGAGAGCTTCATTGTTCCCAGGAAGAGTCTCCATGTTTATCTGAGAGCTGCTGCATGGACGTGAAAGCTTTGAATCACAAACAGAGTCTGGTTCCAGTGGCAGTGACGCCCCACGCTGGTGCAAATCTGTAATTGCCATCAGGGATCATCACCATTTCCATCGGCATCATCTCTGCATGTTTATAGTCAAGAATCTGAATTTTAACAGCTCTTCTGTTCATAAAATGAAGTCAATTAATAGCTATGAAGTCAAATTTTGGCTTGGAGGTGGTTTACTTTTAGTGCAATCAGCAATCTGTTGTCATGATGACCACTTCTGCATCACAACAGTGTTGAGTGTTTTATGAAAGTTCAGTGGTCTCATTCGGCACCTGGCGGGCATAAAGGCAGCTGCTCCCACTGGTGTCACTCCAGGCCACTCAGGCCGAGGCAACCACCGGAGTGCAGCAGCACAAACCGCCGGTGCTCCACAGCGAAGCCTGTCCTCCTGGCCATAAAAAGGCAACCACACCACACTCACCTCTTTCTCCACTGGGGAGGGGGAGGGGGAGGAGGACAGCAGAAGCGGCAACACAGATAAGAGCCAGCATGCGGCTGGAGATATTCCCGGTTTGTTGATGCAGGAGCATATCGTGTAAACAATGTCCAATCACACGGCAGCCAGCTGTCGCACACCGAGGTGCATTTAATGACTGTCTCTGTCATCTATGATTTTGCTCTGATTCCCTGTAATTGGATATAAACTGTTTGCTTTGACTGAGAAAACATTTTGTACAAGCCAAGATTCACATCTGATGTGGAGTTACTAACAATTTCAGATTCAGAGCAGTAATTTAGAAAAGGTTGCGCTCCTCCCCTTTTAGGTATAATCTGTTTCTATCATCCCATATTTGCCCAAATTTTGTGAAGCCGAACACTGATGGACACAAACACACACAAACAATTCACTCCCTTACATTCAAATACCATCTCCTATAAAATAACACCAAAAGCAGCCCTGTGAATTGATACGGCACATTTCCACCAATACTGAAGTCCAATTTTTGCTGAGATTTGCTTCGTCTTTTTGCAGGTTTGTTTCGGTTCAAATTTACCCATGAGACTCTGCCCTCAAGCTGTCCAAATGTGCAGAAGAAGACGTGTGATGTTGCATGCTGTTCTCACAGAAACACTGAATATAAGATGGGATTTTTTGCACCATAAATTTTACAGAGGTCTCAAAAACAACAGGAGAAGTTGTTGTGACTGCATCGGTTGAATGTCAGGTACTGTCAGTCCAATGAAAAGTGACTTTGGGATCATACTGAGATCATTAGAAGGCAGCTACAGGTGTGTGGCGTTGTTGTAAATAAAGACTTGCCTTGTAAACAGGAAATTGATATCATAATCAGCATCATATATCCCGACCAATACAGTAACTATGAATGCAACTCATGTCACTGTTATTTTTGATGTTGCTGTTTTACTGGAGTGGACTAAATTATGACTGAAGAATTAAAAACAATATGATTAAGGAAGAAAAGACAACTTAGGATAAATTAAAACACAAATTGGCACAAGATAGCCGTTCATGGAGAAGTGGGCGACCTCTGTGCAGATTAATGTGTGGATGTGCTGTTTCAGTGTTGTCCTTCTATGTCTACAGTGCAACTTTCTGTAGTTTAAAACAGATGGATGACCAGCACATTACTCTTTACTTTTGATGTGAGGGGTAAAGGGGTAGAATGAGTTTAGTACCACCCAGGAGGCTTGTTTGTGGATTATGACACAGCCTTGTACAACCAGGGGTGGCTTTTTCCCCCCTTTTCTGGCCCTGCATTCCTCTCATTTCTGCTCATGCAGCAGGAGAAACAGATGGAAGTCATAAACATCTCCATCAGTCAGGTTGTGGCGCCTTACACGTAGACTTCATCTCACCATTTTAACACACACACACACTTATATAAATGCTGATAATGCGAATAAAACGTAAGCATGGCAATAACAACACGGCAGAGTCTTGACAACTGTCTGCAACTTCTCTGTAGGCAATTACTTCGATGTTTACGCTCTGAGGAGGATGCTTCCGTCATGTTTTAGTGTTTAATAATTGAGATAATACACCCACAAATTACTAATTTGAAGGAAAAGTTCCTTTTTTTCCGTTTGTTAAAAACGTCTGCAAACATTATGGAGGAATCGTGCTCATACGAAGCACGTAATGTTATTTTCCAGTTCAACATGACATCCGAGCTAACATCCATCTATCCCCCGCCAAACCTCCCAAAAACAGACCAACTCGAGCTTAAATATCTTACCGGTGTGTGTCCTCTCCAGATGACGGTGGTTTTAGAGAGTGTGAGACGCGGAGATATCAGAAACGGAGTGGGAATCAAAGTTTGACGCCACGGATGAGCCTGGCCTCCTCTGCGCCATGACAGTCTGCACTGACACGTTATTTCCCAGGGTCCTTGAAGGCAGCGTGTGTCACAGTGACGCACGATGCATTCAAGGACCCTCGGAATAATAAAAAAAAAAACAGATCTTCTTTATGACAACCCTCAATTTTAAGATTTCATGAAAACCAATATTCATATACAACAGTAACTTCCAGAAGATCTGATTATAAAACGCCAAAAGTTTAGACTCCAACAATGCATATTAGACATAGCAGATTTTACTTAATGGGAAGGCAAGTGCACGCATACTGCGCAGAAATTGAACTGGGGCCATGTCAAAATAAAAGCGCTCATCTGTCCAGAGCGCATATGTAAACATCAGAGATTTTTTTTTTTTTAAACCAATTGAGGGTCAGTAATCTCACAATTATGTCCATTGAGCATCTTTCATAATTTGGATTTTAAGGACATAAAATGGGCATTCTCTGAAGAAGGCCAGAAGAAAGCACTTCTGTAAAGACAATGCTCCGTTAATTGTGTGTCTCTGCAAGTCTTCATTTTTGGTTGAGCATTGTTTAAAGAGGAATGTTTAGTTATCGATCACTTTCATCTTCTGGAACCTGGCATTGAGGTCAAGTAGCAATCCATGGTCTTGAATGTATGCCTCAGGTGTGTGCGTGTGTGTGCGCGAGGGCATGTGTTCATGTTTGTGTGCAACAGTAGCATGTGTTCACAGGCCTTATAGTTTGATCACTTCTTGCCATTATTATAAGCATTTTGTTAATAGTTGATGGTTGGTGATGATTATGTTCAAGTTTATTCATGTGTTAATAAAAAATGCTGTTGTTTTCTTGCTCAAAGAGAGAAGACTTGATGTCATATATCCTGAAAGAAACTACTGCATTTTGTGATGTAGATTACCTATATATTACAGAACAAAACTGAATCTCCAACATGTATGCCTCAATACAATTTCTCAGCAACTTGCTGACCAAAACTAATCTTAAACCTTTGTAATGACTGACTAGTTTTGAGTACAACCTAGGCATGATCATCTTCCATTCAGGTTATAAACGACTTCGGATTGACTGGAATGGACAACAGTCTTCATGGAGGCGCTGCGTCAGTCCCTGAGATTCAGCTCTCACATGAAGAGGTTCCAGGAGTTTCTGTTACTGATGCACTTCCATCATATGAAGAATCTGTGCAGGTTTTGTCAAGAATGACAGCAGATTGATGTCCAACCCACGACTTTATTCAGCAGAACAAACATGAGCTTTTATTTTTTCATAACATGTCCTGTCCAGCATCAAAGCAGCAGAATATGAAGAGTGATTAAAGATCAGGGTGATCATGCAAATGTGACAGTGATTGTACACATGACCTTTAACCCCTGAGAAGCCCAGAAGTAGACCTGAGAGCCCCCCCCTACAATCCCCCTATTACATGGAGCTGATCACAGGGGACCAGAGGGAGCCAAATTCAGCTAACTGATCCTTTGATCAGGCAGAAAAATATTTAAATAGGTCCAAATCTAGTGTGTGCACTATTTATTACAGAAGCCAGTGCTTCCTTAAAGTCCATGTAGTTTTTGAAATGAGCTGGCAGCTTGAGTGTTTCAAAGCATGTGGAGGATGGAGGAAGGTTTCCCCCAGAAATCTCCACTTTCAGTTCAGGAGGCCACGTCTCCCAACTGTTGACCAGAACGTCAGCAGCTGGGCCAGGGAGCCCGATGAAGCTGGCCAAACCATCACATCTTTCAATCCCGTCCTCAGCTGTTCCATTTGGTGCATGGTTCTCACGTGGTTCTTCTGACCTAAGACAGAAAAATTCCTGAACCCAAACTTCACAAAACTTGCCACAGCAGGGAGAAAGTTCATAACAGCACAAGGGAGTTCTTTATAAAATCCATTCAAATGCTGATAAATATTATCCTTCAGACATTTACACATTTTAGAATATATGCTGCTGTTCAGATGTCTGTTAGGGATTTCCCATCATTTTACAAGTCGGTGCCGGTTCTCGTCCTGCCTACAGTCCCAGGGTTCCTGTGATTGAGACGATGCAGAAACAGCTGTTCTGATGGATGAACGGGGAAACTCTACTTCCTAGACTTCATTCATTCACTAACTGGTGTCTTGAGTGCTCAAAAACTAAATGAAAGAAAAGGTAACAGTGGTGAACATTTACTTAAAAAGTACGTTATCAAAAGGCCGATTCCCAAACCCAGATGTGTTGTTTACAGTTTTTCTCCATTGGTTTGGCTCATTTCTTGAAACCGAAATTACATTTTCAAAACAACATGGACAAATCTCCAAACTACCCTGTAACTGCTCACAACAGAACGGTATTTATCATTCATGTCATCACATTGGAAATGTCTTAGTACACGTCTCAGTGTCTCAGAAAATCTTTGTGAATGATTAAGCACAGTAAGGATAGATTTAGCACAATTCCCAAGTGAATATGTCATGTCGATCTAAACTGATTGATTGATTCTCAGTCTGATGGTTGTTCTCTCCAAAACATATCAGCCTAATTTCATTGTATCAGTCACCAACTGCAAAATCATCTGTTCAGCTGTCAAAATTAGTCAAAAACACACTTCAATACCATGAATACCAGACATGGATCTGTTTGCATGAAGGTGAGGAGGACAGTCAGGAGGGTGAAGAGGGAGACCAGTGAAGAAGTGAGCTGTGAAACTCCAGCTTCATTTACAGTACATTGGGCTACATACAATTTTCCTTTTTGTTTTGTTACCTAACCTAGTTTTGCAATCACGTTGGTTTGTTGGTTTGTTAGCAACATTACGGAAAAAGTTATGGATGGATTGAAATGAAACTTTGTGGAAAGGTGAGCCTTGGGCAAACTTAGAATCCATTAAATTTTGGTGATGATCCGGATCACTGTCTGGATCTAGGAATTTTTTTAAAGATTCTTTATCATTTATCTTTATCTTTATCATAGCAGTCTTTGACATAGTCGGGCATAACTCAACAATAAATGACAAGGGGGCTCAGCAAAAAAATTACAGTGTAAGTTCTTCAATGACTCTAAGAGATATCAGCTGCTGATCCAGATCACGGAAGTATTCCGGATACCAGGATCCAGAACAGACAGAAATAGGGGGATTCCGGAGTGTCAGTCACTGTGAGGCAGCACTTTGAGATATGAACATGCAACAAACAGCTTTCTCCCATACATTGTTTGTGTTGGGGAGAAATAAAATGTTTTTTTGTTTGTTTTTTTTTATCATATATGGTGTTCTTATTGTTGTTGGTGACTGATTTGAGCTGTGGCGGAGGTCTGCACTCTCTGAGTGCCAAATTCTAGTTTTTTTTTTGTTTGTTTCATTGTTTTTATTTTACAGTATATTGAACTCCAATGGATGGAAGTTGCTCTGTGTGTGAATACAAATTATAATAGTTTCCGTGGAGGTATGAGAGCAATGTGTGAATCAGAACTTGAAGGTTCTTCTTACTGTAAAATGCTTTTTGTCTTCATTTTCTTATACACGATATTTTCTGTTAGCTAAAAAACCCAAAGAAGAAGATAAAAACGATCACCATAACCATTATGAATGAAGGACTGGGCACAGGCAGAAAGGTAGATGAGGAATGTTTCAATGGTCCTTTGCCCTTAATGACAAAATATCTAAACATTTTGACTGTTAGAGCTCACACAATGTCAAAAGGACAAAGCATTTTGAGGGCATTGACCATTTGTTTGAGAGAGAAATTTAGTTTTTCCACCTGAGTGAACTGTTTTGGAAGAGATCTGATCTCTGACAGGTGAACCGTGGTGTTTTGCTGAACCATCCAGGTTGTTTTTGACAAGAGAACCAAGAGAATTGAGAACGTCCGGTCTGTTTTGAAAAATGAGCCGAAGCTGCTGAGAAGGATCTTTACATTCTGGAGGCTCTGACTGTTTATATGGGAAAGAAATGAAGCTTTGAAACATGTGTGATCAGTTTAGGAAGAGAGATGAGCTTTTGCTAGTGAACTATGGTGTTGAGCTGAACTGTAAGACCATTTTGCCAAATGATCTTCGAGTTTTGAAAATGTAATTTCAGTTTCAAGAAATGAGCCAAACCAATGGAGAAAAACTGTAAGTGCTCTTCAGATACTGCAGTGATTTTTTTTTCATAAAACATTAGGATTGTTTTTCCTTCTGTGTCAACATTTCTGAAATTAGGGTTTTGTTCAATATGCTACTGTTCCATCCACACTTGCAGGACTGTGAAATACTGTAAAAGTTAAAGTGTATTTGTTTTAAATGCATATATATATCCTTTTGTGACGACACAAACCGTGGTCTGTTTCTTCATGATCCAGCTCGTTGTTGACAATCACAGCTGGTCCGGCTGTCCTCTCAGATGTTCCAGGCTGGGGGCCGTCTCTCCATCGTTTTCCTCACTTCGGCCTCCCTCTTGCTACCTCTGATTCTTGCGAGGGTGTCACTGACGGTGGCAAAATTTAAATTACGGTGAGACACCCTTATTTGTGGGCACAACGCTCAGAGGCATGGTCCCATTGAAAGAAATGAAGATAGATGGATAGATAGATAGATAGATAGATAGATAGATAGATAGATAGATAGATAGATAGATAGATAGATAGATAGATAGATAAGACTTTATTATCCCGTGAAGGGAAATTTGTTTCCACAGCCTTCATGTCAGTTCAAGATGACACCATCACATACACCACAAGTAAGACAATAAGACAATTACAAAAACAGACTATACAACAAAGAACAACAAACAGCAGTTAATATAGATTGGCAAGTAAATCAGCGAGGTACCCTGTTCAGGACAGCAATAGCTGATGGAACAAAACTCTTGTTAAAACGGGCCCATCTACATTTAAGAGTCCGATATCTGCGCCCAGAGGGGAGGAGTTGGAAGAAGTTAAGAAGAGGGTGATCTGTGTCTGAAACTATTGATTTGGCAAGCCGGGCTATTGCTCTGTCATTCAGTTCTGAAATGTTTGGCGTGGGAGAGCAGATTATTTTGGATGCTGTGTGACTGATTTTAAGGAGTTTGTTTCTATTGGAGACTGACAGCATTGTGTAAAAACAGGAAGAACAATACAACAGAATGGACTGAATGATACTCTTATACAGCAGCAGCAGAAGATGAGGAGCAACATGGAGAGCGCTGAGTGTACGGAGAACAGGAAGTCTTTGTTGTGAGCGTTTATGAATGTCCATGATGTGGTGCTCAAAGGTGAAGTTACTGTCCAGGGTGATTCCAAGATATTTAAATGTGTTCACCTGTTCTATAGCGTTGCCGTTGATGGAGAGATGGTTCAGGCTGGGAGTGGGTGGATTAAAGACCATTTCCTTTGTTTTATCAGGGTTAATGTAAAGATGATTGTACATCCACCATTGTGTGAAGTGGGTGACTGAGCTGTGATAGGCAGTGATGGAGTGCTGATTATTGAGGAGAGCCAAGATTGCAGTGTCATCAGAGTATTTGTAGTAGAGAGTGATAGGTGTGGGGCTTGTACAGTCATTAGTGTAGAGCGTGTAGAGAAAGGGACTGAGGACACAGCCCTGTGGGGCTCCAGCGTTGGTAATGGTGGTGTCAGATATAGCAGTTCCTATCCTCACAGCCTGTGGTCTGTTGCTCAAAAAACTATGGATCAAGTGGATGATTTGAGATAAAATGTTTAACTGCTGTAATTTGTGTATCATCAGGTGGTGTTGTATGGTGTTAAAGGCTGAACTTAAATCCACAAAAAGAACTGCTGCAAAGTTGCCAGGTGTTTCCAGATGTTGAAGGAGGGAGTGGAGGAGACATGCCACAGCATCCTCCGTACCACGCTTGGCCTTATAAGCAAACTGATGTTTGTCCAGCTGAGTATTGACAGCTGGAAGGATGGTCCGTAGAATCAGTTTCTCATAACATTTACTCACTATAGGTGTGAGTGCAACAGGTCTGTAGTGGTTGGGTTCTGAGGGCCGTGGTTTCTTTGGCAATGGAATGATTGTAGATGTTCTCCAGAGTCAATCAATTAATCAATCAATCAATCAATCAATTTATTTTTGTATAGCCCAGTATCACAACAACAGTTGCCTCAGAGGGCCTCAAGATGTTACATTGATTGGTAAAAAAAAAAACAGTGAATAAGCATAATATTAATGTCAAATTCACAGTAACAAGACAAAACGAATCAACCACCGCCTTAGACCCTCACATCCGGCAAGAAAAAAACTCCAAAAACCCAGTGGGAAAAGAAGAAATCTTGGGGAGAACCACAGTATGGAGGGATCCCACTCCCAGGGACGGACAGCTTTGGCAACAGCAATCATGAGACAATAAGAAGTAAAGCCTAGGATTATGTTGAGTACAGTCCGTTGGACGGTCCAGCACAGGAACTATGGATCCCAGAAGTAGAACCAAAGCCAGCCAGAGTGTGGGCCACCATGCAGTGTGATAAGACTCCTGCTTGATGGAGAACAGAACAGGACGCAGTTCCATGGCACACATCTTAAGCACCTTGGCAGAGGTGCCATCCGGCCCCACAGCCTTGCCAACTTTGCATTGGCTCAATTCCCGTCGAACATCTTGCATCAACCCTGCATCAACTCTCTGACGTGGTTAATCGCATGAAAACTTCTTCTTGCTCTCTCAATGTCTTTCCAACATCTTTGTTTAAGATGTTCTTGGGTCAATTGGTCCTGAGGTGCTCTCTATAATCGACACCTCTCTGTTATCTGGTTGTGTTCCTGCTAATTTCAAACATGCTGTTATTCAGCCTCTGCTCAAGAAATCAAATCTGGACTCTTCTCTGCCTCAAAACTACAGGCCCATCTCCAAGCTGCCTTTTTTGCAAAAAATCTTGGAGAAAGTGGTTGCGATCCAGCTCACAAGTGCTCTAGATGATCACGGTATTTTTTATAAGTTTCAGTCAGGTTTTCGAAGGTTCTCGACAGAAACTGCCATTCTTAGAGTCTCAAATGACCTCCTGATGCGCAGTGACGCAGGAGACTGTTCAGTGGTGGTGCTGTTGGATCTCAGCTCAGTATTTGATACAGTGGACCACGGCATACTGATAGAGAGACTTGGTCAGTGGGTGGGTGTGACAGGGACAGCCCTGCAGTGGTTCTCCTCCTACCTCTCTGACAGGAGCTGTGCTGTTTCAGTTGGTAACTTCGCCTCCTCATCTGAACCTCTCCGTTGTGGTGTGCCCCAAGGCTCAGCCCTTGGTCCAATTCTATTTGCCTTGTATTTGCTTCCTCTTGGGCAAATAATCAATCAGGTTAAAGGTGTCTCTTATCATTGCTACGCTGATGATATCCAGCTTTATTTTTCCTTCTCACCCTGCAACATTGCCTCCCTGTCAGCTCTAAGTGACTGTGTGACAGCGATAAAAAACTGGATGGCTAATAACTTTCTGCAGCTAAATTCTGATAAAACTGAATTTCTTATCTCTGCACCTCCTAGTCTTGTGCCAAGGATCAAAGATGATTTATGTCTCCATACCTCCATGATTAAACCCTCCGTTAAAATTCTAGGTGTCACTGTAGACCAGGCTCTGACTCTGGATCAACATGTGAAACTTCTGATTCGTTCTTGCTTTTTTCACTTGAGGAACACAGCCAAACTGACGCCCATTGTGTCTCAAGCTGAGATGGAGATCCTTATCCATGCGCTTGTATCCTCACGCCTGGATTGCTGCAACTCGCTGTTTACCTGTGTCAGCAAAGCGTCTCTGGATCGCCTGCAAGTGGTCCAAAACACCGCTGCCAGACTGCTGACCAGGACCCCCAGGAGGTCCCACATAACTCCAATCTTATTTGCTCTTCACTGGCTCCCCATTAAGTTTCAAATACACTATAAAATCCTTGTGGTCACGTACAGAGCTCTGCATGGCCAGGCACCACTTTACATCACAGATCTGTTACAGCCTTATGTTACCAGCAGGTCCCTGAGGTCCACCGATCAGGGCCTGCTGGTAGTCGCTCGCTCAACACTGAAAACTAAAGGTGACCGCGCGTTTGAGGTTGTGGCTCCCGCTCTCTGGAACTCCCTCCCAGTTAATCTAAGATCAGCGGACACTGTCGACTCTTTAGTCTTGCTTTTCTGTGATTCTGTTGTTTCTTTTCCTGTTTTTGTGTTGTTTCTTGTTCTGTGTTTTTATCCCTTGTTGTTTATGATGTGTAAAGCACTTTGTGACTCAATGCTCTTGAAAGGTGCTATACAGATAAAGTTTATTGTCATTATTATTATTATTATTATCTTCTTCTGTAAATGGAGGAGATGTTGATGGATCAAATGGGAGAGTGTCAAGGAGCTCGTTACAGGCAGCTGAGAAGTCAGTGATGTCAAATCTGGAATAAAAGGTGTTGAGTGTGTGGGCAAAGGTTTGGGGGTCTGTGACTGTGGAATAGTCCTGTTTCACCTTCTGTCCTGTGAGTGTTTTTATTTTCTGAAAAGATTGTTTAGTGTTCATATTTGAAAACTCTTGCTCTATTCTGTGTTTGTATCTGAGCTTTGCTTTAATGATGTCATTTTTAATCTGTCTGTCAATCATTCTGAGTGAGGCCCAATCCTTCTGTTAAAATACACTATGTTTTTCCATTAGTCTTCTTCTAATATGAGATGGAATCCAAGGTTTAGAATTCGGAAATGTCCTGTAGGTTACCATGGGGATACAGTTATTAACACAAAAATTGATATAATCCGTTACAACAGATGCTTGTTCATCCAAATCACTGTCAAATATGCTCCAGTCCGTGCATGCCAGGGAGCCTTGAAGGCATGAATCAGCGAAGCATACATTTCTTTAGGAAGCACATCCCCATGACATTCTGAGCAGCTTCATTTCTGAAAAGGGAATTTCTTTTTTGATGTGAGATGCAGAGGATGACTGGACCAGAGGACTGATGGTCAAGCAGGTGAGGCTCTTAGGTGGGGCTGACTGGAGAGAAGCAGCACTTTTAGACCGTGTGTGTGGCGCCATATTGTATGGTGTCTGTTGCTTTTGAACTGGAAAACATATTCTGCACTGTCATTAATGATGTATGGAAACTATAATGCAATATTTCTTATTACTCAGTTTAATATAATCATCTTCCTCTGCATTTTTTTTTAATTTATTCTCGGAAGAAACTGTTCAAAACAAGGGGTTTGAAGGAGCCCTGGCTGTGTGCAGAAAAGTTATCAGTGTTTTTTCTTTCTAATGGAAAAAGAAAGCGGCTCTCACTGCTGCTCCGGAGGACCTCAAAGTCTCAAAGCACATGTTGATCGCTGAATAAGCCCACTCGATGGGGTTTAAACACCATACAATGGAAATGTCCACAAATCACAATTGTACTAACATATTGCTTTGATTTTGCAACAAAGTGTAATGGAAATAGGCTACAGCTGAGACAGATCCCCTGGCATGGTGGAAACTCCTCCATCCAAACGTATCCCAGAGGAAGCCTACTTACAAAGTGTTACCTCTGCAGTCCTGCTACCAGGTGTGGGATTTTAGCCCCAGCGGCAATATTGTATCCTGCCACAAAGCGACTCTGAAGCCAGATGCTATGGATAGACTTCTTTTTCTGGCAAATAATCTTTAAGGGTTTCTTAAATGATGTGCATTACCTGAAACAAAGCACATTTGTTTACAGTTTTGCACTACTGACTGCAGTCTTCTTCTTGTTTGACAGACAATGTTAAAAAAGAATTGATTTGCACCAGCTCAATAAGACTGGCAAATGTGTTCATTTTGCACGTTCATGTGGAATTAAACCTCAAGCATTTTGACATTTTCAACCAGTTCAACGAAAAAAGAAATCTGAAGCTTTGGAAACGCTTCCATCGGTTAGTTTTTTTGCCATGGGATCGCTGTCATTGCCTGCATTAAAAAAAAAGACATGAATCATGAATCATATTGACTCACGCCTAAAAACGTGACATGGCTTAGATTACCGCGGACGTGATGGAGCGACCATCTGCTCTGTTTGAGCCTCCGAAGCTGGAGGAGTCCTGCACAGGGCTTCCTGGATCACATTTGCTGTTTTTCACAGCAGCTCCGCTAAGGGCAAGATTTGGGCATTTTGTAGGCAGCGGAGCTCGTGTTTTTACTTCGTGTTTTATCTATTCTAACCAAGCTGAGACCCGCCTTGACTTGATGCACAGGCTTAAAAATCCACTATGATAATTGGTATTTAATTAATAACAGATTTAATGACAGTTTAAAAAAATTCATTCTCAGACATTCATTATTTAATGACACATTGAAAACAATTAATGGTACATTTATTAATTTATTGTGCACGTATGTGTTTCATGTTCCATATCCCAGCGACAAAAACTGAAAACATAATTTAGCACATTTGTGGTATTATTTGTTGAAGACTGTTGTGTCAATAGCACCTCCTATAACCAATCAGGCATTCTGTTTAATGTCCTGCTGGATGAAGTGTAAATTCAGTGGCAGCGCAACCAAAAAAGCACGTTGCTTTTTTTGTTTTGTTTTTTCAGGCTTTTTGCCGGTCCGGTAGCCAAACTATTAAGATTTTTCCCTCGACTTATCTCGTAAATAATAATAACAATAAAAAAAATAATAACATTAATAAAAATATATATATCGTTGCATTTCCGGGACAAGGAGCCGTTGATGTCTCCATGACAACAGAGAGTGCGTCATCACAACTTCTGTTGAGCGGGCTTCTGATTCAGCCACATTTGAACCAGCGACAGCCGAGTGTGGTCGGATTTTCGAGAGGAGCGAATTCAGCGCGTGTTAAACAGCTTTTTTTCATCAATTTTCAACTTCGTTGATACTTTTTGCCTTTTTGAAAGTTTTAAAGGGATTGCGTTTCACAGTAGCTTGAAAATGAGCCATTCAAATCGAGGATATACAGCTTGCCGAGAGTCTAACCAAGACTCCACCCCCCAGGTAAGAAAAGAACATTCAATTCTCACAGTCACAATTATTGGACGTGAATACAACTAGAACTGCTTAGAATATTTAGTTAGAACTGCTATATCGGGGGCTTGGGGGCCTCCACACAGAAAGGCGGCCTTGTAAACCAGTCTCTCCCACTCCAAATTTAAATTTGAAATGGCTGTGGCTGGTTTATGAGGCTACCTTTCTGTGTGGAGTTTGCATGTTCTCCTCGTGTGTACGTGGAAAAATTTCACACTCAGGCTAGGGCTAAAAAGTCTGATTGTTTTGTGATCAGCAGTGAAAAATGAGATGATCCTGTGAATCTCATGCCTTTAGTGGTTATATTTCAAGAATGATGGCAATGTGAAGTACCTACCAGAATGACGGCCTAAACCTACCCCCATATAATGGGGTGTAAAAGCACAATGCATACAAATATTACAGAAAACCTGTTTCCGACCTTCCTTTGGGACCAAATGGCACACACAGACTGAATATGATGGAAATCAAAGGTTGGCTTGAACTGTTTTGGATATTGGTTGATTTGACATGGAATGAGCCAGGTCTGAGTGTGAGCATGAACGGTTGTATGTCTATATGTGTTAGCCCTGCGACAGACTGGCGACCTGTCCAGGGTGTATCCTGCTCTCGCCCACAGCAGCTGGGGTTTGCTCCATATGTTTCCTTCTGTTGCCTTCACAGACAATGAAAACTGAGGCTGGAGTACCTTTACCCAGGAGGATCGTCTTGTTGAAGAACAGTGAACTCAGCAAGTGTGAAAACCCTTGGAAGCCCAGCATGAAGCGTGGCAGCCCTGCAACGGACCCAGAAATGCTGACAACGGAGGCGCGGACAAAGGTTCGCTCTCAAAACAAACTACGTACACCTCACTATGGATTTCAGTATGCCTGTAAACGGGCTCATGACCTGAAACAAATGATGAAGTGTCATAGAAATTGACAGTGATCATCATAGATGAATATTCTCGATTGAGATACACGTGTTTAACCAGGCTATCTTTTTTTTTTAGTTGATGCGGTTAAACACAAGATATTTCAGAATATTCTTTTGTTGTTTGAATTGAAGCTGCAGAACCTGACACAACTACAACTCCTTGACTGACAATAATAAAATCCATTTATTCTTCGCAGAGCAACTGGGTTCCTCGGAAAGCCAACGAGGTCCCAAAGACCACCCTCCAGGTCCGCAAAGACGCAGGAATGAAAAAAGAGAAGGAGCAGCAAAATGAGCAGCAACGCTCCAACGATGACTGGAGAAAACCAGGTCAGTCCCTCAGTGGAAATCCTCTGTAAGGCTGAGAATCACACAACCACAGGGACACCAGAAGCCTGCACACAGGACGTCTTTCTGTCCCTGTGGCCAACAGCAGACTGAAAGCCCCCTACTTGTTGCATCCATCTGTTAGCTGAATTATGATTTTCCCTCATGCACAGCAGAAACAGTGGAACCTAAATATGTCCTTCAGTCGCCACCATGACTGAACAGCCAGTGTTTTTAAACTGTGTTTATCTGTGTGCTGGTGTGTTCTCAGGAACTTTTTTCGCTCCTCGATATCAACGGGAAGAAATGAGGGGCACCCCTTCTGTGAATCGGACCACCAGGACCTTCGCCTCTCAAGACAAGACCAGGGATTCAAAGGTGAGACACACTGCAGGGAGGGTGAGCGCCTCCTGCAGCAGCTGGATGGAAACGACCAACTATTCACTGCTTTCCGTACCACCTGTGACACTGACCTCCTCCAGAAATGGACTTTCTAAATGCATTTCTCCACCTGCAGCAGCATGAGCCTGCTTACATTGTTTTAAGAAAAGACTGTTACAATACACTTCTTTTTCTGTGAGTGTGATATTCCTTCAAGACTACAGGATCCTTAAATATCTCTGTATTTTCCTTCTGCAGCCACAGTTTGGTGACAGGATCCAGACTTGCCGACAGGGTGAGAGGTCATGGGCACAGAGAAGGAACAGGGACGCTCCAGCCAACAAATCAGGATGGAACAGGGACGCTCCAGCCAACAAGTCAGGATGGAACAGAGACTCTCCAGCCAACAAGTCAGGTAAGATCTTGTCATGAGCAGACAAAATTCTCATCATGTAAGAAAATACTTTTTTTCTCTCAGATTTTCCGTGCAATCTAATCTTTCCTTGTTTTTTCTTTTTTTTTTTGCATCAGAAGCATCCCAGAGCTCTGGCATTTACCGACACCCTGCAATGATATCCACACAAAGTTATTTGACAGAATTCCCGCCTTTGGAGCCAGGTAAGGGGACGGTGGTCGATACCAAAGCTGCATGACACATGTTCATGTTTTAATAAGATTGTTTCCTCAAAAGCATGATTTCTTTAATCAGATCAGAGCAGCTTGAGGTGATGGTTGTTGTTTTAAACAGTGTGTAAATTTCTCACACAAACACAAATGTGATTCTCCATTATTTGTCAACAGTGAAGTCACGCGTGGCCTCGGTGCCTTACACACCTGCTGTGTCTCCGGTTGAGGCCAAGACAGAGTCCAGGTCCAGGACATACGCTGATGTGGTCAGGGGAACCAGCAGCAAGTCAGGTAAGATCTTCCGCTGCATGCAAGAAAATACTTTATTTCCTCTCAAATGTTATGTAAAATCTAATCTTCCATTGATTTTTCTTTTTGTTGCATCAGAAGTATCCCCGAGGTCTGTCATTCACCGACACCCTGTGGTCAGATCCACACCAGGGGAACGAGTGGCAGCCGAGCCCAGGAGACCAAGTGTGAGGACGGAACTCCCAGATGTGGAGCCAGGTGAGGGGACGGTGGTCTACACCAAACCTGCATGACACAAGCACATGTTTTAATATGATTCCTCAAAAGCGTGATTACTTTAATCAGATCAGAGCAGCTTGAGGTGGTTGCTACTTTAAACTTTGTTAAAAAAGAAAAAGGAAAACCCACACAAACACGAATGTGACTCTCTATTTTTTGTTAACAGTGAAAGCAGTGAAACCACCAGTGGACTCGACGCCTGACACCCCCACTGTGTCTCCGGTGGAGGCCAAGACAGAGTCCAAGTCCAGGACATGGGCTGATGTCGCCAGGGGAACCAGCAGCAAGTCAGGTAAGATCGCCCTCTGAGCTACAGCTTCAACACATGGGAATGCCTTTAGCCAAGCTGAGCTCACAGAACTATGGAAAAGATGCAGATTACTCATACAACTGATTTTTGCTTGTTTGTCAACGAGGCTCCTTCACATTTGCACCCGAAAAAATGAGTTGAAAGTCTTAAGCAAAGAAAAACATTTTTTCCCCTCTCATTTTTTGTGAAATCCAAAGTTTTGCTGTTTTTCTGATGTGCTGCTACATCTGAGTGGTGATAATGAGACTTTTCCTTGATTGATCTCTTTTGTAGAATCCGGAGTTTCCCTGACTGCCAGCCCAAAGCAAGACTCTGTGCTGCCGTCGATGAATTTATCTCAGCCCTGCACTCCCCCACAAGACCCAGACACGGGAGCTCTGGAAAGGTAAAGACCCGATCCAGCTTTTGTTGTTCTCCCAATCATCGTCAGTATTGCCTCTGAAGCCTGTGTGCTTCTTGTGCCGTGTCGTCCTGATTGACTGATAGTTTGTTTTGTTTCTCTCTTCTCAGTAGTCAAACCAGAGCAGACAACGAGCCCGGCGAGACGCCGCCGCTTTCACCGTCGTCCTCACAGCCCGACCTGTTAATTCAGGAAGGCCATTGTGAAGAAGTGCAGAATGGTCAAAGCCCTCACATGTCTCGAAAGATGAAAAAGAAAGCCAAGAAGAATAGACATAGAGAGGCCAGGGAGAAAGCATTGAAGGAACGAATCACAGTGGAGCGAGGTAAGGGGACGGTGCTCGATACCAAACCTGCATGACACAAACATGTTTCTTATCATTGTTTCCTCAAGAGCATCATTACTTTAATCGGATCAGAGCAGCTTGAGTGATTGTGACTTTAAACTTTGTTTAAAAAAACACACACGCACACACACACACACACACACACACACACACACACACACACACACACACACACACACACACACACACACACACAAACCATCTGTGAGCTGACTTATGATTTTCCCTCATGCACAGCAGAAACAGTGAAACCTAAATATGTCATTGAGTCGCCACCATGACTGAACAGCCAGTGTTTTTAAACTGTGTTTCTCTGTGTGATGGTGTGTTCTCAGGAACTTTCGTCGCTCCTCGATATCAACGAGGAGAAACGAGGGGTGCCCCTTCTGTGAATCGGACCACCAGGACCTTCGCCTCTCATGTCAAGACCAGGGATTCAAAGGTGAGACACACTGCAGGGAGGGTGAGCTCCTCCTGCAGCAGCTGGATGGAAACTACCAACTTTTCAATGGTTTTCGTACCACCTGTGACACTGACCTCCTCCAGAAATGGACTTTCTAAATGCATTTCTCCACCTGCAGCAGCATGAGCCTGCTTACATTGTTTTAAGAAAAGACTGATAATACACTTCTTTTTCTGTGAGTGTGACATTCCTTCAAGACTACAGGATCATTAAATATCTCTGTATTTTCCTTCTGCAGCCACAGTTTGGTGACAGGATCCAGACTTGGCCACAGGGTGAGAGGTCATGGGCACAGAGAAGGAACAGGGACGCTCCAGCCAACAAGTCAGGGTGGAACAGAGACTCTCCAGCCAACAAGTCAGGTAAGATCTTGTCATGAGCAGACAAAATTCTCATCATGTAAGAAAATACTTTTTTTCTCTCAGATTTTCCGTGCAATCTAATCTTTCCTTGTTTTTTTTTTGTTTTTTGTTTTTTTTGCATCAGAAGCATCCCAGAGCTCTGGCATTTACCAACACCCTGCATGGATATCCGCACAAAGTTATTTGACAGAATTCCCACCTTTGGAGCCAGGTAAGGGGACGGTGGTTGATACCAAAGCTGCATGACACATGTTCATGTTTTAATAAGATTGTTTCCTCAAAAGCATGATTTCTTTAATCAGATCAGAGCAGCTTGAGGTGATGGTTGTTGTTTTAAACAGTGTGTAAATTTCCCACACAAACACAAATGTGATTCTCCGTTATCTGTCAACAGTGAAGTCACGCGTGGCCTCGTGGCCTTACACACCTTCTGTGTCTCTGGTGGAGGCCAAGACAGAGTCCAGGTCCAGGACATACGCTGATGTGGTCAGGGGAACCAGCAGCAAGTCAGGTAAGATCTTCCGCTGCATGCAAGAAAATACTTTATTTCCTCTCAAATGTTATGTAAAATCTAATCTTCCATTGATTTTTCTTTTTGCTGCATCAGAAGTATCCCCGAGGTCTGTCATTCACCGACACCCTGCAGTGACATCCACACCAGGGGAACGAGTGGCAGCTGAGCCCAGGAGACCAAGTGTGAGGACGGAACTCCCAGATGTGGAGCCAGGTGAGGGGACGGTGGTCTACACCAAACCTGCATGACACAAGCACATGTTTTAATATGATTCCTCAAAAGCATGAATCCATTGATCAGATCAGAGCAGCTTGAGGTGGTGGTTGTTGTTTTAAAGTGTGTGTAAATTTCCCACACAAACACGAATGTGACTCTGCATTATTTGTTTACAGTGGAGCCGGTGGTCGAGCTGGTGGCGGAGCCGGTGGCGGAGCCGGTACAGCCAGTGGCGGAGACAGTGGTGGAGCCGGTGGTCGAGCTGGTGGCGGAGCCGGTACAGCCAGTAGTCAAGGCCAAGACAGCGTCCAGGACATGGGCTGATGTCGTCAGAGGAACCAGCAGCAAGTCAGGTAAGAGCTCCTCTTGAGCTCAGAAAACTCTCATCATGAAAACACCTTTTTCCTCTCAAGTTTCATGTAAAATCTAATCTTCTCTTGATTTTTCTTTTTGTTGCATCAGAAGTATCCCAGACCTCTGCCATTCACACACCTGCTGTGTCCCAGGTGGCAGCCATGACAGAGTCCAAGTCCAGGAGAACCGGCAGAAAGTCGGGTAAGTTCTCCTCCCAGCTGCACTTCAATACATGGGAGCCTTTTGCCAAGCTGAGCTCACAGAACTATGGAAAAGATTCAGATTTCTCACACAAGTGATTTTATGTTTTGTGATGTGCTGCTGCGTCTGAGTGGTGATAATGAGACTTTTCCTTGATTGCTCTCTTTTGTAGTATCATTGGTATCATGGAATTCCCAGACCGTCGACCCCAAGCGAGACTCTGTGCTGCCGTCGACGCCTTTTACAAGGCCCTGCACTCCCCCACAAGACCCAGACATGGGAGCTCTGGAAAGGTAAAGACCCAATCCAGCTTTTGTTGGTCTCCAATCGTCGTCAGTATTGCCTCTGAAGCCTGTGTGCTTCTTGTGCCGTGTCGTCCTGATTGACTGATCAGTTTGTTTTGTTTCTCTCTTCTCAGTAGTCAAAACAGAGCAGACAATGAGCCCGGTGAGACGCTGCCGCCGACGCCCGCACCGTCGTCCTCACATCCCGAGCCGTTGATTCAGGGAGGCCATTGTAAAGAAGTGCAGGATGGTCAAAACCCTGTGGACCTGCAAAAAATGACAAAGAAAACCAAGAAGCAGCGACAAAAAGAGTCCTGGAAACAATCATTGATGGAGCAAAACATAGAGGAGCCAGGTGAGGGACAGTGGTCTACACCAAACCTGCATGACACAAACATGTTTTAATATGATTGTTTTCTCAAAAGCATGAATCCATTGATCAGATCAGAGCAGCTTGAGGTGGTGGTTGTTGTTTTAAACATTGTGTTAATTTCCCATACAAACACAAATGTGACTCTGCATTATCTTTTTACAGTGGAGCCAGTGGTGGAGCCAGTGGTGGAGCCAGTGGTGAAGCCGGTACAGCCGGTTGCGGAGCCGGTGGAGGAGCCGGTGGAGGCGGTGGTGGAGCCACTTTTCTCGTCTGAACTCCCACAGGAGCTCCAGTACACTGAGCCGGACAGCGCAGTCCCCGAAGACGCTCCATCTCAAAGCGCCGTGTTTCCCGAGGAGCTCAGCCGGCAGCTGGAGAGACTTCTCCTGGAGGACGAGGCCAGCAACCAGCAAATCTTTGACTGGGTCGAGGTGTGAAAATTAACCTTTTAAATGTCTTCCAGAAAGGCTACAGAGAAGATATTTCAATCTGAAACTGTTATGGCATCATTTATATTTTGTGAACAGTAGGACTCGACTTTGAGCAGCTCCATGTCGACAGCAGGTTGTTTGATCATCTGAAGGTGTGTTTATCTGTTTTTCAGGCCAACGTGGAAGAACCTCAGCTGAGCTCGTCCTCCTTCGTCAGAGCTCTGGTGAAGGCAGTGTGCCAGGCCACAGTGAACGGTAAGCAATGCGGCACCCGGAGGAGACGCTCCTCCGGTGTTCTGCTCAGATGGCAGTGCAGCAGCTTCTCGCCCGTGCACTCACCCTCACTCTTCCTCCTGTTTTGCTGCACAGATAATGAAGACAGCTGTTGGATGGACGCGCTCGTCCCCCTAAAGAAGAGATTGCCGGTCTTACTAAAATACCTGGAGTCGGACGATGAACGACAGCTGCAGGCGCTTTATGCACTTCAGGCTCTGATGGACTCCCTTGGTCACCCGCCACGTAAGTGCTGCATCCTAACTAACTATCTAACTTCTTCAGGAAGTTTTACAAAGTTTTTTCCTTGAATGTTGAATGGAATCTGAGTAGTGTCCATTCAATGGCTGGTCAATCACCTTCACTGTACTGAAGGTACACCTTTCAAAAAACAAAAGCACGCACAAACACATGTTGCATTAATGGGCACATAAACAACAACAGAAACAGAAATAATAGAGAAATAATCTAATATGCATCTCCTCTCCTGTTCTCCAGGCCTCCTGTGGTTGCTCTTCGATGTCTTCTACTACTGGAGACTGATCTCGTCTTCCACGTTCCACAAGTGGCTGACGAGCACGGACGACGCCGAGCAGCAAGGAAAGGAAGAGGCCATCAAGTCGACCATGCCGTTCTTCACCTTTCTCCGGGTGTGCGATGATTAGAGGAAGGAGGACTCCGAGTTAGGAAGAAGAACCAAAAGGGCAGGGCAACTGGAACAAGGGGCAGGGAACCACGAATAAGGGACAGGGAATTGAGAATGAGGGGTGGGGAATTTCAAATGAGGGGCAGGGAAGTGGGAACAAAGAATGGGGAATTTGACACAAGTGTCTGGAGATAGGGAAGTGTGGCCATCTCTATTTAGACTGCTGCCCCCCACAACCCTGCCCCAGGTAAGTAGTTGACGATGGATGGATTGATCAGGGAACTTGGAATCAGAGAAAAGGAACCCAGAAAAAGGGATAGGGAACTTGAGACTAGGGACAGTGAACTCGGGGGTGGGGATCCAGAGAAGAGGAATTCAGAAATAGTAACAAGAAATTTAAAATTAGGGATGGAAACTAGAACCTGGAAATGGGGAACTCGGGACAGAAAATGGTTTAAGAAAAAGTGAAAAGAATTCATTTCAGGAATTTTAGGAACAACGAGGTAAAGAAAATGAAAAAAAGTAATTTCCAGGAACAAAATGGTAAGTAAGTAAAAAAAAAATTCATTTCCAAGAGCACGCACTGAAGAAAGTAAGTATAAAGAGCTTGTTTCCAGGAACAAAACAGTAAGTAAGTCAAAAAAAATGAATTGCCAACAGCATGCACTGAAGAAAAAAGTATAAAAAACTTGTTTCCAGGAACGAAGAGAAGCAACAGCAGCAGAAACACGAAGACACCACCAAGCACGGACGTGATCCTGACGTCGATGCAGAGGGCAACGTGTTGTCTCCTACGTCCGTGCTATTCGGGGAAATACTGCAATTTAAATGTTCATAAAAATTAAATATTAAAGACAAAAACAGCCGCAGCAGAAACACGAAGACTCCACAAGCACGGACGTGATCCTGACGTCGAAGCGGACGACGTGTTGTTTCCTACTGTGTTGTTTTTGTGAAACATCAATTTAAATTTTAACAAAAATAAAATAATAAACCTTTATCTATATTGTCATGATTGCTTATTTTAATAAGTGTTGTGGGTGGAGTAGGACTTTTTTCTTCTTTGGTTTAATGTTTGCTTTTTGCATTTTGTTGGATTGCAGACAGCCTTGATGAAGTTGTACAGTATGTCACTTGCTTTCAATTCCAATATCCTCTATCCAGAAGACACTAAATGAGTTTTGTGAATTACATGCTTTTTTATTTGGGATAAGATACTGTACATAAAATTGCATCTTCTTTTCTACAGCCATGGCAAGTGCATATAAGTAAAAGATAAAACTGACTAAGATATATTATTGTATGAAATATGAATTATACTTGGAAACTGGAAGTGTAATGTTGTATGAAGCATTACAGTATTGAAGGGTTTTCTCTGTCTGGGAGAGAATGAAATCAGTCGGAGACAAAGTCCAGCAGAAAGGATGTCTTTTATTACAAGATGCGCAGTCAGGGAGCAGATTCAGATAGTTCAGAGTCTGTAAGTGAAAAAGCCAAAGCGGTTCTCATCCATCACTGTTTTATACCTTTTCGAAGGTGTGGTCACTATTACATCAGTTTCTAAGAATCTTCTGAAGAGCAGTATTAAGCAAAACAAATTCCTTAATAAGCGGCCTGGGCAGGGGTAATCATGACCTGTACCATTATGACCCGTACCAGGCCGTGCAGGCACTGCCATCCCAGCAGGACACATCAGCAAGCAAAAGCTTCTTTTAACAGTACAGAGTATCACCGGTGTATTTTTCACCCTTCAGTATGTATACAGTGCTCCCGCTCCTGTTGTTGGATTACAAACCTGCACTGTTGACCAAAAGTCTGAACATGATACAAGCAATTGATAATGTAGGATACAGCAGAGAATGGCACACAATCATTTGCATGCATGTACCAATGCATTTGCAACATCAACAAAATGTTGTCATTTTATTAGCCCTGACTTCACCTGAATCTGGACCCGGACCCTTAATGTGAGGGGAGAAACAGATGATCAACCAGGAGGGCTTCTAACTAAAAAGGAGATTTTTGAGAATTACCATTCCCTCTGTATTTGAATAGCTTTGATCTTTTACCATAACTATTTAAACTATTAACTATTTAAATTCCAATTATTTGTGCATTTCTGAGAAGAGATTCACGTACATCACAGAGAGTTTCAACCTGTCATGAATCATCTTTTCATGAACTATGGACCAGACGAATTTTTAAAAAAATAAATTAAGGTATTTTTTTACATGATGCCAGCTTTGACCTGCTGCAGTGAGGACCCTTCTGCGTTTGCTGTACAGTCAAGAGATATTCATGAAAAAAAATCTATAAAATCAGATTATTGATATACGAACAACAAGCTCATCCACGCACAAAAAATAATAAAACAAACACAGGATTAAGCCAGTTTTTATATTAGGTTCTAACCATGACCCTGCTGAAAGCAGGACAGCACCAGCAGTGGAAAACAGCAAGCAGCAAGAGGAGATGAGCCAAGGTCGAATGGTCTACTTCTTTTTATTTTTATGAGCGAAAAATATGTAAAGTGAATGGGACAATTTCAGTGGAGTGGTGGCTTCCCCAGCTCAAATATCCACAGACAGTTCCCTGACTGTGAAGGTCTCCGTGCGCTTAAATACGTTCACCTCAAGTGGGTAAAACCATAAACACTCCATAGGTGTGCAACATAATATTAGCTCACTGGAATTATGTTAAAATCCTTCCCTCCAAAACTAATTATAATAATCTAAAGAAAACAAAAGATTTTCCTTAAGAATAAACTTAAAAAAATCCCCCAAATGAATAAAGTAAATCCTAAACAATAGTCAAAATCTGTGCAACCACCCCCCGCCTGCTCCCACTCTTGGATCAACCCGGAACCATCTTCAGTGGCCTCTGGACCGGAATCTTTTGGCCGGACACCATCGCTGAACAGAAAAGCAGAAGGTAAATAAAAAAGTCATATTTTACCACACGCACACACAACACTCTCACATTCGCTACATGCACACCAACACCTAAAATACAAGCCAATTTAAAAGAGGCACATATACGTATTGCAGCTTGTGTTGTTCATGTAGAACCACAATGACTGTTCTACGATACTGGAATACAGCGTGGGCATGTCACTGTACCATTCACAAGTTGTATGAGAGTTCCGGATTGATCATTGGTAAAGGTTATACTGCATTGAAGGTCCATCCTGAAGTTTCACCCAAAACCCAAATATCTTTCACTTTTTGTGTGTCGTGTGTATGTATGAGCCCTCTCACCCAACAGTCATTCCTTCTGTGCCCTGTGATGGACTGATGACCTGTACGGTGTACCCTGCCTTTGCCCATGGTTACATGGGATTGACTCCAGTGGTTTAAATTTTTTTAAACCGAAATGTTGTATTTTAGTTTATTTTATACACAAACAGCTTAAATATCCATTCATCCACCAATTAATTATCCATCCATCCATCCATCCATCCATCCATCCATCCACTGGATGCTGATATTGCATTCCACTATATAATCTAACAACATGATATTTAATAGTATTTGACTGCATTTCCCTCTATAATTCTCTGTAATTTTGTTAAAGAATTAACTTTGCCTGTATTAAAGATCAAAATTTTCTTTTCTGTTGCTGTTTTTCCAAGTTGCTGCTTTTTTTATATTCTGTGAAGGGCCTTCATATTTCTGTCTCCACAGGGGATAAAGAAGGAAAGTTTAGAGCTTGTTACTGCGACTGAAGTAGATATTTTGTGGCTCCGAGCACCAGGAGTGAACTCAAGAGACCACCTGTCTGCTGGCACCATCTGCAATCACCCGTGCCCAGGAGGGTCCAATCTGTCGACAAAGATAAAGGCGCACATGCAAACATTAAAAAAAATAAATAAAAAATGAAGTTGAGCTGAAACGTTTAGTTTGCATGCAGAGTCATTTTTTTCTTGAGCACTGGCTAAAATTTGAGCTGTTTTAGCATGTCCTCAGTTTCAAGTAATTTCGAGAGTTTTCCAAGAATGCTGTGTGTGCAAATATCGGTGTGTGAGCACCAGTGAGAAAGCCCTGTATTTCAAACTGTGAAATTATAAAATCCCACTCGTCCTCCCATCATGCCCCAGAGTTGCAGCCAGTTTTCTTTCATCTTGTAATTAAACCTAAATCCAGCCATCAGCAACATTTTTTCTTCTCCCGCTGCTAAATAGTTGCTGAATAAATATTGACTGGAAGGAGTTCAGTGTAAACAAACACTTATAATGTTAAGTGATGTTCTTCCTTTCTGGGTTTTTTTTTCCTGTTTTTTTTCAAGTCTGCCCTACTTAAGCACAAAAAAGTCTTGGCCCTGAAAAAATGACCTTTTAAATATATATATATTTTTTTTACCCCCAATATATTCATCCATCAGGCCCACTCAATCTCTTTGCACCAACTTTAACCAGCTAAGCTCCAGATGGAGAAAATCCCCCGAGGCTATCAGGATATGTTTAATTCAATAAAGTGGTTAAAATTCAGCCGGTGGAGGACACACATGTAGCCCACGTCGATCTACCTCCGCCGCTCATCGCTCAGTGGGGGATAATGAGGAAGCAGAAACGACATGATGGCCTTGAATGTAAAATAAAGAGTGAAATACTTCTTTGCAGTGCAATTAGAAGGAGAGCTGCTGTTGAACTTTCTCTGTCCCTGAGGTCAGGTAGGTGATAGATGTAAGATCTGCTGACGGACATCTTCCACAGAGGTGACATTGCACAAATGCTGCAAATTAGGTGCTCACAGGGTGGATGTAACATTTAACACTGACATTTTATATCATACGGCTGAGGCTGGGTCAAGAATACTCAGTTTCCTGTGGGTATTACTCTCTCAGAAAGTGTAAAGTTTTTAGCACCAACACGTTTCCATTTGTTTAACTCACTCTGGGTAAAGGTGGGGTCGACCCTGGACCAGGGGTCCACAACCTTTATGACCTAAAGGGCCATTTTGGCCACTTTAAGCCTTTTTCAGCTGTTTAACTTTTTTTTTCATTTATTTTAAGAGCTCTTATACTATTTTAGCAATTAAAAAAAATCTTTTTACCTTTCCATCCATTTCAATTTTTAATCTTTCTTTTGAAATCTATATATACAGTTTTTCTTTAACTATTGTAATTTTTGGGGGAATTTTTTTTAGCTATTTCCCCGGTTCAACCTTTGTATTAATTATTTTATCCTTTCATTATTTTAAAATTTCTTTTTGGCTATTTGCAGCTATTTAACCTCATGTAATTTTTCAGTTTTTCGTTGTTTTATTTTATTTATTAAGCACTTTTTATCCATTACAGCAGTTGTAGTGGTTCTACCTATTTGTAGTGGTTCCAGCTATTTGAGCTGTATTTTTCTAAAATTATTTAGAGTATTTTTTAGTCAATTCAGTGGTTTCAATTCTCTCTGCTGTTTTAGCGATAGCAGCTTTTTTTTTTTTTTCTTAAGAACCTAACTTTTTTGTTTGTTAGAGGCATATGGAAATATTTACCAAATGAAGCAAAAGGCAGCCTGAAGGTCAAAGGACATTTCCCTCCTTTCTGTTGGAAAAAAACAAAATCATTTTTGTGTGGTTTTTCCACAATGGATTTCTTTCTTTCCCAAGCACCCAAGTCAGATCTGAATCCAAACCAAACCCATCTTCTGTGAAAAAAAAAGCATGTTTGTTTAATTCTAGTCACTAGATGGAGACATTTTATAGTTTTCACATTGTCTGCTGCCCCAACAGCTCTCAGGCCAGAAATAATCTCCCTCATTCTGGGCGTATTATGGTCAAATAAATTAACCTGTCAACAGAATGCTACCTTTGAGATTTCATAAATTCAAAGTGTTTATGTAGTCGTGGCACCGCTCGGCTACCTGTGACTGCAGCCCTGTGAGGGAGCAGCTGGAGCTCTGCACCTTTAAAATCAGGTTTCCATCCTTCATTTCAGGGCTAAGTTGTGACAGAAATCCAAGTTAATGTCTTTTTTGTGCATCCTAATCTGTAAATTTAAGTTAGGTAAGTTTGGTTCAAGCATCCTCATAAAACAGTGTTGAAATAACTAATGAATAGTCACTAATGCATTATTTTTGTGTTTTTTGAATCTACATTGAGTGTACGCTTCATACTTAACATAAAAAGTACTTTAGTTTCAGAGAAAAAACCTTGACACTTTGACGTGAGTACTCTTTTACTATAAGTTTAGTATGATTTAAATAACAATAGCTGTGTAAGAAAAACTTTTTCTACCTGTGGAGCAAACACTGATGCAGCCAATATGCAATATGCAGTGTGTATTCTTCGTGTGCAGTTCTCCCATCTGCACAGAGCTGTAAAGCTGGAGTAGCACAATATTTCTGACTGATGCAGAAGAACAGACAGAAAAGAAAAAAAAAGAAACTCTGTAAAAATACCAACTTCTTCACTTCAGCCGTCGAGACTTCCCAGGCTGTCTGGACCGTACTGACTCTCTCTTCACTGAGACATTACGAATTTAAATATCTGGAACAAACTTTCCGATAACTTCAGGACGAGTCATGGCAGCTATGGCTAAAAACTGATGGACTATGGTCAGTTTTGGTAGAATATTAGGTAACAGCTCATCATGAATTAGAAATGGATTTTTGTTTCAATGCTATAATGCTTCTCACTTTGATTTTATAGCTTGAAACGGTTGCGTGGTGGTGCTACACTTAACTCTATTTGAAATCCCCTTTTAAAAAATGAAGTGTATTACAAGCACTGTAAATGGCTCATGAATCAATTTGAATTGATTAATGTGTCAAACAATTAGAAAAATACAATAATTTTTAACTTCGACCACTTCACTGGGTCTGTGCACTTTACTGTGTCAGTCGGCTGATTATATGTGAATGTATGAGTTATGCAATGATGGATAAGAGAATTTCTTTTTCGTTTGCAATTACTTCATTTGATGGTGAATAGTATTGAAGGTACATTATATAAACTCTTGGCTTAATATAGAAACACAGTAAGCTGAAATAATAATCAGAATGAGACATTCCAGAGTTTTGATGTTATTTCAAAGACATTTTAAGGACGATGGTTTTCCCGTAGAACGAGTTGGTTTTTCAATATGAAATACAAGTGGAAACATGGGGGGGCGGTGGTGAGGCATAGAAGGGCATCATTTCAGCTAAAACTTAAATCTACTGGACTCAGTCATGGCTTCTGCAACACCAACTAAAATTAACACTCAAGTGGCTCATCGCTGCCACCCAGTGAACAGCGGAGGCGTAGCTTAGCTTTTACAAGGAGCCTCTTTAAAGCAGATGGATTTTTCATCGTGCAACAGTAAAACTGAATGGATCGAAGGCACATCCATGCTGTTGATGCTTTGTGAGGCCGTTTCTGTGAGATATTCCGGTGCTTGTTGAGGAACATAACTTCATCGTTGTTTGAATTATTGGCACGGCAGACTGCGGCTTTCAACGCGAACACGGCTCTCTGCAAAGAGAAAATGAACAAAGGCACAAAACGCAGTTTAGACCCACACACAGACAGATGGGCAGTTTGGAAGAAAAAAAAAGTGGAATAACACAGCAAAAAGCACAAAGAGGCAGGCGTTTGATCATAAATTTATTAGTGGCTGCTGCTGACGCAAAACAAAGTTGTCACCTACATGTGCAGTTTTGAGCGTTGCGCCTGCACACACCGCTGCACGGCACCGTTATAATGCTGTGCTCCTGCATCAAAGGTCAAGATGTGCTTTGGTTAATTGAATTCCAAATTTACGGCCGCACAGCGGTGCCTCTCAATGGGGTGACAGCTTTGAAGAGCTTGATAATAACACACCGTGGGCTCGTTGGGCCAGCATTATTTGTGGACAAGAGTGTCGGGGAAAAGCAAAACATTAGGCAGCAGCATAAAATATTGAACAAACTCATCTTTATTGTATTCTTCAGGAGGCGGCGGTGGGCGGGGGGGCACTACAGCTTGCTCAGCAAAGCCTCTCCTGAATAAAGAAGGTTTGAAAACTTTTCTATATGCATTCTTTTCAAAGCTATTGTTATTCATGCATTGAGAAAATGCTGTTATCATTTATTATTTTTACTCGCTGGATTATTTATGATCGTCTACTGCGTATGCAAAACACACCTGAGGGCAGATTTATTTCAACTAGGATACAAGATATTCACATTCAGCATGCGGCAGTAGGAGGATGTTATACTGGGATCCATTTATTCATGTACAATAATTGGGTTGATTTACTCGGCATCAGACATGCTTCCCAGAGCAACATAAGAGCTTCACTTTGACTTTTTGTTTCTCTCAATTCAGTCCGTTCCGCAGATTTTCTTTTATTCCTTTTCGTGCAGCTGCCATAGTGTTTATTTAGGAGTAAAAAGCGCCTCCTGAGCACAAAGGTGAGTCAGATTTTTATTTGTTGTTCCACGCTGCAACAACAGCTCAGGCTGTCCACGCCGTCAAGCACCCCACAAAGAGCGTCTTTCAGTCCAGCCGTCACAGTGTCACCAAACCCCCGAACACACTCATCACTGCTATTTCCATGACTCACATGTAATACACAGCTGATGCCAAATTACACAGCGAGGCCCCCCGCCGTGCTTCTCCCTTTTAATCAAGTCAGTGTTTACATACTGGGGGAGCGATTACAGAAGAATTGAAAAAAATCATAACATCACGTCCGTGATCAGTATTGGACAGTATTACTGGATGCCACTTGCTCACTGAATCGCAGATGAACGACGTGTTGTCGTGGCTCCGATGATCGTGAACATGCGGATTTCCTGCACCCACTACTTTGCAGCTGCATATTACAGTCCGCCTTGCCTATACTGTATGTGTGGCGGTTACTCATCTATTTATTTATTTATTTTTTGCACAGTTTATTTCTGTTGCATTTACCAAGAGGGGTTTACTGTGATTAATAGCGTCTGAAGGCACGGTTAAGTGCTTGCACGCTGCTCACAGCCCACATGATAATCTGCAGTCTGCTCCAATCACATGCCGCTGATGAGTGGGGCACTATACTTGTGGGTATCGCCTCTTGCTGGCACGCTCGCGTTTGCTGAGTTCACTGTAAGAGAAATACAGCTGGAATTGGCAAAAAAAAAAAAAACCCTCCCTTTTATTTCTGCGTGTGCAGTAAAACTCAACGTTTCCTCTCAGTTCTTTAAATTGAGTGCGACTATGATGGTTTATGCTGCCATTACAGGAGCCATCAAAGTGCCTAATCGGGAGATTACAAGTCATTTATCCTACTGAAAAATATATTGTTTGGAGTTTCCGAGGCAGCCTTTTCCTGAGACATCAGCGAAACGTCTCTGCGCCTCCATTTATCCCGACACCGGTCTCCTCTTTCACTCTGCAAATAAACAGCTACTTCCCCTTCACTCCCGAGGTTCTCCTCTACATATCCATCTGCTAGCTAAAGTTCGCCTCCCCAACACGCCGCGATTGATCACGCCGTCGCACCACGCATGCAGAGTCTGACAGCCGAGCGGAGGATGTTAACCAGTCTTGCGTGTGCGAAAGCCGATTGTTCTGCGATCAATGCGGCCGTGCGACGCTTCAGAAATGCGAGAAGCGTTTGGATCATGCATCGCACGGTCATTTCACGCTCTCCACGTCCACTTCAGCCAGTCAGTCAGTCAGAGTCCCTCCGAACACGCCCTTCCTCTTTTAGTGGACAGTTAGATAAAAAAGACGGCTTTTCATCCCCGCCACTCCTTCTAACTGCTCATTACACGCAGTTAATTCGGGCTCCGTGACTCATATGATTCATGGTTGGTGGAAATGAACAAACTGGCCTAAAATCCAACCAGTGTGCGAGCCACGAATTCAATAAGTCAAAGCGTTATAACAGGAGCGCAGTCACAGATGTGGCGACACTCCGGCAACGGAAAGAAATAATTGGATAGCGCTATATCGGGCTCGGTATTTGTGCATTCCTATGCTGAGTCTTGTCTAATTCCTCCTGTGTGCATAACCGAACCCTCCGCAGCGCGGATCTAACTCACATATAAGACGCTCCTATAAATGAACGGCTCGTAATGAATAAAACGAGTTATGCGAGTTGAACTCCGAGGAAGCATCCCGGCTGACTAAACCATTCATTTCACCAACCGTCCGTGGAAAATAATAAGACGTTAAACCCTGGGAGGGCTGCAGAGCCCGATGTTCCCTATACAGCCCGTCTTAGGAGAGCGGCTTTTCCTCCCTCTCACCAGAGGCGCTTAACGTTCGGGGGGCTCCAGCCTCCTGCCACGTTCCAGTGGCAGCTGTGTTATTATGGGAGGCGATTACTGAGTGGTGGTGGGCAGGAGGAGACCTCAACTGATTATTAGGGGAAACAAAGAGCGCAGCCTACAGAGGGTGGCCTGCTCCGGCACTCTCTTAAAATGTCTTTCAGTTTAAAAAAAAAAAAAAACGGCTAGAAGGGTTCGCGCTGCCAAATCTAATAGTTCAGTATTGGATTTGCAGGGAAATCGGGGCGCTTTGTTTTTAAAGGGTTTTGTTCTTTTTGCCGAGGCAGCCCGTGGTGAGGCTTTAGAGAGGGAAGGTGAAACTGGAACACCCTGGATGTTAATCCAGAAAGAAGAAATCCTCTGAAAATCCACTGACAATTGTTGGTCTGCCAAAAGATAAAACTGCACCCTTGGATCAAAGCCTTTTTTTTTTTTTTATATATAAAGCAGCATGTTATGCGTTTAAATCCGTGTGTTCGACTATGATTAAAAACCACAATGTAAAATCTGTCTTTGTATGGTTCTGTGTTTTTAGCAACCTTTTGAAAAACAAAATTCCATCGGGACTAAAACTGCAGAGTCGATAAATTCAAGTGACAGCAGCTCATTTATAAAGAACGTGGTTTACACATGCTCAATAGATTTTTTTGGGATTTAGTGTACAACATAAAACACACTTGTCAATACCCCACTTGTGATTACTGAAGGTTTTAAGTGTCTTGAGAAAAGCAATTTGCTAACAAGTGGCTAAATGACAATGCGGAAGCTAATGGGACACTTTATCATCTCTCAGAAAATGCACCAGTTAACCCACACAGCCTTAATGTGCTGTAAACTGTGCAACATGGACATTATTTATTCATTACTGCACTTTTGAGAGTTTGCAGAAGCAGAGCGACAATCCTGATAAATCAAATCCAGAGCTGGAGGATCGGCCGTGGCGAGGCTGCGCTCATGTGGACTTGGTTATTTTTGATTTTTGATACTTTAGTGGTTTGATATGTTGAAGCACATCTTACCTTGATTCACCAGCATGCTATAGTTGCACCGTATAAAGTAAGTACGGTATCAGGATATTCAGAAAACATAGTTTCAAGAGCGATACTCTTTACTGTTGAGACAGGAAGAAAAAAGAAGAAAAAAAGCTTTTTTTACCTGTTATAAGTGGTAAACATACGTTCCCCAAGGGACCAAATGTGCTGCTAACTTTAGTGTATTAAACCTCTTACTGCATTATTTTGGGTTTCTGCTCATCTCTATGCACAGTTTGTTGTCAGATTCTCGTTTCCATTATAAAATGTTTATGTTCAACAACCTCGCCGCAGGACCGGAAATGTCAAACAAGACAAACACCAACAGGTCTCATTACAAACATCTTGTTATATCTTCTGGTTCGAAATGACAGGTTGGCACTTTGGTAATGTAGCCATGTTGTTTTTAGAAGCTTACAAAGATAAGACGTCTATATGTCTCTTTCTCCACTCCAGAGTTTGCGACAGAGTCCTCCCTGGACAGGCTGCAAGTTTAACAACAGTCACATTCACTCTTGTTCACACCTTTCAGCAAAAAAGTCACCAATTCACCTCAGACCTGTTTTTTGGACTGAGGGAGGAAACCAGAGTATTCAGGGAAATAACAGGTCATCCTGTGATTTATTCACTTCTAAAAGATGAATAGAAAAGCCTGCTTCTGAAATGTCAAACACTTATCAGAAATATGGAAATAAAGACAAAACACAGAGTAGAAAGACCAAAGGTTGTAACTGATGGCCGAGGACGTATGAGGGCAGAGTGAAACATCTGGAATGAGAGGAGGATTGGTAAACAAAACACAACCATGAAGCTGCAAATTTGAAATTCAGAAAATCTGAAAAGTCTGTTTAATCAGATAACTTAGATTATTCACAAAAAAAAAAGACAAACAAATGTCTGGAGTTTTTTTTTTTGTCAGGACTTCCATCAAAACAACAATCGTTCTCCATTTCTTCGAGAATGAAACATGGTGCATTTAGAAAAGTAGCTGAACCTGTGTGTGACCGTGTTCTGCCTCGCACACTTGGAAATTGAAAAACAAAGTGTTTGGAATTTCTGAGACAACAGCCAAAGCTGTGCTTATCTACACAGAAACAAATAACATGCGTCTGCTGCCCAGCCAGGAGTCTTATCTTTCTGCACCGATGATTTCATGCTCCGGGAGGCGGAGGTTTGGGAGAATAAATCAGGTAGCAAAGGCCAGTAAGAACTTTGGGCCACAGCTGCACACAAACATAGATAGATGGATTTGTTTCGCCCATGTTTTAATAGAAGTATATACTCCACTCGCGGCTCCAAGTGATGTTAAATATCTCAATTTTTGACATTGAATTTTGGGATAAATCCACATGCATTCGATTTGAGCGGTCAGATTTGTGGGGAGAGACTTCTTGCTAATGAGTTTACCTTGTAATTAAATACTGATGTGCCTGAAGTGCATGGAGACGGTTCTACTCAAGGCTCCTGACATGTTTCTAATTAATCATTCAAGTTTGGACTTTCGCTCTCCAAACCCTCTTCCTATTGTTTCTTCCCCTCGTGGCGAGGAGATCACATTTCCTCCTGTGTAATGAAAACAGGCACCTGTTCGATACAAGGATACGAGTGTCTTAAATTACTAACACACCCATCAGACCATAAATAAGCCGTGGATCCTCCGGGTGGCCTTTCGAACGGCGTTAAGAGGAAGCATCCACTTCAGCAAAGCACAGATGTGGAGGAAAAAGTCGAGAGACGATTTAGATTCGTTTTTTAATGTTTTTCCAGATATGTTAGGATTTCAGGACTGAAGCAACTGGAAGGCAGCATTAGTGTGCTAACATAAAAATAGCTTTAAAGATTGAGTAAAAGGTCACTGAGTCACTGAGTAAAGGTCAAATTCCAAGTTTGTTTCAACTCCAGGGTTAAATCCAGCTGGTGTGGTTTAATCTGAAAATTCATACGTGTGTCAGGAGGAATGTCGTCATATTCAAAAGCAGGAAAAATATGTGAATTATTTCAACATTGTCAAGACAATGAAATAAGTCATTAAGTCAATAATAAGTCTAACTGTCAATTAATCATCTTTTCTTTGACATAAATGCAACATCCCGATGAGACATCTGCACAACGTCTAAGAAAGAATTATAAAAAAACTTTCAATATGGCTCTCCTGAGAACATCTGATGTGCAGAGATGAAACCTTTTTGGACCACAGTGTTTTGCCAACACAGTTACTTTAAGTTACTGTGGTCACACAATTATCTTAACATGTCTTGTTAAACTTTTCCATTTAAATTAAATCGATGCAAATTACTCATGTAGCTGTTTTTTTTCTTTAACTTTTCCAGACTCTTATTGCACCATCACGACTTGTTTTAAACAATGTTTTACTGCTATCAAATTAAAAAAATGAGCCAGTGTTTTGTCTGGAATGATTAAAAAAAAAAATCCTAATTTCACCATTTGATTAGTCGTCAATGAGAATTGCAACTCATTGCATTTAGTTTCAGTTGAAATCATAAACATCATCCCCTCCTTTCTGGATTTTGGTGATGAATCCATCACATACCTGAACAGCCTGTTTCATTAGTATTCAGAGGAGAAGGTGAAGGTGTGTAGAGATGTTTTTGTCTGGAACCACATCACCGTCTCCTGAGCCGTGCTTCTGCAGATACCAGCAATCTTCCATCCAGACAAGCTTTACCCCCCCACCCCCAGCCCATCTGCCCCCCTCCCAATGTTAATGCGTCCATTTGAGGGTTGAAATAACTCAAATGTTTCCACTGAATCTCTCTGGCGGCCCGGCTATCTGATCCTGCTCCGAGCGATTCACAGCGCAGGCCGCCGTACACCCTCCCCCCCCCCTAACTGAGCAGCTTCTGGCTCGCCGTGGTGTGGAAACACCGTCTTTTTTAACGTCGCCTGATTCAGTGATGCGCAAGTTACTGAAAATGATTCATGGACTCAAGTTCTTGCTTTGTGAAGTAATTATTTTGCTCGTTTCGACAAATAAAATCTGCCCACAAACCTCAATTTTCTCCTTTAGTTAGAAGCAGAGTTTAAGTCTTTTTCAGTAAAAGGGAGGAAAATGTTCTAAGATCTTTTGGAAAAAATAGATTTATGAACCAAATACCACAACCAGCACAAAGACTGGTTGTACAGGGAAGCAACAAAAACACAATATTTAAGGAGTTGAGTTAAATAGTGACAGACTGTCAGAAAGCAGCTTTAATGAAACATTCTTCTTGCATCACAAAGGAAACAGATAATTAGCCGCAAGACATATTATTTCAAATACTGTTAATATACTGTATCTCCAGAAGATCTTTTTATCATAGCATGCGGTGTTTTTTCCCCCTCCAACAGTAAAACATTGTATCATTTTGTCAGCAGCAACATTTCTCGCTAAATTATACGAGGGAATTAAAACCGCTCGCCACAATGCATGGAGATAATTAAAAAGCAAATTAAGCAAAAAGCTGTAAAACGCTCCTTACAGATCCAACAGTCCTTTAGGACAACTTTCAAAGCGAGCCCTTCTCTTTTCTGCCTGTCTCTCTAAAACCCAGAGAATGGATCAAAGAGGGCATTGATCCTCTCCGCCTTCATCCGCGCTCACATCTGAAGAGAAGCACTCGGCTCCAATAATCTTCCGTGCTCACCAGAAGACATGCTGGGTTTTTTATATCGTGGTCAACCCGGGGCAGCTTTCCTGCAGCACTTGTTGTGCTTCTAGAGCTGTGAAACTTTGACACAGAACAAAATGAAGCAGCCTCTCTTTATTTGTCCGGGACTCCGCAGAGGGAACAGATCATCTAAAGATATGAATATCACTTTAATTACATCTGAACCGATTAAAACTGTTGCACAATAACCCATCTGTCCTCTTCAAAAGTTCTATCCACTGTACAGTTGTGAGGCTGTAACCTCGACCAATGAACTTGAGTGTTTTAGTCTCAGTAATCAAAATGAGATCTGTGTATTTGGGTTGTAGGTTGGAGAAACTCAGGCCGATCATGTGACCTGATGCTCCAACCCTTATGTTGAGGGGGTTTACTCAATTTAGGACACAAATACACACAAAACCTGGAATCCCACACAGCCAGGGTTGTTTTGACAGAGTCAGATCGGAAAAGGGATTTTGACCTGCTTTTTTGGAAAACATGAACAAAACAGATGCCAGTTCGTGGCATAAAAGGAAAACTTACATCCTTAAATAAAACTACTGCGTCCTCTCACTGGTATCATCGGTTCATTTTAGTTGACATGTTAGAAAGTCTGCTCTGCTGGACAACATTGTTTTCAGTGATCAATCAAGCGTCACTCTGAAATACTACCAGGAACTGTCATTAAAAAAAAGAAGAAGAAAGAAACATTACTGAAGTAGCAGCAACCAAGTTTGAAAAAACAACTAAAGAATCTCCAAAAAAGCTGCCATTCAGCCTCACTCGTCAGGCCTGATGTGGGACGTCACACCACTCTACCGAGCAAGTCGCCAAATTCCCCAATGTGCATTGTGAAAAATTGAAAATGCAGATCATCATCAATTTCCATCATTAATAGTACTAGAGAGGAAAATTCCCTATCCTCTAAATATAACAGGCATTCCTCTGTTTTATTCTCTTCCTCAAGCCAGGCATTGTCACAGTCTCTCCAACAGTCGCCATGTTTGTTGTCGTCAACGCGACTTCTGCTCGTCTGTTTCTGTACAAATTATTGCCGGGACTTTTGACTCAGTGGATGTACGACGTGACGTGCAACGTTAAGGACATACACAAGTACAAACGAACTAAAACAACCATATTTTACTAATAAATCCCCTCGGGGAAAGTCTTTATTCCTCATTCACCACTTCTATTTCTGGGATGCGGTGAGCAGTCATATCAGGGCGCTGTTGGAGGGGGGTCATAGTGGCATTCCTACCTGAGAACTTCTGCTTCTCCAGTCTCTCGGCCACCGCTGCCCTCTTTTATACTCGGTGTCACACATATGAATATGGACAGAGCCTTGTCTGTGTCCTCGCTGTTCTTTAGACGTGGGATTCTGATGTGTCCAGAGGGTTTGCGGATGCTGAGCCAGTGAGGTATCGCGGATGACTGTCGGCCAGTGCTGCACAATTTATAGATGGCTCATACGCTCGGTTTATGTTCGTAAATTAGTAATGCGCAAATGGGCCTTAAAGGCAGCAACATTGTTTTAAACAGACTCGGTCATCCATCAACTCAATCTGCTTTATTTAACTCAGAGCTGAAGCTTTCTGGGTGAAGAGCAGCGTGCACCGTGGAGACGGCTAACCGGTCCAGCATGTCCCCCGCACTGTGAGAGGACGCCACAATGCTCGAAGAAAATCCACGGAGACGCAGGGGAGAACATGGAAACTCCGGAGAAATAAGTCCTGCTGCTCAGCACCATAATACCTTCTAATCCTCTTGAAGGTTAGGGTATTATAACTGCTGCAAGTCATTCTCCATGCCTGAGCTCCGTGTTTATTACAAATAATCAAGGTAAAGAATATTAAATTGCCTGAACTTGTCTGCATTATCCTCCATTTCTTTGATTAACCTTGTTTTCTGGGAAGGCTCACTCTTGAGCGGCCAGTTTTCCCCTGGCAGCCCACAGCGATCTGTCATTACCTCTCAGGATATGTTAGAAAAGAAAAAAAATGTCAATCAAGAAGTTCTGAAACTCACCGTTTTATAGCCCTTCGAATTTAGTTTGTGGCTTTAAAGGAACATTTGTTACTAAAAGGTTGACGCTGCACTGAACACAGTCGAGTTCAATGTGGAGAACATCTTTCATTACAGTTTTAGAAATTGATTTTTAAATCATTTTTAAATAAACCATGCCCTACGGTTTGGACACTACTACTATAAAGCAACCTCCTTTTTAAACTTATGTAACTTTAGCTAAACTTAATGCCTTAATCAATCACTATAGGGACCCACACAGCGCTGACAGCTCAGCTAATGTGCCACACACTTTATTCCACATTATTGGTCAGGCCCTGACCAAAGGGGATACTTTTTTTTTTTTCGTTTTTTAATTCTCAGCAGCTATTAAAGTCACTACTTTTCAAAGAAGCCTGGATGATTAATTTTTTTTTACTTCCTGAGCCAAAGCCACTCCAATATCTCAGCTGATCAGTGCATATTTTGTATACAGCACATTGGTGCAGTGGTTGGTCTGTCTGTATGGCAAATAAAAGATGTCAGACACTAATGTGCACATATGTGAGTGATTCTGCTAAATCAGCAGCGAGGAGCACAAACCTGGAAACCGCTCATCCCCGGTTCGAGGATAAGAGTTCCGTTTGATCGGCTGTCATGTTTGTGATCGGTGAATTCAGTGAAAAAATGTGTTTGCTTCATGAGTGAAGACACAGATGCCAGCAACGCCCCTCTGGTCTTTTCATGTTCCGCAGCGAGGTGAGTGTGAAAACTGTCAGCAGTAATGAATCAAATGGCTCTGTAGGTAGACAGCGCCCACTGGCTAAAGTGGCAGCACGGTCGCTATATCCAGCTGTACAAGCCGGAGATGAGAAGAGCAAGAAAAAAAGCTTCTTCCTCAATGATGATGGTGATGGAGGTTAATGCTGCGATGCTGAGGGTTTACAGGCAAATACATTTTCTTCAGCACCAAGAGTCTGCTTGGGATATGGAACAAAATGCGATGGCTCTCAGGTGATGGACCCACCAGTCCAGTTCTCACTGATGATTCCCAGAAATCCCACCACTTTCTTCAATTCCTGAACAAAAGTATGAGTTTATCCTTTAAGATATAAAGTAACCAGGTCACCACTGGGTAAGAAACCTCAGACAAGAAGGCAGGTAAATCAATATTTCTGATTTTTTTCTATATTTATGTGGATTTTTAACTTGTCAGCACTAAAGTATTGTTTAGTTTGCTGTTCTGCTAATTTTTCTGATTTCTTCAACAAATTTAAACACAAGTATGCTGTCAAATATCAAAACAGGTCAGTTCTCACTGAAACTGTAAGAACTGAAAATATTTCTTTGGAGAATTGCTGAAAACCAAATTTGATACAATAAAATCCAGACACAGATTTAAAAAGGTATCATCCACCCGAGCCATTTTTTTTAAGAAGTTCCACAAGTATCTATACAACTACTTCAGAATGTCAGAACTTTATGCAGCTTCTTTAACATTAAACTTTAATCCCTTAATCCCTTAAGATTATACATCTACAAGCTGGGAGCTCATAAACAGTCTATAATTTGTGCAAAACAAAAGCAGGAGATTTATTATTGCACGCAGTAACAGACGAGCTGTGAGGAGACTGAGGCTCACGTCTGATTCCATTCATAATCAAGTAACTCAGATCGGAGAAGTGACCGTGGCATCCTTTACATCTTTAATGCAAAGCGGAAGGCGTGAAGTTCTGCTCATCTCCTTGCATTTAGTAGATTGCTATCATATTGTGTGTGTGTGTGTACAGGTGCAATGTGAATCTGACGGGCTCAGCCTGCAGGTGTGTCTCAGTAGATGTTTAAGCCATGAATCGGCTGAAGTGTTGCATGTTCCTCCTGAGCGAGCATGAATCTAAATACTAAATAACTGCATGTGCCTCACTCTGTTTGCATTGCCATGAATGAATTCTGAACATCAAATGGAAACAAAAGCTGGGATTTGGGTTTGCGTGGCGTTGGGATTGATATGCATTACAGTGGCTGCAGAGAATCGACCTTCCTGGACTGAACTACTCTGGCGGGCTGCTCAATTAAACAAACCCATCTCAGTGACATTCAGGATGTGCTGGGATGAGCCGCGCTCCGGCGTGCGCTCGCGCCTCACCTGCACATTTCCATACTGGAGTTAATGTCATTCGTGCTGTGCGCTCAGCTTTATTGGAAAACAATGCGTTCGGGCTCGGTAAGTATTTTTAAGCCCCATTGAGGTCCTTACGGAAATAGCACGAGTTGATTTCACTGTGAGTCCTTCACTCTCCTGTAATATTCACCGGCGGATCTATTTGTTCGCAGATCATCGCTTCATCTGCATTGTGGCTGCAGAACGACACCCATAAAATCCTGCTTACACAATTTAAGACCGTTACTAACCGGATTAACTGTGAGTCAAAATAGCAATGTTCTCTCTCTGCCTGACAGGCAAGTTGGGAAGCTTTGATAAACAAATTGTGACAATAAAATGCACCCGCCCACACGTACACGCACAAACACGTATATATGCCGGGTACACACTATAGAAATCCCTATGCTGGGAGCCGCAGGAGAACTTTGGAAGTGCTACAGTCAATTAGCATAGCTCGGAGTGAGCCATCCCTTTGTCATGCATTTGACACGATGAATCAAGTTCAACATCTGCAGCCACCGGGCTCTCCGCACACAAAGATTCACCGCAGATGACGCTGATCTGCATATCAAACCGGGCACCTCGTGTGCCGCAGCCCCCCTCATTTTCTGTGAGAAAATATGCCCGCACCTGCTCCGAACTCACCCATGCACAGCCTTTTTTTTTTTTTTTTCCTCTTTTTTATTTACGTTTGGCTTTTAGGCAGAATCCTGACGGGCTGGATTTTAATCTCTCGGATTGTTAGTGTTGCTATTTAAAAGGAGCCCCCTCAGCAGGTGCGCTGATTCATTCACTATTAACACACACAAGGATGTTTACTTTCCTTAAAGCAGCTTCGGAGCTGCAGAGGTTTTAATTATTCAGCGGTGGAAACGCATTTGTGAGAGGGACAGTATTTGTGGTCTGTGCGACTGCACTTCATGAATGATTAACAAAGAGGATAAAATGGACTGCGCGGTTAGAATTGAGCTCTTTAATCAAATCCTTTTCTACTGTTTATATCATAGCACAGTGCCCATTTCAACACATTAACAATCTGCTATGAAAGACTTTTTTTCTTCTGTGGATTTACATCTTTTTTTTTTTTTTTTTTTACCACTTTGTACATAATTCACCTGGATGTGTGCGCTGTGATGTGAGGTTAATCTACAGTTAGCAAAAGTACCCGCTTTACATTTTCAGCAGAGGTACAGATACCTCTAAATAATTTAATAAAAGTAAAAGTACCAGTTCAGTCCTTTCAGTAAGAGAGAACAGGTTCAGAAGTAAAAGGAAAAAAAGATATGGCAGGTTTTGAGGATTTTTTTTTGTAATATAACAGAGAGAAGAAAAACAGAAGCAGGAAATCCTGATATTCAACCGATGTTGACTCAGTTCACCAAAGTGCTCACATTAATAACTTAAATAGAAACAAGCAGTGTTGGGCAAGTTACTTTTAAAAAGTAACTGTCATCGTTCCTTTTTCCAAAAAGTTAATAACAAAAATAAATATTTTAAAAGTAGCTAATTACTAGACAAAAAACAAAGTGTTTAAATATGTCAAAGAATTTGTAGCTATCCCCTGTGAAATGAACTTTAAAATACATGTTAATTTATTATAAAACAGATACTGTAAATGGACACAAATAAACTAAAGAGGAATCACTACATGAATGTCTATTGTTCAACTGCTGCCGTGTGACAAACACAATGATAAAACACAATGATGCCTCTTTGTCAGTCACTTGATACACTTTGCACCAATATGATTCTCTTTCCTTCGGTTCAGCTGGACTCAAGCTGACAGCGGTGAATTATAGTAACAGAACTGCCCCTCGTATTATTGTCAGGATTGTTGATGGAGAATAGCCAATGAGAAAAGATGAATACAAGCAAGATAAAATCATCGAGCAAGATTAAAATAAAAAAGCAACTTAAATTCAGAAAAAAGTTCAGATGAACACGTTAAAAAATTTAGTGAAAGTGAAAATACTTCTGTTCCAAGCGCCTCGTTGGGGTAAAGGAAGTAACATAAAGACCACAGTTCAGTAGCAAAAGAAGTTATTGATAAAAGTAAGACAAATAAGATCCAACAAGAACAAAAATAGACTCTAACCTATCAGAATCTTGAACTAATAAGTCAAAGGAACTGAGGAAAGTACGACAATGATTCCTGAAAGCAAAACTAAACAAGGAACGTAGTGCCTCAATACCCAACAGAGTTCAGTCCTGACTGCACCAAGCGGCACGTGAGAGCCGTCAGTAGCAGCTGGCTGCCGGTCAGAGATCTGCCGCTTTTATTTCCTCAGGTGGCTTCGTGGGATTGGCTGACGGGACTGACGAGCTGCTTTCCAATCAGGCGATGAAGGCACGCACGCACGCACGCACGCACGCACGCACGCACGCACGCACGCACACAAACCAAACACTCATATGCACTTCGGAAGGTAAATGCATGCAAATACAACAGTGACCATAACAACTTGATCAACTGGTTAAATCAGTAAAAGAAAAGAAAACAGGTTTTGAAATGTGCTCAAGTACAAAAGTAAGGTGATTTTTTTTCCACTTTATTGATGCATGGTTCCTCTTTAAGGGCATCTTGAGCCTTCTTCTGATGGAGATGCGCTCTTATGCACATCGATTTTTTTCACATGTTGTCACAAACACCGTCAGAGCCCAGATGCAGACTCAGAGAGGAAAACAAGTCCCAGAGATTTATTTCAATAAGCCCAAACAGATCGATCAAAGGTGTCTGCAGGGACAACCCAAAAAAAAAAAAACATGTCACAGGGGAAAACACGGTCAGTACACTTGAAAAACACTGAGTGATTTGACATGAAGATGGAAAGATGATCCAGCAACAGAACGTCAGGGGAGTGAGTATGTGCGCACTGGGGAGGGGGAGGCACCGGGAGGAAAAAGGAGACGAGAGGGGTTTATCAAAATAAAACAGGAAGTGCTCAAACTGAAAGACGAGATAGGTTAACGACATCAAATTAACCAGGTTGGAGGCTTAACGTGGGGCTCGGGAGTCGTAAGCCATGGAAGCCCCAAGATGAGGGTGTGAGAGCTACGCCTCTCAGTATGACCGTCAGCAAAGCTGACAGGACTGGTGTGGCGCGTTTCCCCACAGTGGACCTGACCTTTGAGGGTGGTGGCATGAGCACCACCTGCTGTAGAGAAGCGAAAAGAGGACAAAGCCAGTGGGAACGTGGCTCGGGGGGGGGGGGGGGGGGGGGGGGGGCAGAAAGACTCATTCCACTGCGACTCTCTACAACCTCCCCGAGAACCTGCCCTTTAAATGAGCTAATCACTATTGCACGAGCATTGCTGTTCACACAATCGACGGCTCGTTCCTCCGGGGGGGGGGGGGGTCTGGCCTGGACGACTGGAGGCTGGGGCATCCTGACCAAACGGTAAATGCAAACGGTAATTTACTGAAATACCGTATGTAAGAATACATGCTGAAGTTACCCAAATCAAAGCATTATTAGTCTGAGGTACTGTCTTAAACGTGTTACAAATCCCCCCCAAAAAAAGAAAAACAAATAGTTATACCTCAAAAATCAAATAAATACAGTAAAATGCAGTATTGTTCCTCGGTTATTTCTCCTTTGGGTTTGTCTCAAACTCAAACACGAGGAGAGATTTATTATTAAAGTGGAAAGCTGGTAAAATGTTGCAAGCCTTCCTGGGTAAAGGTGCATAATCTTATTTCTCAGAGCAGGTTATTTCCCAGCTGTCTCGGAGTGAAGGAATACGAGTTAACAAGGAGCCATTACATAAAGTCGCTTTATTGTCCCACACCCTTGGACAGTACCTCCCGAGTAAAGCCATGGCACGGGGAGCAGCTGCTACTGCTATTTTTACCCAACATTAAAACAGCTGCTGTATGGGTCGTGTTATAGGAGCTCCTGAGGTAATTACCCAGCTTTGTTTTTAGCTCGTGAATACAGGTATTGGTGAACGCATTAATGGGGCCTTGGGGCGGAAAGAAAGGACGCCGGTCGGTATGAACTCCAGCAGACGCGGCAAACTGATTGAGTCCTTTAAAAAAAAAAAACCCGCAGCCAGGAATGATCTGTTACGTACCTGTTAATCAGGATTGCCCAGGAAGCGCAGATCCGATCTAACAGTAACAGGAAGCGCAGCGGACCCCAGATCCAACCTTCGAAGGAGGGCCGCTCCGATAAGCTCTCAATTATCCACGCTATCTCCAAGTGATTGTCCTCCAACAGGCACGGTAGGATTTACACTCTGCTTTAACTCAATTAGGACGGCGAGTCGAAGGAGATCTGGTAAAACTCAATATCATTTTGAAATTAGATAGGCATGAAATCACTTTTATGAAGCCCTATTCGTCGCAGGGTTTATTAAATTACTTTGATTAATGTTTAAGTTGCTAAGAACATTATCAAATGGTGAGTTCAATCAAGTTCACATATAGTCTAATGCGACGTGGAGAAAAAGTGAAGCCAATTAACGTTCTTCTCCTCTTCACGGCCCTGATTTGAAAGTAAACACATCTGTACATTTAGATATGAGAAATTAATTTAAATTAAATCCTCTGAGGTGTATAGAAAAATCGCACAGGGCCGCTGGTGGAGATGTGTTTTTATTGGGCTTCATTAGCTGCAGCGTCCCTCCAGACTTCACAGTGCGGCACAGCAGCGTAGTAAAAATAATAATAAAAAAAAGCCCAATAAAATAAAGAAAGGCACTGAGTCAATGTGCAAGTTTGTTTTAAAGTCAAGCTCATGCAGCCTATAAAAATAATCCTGAAAATGGGCGTGGAGGTTGTAGTTTTCTTTAAATGCTAACATTATTTATACAAAGTAACTTCAGTAACTTCAGTAACTTCACTGTTGTGGTGCTGTGTTTAACGCTTGCTTCAAGGCGGGAAGGCTGTGGAGTTTCCATGTTCTCCCTTTGCAGTTGTGAATTTTCTTGGGGTGTATTTTGGTCGTGTCTCACAGTCCCAAAGACACATGTCAGAGGCTAATTGGTGCCTCTAAATTAACTGGAGATGTGAATGTGAGTGTGTGTGTGTGTGGCTATTTGTCTGTGTGTGCGCCTTGTGATAGCTCAAGGCAAAATTTAGGAGTAATTTCTTGATCGTGGAGTTTTTTTAAATGGTCATACAGCTGTACTGAAGCTGAGTATGAAAGCCCTTGTTAAAGAGAGATGTGTTTAAGTGGAATGGAACTCACTCAGTATGCATCAGCACTTGCACATTGTTGATGCACCGCATGCAGCCGCGCTCACGAGAGGTTTAATCATCATCACTGGAGGTCGTCGACGCTCAGAGATGGCGACGGGAGCGGCGGGGGACTGGGACCGCGGAGACCCGGCAGTCACAGGTGGTTCGGCTCAGAGGGAATTCATCACAGGAGATGCTCTGACCTCCCAGGAATCGGCCGTGTCAGCCGAACTGACAAAAACAAGTCTATTGGTCGTTATGAGAGGGTTTTTTTTTTTTTTTTCTAAGGTTGTGCACATTGAGAGAAGAAGTGGCGGCAGATCGGTCAGATCAAGGCTTGTGGGTGGGGAGAGGGGCTGAAGGGGTCATTAAGCTTTGGCATTTGTTAGCATATCAAGTTCTGCATGTCATTAATGTGCTTCATTTGACTTGCTTCTTTAGATGTGATGCAATAATTCAGCCCCTGCATCACCTGGGGACGCGTGTGATTCATTAAGCCCACAACGGCGGCTACACACACACACACACACACACACACACACCCACACACACACTTGTGTGAGAAAGGCACAAACACAACATGCTCATACCCTTCATGTCATTGGCCTGGCTTGCACAAATCAACACACAAACAAACCGAAGCACACAGACACACACACACGCACACACACTGTGCTCACGCGCATGCACACACTGAAGTGTATTTATGTCTAAACACAGTTGAGGGACCGTGGAAGAAGGAGAAGAATCAGTCGAGGACGGAGACAAGTTGCATTTATCATCCGCATGCCAGGCTTGCCGCTGCTGCCGCCGCTGCGTGTGTGTGGGTGTGTTAGTCCCCTCGGATGAGCACACAGGGCTGAGGATGCAGCTGGGAGCATGAGTTCTGACCGAGAGGAGTATGACATGGTCTGTCAGAAAGCTGTGACCCTAATTGTTGACCTTTGCCTGCACAACAGCACTCTGCTGGAACAGGACACCTGTCAGGATTTCCTCTTCCTACTGACCAGCCAGAACTCAAACCACAGAGAAGTGGGTAAGTAACATGATTAACTCCTGATCTATACTGGCTGTCAGGCTAGTAGCTTTTCCTGATGTGCACGAGCTGCAAGAATCCACGCTTATTTGCGTCTCTGAGGGTTTCATTGCTGTTCTGGGATGTGAGAGCCGAAAATGTGCCATGCAGCGTGCAGCTTTTCCTCATTTAACATGTGTCTCAATTTGTTTTGCTTAGACTATAGGCATGGTTACAGATGGCAGCCTGCGCAGGGCTTTGGGTAAACGCTGTCATCCATTAATACATCCTTAATGAGTTTTTGTGACCCCAGGGTAACCGGGAGCAATAGGTGCATAAAACAAACTCACACTGTGTCCACAGTTTGCTCCAGAGAGCTGATCCTTCTATACCGTTAATAGATAAACCTCCAGGCAGACGAATGCCGGCTGATGCTGTCCTGACCACTCAGGCTGACAGCGAAAGAAAAGAAACAAGCTGGGGGAAGAAAAAAAAGAAAAAAGGAGAATCCTTTTTTCAGGGATGTATGTTTTATGCCTGAGTGAGTAACAAGTGCGCGGACATGCAGTGCAATCAGCGCCGGAGCGCAGAGAAGTGTGTGTGTATAATTTGCTCAGCAAAGTTTTTACATCCCGGGAGTGAATTTCTGACTTATTCATGAGAGCTGATTTACACATCTGTTGCTTTCTCTTGCATCTGTTGCTTTGGCACTTGCAGCGAGCATCACCCCTCTTTAAAGGAGTAATCCCTCGCTTCGCACGCGCTGCAACATCAGCGTCGCTGCAATACAGAATCTGCGTTTGATGCATTTAAGATGTTTAATCTGGCAAATATTGGCTGGGTTTTCCTGAAGCAGAAAGAAGCTTAGCAGTGGGAAATGTAACCTAATTCAATAGCTCAGTGCAAACGAGATATGACCAAGGGGTACTTATAGATTCTGAAAGGATGCTTGGATCTCGCTGTGCACACATTTTTAGAAAGCAGCATGTCGGTTTTTTTCTGTACAGAATAAGAAGTGATGCTTTATTTCTCTCTTGATAGCTGATCACAAGCATGGAAAAAGGAAAAAGAGACTGGAGCAGAACTGATGGGTTTAAAATACAAATGCAATAACTGTATCAGGACAATTTCATACCAGTTATGTGATCCGTTACATAATAAATTCAGAACTGCGCCCTGCAATCACACTTGCCAATCCATCTGATTTTATAACTCTGTTTTCGAGTTTGCTCTTCGTCTGTCAGCACCGATTCCAGTGTTTACCAGGAAAATGTCCACAGCTTTGTCAGCAGGTGGACGGCAACAAAGAAAAAATGAAAAAAATCAGAGTTGCGGCTGCCTTCGTAGAGGATGGCTCCCTGTTCAGAGTGCACGTCACACCAATCCTGACCAAATCCACTGTCACCTCACATCATCCTCAGCGGAGGAATTGAACGTACATCACAGTGCCACTGGCGTCCGGCACTGAGCTGGGGGGACATTAAATGCCATTGCATGTTATGTAGCCACTGATGCAAATCCCTTCTGCCACGTGGAAGCTAAAGACAAGCTGCTTCACATAATGTTGGAGGATGTGTAGGTTGGGGAGATGGGGGGTTGTGAAGACACGTCTCCTTGCATGTATGGCTTGTGCAGCAATGCGTGCATCCTGCAGAGAGCAATATGCGGCGCTGCGGATCAAACTGTGTCATCTCCCCCCCTCCGCTTGGCACTGAAAGGAAAGATACCGACTGAACTGTTACAGACTGAACTGTTACAGTGAGCGGACCCTTCCGAAAAAGAAAAACAGTGATAAAGTGATAACGTTGAGACATCTAGAAACAATAGCTGTGCAGCACAATGGAATGGATTCTGTTTGTGTAAAGAAGCACACTTCACTAAAATTACATTTAACCTTTGCCTTGGAACAAAGCTGCTCTGGTTCCCGCCGAGCACACAGGGTCACCTGACTGAATCTGATTAAGCACAAACAAATGTGACACCGTATTTAGTCATACCGCCACTAAAGAAGAAAAACAGACACAATGGGGGCATGGTCGGATGGGAGCGCTCAATGAGACGTATCGGCAACGGTTTCTAACGGAAATGCAAGAATAAATATATCCAGGACAGATATCAGTTTCCTTGATTGGACTGTGATGTTTGGACCTGAACCACTGCTGCAGAACACGTCAGTAGTTACTGGAGATCAGTGCCTGATTTATGCTATGTTTTCACACTTCATGCTTTGCAAATTCTAAGTGAGAGACCTTTATTTATCTATTTAAGTTTCTTATAAATGTTTTCAGACAAAAAAAAGCCATAAATTACAGAGAATTAGAGCTATTTCATAAAAAAAATGTTTGATAATTGTGTGGTAATAATTTAATTCCTGGTCAGAAGCGCAGGATGATTGACCCCAGCAGGGGAAAGAGAAACAACTATATATCTATAAAGTGTGCATTATTAAAATGTATTTTAACCCTATATTTAATTGTTTTAGTCATTTTTCTCCCTGTGCTGCAGCCAGTAGACCCTCATTTCAAGCCCAGTCCAGAGTCTTTCTGATTGAAGCTTGCATGTTCTCCCTGTGCACATGTTGGTTTTCACATAGCGTCTTCCCACAGACCAAAAACTATCTGAGCCTCATGTTCAACTCTAAACTTTCTCATCGGTTTGATTCTGTGCTTGCACCGCCCTCACCCACAGTCGGCTTCCAACCCTGAGAACCTGAGCGATATAAAGCAGCTGGGAAAATGAACAGATATTCCTCCCTGAGAACTTAGAGAGAAATTTTAGGAGACTTAAAAAACATCCGCCCGATTTCCTCCTCCGCGACGGCACAAAGGAGCTCAATGGCTCTGTGACAATGCATCTGCAGGAAAGTATCAGCAGCTATCACGCTCACAGCAGTGGAGTCATTCTTATCAGGGCAGATCTCATCCTGAACCGGCGGCGGAGCGTCCCCCCTCCTCGCTGCAGCTTCAGACCGATTATAGTAAAATAAGAACGACTAATTAGAAAGCCTGGGACTTCAATTCCCCCGTCCTGATGCGGCTGGGAGATAATAAGCAATTGTCTTTATCGAGCAATTTGTTGAGTCCTGATTGTATTCCGATGAAGGCTGGCGCTGCCACGGCGCCGAACCCACCTGCTGTGAGAGGCAACACACGACTTTCTCAGTGAGATAAATGAGCGCTCGGATCGGCGGCGTCCGCACTCTGCTGAGCAAACGCTTCCCTCTGATCAGCTGCCTGCCTTAGATATTGATATTCAATCCAGGGCTGTGATACAGGTTACAAAGCATATCCCTTAAGCCCGCGGCGCTCCTCAACGCCTGAATGCCCCCTTCCCGCCACGCCCCCGCCTCTCCAAACACTCGGCCTCATTACCGATCCCGCTTTCATTAAAAAGCTGCCGGTTCAGGTGTGTGGGCTCAGATTGACGTGGCTCATTTTTGATCACGCCATTTCTCGCACGCTCGCCTCATTGTGAGGTTTATTAAGCGAGACCTTGGCCGGCAGAGGACATTAGCGTCAGCGGATCATTGGTTTGGTTCCCACAGGCCTGCTCCTCTCGCCCGTTCCTGGTATTTGCGGGGACGAATGGCGCATTGCAGGTTGATTCCAAAACAGAAAAACAAGAACATCAAATTAACTGCACTGTGGAGATTAGAACCCCGGCTGAACCACTGTGCCTTTCAATAATTCATACCCGCTGTCTCCCGTCTCAGTGTTTTATTGATACAACATTTCACTGTAGACCACAGAGCAACACTGGAGACTGTCTGTTTCTGCTGCGAGAGATAACACGAACAGGAGCGCCTGTCTCAGCCGTCTCAGCTGTCAGGAACCAAATGCAAGTCCTCCAAAGCCGAGGCCGTAATTATTATAATCATTACAACAATGAAGCACAACCCCACCTTTGTTATTGACTGTACATGAATCCTCAGACCACAGGAGTCAGACGTACGGCTGATGGGTCAAAACAAAGCAGTAGTGTCCAGTCAGTCAGTCCTCAGGATTATGATGAACTGTGGAAAAAAATAAATCTTCTAAAAAATTCTGCTACATTTTATAGTTTAAGCTTGATTTTTTTTTTTTTTACTACAAAGAAACTCTGCTCCCCACAGAGACTTTAAACCAGGGATGTCCACACTCATTACACTCAGGACTTCATAAAAATTAACTTGGGGAAAGTAGTTTTGATCACTCCGCTTTAACCTGCAGCCAACCGCTTTCAATCGGTTTGAATTTATTACACCATTAAACCAGACCTGAACTTAAATTAAAGCAGGTCTCACACTCTTTAAACTACACTGGGACTCTCTGAGCCAGACCCTTTCAGCAAAGTGAATTTATTAAAGAATAGAAAAATATCCTGGTCCATCTTCAGGGCCTCTGGTCCTGGTCCAGGATCAGCTGCTCGGTGCTGTTCACTCTCCTCCAACGGATCAGTGGCTTCTTCAGCCAGTTGCAGCTAACTTTCAATGTTTACTCTAGAAAATACACAGTGCAAAAATGATCAATCAATTACCTTATTAATAATTCAGCTGTTTACATAAATCGGATCACAGGTTGTAATAATTATATTTATCTCACAAACCCTGTATGAACGGGGCCATTCAGCTTTTGATGGAAAAACATTAATAATTAACCAATCTAATATTGTGAAATTTCTATTAAAAGAGTCATTTCCAGATTTAAATATGCATAACCTGCACGAAAAACTCAAAAAACTGACAGTTTAATAAACTCATTGAATGAATGAATGAGTGTAGGTTACAGTCTTGTATTGACAAATTAAACATCACTGTCCATGGTGCGAAAATCCCCACTAAATAAAATCAGGTTGTGGAACATTCAAATGAATTAATAAATACTCAAGCAGAGGGACTGAGATAAAACAACCAAAAGGGTCTTCTTTTACCTGAGTTTGAGTTCTTGACACAACATGTGACAAACGCATAAATCAGTTGCCCTCTTACCTCTTTAACAGGGATGTCAAACATGGCCCCTTGGGCCAAAACCAGCCTGCAAGGGGCTCTATGTCAGTCCACTAAGCCTCCATCAAACAGGAAAATCTTAAAACATTTTTTTTTTAATAAAATGTCTTATAAGCAGCAAACACAACACACCACTGAGACTGAGATTTCGGTGATGCTGCCACGAAAACTGGCTAATGCAAACTAGCCTCAAAGCTAGGTTGAGTAAAAAAAAAAAAAAAAAAACACTCATAATGCAACAGCTATAGGAGAAGTTTTTTTTTTTTGACATTTCACAGTTTTTCAGCAGAAGGTATACTCAGAAATTTACTCTATGTTGAAATTGCACAAAATTTTCATACTAGTTGTTTGGTTTTGTGAAAATATAGTCATTTTTATAATGCATACTCTGTACCACAGCAGAGGAAAAAACAGTTGCAGCCCACTCAAGATGAATGAGGACAGCATGTGACCCTGAACTAAAATGTGTCTGACGATCCTGTTCTCAACGGCCATTGTTACATTGGGTTTTTAATTCGGAATTAGTTTATCACAAACTAAGTAGTTAAGAATTTCATTCATTAGCTTTGCTTTTACATGAGAAAAACGAGGATTAAATCTGCTTTTAAATCTGAGGGTTGCGAAGCGTTCTGAATGGACAGCCAACGAAAGTTACGTACTTACGTCGAAAAGACATAAACAGGTGGTGAAGATTTTTCTTTCTTTCTTGGTTAACTTGCCCTGTTATGACACGCAGTTGCCTGCATATGTCCCAGACAGCGACGCAGCTGGAAAATACGCCACACGTTATACGTCAACGCCATCAACGCGCGCCATGCGTCAGTCTTTTAATCACCGGCGTTGGCGGGTGCATGTATGCAGAAAAACACACAGCAATCCCTCTGTCTTTTCCAGCGTCGTACTGCGTCAAAAGTGACCGCTTCCAGTCATTTTGAAAACTTGGAGCAGTCTGAAAAGCCAGAGTTGGTCTTGGAAGCTCGCGTCGGTTTTGTTAGCTTGTGTGCTAAGCTGGATAACAGCAGGAAACTGACGTCACCGCTGTACGCCACGCCCTCTGACTTGACCTACAGGTTTCTGTTTACCGATCGGAAACTGCTTGTCCCGCCCACGTAATAATTCAATGTTAAGACGGGCGTCGCGTCTTGGCCGACAACTGTGCTAGCATTACCTGAGGCACTCATTGCCAAGTACGACGAGGGCCTTGGTGCCACATCTTTAAAAATGTCCCATCCACCTACTCTTTTAATTTTAACAATTTCTTCCAAAACTTCAGCGAAATAAATTGTCTCCAGATGAGTCGAATGCTTGCTGCGGTTCACCATCTTCTATTATTGCGTCATAGCGAGGGAGCTAGCAGGTGCAGAACAACTGGAATCAAGTCAAGGTGGAATAAAAGGTTTATATGTTGAATTTACTAATAATAGTGCTCAGGAATGAGTTGGTTTATTTGCAATGAAACTTAATTCAGAATAAATATTTAATTTGGAATTAAATGTTTACAAGGTCATTTTGAAGCAGAATTAACGTTTCTTTGGAATTAAAAGTCCAATGTAAAGACACCTGCTGTCTTTAAGTTGGATTCCCATGATGTTGACAGCAGGTTCTCTTCTGAGAGGCAGACCTTCACTGTGATTCTGAGCCCATTTACACATTTCCAGTCATCGTCATGTCAGTTTATTAGCCAGCTGTAGATGTGTTAGCGTCTCAACACTGATCGAGGCGGCGCAGATGATGGAGGCTCCCTGGGTGTTTCTGTCACGTGCAGAATTGTGCTTGTGTGCCGTCACGTGTGGCAATGCATGCAAACATGTGGATTTGTCTGTTAAGGATGAATTTGGATTTTGAAATGTAATTCTGTCAAGTAACCTCTGGTTTGTTTTTTCTCATTTTTTTACTCTGTACTATAATGGATTACATTGATTTGTGTCCTAATTGTGTAACACTGTTACATGCAGTCCGTTACTCTCCAAGTCTGATGGTTATTTGCAGTAATATATATTTATCCTCAACTGGCCTCTCTATCAGTATACATTTGCTGATTTCTTCATGAAATATGTTTTCTGAGATGTACTTCACCTCCAATATTTGATTCCTGCCATCAATTGTATGAACTTTGATTTTTTTTTATTTTAAATTTTTAATCACCTTTTTAATATTTCAACAGGTTTTTAATTGAAGGGTTGACTGTGAAGATACAAGATTGTAAATGTACCAGTGTTTTTTTGCTGATGATCAGTAAGTTCAAGGAAACATGGCACATCCCTGGCCTGGGGTCAGAGAGCCGGCTCAGGATGAGGAGGAAATAATGAGCGTCAGAGTGGAACACGTTTTTCATTAAAATTAATGCACTAAAGACAAAAGTCCGGCAGTGGCCTGAATACAAATTTAGCTCTTTTGTGCTAAACTGTGTGAACAACATCTCAAACGGGAACGCCTTCATCTCTTCCTCCTGAAGGCTCCTCCAGGCCCTCCCCTCCCCTCCCCTCCCCTCCCCTCCCTGCCGCCATGTTTTGATTTCAGAAGCTCAATAGCAACTGGGACGTCCCCGAAGGTGCTAATTTCAAGTGATGTTGTCTGCTCCCCAGTTGCAAAACTACCATGAATGCCAATCCATCTCCATGAATAAATTATCTATATACAAAAAAAAAAAAAAAAAAAAGAAAGAAAAAGCATCCTCCTGGACTTAATGGCGAAGGCTTCGCCGTGCAAACAGATGCTGCCTTTTCAGAAGGCGGTGGCATTTTCTCTGACAGAATGTATCAGTGTCACGATCAGTGAAAGTGCTTGCAGGATTGGTAAAATAGAAACCTGCTGTGTGTTACCGAGGCCGGAACGCTGGGCAGGGCCTCTGCTGGGCTATTGAGCAGTAACATTGGTTTATTGATTAAAGAATCAGGCCCCGGGAGAGCAGAGAGCCGAGAGTCTCGCAGCAGGAGGAGACGCACAATAGAGCCTGAGAAAATCATATATTCCTTTCCATTTGCTCTGCCTGTGCTAAATTTCGTGTGCTGAAGCCTGTGACTGAGCTACGTCCTCTGTATCCTTAAAACTGTGAGAATTCGCCATCAGAATCTATGTTTATCTCTTTAGTAATTCGTCTCTTATTTCAAACGGAGGATGAGAAAACGAAGGTTTTTCATCTGGAGCTGGTGAACCATCGATTTCCCATCCTATTTCACAACTGTCGCAAAAGCTAATGTGTTTCTCTGCACCATCCCTTCATCTCTAAACAGGCTGAACAGTTTAAACAGGTGGTCGAGGCAGAGCATGGAGAAGCTTTAGAACTGGAAAAGATGAAAATAATGAAATTTTAGTGTGAACAGGAGAAATAATTTGGAATTCTGACTGCTTGTTGGGGGTCTGCAAATCCTTAGTTTAGCATGAAACTTCACTGACACCAAAGCTGGAACAATGCACCGTGGGAAAGAAAGTCAACAACAAAGAAAAGACCCATAAAAAAAGCTTTGCTTAAAAATCTATCAAGTGGGACGGCTCATTATCGATCCAGCCGTTTTCTATTGCTTCATCCACAGCAGGGTGAACCCTGGACAGGTTAGCCGTCCATCACCTCCAGACACTCACAATAGCTGTTATGAGCAGTTTGTTGTGATCGGTCAACTTTAGATCTTTAAAACTTAGAGATAATAGTTAATTTATCCTTTAATGCCTTTCAGGACACCTAAGGTCACTGTACGACATTCAGGCTTTTGCAGCAGACCAGTGTTGTTTAGAGTGAGTGTGACTTTTTACAAAATGGTAACACTGAACAAGAAATTGACAGAACCAAAAGAAGAAATCCTTCTGAGTTCTCATAGTGTGCAAATAAAGTTGCCAGGTCAACTTTATCAGATCCTCAAAGGTCATCCACATGCATGAAAACAGATATATGGTTTTTAAACTGTGCCTTTATACGTCCATGCACCCAATGATGTGGAATGAGCAGATGATGAGAAATCCACCAGGAAGCCACCAGTTTTTCAAAGAAAAGGAAAAAAATGACAGCAGCAATGGCAGGAGGCAGCAATAATGACAGAGAGGCCTGGGCGTCTAATCAGGATTTCTTGGGGTCATCCTGTTGGAGGTGTGCCAGGCATGGCTGATGGGACCACTGTCCCAGGCACTAGGTGGGAAGATTATATCTTTCAGTTGAGTTAGAGATAGATCAGAGTCCCCAGATGACTTGGAGGAATAGAAAGAGAAAAGAACAAATTATGATTCCTCAAATCACTCGATCCATGTGTCAACATTCCCTTGAGCAAGGCTCCGAACGTTCCCATCGGTGAGTGATTGCCTTGCGTCACAGCCTTTGCCTTTGTTGTGTGAACGTGTGAGTGAAATGTGTGAATGTGACAGTTCATGTACGTCATGCTGAGACTGCTCAGGCAGTCAAATGTACTGTACAGGTTCAAAGAAAGACATGCAAGTGCTCCTTTGCTCTGTACATTGCCACAGAGACCCCATGTGGACGAATCAGGAAAGAAAATGAGTGAGGGATACAACATTGTGTGGAAGTAGTCTTTTATTTAGTTTAGTCTGTTGGGATCGGGATCCCCATTAGCTGCTGCTAATCCTCCTGGAGTCCGACACACAAGCACAGTTGCAGCAAAAAGGAAGAAAATAATTTTTTTTTATTTAAAATCAGGAAAGCATTGATTTTTGTTAATAACTTCTTATTTGTGTCCCCCTTGTCAAAGACTTGCCTTCTTTCCTAACAGAGCGCCGCGCTCTCCTGTCTGTGTCGGAGCTTCACGACTGGTTCGTTTTATGTGGCTCGTTGTGCCATGATGGCTGTTGAGCTGTCTCTCACGGAGGCTTCAGGCCTCTGGGGCCGACACTCATGTCACGCTCACAGAGTTGATGGTGTTGAATCAGACATGGGGTCTGAACACATCATCACGCACGTTACTGTGCGCACTTACACACCGCTCTCACTAAATGGCTGAACACTAAAAATACTGGATGGTTTTGGGGAAGCATTAAAATCACTGAAGAGATCCACAGAGACGGAGTGGCACAGGAAATTGGAGCGATGTAATGAATGTTCGATTCCACATCCAGACACCTGCAGGGATTCAGATCTCCGCCGACTGAAGTCGCACTCCCTTCTTTACAAATTCCACACGCTCTCGGGGTTTGAAACTGTGGCGAGCAGCTGGATAATGAGTCCAAACAGCCCTCAAGGCTTTGAGGAGCAAAGAAGACCAAGAAGTGCTGACTGCCTTCAACCTTCCTCCTCTATAATCACTTGACCTCAACCTATGGCTGGGAGGGGCGCCAAAGTCAGCTGTTTGAGCTCCGTTGAGCCACATCACCTGAGTGACAGCAAAATAATCCAAACTGCATCAAGAAGTGTAAATACATTCTGCAGGTGTTGTAGCTTGTTGCAGTTTTTGACAACAGAAAGAACCATGTTTGGCATATTTACGCTTTGTGCAACGTTTCGACAGTATAGCATCCTTCCTTATGGAGCCATGTTAAGACTAAGACAATAAAGAATTCGTATGAGTGTGTGAGCATGCCATTTAGCAGACTTAACAGAGAATCTTTGTAAAAATCAAGTCATGCTCACCTTAATTCATCTCAGCCAGATAGCGCTGCCAGACATCATAAACAGCATGAAATCAGTCAGTGACGTGCGAAACATCTGGATTATGAGTGAAACTGCAGCTCCAGAACTCCGAAGCTCCACTGCCGCCCACATCACTCCTCAACCATATTGTTCTATACAATATTATCATACACAACGTTCCTGGTAATTACTATCAAGCAATGTTCCTACTTTAATTAATGAATAATCATGGCTCTTATCTGCGTGTTGCATATTGATTAGATTCGTTATTTGTGTTCTTCTTGTTGCTTCACAAAGGATGAGGATGAAGCTGGATTGCACACAAGAACGTCGTAATCAGCTCACATAATGTAGTTAAGGTTCATTTAAGTGCAAAATGGTAGTTACAAGAAAATATTTCAACCCTATAAACTGTTTAGCAATAACTTTATTTTCGCAGCATCTTTCAAACATGAAATTCAACTCATCTGGAACTTTTAAAGCACACAATAAACAAAAAAAGCAACGTATCAGCATTAGGTTAAACTGAAGTAACATCGGTAAGTATGAAGGAGAAGAGATACTCCAAAATCAAGATGTGAGCACTTATTCATTTATATGAACCAATAATGATGAAATGAAGAAGAAGCAGTAATGAGATGGTTACGAATTATATACAGTGATTTGTAACCTGTTGCAAAGTTATAGGTGTGCTTAAAAAAAAAGCTGTGTGATTCCCAACACTGCTGTTAGGCGTCATCTAAATCAAATCGTCACTCCGACACGTATCGTGTTTGACCAGAAGAGGCCCAGTCAGCGGCGGCAGGGTGTGAATACTTGTATTCTGTAGCCTGCGGTTGAGGGACGTGAGAATTTTTCTTTCAACTATAACTGTAACCACCCACAGGCTACGGCAAGATAATGAGGAGGAGGACCACGACATTAAAACTTTACTCACTAATTAGAGACGTTTTATGCATGGGAGACTAAATTAAATACAAATACCAATGCTTAAGGGACAAACCAAGGGTGTAATAAGCACGTAGGCCAGCAGTGTTTTATACCAGACGCCATTATAAATTATGACATTGACTGAAGATGTTTTTCTTTATTCTCTTTAAGGTTCAGCCAAAGGGGAAGGGCAGCAATTTATTTAGCAGTCCATTATACCGCGCGCAGGATAGCCTCCGCCGTGTGCGTCTGCATACAAATCCTCGTCTCGCGAGCTGCCAGAAAACGTATTAGTCACAGAGCACCTAGAACATATGGTGCCTTAGGCCCTCCATCAGCTCAGACTGTATCTTTTCCCATTTCCTGGAATCTCTGCTGCTTCCTATATTTTGCGTCTTCACTTATACTGCCATTAACAACCCCCCCGAGGAAACATGACCCACAAGAAGCACAATCAGGGAGCTGAGGAAGGGGAGGACAAATTGAATAACAACCTCATGACAAAAGACTGCGAGGCACAGAGAATTGTGTCTGTGTGTGCGTATGTGTGTGTGCTTTCAGATTTGTGTCCATGTCAATACGTGTGTGTGTAAATGTGCAGTTGTTTCGTGGGTAAGTAGGGTCATGCAGTCGGCAGAACATGCGGCTCCAGAGCACCGGGGGTGATCATGTTTCATTACGGCGAAAAAAGACTGACATAAAGCCGCCGCCCGTCGTTCCTTCCCTGCACAGAACAGGTGGAAATAGAGGTGCAATTTGAGGTTTGTTGTGACATTTCATCCTGTGATTACATTAGCGCCCTCTGCAAAGCAGCCGCTCTGAAATGATGTTACCTAAGCTGACAAGAATTGATAGGATGACCTTACAAGCTGGTCCACCGGCGCAAAATTGATCCACGGTTTTAACGGTGAAACACCGGCGGTGTGAGAACCGGCGTGTAGAATTTTAAAAAAAAATTAATCATACAACAATAGGAGGTGTAAAAAAAAAAAAAAAAGAACAATCAAAAAAGTTATTGGTAAGTGTTTATCAAGCAGATCTTGTGTGTGATATCCAGCAAAACACAAAGCTGATTGACTTTTTTAGACAACCTTGAACACATGCACACACCAGCAGCCATGATCCATTATTCAGCAGGAGCATCCATTACATTTACATATTTCATTTACTAGCAGTAATAAATATCCTCGTATAGACTGCAATCTATGACAAAATTACTGGAAATCCATTAATCCTGAGGCAGAGGTGAAAGTTCTAAAGACAAAGGGACGGCTGACGTGACACGCAAAGAGCCAAACTTTCTGAAACGCATTAAGGCCTGCATAGGACACATGAATATAGATTAAACCAGGAACATATAGGGCTGAAGTAAAGAATTACAAATGCTTTCGGGAGCCGCATGGTGGTATAGCGATTAGTTCTCTGGTGTCACAGCAAGACCATTTCCAATTCGACTCTCGTCTCCAGCTGAGGCTAACTGCCGCTTAAATGTGAATGAGTGTGTATGATTATCAACCAGGCATCCGGATCTTCATTCATACTCAGCTGGAATTTAATTCAACTCCAGTGAGTATGTGAGAGACATCCCACCTGTACCGAGAACCTACCAGAAATTATGTTGTTATTTAGATGCTGAGCGATTATGACAACACAGGGTGGGGGATGGGGCTCCAAAAAACACAAACATTAGTCATTCTGGTGGTTTTGTAATGTTGTCAGATGCTAATATCTGAGCAACAGTTCAACTGTCACAGGGTGGTGACGCCTACAAGTGGATGCACCCAGTGACACAACAATCACTCACACCTGAGAAACCTAAGAAACTCAGGAAAGTATAAAAAAAAAAAAAAAACACCCTTGGATGGAAATAACATGCAAACTCCACAGAGAAAAGCTCTCAGAACTGTTTTAATTTTGTCTAATAATTCAACCGTTTAATCACGTCTAAAACATGATTTGCATTGGGATCAGCAGTTAGAGCTGCACTCGCTCCTCTGAGATTTCTGAGTCATTACAATGCACGCCCACTCCTGTGAATGTATGGAGCCCTGGAAATAAAAGTGCTCGGCAGTTTCCCAGATTCCATAAGGTGTCTTCGTTGTATCCTTTAACGTGCACAACCAACACTGATGCAACAACAGGATCCATCCGCTAGAGAAATGCGTCCCCTGTCGTGTGAAATCTGGCGGTTACACATGAGTTTTTCTTACAAGGTAATTATATACACGTGTTGGTATCTCAGCGCTTTAATGCATGCTGGGTTTTTGTTACGCATTAATGATATAACAGGTGATAAATACTGAGTGTTGAGGAAATGAGACGACAATTTACCAGCCGTCATGTTTGACCTGGGGGAAGGAGGGGTCGCTCCTGGAAATATCTTCATGTAAATAAGTTTTGCAGATGGTAATTCATCCCCTGATAAATCGCAGCGCCGTTTGACAAGCTAATCCCCAGCCAAGCGTGTAATTAAGAACAGAGCCGGGTCCGCCCGCAATGCATCGCACGCGTGTGACATGACAGCCGAGCGGGCGTCCGGTGGAATCGCCGTGCAGCGGCGGTCTAATCAGCCGTCGCCGGCTTGTCCTGACCAAACACAGCCAGTAATGTGAAGGTTTGGATGAAGGTGAGGAAGAGGAGCGTTACTAAGTGACGAACAGAGCGCCGCTGTCACTTATTTTTTTTTTTTTTTCAACCCCTGACGGGAAACGGGCATCTCGTATAGACGAGATGTTCCATCTGCATGAGACTGCGACAAATGACGGTTTATGTATTTCAAAGCGTTCCAGTGAGGCCGAGGGGAATAGTGCAGGTTTGGAGCCTCGGGCAGAAATCGGCCTTTATAGTGCAGAATCCATATCATGTCATAATCAGCTCACTGCAGCAGAGCTGGCACAGCAGCGCTACGGTTTCACACCCAGTGCAGTCAGTGAACATTATCCCCCATTAATATTTTAGCCTATTTCCAGTCCTCAGTGATAATGTGATACGTTGGAATTGCTTTCTCATCCACTGACCATGGGCGGGGTTGGAGGGGTCAGTGTGTTTCATTCTTATTAGTACTGCACGTTGGGGGAGGGCTTCAAAGAACATCGCGTGTCGGCTGATGGGTGAACGAAGTTTTAAAAAGTTGGAAATTTTTACAGAAATATGACTTTCGGGTGAATGAAATCATGGCTAAGTCTAAACTGCAGTTTTTCTCTATAGTTTGACAGTAATAATATCCAGTGATTGTCATCCAATGGGACTTGCATCCTGAATCATCTCAAATTTATAACAAAAGTTATAATCATTGAGTCTAACAATCAGAAAATATCCAAACTTGCATTGCCAATCGAAGAACTACACATGTGAGTAGATGACTTTGAAACGAGAGCAATAACCACCACTACTCTCACATTGAAATGAGGAACTTCCTTTAATGCCAAATTCCTGAAAACTTACACCTCCTACAGACCTGATAGAATAACATCACTTGATAAGCTTCAGCACAAATATGAATAAAGTGTCAGAGGATTTTCAGGACTGGACAGTGTGGTTATGTAGTGGTTTGCACTCAAACTCATCAATAATTCTAATTACTATATTATTACTGTATTATCTTAGGATTAAAAACTTTTTTTTTTAGCTAAATTTACCGATTTATAATCAGTAATTTTTTCATTAGAGTAGCCCGGATTTGACCCATAAGCCCTTGTGCTTGATGCTAGGTCGCAGTTTAACTTCTGCTGGAAACATTCGCCGTCCTCACAGTGATCGAAGGTGCCAGTCCCTGTTATGGGTCCACTGGTGGAAAAGTCAGCTCCACTGTGTTGGTAAACAAAGTAAGACATCGATCTATTAATCGATCGTCTATACTGTTTCATCCAATGTATGTTTGTGTGGAGTTGGAGCTGATCCCAGCTGACTGTGGGTGAAAGCAGAGAAGAGTCGCACTTCATAAGTGAAGTGCTGCTTCACTTATGAAGCCTGCAGAGTTAAAGCCAAGAGCGCCTGATAGAAAAAGCTTGTTATTTTCACTGTGAGGCAAGAATAGAGAGAGGCTAGAGAAGAGAGAACATACTTTATTAATTTCAGGGGAGAATCGCTCCACACAGAATAGAGTATTAATAAAATATTAAAAAGTAAAATAAGTAGGAAGAGTAAAGAGTTAAATAAGTAAATATAGTGCACTTCGGTGGAATCAGTCTGTCTGCTGAAGGTGTTCCTGATGTTGTCGGGGCATCATGGAGGGGTGAGAGACACTGCTCAGGATGGACCTCAGTTTAAACCAGATCCTCCTCTCTGGTTCAACATATTATGTTGAATATTACTGTTTCATATCAGGAGTAAGTCACCTCAGGCATTGGTGCGAACGCTGGAACGCTCAATATGCATGTTGTTAAAAATCAGTTGACAGATGCAAATGAGATCCATGTGCATAGATGTAAAGGCATTACACACAAAATCTTTTACTTAGGAATTTTGGCAGGAAATTAACTCCACCAACCAAAATAAAAACAAACAAAACAAACAAATGAGGTAAACCAAACCAAAAATAGACAAATATGCTGTAAACTCAGTGGGTTTGAATCATGTAAAGAGCTTGTTCCTCAATAAATGTGAAAGCCCTGGAGGCAGGTAGCAAAGTGTCTGCTGAGATGTGTCCACGTCGGCTGTCAGACTTGTTGCTGCGTTGGTACGATCACTATGTCAGGTACTCAACTGAATTTTCTCAGGTGTGCGGAGAAAAGTTCTGAGTTCAAACGTGTTATTTTTACACTAGTTAATTAACTGAAATCAATGCGTTGAAGTCCCAGATGATGTGCCGCCGTGTACCTTTAGCCAGCTGGTGACCAGCTTTATGGCGCTTGATTGTCATATTTATTTATACGTTATATGTTCATAAGTTTAAGAATAAGCTGCAGTGTTCTTGTACAAATGGATGCAACCTATAGTTTATCACACAGCTGTGAAGTGCTGGTAAGACTTGCTGTGAGTCTTTTGTGTGGACTGCAGTAGGAAAACTCCGGGAATGGAGTGGTTGTTTGTTTTGAGCATCAGCTCACAGAGGAGGTGTGAGTGGAGCAGGCCTCAGGGGAGACGGGGGTCTTGGTACTTAAAGTCTGAACTTCACTGGGACTGTACCTGTAGACATCCTGCTATCCAACTGTTTACCTTCATTTTTTTTGGATTTCTCATCCTGTGTGAGCATATTTTCATTAATCCCTCCATCCCTGACCAGATCACCTCTCATCGACTCGACCAAAGTGGCAGCAGGTCACAGTGGAAATCCTTCAAATCCTCCGCTTGCATACAGAATTCAAAACACCTACTTATGCGAATGCTAGACTGACTGCGCTTGCTTTCTATGTTTATCATTATCATCTGTGTTGAGCTTTCCTTGTGTTTAATTCCGGCTGAGTTGGCACCTCATATATTCACTCTTTACTTCAATGGAATTACTGATACTGAAAAGAGAGTAAAACTAAAATAATGGATCTCTTCTATGAAATTCAAGTGAAGTGTTCATTGTGAGCATTCACCAGTGATTTCTGATATGTGTGATTCTTTTTCCACTCCAGTGCCGAGTAAAACTACTGCTGGTTTCACCAATATTCACCAATCAATCACATGACTGATTTCCCAGTAGCGGAAAAAGCACCACTGAAAAGACAGCTTGCGTGCGTTTTGCTGGAGATAAACAGTTATTTTTTTTTTGGCAAAGTTACCATGTGTGGTATGGTCTGTGTTTGAGCAGAAATAGCTGCGTGTAACTTTGCTGATTTCAAAATTTGTGCATCGGGTTTTCAAGGATCGCACACACCGTCGTTGCCATTTTTTTGCCCTTTAGAGAAGTTTTCTCAAAGTTGTATTGTCAGTGGCTCTGAGCAACATTGTCGTTGTAAAACAGACTGTGGCGATCTGTCCTTCGGTTCTTTGATGGTCTGTCTGCTTCGTTCCTGTTCATGGGACATTTCATGTGTTTTCGCTTGGTGTGTTCGGAGTTGCTCTACTCCTCTTTCCGGCCTGGTTCTTTTGTTTTGCATTTGGGTCATCCGTCTGTGTGGATACGAGTGTGTGTGTGAATCTCTCTCTTTCGCTCTGTGTTTGCTCAGTGACAGACGTGACCTGTCCAGGCTGCAGCCCGCTTTCACCCACAGTCGGCTGAGATTGGCTCCAGCAGCTCACAACCAGTCCACTAAGCAGTACAGAAAGAAAGATTTATTCACAGTTGTAGTAGTTGTGCCACAATCGGCCTGTTATAATATATAGAATAAATCAGGTTCAGCTGCGGCCCGGATGGCAAATCGGGTTGAAGATTAGTACCAATTTGAAGGTTCAGTCTCCGTCCTGTGGCACAGTATTCATCTGTGAAGTTGCTGCCGCCGAGGGTTAACACCTTTCTATTAGAGTGGAAGTGTGTGAGATACGTATGTGTCACCATCTGAAGTGCTTTAAGACTGCTAAAAGCACTGACAAAGTGCTGTGTGGAATCCATTTACTATTTTTATGTGTAGGGCATGATGAGGCACCGTGAATTCTTGGGGTGCATTTTTTGCCTCACAAATCAATTCAGTTCTATTATATTTGCATAATGGCAAATACTACACAGTCGTTTTAGTTAAATTTGACAGAGAAAACAATTACTTCACATGGGGAAGCACAGTCGACACTGGAAAGGACAATATCCCTTTTAACTTGGAGGAGCGTTTTGCAGAACCAGGCTCGGAAATGGACTCTTTCTGCTGTTCCGGTTGAGGTGAGCGGATGGAAGGAGAGAAAAAGATCACACGGACAAACAGACTGTGTGGAGGGATTCAAACCCTGGTTCCGGGGTTTGGGATTCTCCAATCAGTTCTGCAGACAGACAGACAGTCCACTGGCTGCAGATGGATGAGGGCGGAGCCTCAGACCACAAACTTCCAATTCGACTGTTAGAGATCCTGCATGAACACAGAGAGAGAGAGAGAGAGAGAGATTTGTATTGATATTGACTCCATATTTATTATTACATCTGTGTCCATCAGTTCTGATAGTACTGTTCTTGCTTGTCATTTCTTGGCAGACATCAGAGGAGATGATTTATTAAGAATTAACTGCACTTTGGCACCATGGTTAGTATTCATGCATCACAACGAGAATATCTGTGGTTTCAATCAGAAAAAGAAAACATTGACTGGAATTGTACCAAAAAATAACAAAAAGGAATTTATGTGATATTGGTGTTTTAGTAACATTTGTAGACATGGCACAGCACTGATGCCTGGGATGAGAGACGAGTGATGCAACTGAAAGCAAACTAACTTATTTCCAGTGGAAGGGTCATCACCGTTGAAACAACAGTGTTAAAGATATGATGGTATTCGTGAGGGCTGCAAACGGCTGATGAATGAGGGCTTTGATGTGTGACATTTCAATATATTTTGCATCAAACTGTTGTTTAAAAAAATGTCCTAATAATATTGGATTGGCACTTGTTTTGTTTGCACGTTTCCACTTTTTCATATTGCCTCCACAACCTAATGTAGACTCAACAGGACAGATGATAGATGGAAAAAAAATCAAATCCAATCTAACTCTTTCACACATCTTTGCATCTAAACAAAGGAAAACATTTGAATTTCACTCAAAGTTTGGATTCAAAGATTGTTAACATGTCATGATCCGGACCGCTTGTGATAGAATGGAATGAGTTTGGCACCCCTTTGTTAATCACTAACACTGATTTGGGCGCACGTGTAAATGTGTGTTTTATTGTCGGTCTCTGTGTGCTTGCCCCTTGATGGGTTGGCAGCCTGTCTGGTCCATTGCCTTTTGCCCTGTGTAATATGGAATCGGCTCCCTGTGGTCCTATGTGGGAACTGAAGGTGAACAAATGGATGATAGAATCATTTTCTCTCCTTCTCTTGTTGTTATGTGCACGTTATTTAGATGCCCCTGGTCTAAGGTTACCCACACAGTTTAGGTTTTTGTATTGGCATAGCAATCACACTGGCGATATGAGCTCTGGTTTTTACTTGATAAAGGATCGAAAAGGATATTCGTTGTACCACAAATCCCCACTTCCAGAGATCCCAGCTCTATTAAGACTTCCAGTCAAAGCAGGTATACAAGATTGATGGACACTGAGCTCCTATTTGTATTGTACGAGGTATGGATCATTACACCTAAGTGGTGTCCTGTGATTCAAACTCAATTTTCTGTTGCTCGCACATCATCCAGCACACTCTGAGTGCTCCACTATCTGACTTACTGAACAGCGTGAAGGCGCTTGGCTTGTGCATTAAACTGGCTTCTGTTAATGTGGACGAGCACAGTTTGAGGAAATAACTGAATACACAGGTTGTGAGGTTAATGGCTGATTAAAACATGCAGTGTACGCAAACACAGCATACACCATTAAAGCCGTGTTACTCAGCTTACGTATTTACCTTTCACTGCTCTGCAGTCCCCAACGTGCTCCACACAATGCACCATTCTCCGTCTTAAGCTGTTGTTTTTTTTTTTCCTGTTATTATACAGCTGAAAGGCACTGAAGCCTCTTTCAAGTACACTCTCCACGTAAATTGACTGCGGGTCCATACCTCTAAAAATACCCCTCAAAGGAAGCGGGTTCTGCATACCAACAGGTTCTCCATGGTAATGAGTCTGTCTTCAACATATACAATAGAAAAGATTCGACATTCAGCAGGAAGGCGCTCCTATAGCCTCAGCTCCTGTGGCATTTGGCCAGGACTGGAGTGAGAATGTGTCAGGGCTGGAGAGCCGCCCTGCATTCAGAGTGGAGCAGGTCAGTCTGGGAGAGGAAATGGAAACGCTCTCCGTGGACCGCTCCCTCCACTAGAAGGAGAAGTCCTGTAATATCCGGCCACTGCCTCGCCTGATGAGGAGCTGATAGAGCCTTCTGTGGCTCAGCGAACGCCCCGTGTGCTTAACTTTTATCAGTGCTAGACTAAGGAAGAAAAAAAAAAAACAATTGGTCTCCTGGGTTTTTTTTTTTTCTTTTTAAATGAATTGAGCGTTTGTGAAAGCCCGGGAGCCTTATTTACAGTTCTCTCACGCCGCACAGTGTAGTTTACAGTGATAACAGAGGCAGATTTACAACCGGAAATGATCAGGGATGTTTCTACAACAATAAGGAGGAAACAAAAGCAGGACTCATAAAGATTGTTATCTGTAGCTAATTAAGCTTTGGTTCAGTTTAAATAATTCAGACTCTCTTGGTTTAAAACAAGGCAGAAAGTTCCATTTGCACAAAACGCTGCATCACTGTGAGAGGATGGTCCCTCCCTGTAGAAGACATGCAAATAGTGAATAGACTTCCCTTCTATGATGCATTCTCACTGACTCAGCAGAGTCAATGCAGGCTGATCAGCCTCCATGGGGAGCCGCTCAGCTTTCAGCACTGTGCTCAACTCAGCTCAACGTGATGAGTGGAAAACAAGACGCAAGCCTCTCAGATCAAATAAAACACTATTTTAATATGAAATTGATGTAAATAAAGGACCCTCATAGCAGTGCTATGCTCAGTTTGTGATTCTTTACTTTGGAATGGCCAGAAAAGGTTCTGGACAAGGATTTCAGCAGACACGCTGGCTCATAAACAGTCAGCGTCTCTGTGGGCTTGGCATAGTTTACAATCTTCTCTTTCTAGTGCCTGAACAGTCCCTAAAGTATTTTACATTGTTAATCCTCCACAACAATGGCGGCCGCTGCCATGCAAGGCACTCAGTCCATCCACTGGGAGCAGTTTGGCATTCAGCGTCTTGCTCAAGGACACGTCAACATGTGGACGGATAGAGAAGCGGACCAGTAACCTTCTGACTGAGAGACGGCCCGCTCGACCAACCCAGCCTTTCTTTCCACCTTTGGATTTTGTACCTTTGCCTCATGATTTGATATCTGTGAATGAAATAGACTTTGACTATTTGCAACTTTCTATCTGCCTTGAAAAACAAGCTAGCAGCTGTGCTGATGTGATAACAGAGACAAAGACAATATTGTCTCTTTTATTACCTTGAATCGGCAGTCGAGGTCCGTCAGCCTTTTACATGCCCTCCGTGCTCCTCGCCTCAGGAGGGCGGCTCTCCTCCTCCAGGTTTTCTCTCGTCTTCTCCAATCTAACAGGCCCAGCTCTCCGATGCATGCAGGGATTTCGTGGCAGCCACATTAAATCTCCTCAGGTGAATACCGGAGTGGATTGAGATTTCATTTCATTCTCGTGGCATCGCTCCCAGGAGCGGCACACGCTCCTCCAGCCTGAGCCCACTTCCCTTTGAACTCCTCTCGGATTTTCTGGCCGGGTTGACGGCCGCGGGCGGATCCAATGTGTTTTTCAGGTCTTAGAAGACAGGTGGCTCCTGATTTATGCTTCATTAGAAAGATGAATCGCGTGGAGAGCCTCCCCGGTGAGGATTGACCCTCATGGATATGAAGGGGTGGGTTCTTCTTCTTTTTTTTTTTAAGTTCCTCTTGTATTCCGTCCATCTCTGTCTCCACATTCACAAGCAGGAAGGGAATCAACTGTTCGCAGAGGAGAGATGAGAACATTTGAGATTCAACGCCTGTTTAGAAGATTTAAACACAAGTCCAGAGTAAACAGTCCTACGCCTGTTTAGTTTTGTCGAAGTCTGTCTCGCGGTACTTTATGTGCAAATCGAACGAATCCAGGTTTAGTTACAACTCACAGAGGGATCCGGCGATCTCCACTCCAAACAAAGATTAAAGGCTTTAGCCTCCACAAACAATCCCACAAAACATTTAAAGTTGGATAAAAACTTGCAAAAGACTGATAAGATTATCATTTTGGTAATTCTGTGGTGAAAGCAACAATTATACACAGAAAGAAAGGCATATTTTTAACCAGGGGGATTTTTTTCCCTCCTCTTTTTAAATCCGAGCACATTGTGACATGACACCTTGACATTTTCAGGCTGAGGAGACCAATAAGTACAGGATGAGCTACAGCAGCTTCCCCAAAGGGAATATTTAGGCTATGTTATGTCCGTCTGCGGTGGAAAATGTCGAGAAAGCCTGCAATCGGAACGGCTCAGGAGCAGAAATATTCCCTCCTCTTCAGACGTGCACAGATTGAGGAATCAAGTAGGTCATAAACTAAAATAAAGAGAAATTTTTAACATTTAGAAACATCTGTAAAAAAAAGCCAGACTGGATCCCTGGTGGGTGTCTAACTATTACGGTCTGCTCATGTCTCTCCTTGCCCCTGCGTCTATTTGTGTCTATTCCCTGCCTGCACTCTCATCAAAGACCAGTCTTCACATAAAGCTCCTGTTGAATCTTGCCAGATAAATTGGGTGGGAATTGCAGCGTCCCTGATTTCTACCTGGTGTCGATTATTCCTTCAGCCCATGAATCACAACAAACAGAGCCTCCTGGCTGCCTAATCAGTAACAACTCCGAGTCATCAGACTTGCCTTTAATGTTTAAGTGAAATCTACCTTTTATCTTTAGTTGATTTGCTCTTCCTTACTAAAGCGCTTCCGGGATCTACAGGTTTATTAAAAGATAAGTGAAACTGCCTGATCCAACAGCGAAATGCATTACTCTAGTCTGATCCACACAAAAACAATAGTAAAACATTACATTTCAGGATTGTTTTAATGTGTCTGATTCACTCAAATCTAGCTAAAGTTACATCAGTTAGTGGGAGGATGATGCTTTGAATGGATATTAATGATGATAACATGTGCATTTAATGTCACTGAGAGGAAGCAGCACTGGAAATACTGAAAAAAGTACCAACATACAAACAGCACAAGATGAAATAAAGATTTCATATTCTGCCACTGTGCATGCAGGTTAACTGGAACAAGCACAATAAAACATGTATTTAGTGAACCCTGACCTCCAGACAGCTTCATTCAGAAGAAGACGGTTTGGTTTTGACCGCGTCCCATAAAAGTCATGGAGGCGCATATCAGGAAATGTCTTTTCCGAATTACAACAACATCTCCGCTAAAGGCTAATCGTGTGGATTTCTTCCCACAGTCCAAAAGCATGCATGCACTGGTGACCCTACGTCGTCAATATGAGTGTGTGAGGTTGTCTGTGTTTGTCTGGTGACTTGTCCAGGGTGTATCCTGCACTGGCTCATAGTAAACTGGGATCGGCTCCAGCGCCCCACGAACCTGCACAGGATTAAGCGGATTAAGTGTTCTTCTGGCTCGTCTGTCAGAAGCAACCTGTCTCATGCTGTCCTGTTGTTAAGTGTGACTTTCACTCATGTGTGCACAATGTCATATTTACAAAGGTTTTTCTTTTTTACATGTGACAGGCTGAAGTGGACTAGGCCAAAAGTAACTTTATGCAAACGACAATGCAAAAACCTAGCAGTGGCTTTGGTGAACAGAAAATAGAGAGACAGCAGCTCTGCGACCATTTTCATGTTTCACACATTAAGTACCTTCTGCTCCTGTTGTAGAAAAAGGATTTGGGAGACCACAGTGTTATTTACAGGAACATTCATTAGTTTGAACAATAACGCAACAGCTTTTCACTTAAACTTTGCCTTTTTTTGCTTTCTGGTGCTCCTTCATCTCCCTCTCATCTTCATCTGAAGCTCATGATGCTGTATATCTAGTTCAGTTTAAGGTCTGCACAGTAAAAAGAACAATATCTCGGCTCCAGGAGAGCAGGAGCAGGAGATGTGGATGGTCAAAAAAATGCTAATATTTATTCTACATTTATCTAGTATTCCCACTTTCTTTACTCCTGGTCTGTTATCGGGCTGCATTTCTCCGACTGTGAAGTATCTCTGTGCTCCTGAGGTACAAATCAACCCTTGTTGCTCTGTAGGCTTTAATGTACTTATGCTACTCAGCTGCACACTCAGGTTACTGCTCCAGATGGGAAATCTAAATCCATCCATCCATCCATCCTCCATCCACAGGGTTGGAAGGGTTACTTTTAAATTGTAATCCGGTACAAATACAAGTTACTTGCCAAAAAATGTAATCAGTAACTTACTCTAATTACTTCAATTAAAAAGCAACGTACCAGATTACTTTTAGTTACTTTTAGATTACTTCACCAGCAAACCTAAAAAATAAAGACAAATACACTGTGTCGTCCTCATAGTGTATTGATGACTCTACACGGTAAACACTAAATGCTCTGAGTGTTATGAACTCTGCTGAACTCTGTGTGTTCAGCTCCAATTAATACCAACAACATGACCTTTAACCTCCAAACCTACTGAGAATCTGACTGTCTTTCTGACTCAGGATCAGAACCATCCGTTCAGACTGTGTTCCTCTAGTAGCTCTACAGTCCAGCAGCAGCACCAGGAGTCACATTGACAGTGTTAACACACATTTATATTATATACTCAGTCTGCTGTGTAGCTGTACTGCTGTAGTGAGGAGCAGTGCTTTGTGTTCAGGTCGGCCATGCAAAGTATTTTTTCAAGAGTTCAGAGTTGATTCATTCCTCAGTGACAGAAGGAAACATGCAGTCTCCAATAAATCCTCCATACAGGCTGAAGATATTATTGCCTCCATCAGAGTCTTCTGAGTTCAGTCTGGTGAGGCTGTGGTTCTCAGCAGCAGGTTACTGACAGGTTAGCAGGCTAATAACACTTTAGCTTCACTGTGAGTTCAGGTGTGTTTCATACCTGTAGATGTGTCTTCAGGTTTGATGAGTTCCTGGATGTTGAGAGCATTTTCACAGCTGGGAGGCAGAATTTACATTGTACAGAGAAGTTCTAGGCCTCATCTGACTTAAATACAAAATGTCTACGTTTCCAGCCAAAGAATGAGTTTCTCTCCCTGGAGCAGCCATGACTCCAGCAGCAGGTGGTAAAATCCATGGCAGCGCGGGTTGTTTATTCACGGTTAAACATATCAGTAGAATGGGAGGCTGGTCCAAGACAGCGGTCGATGCGGTGTCCATCATTTATATATCTACGGTGTCTACTGTTTATAGATCTACAATATGGCGGTTTGTGCCATAAAGTGCTGTATAATCCGTTACTCCCCAACCCTGTCCATCCATCCATCCATCCATCCATCTGAGGTGAAAGCTCCTCCACATCGACACCAGCTCTCCTGGTTCGCTCGGGTGACATAACGCTCCCAAACCACCATGGTGTTTGTGGTTGTTGCTGTTTATCAACAATTTTCATCCTGCTGCTTTCAGTTATTTATCACGGCGGCCTCTCTTTTGTAGCATATGCTCGTAAAACGTAGCGCCGCGGTGATCTTTTCCTCCGCGAAAAAACCGACAAAGACGAGAAATAAATTCCTCTCTTGGCCCCAGTAGTATTTCTCCTGGCTCTTTGAAAAGCCCTCTGGGCCATCTTCCACATCATCATCATTAACCGAGAGGATAATTTACTGCCTGTGGCTCAAGCTTGTAATCGGTTATGTTGGAGGGAGGAAATTGAGAAAGTTCAAGGCTCCTCTTACGCCTCGATGGGCTCGACACATGTGCTTTCTCTCCATGAGGCCAAAACAAATGGTTGCATTGATTGCGTGAACATATTGAAGAGCTGCAGAAGGACAATTTTTTTTCCAAAACGAGAGCCTTAAAGACCCCAGCAGGACTTCTATTATATAGCTCAACCCTTTATAGGGCTCTCAATGGAATGCAGACAGAACGAAATGTTCAGGGTGTTATTGGAGCCTATTTTTTTCTTGCCGATTTAAATTCAGTAAAGATAAACCACTTTGTTTACACGATTGAGACAGAATTACCATATACTGTATAGCAGCTGTCTGTGGTTATAGCCTCAGAATAATCTTCACTTCTAAAGTAGAGGATTCCAAAGTTTGAATAAATATACTGTATGTGATACGTTTTAATATCAGTGATCGGCTTTAAACTTGTCAGCCTGCAGACATCCAGTATTTTGAGAAACCTGAAAACAGGTGTCTGAATGCATGAGAATAAAGAATTGTGCTGATATTAGCTTAATTTTTGTCACTGAACTGAATGTGTGTAAAAAAAACAAAAAAAAAAAAACAAAAAACAGCAACATAAAACTAAACCAAATGGTGAAAATCTCATTGCCTTCAGAAACACCAACAGTTTCACTTTTGTCGGGACAAAATCTATTAAATACTGACAATTAAAAAAATGTGTTTGTAGCAAATATGAGCGCTAACAGTTATTTAATTTCATCATTAATTATCTTTCATTTTTTGACAGCAAATGTTTGTTGAGTATGAGATTACTCAAGCGAAACATTTTTAATTAGAATGCAGCTAACTGAACATAGAAGGCAATATCATTCATCACTATTTGTTGGTCACATCAGCATATAAAGATCGACTTTCTCAGATTTCAAATTACATGTAAAAATAGTTAAATGGATTTCAAAGTTTTATATTTCTCAATGCAACACAATTGCTTATCCATGTATTCTCTCTGTGACTGTTGTGAACCAACAATATTAGGAAATGGTTGTGCTTTGGTTCATTTGACCCCTCATTTCTCTGGAACCATCGCCTCATCTGCAGTCTGACACATCAAGAAAAAAACAGATCTTGGAAAAGTTATGTAGTCACCAAGATTGTCCACTGGCTGCCCTGCAGAGCCGAGCCAAACAGGAACCTTGTGTCACATCCAGACTCGTGCACTCCTGCCCTGCTCATTAATGCTGCACCACAGGAGGGTGATAGACTCTGTGGATCTGCTGGAGGTTTGTATGTTTTCCTTCACATACGGTGCTGTGAGAAAGGGTGAGACACAACCTGTTTAGATTGTTGTGCAATATGTGTAAAACTCGGGAAGGGGCAAGGTAATTACCAGACATCCATTCTGCAGCCTGACAACGAAGTCAGACATACAGCAAGAGTCATAAAGAGCTATATTCAGCCACAATTATAAAAAAAAGGGTCTTGCAGCAGATGGTATGGCTCCGTGGAGGCCTGATCTCAACATCGTGGAGTTACTGTGGGATTACACAAAGACACAGAAGACTCTGAGAGAATAAATCAACAGCACAACTGTGGCGTGTTCCCAGAAATTCAACAGAAAAATAGCTTCCAACTCCTCCATCAATGCTACTGTAATAAAGGCAAAAGGAAGTCGCAACAAATAGGATTTTGTCTTTAAGCATATCCTCACCTTCAGAGAAACTTGTGATACTAGCAATTTTACAAGTTTATTGCCTCCTACGCTGTGTCACACTCGTCTCAAAAACTTGGCTGCGACAGTGTTTGATATGGGATGACACTATGTGCCTGGTTCACCAGGACCCTGCATGAAGCGTGCTGAATTCCACGCTCATGCAAACAGATTTTGATCTCATTTTTCATGTATTTCGGGGTTGATCAATTAGGAATTACTCCATGAGTGAAAATTTTAAAGGGTTTCGTATGAATGATGCCCTGTTGACATGAGAATGATCTGCTGGAAATGGTTTAGTTTCTCCGTTTGCTTGCCTCTGCTCCTCATGTGGTGGATGGGCACGTTGGCTGGAGGAAGTTATCAAACATAGAAAATTTACCGAAAATGAATTGGAATTAGGAAGGAAAAAAATGTGTGAAATGGGAGGTGATTTATCATAAAGTCAAAGCTTTAGGCTGGGAGGTTCAGAGAAGATTGCAGAGAAAATATCTCATAATAAATTCCTCAACAAATGTCATGTTGAGGCAGACATAAGTAAACGCCTCTCGCCAACCTTATCAGCATTTCCGCTACAGGCTGAACTAATTTGTACCTCCATTTCAGAGGAGTCAAAAAAACAGATGCAATGATAAACGACAAAGACATTTCCTGTCTTTGGAAATCACATTGCCCATCTTACACATTCCATATTCATGAACGTAAACAGGATAAATGGATAATGTGTGAGATGCATTCCTCAGTGGGTTCTGCTAGTATATCAGCTTCCATGCGTGCACGTGATATCGAATCTGTGCCCATATTAGTATGAACAAACCTCCTGGAAGATTTGGCTTCATAATATGTGTCTTGAACATCACCCACGTACAGTTCAGACATAAATGAATGAAGGCTGAATGGCAGACGATGGTAATTTCCTTAATGTGGCTTTCAAAGAGACAAAGACAGACAGGGTGGATGTTTTCTTCTTCTTTGTTTCACCTGCTTCTGTCAGCATGTTGTCAGAGTGGGTCTCCTGCCTCCGTCTCACTCACCGTGTCTTCCGAGTCCTCTATTGTTGGAATATCCATCTCTTTGTCCTCTTTCATTACGTCCATCAATCTTCTCTGAGGGCTTCCCGTTCTCCTCCCGAATGACAGCTCCATCTCCAACATCCTTTGCCCAATAAGTCCACTATCTCTCCTCAGCACATGTCCAAATCATCTCAACCTGGCCATTATGGCTTTATCTTGAAGCTGCTCAATATCAGCTCTCTCTCTCTGGTCTGGATGGTTCCGATGGTGTCCTTTCCAACAAAATGTCAGCTTGTCTTGTAGAAAATGTAGATGTCTCCAAAGTGAATAAAATATAGCAGCCCTGGAATGATCATTCTGCAGAGAGAGTTGGAGCTCACGTCATAATAGCATCAGTTTGTTTTTTTGAGCTCTACAAGAATCTGCAGATCATTCTCGGTTTGCTCCAGTGTTGTGTTGAGTCTCACGTCTTTTCCTGTATTTTTTTCCATGCTGTAGCAGCAGATCCAGTTAGATGACAGCCCTAAATTTCTGACACTGTCAGAGGTATTAATGTTGCACCATGCCGATTGCATTGAAAACACCACTTTGTTTTAAACCTCATCAAAACACCAACCCAAAATCACACGATGTGAGCCAACACTGGCTGTGAATTCAGAAAAAAGTCTTTGGTGTGTTGGTCAGGATTAGCATCGTGATGCTGTGTTCCATCAGTGAGGTGGGAATTCGCCTTTACAAATGGCGCCCTAAACATCAACAAAGCAAGGCGTGACAGCAGAAGGGGTCTATCTCCAGTTTGTCCCATTCGTCACCATGCGCTCTGACTAACACACAAAGGCACACAGACTGATGCGTATTTCCAGGAGGCAGATACTAAGCATCCAGATAAACTCAGCGGCAGGTGTGATTGGATCCGGGCTCCTGAGGAGTGCAGGTTACACATCTGAAAGCCAAGTATTCCTCCAAAAACAGCAAACAGATGGAGCCTTTTTAACACCGTTACTGGTAAACAAAACACACTATTACCTTTGAGCGACACCAAAACACAAGTAGTGTGGAGTACGGTGAATCTTTTTCAAAATGAAATATCTAATTAATGCATCATCTCCTTTTGGAAAACATTTATTTTGGGCATAAGCATGTTTTGGCTTGACAAGTGGTGCAGGAAATAGATGAAATACTTCTCAAGTGAGAACATTTGATTCAGTTTTATTGGTTTAATTCATAATGCCAATGTGATGTTCAGAGTGTCTCTCGACAGACAGAGATCGGATCACGGAGGGTTTGCTCCTTTAAAACTGGGGCCAATCATGATATTGCATCCACACAGTGAAGATCAGGTCGGACAGACTCACTACACAACACTGTGGCACATGTGACTTCATGAATATGGAATATCCAGCGTGTCTCCCAGATTAAGCCGGATCCTGGGATTAGTTTATGCTAACTGATGAATGTGCAATGAGCGATGTGAGTTCTAACTTCTGAAAATGATTGTGGATCACAACAACTTGTCCGCAGACTTTTCTATGAGATATTTTCTGTTATTGTGTCGAAAATCTGGATTTAGTGATTGATCATTTCCTCAAATTTTTTTTTCTGTAACACTGATACCTTTGTTAACTTCCTCCAACAACCTGTCAAACTACATGTGTGTGCATAATCTATTTGTGTGTGTGTGTGTGTGTGTGTGTGTGCACTTTCAGCACACTTCATGCAGGAGCCTAATAATTCATTTCAGGCATTGAGAGTTTATGGTTTAAATCTGCAGGCTGACAGGGTCTCTCTTTGTTCCTATGTTCTGACAAGCAGGAAAAGAGAACAAGAAATGCTTGTCAGGTTAATTGGTGACTGACAATGTGCTCGCGTTGTCGTCTGCACTCATGGGAAACCACGTACGCGCGGACAAAGGACCCAGAATGTGAATAGTCACCCCTTCGAAAACGAATACCACAAGCAAAGAAAATCAACCAGCAGAAAAATAGTAAAGTGATGAAGATAAATAAAAAAGTGAAGATATGCTGAACCAGATAAAAAAGACAGAACAGAGTCTGATACACACACACATACACACACAGACAGAGAGGGTGAATGGGACACAGCTCGGGAGGATACAGGATGAGAAAGTTCAGAATACAAGACAAAAAAAAGAAACACAGGACAGACTAGATAACATGAACCTACGTCAACAAACACATAAAGTCCGACTTTCAATCCGATCCTTCATCGATTGGATTTTCAATACCCGATCAATGTGTCACTGATCAATGTGTCACCCTCTTGTTGTGCAGGGGAGTAAATAGGAAATGGTGTTGCAATGCAAATGACCAGCCAATAAAAGACCAACTGACCTAAACTTTACCCATTAAAATCCTTCAATACATCCATTTTGTGTTTGGATAATTAGACCTGATTAGAGACGTTTCAAAAAGAACTCTAGAGAAACATCAGTCCAGCAGCAAGAGAAGCTGTTTTGTCAGCCAGCAACAACAAAATATGAACTGACATGAAATACAAACTGCTGTGACAGCATTTCTTTACAGACTGAAAACCTTTATTCTCCGCTGGGGCGAAAGGGTGTAAACACCTCACCACAAACCGTCTCACAGCTCTCGCTCACTCTCCTCAGCGCGCCGCTGTCTGGGCGCTCATCACTCCTGAACTAGCAGTTTGTGTTTCCTTTGGTCCAAAATAACCTGCATTTGAAATGAATTTGGCATGAAGTGATTTTGAAAAGTACATTCATCTTTGGAGATCAAGTAGCTAAAGCTCAAACACATTCATTTATTTCTGAGTAAATATGGTGTGTTGAGAGCTCAAGTGTTTACATATGGCTTAAGTTACCAATACCTCCCTTATAGACACAGTCAGCTTTCCTTGCAATATGCAACCACAGCCTTTATTATTTCTTCAGCTTCATGATGCCTCCTGTTGCTTCAGAATTTGTGACGCAATGATGTGCAACACTGAAAAATGTCTGGATGAGGAAGAAAAAATGGTTACAGCAATCAATAAATGTCAGAGATATACGATTATAGTGGATCACAACAATGGGAGCTGATTGTATTTCTGCACCAGTTGTCGATTCCCACCCATGAACATGAACTAAAAAAGAAACAAAGACCCAGGAGTGAAAACATTCGAAAACAAACCAAGCAAAGCGCACATTAAAACAAAAGAATTGGTGCATTAGCAGCATTATGCAGCCTGTTGAGACTGTCTTCTGCTTTTTGAGCAGTGTTTGAGCACTTCGGGAAGACAAACAGATGTGCTTTTAACCTAATCACACTAAAGTATTCGCTCAAAAGTCAGACAAAAAAAGGTTTCCCTGGTTTAACTAAATCACGCCATGGTGCAAATGTTTTGTTGATGTCCTTCAAGTCAAGGTTAAGCAGCGCCGTCTGATCTCCGAGACGTCGGAGCGGGTGTCAGCTCCTGTTTTAATCAGCTTTGGCGCAGTTTGATTAAAGCACACGCCAAGTAACAAAGATGTGTTGAACAATCCGACGTAATGTATGTGAGAAGCATCTGAGCCCTTGTCTCCTAGCAGCATACCTTCTTTGATATAGAATTAGAAAATTGTGGCTACTGTTGACACCATGCATATATACATGAGCAATTATGAAACCACGGCTGATTAAAATACCACCTTCCTATGAATACATTCATCACAGCACACAACTGTGTTATAAGTCAGGAAGCTCCTTCTTTTACATATAGATTTAGAAAAAAAAAACCAACAAAAAAAAAAACAATTGGACTGGCCGATAATTAAAATGTAGCTGTGTTTAGAAAGTTAACTAGACTAGACTGTAACTTGTTCTGCTTCCGTCCAGATCGGAGAACCACAGCGGTGTGAGCACAGCCCGAGTGCTTGGCTCGAACTGTTTGAATCTCATTCTCACTGTTCTCATAATGCAGTGAAACATTTTGCAGCCAAAGAGTCAGAAATGTTCTTCAGGAGATGATCCGAACCAACATTCAGCTGAAACGAGAAAGGTTTTTATAAGTCCTGACATTCAGAAGTTATTCATGTTTTTCTGATTGTATATAAATCAGTCAGTGAGTAAATGACTGAGTTTCTGTTACAAGGACCATAAGGAATTTGATTAAATGCTGATCCAGTTGAATGTAGCGCACGTTAAAATCTAGCACACCTCTGCTAATTGAGAACATTTCCAGTGAGTTTGAGGATGTGTTACATAGCAATACCGCTTATAACCAGTGGGGGCAGTGTAGTGTAGCATAGCTCATGTACAACCAGCTAGTAAAGCAAGGAAGACAACAGAACGTGGAAAACAACAGAAACAGCAGCTTTGCTTGAAGAGAAACTTTACAAATGTCCATACAAGCACATACTTGACATTGGAACAAAAAAACAAACAAGCTATAAAATAATAAAAACAGGTAATGTTCTGTTAAAGGTGCTGTAGGCAGGATTTTACTAGTCAATGCTTATTTTTCTGTGTTTTCTTTGGATTAAATGTTAGAGTATCCATTGATAATCCTTTAGGAGTGTAGCATAATTGCACTACTGTGAGGGCGCAGCGTTTCCATCTGTCTCTGTTCTGAGCTGAAAAGGAATCTCCACAGCTCCAGGTATCTTTGACCAATCAGAAGAGCCCATGAGGCTCTAACCGTGATTGGTCGAGTCGCGTTCGTCGCATGTTCTTGTGGGAGGGGCTTAACTTGCATAAGGGCGTGATGTCAGAGAAAACAGGACAGGATTGGCTGTGCTGGGTTTCAAATGGCCATCTTAGATGGGTCAAATCTCCATCTTGCTTGGGTAAACCTAAGCAAGATGGCGGAGATGCGAAATCCTGCCTACAGCACCTTTAATCTCAATTGCTCAACAACCACAGCAGCATGAGGGGAATGTGGGAGAACTGTTCACTGCAGAGATGGGCCTCATCGTTGCACTGACTCCTAAACTTGTGGCAGTGCAGGAGCTGTTGATGCAGGAAACAACATGATTACATCAAGCTTGTGCTCGTCTCTTCCTGATCAGACTTTGAAGAATGTGAGTGTTTCTTTGGCAATGCAGTACTAAAATTCTCAATACATGTGGGATTCTGGGTAAAGCTCGATGAAGGATCTTGAGTTCATTTCACAGATGTTCGAAGAAATATCATTATGGGATAGATCGACTGACTGAATCAGATTATATTTTGGAGAATATAAACCCACACATCAATCTGATCACTTTATTCAGTGTTTATAGAAATGGGACACTAACTCACTCACTCACTCACTCCTACAAACGCACACACACACACACACACACACACACACACACACACACACACACTTGGAAACAATAAAATTGAGTGGATTTACTGAGAGGAGTGTGTCTGTTGTGTTGCTGCAGAGCAGAGGGACGGGGACACTGAACCTTTTCCATTAACCTCTTGACAGATGAGATCAACACTCCTCACCATGGTGACTGTAAACAATGATCCAGCTGCAGCTTCACAATACAAAGGAGAAACAACAAAACATGCTTTTTTTTTTTTTTTTTTTTTTTTTTGAACCAGGAGGCTAAAACTTAAATCATCAAGTTCCAAAACTAACTGAGTCGGCTGGAGAGGATCCACTTTTATCATTAACTCTATAACTCCACACTGACCCAGAAACGTATGCAAATCTTTGGCGTTTAATATGAAATCTGACAAAAGCCAATGCCTCAAAGATTCTGTCCCGCTTCAAAAATCAGCTTAGCGTGTCAGTTTCAGAGTGAAAGTGGTATAAACGGCTCATTTTCCTGAGGGTTCAGGAAATTTGTGCAATTAAGAATCTGAAAATCACAGAAGTAATTCCGCTTTGAATCGCCACCTCTGATCGAGCTGCAACAGTGCAGCCAAGGAACCTGGCTTGTTTGGAACAATTATTTCTCTGCACATTTCCTCTCAGATGACGTTGACTAAATGAACGCTCGTTCGCTGCTGTTATGCTATGAGCTCAATAACTTCAGGTGGCAGCCATGTTTGGATGAAGGTACATTTAACTATAACAGGGAAACTATGTAGGTAACAAACTGTCAAAACAACTCATTAAAACTTAGGAAAAGACAGGAACCAGAATATACGACCAGGAGCAAGACTATTTAATTCCACACATTGTTCTTGCTCCCACCAAACAAAGAAAAGAAAAGGAAAAAAAATTACTTATACAAACCTGGGCTTAAGTGAATGTAATTAAACCACTGTAATCATTCAGATGAATGAGATCTGGGAGCATAAGTACATGTGGGTGGGAATTTTTGTGCACCAGCTGGACTTACAGTATTGGCCTGTCAAAGTTATACTCCACTTTTAATTATCGGAGTTCCCGAGAGGCGCTAAGCTGTAATTTTATATCCACAACAGAGTAAAAATGTGAGTCGAAATTTAATCAAAATCACGCTGCTTGTGCCCGCAAAGTTGTCCCAGAGTTAATTACATCACGCTGAATGGAGAACACGTGATCCCTTGGCAGGAGATAAATCGCGTTCGAGACAGCACTTCTCTTTCACCTGACACTCACGCTTCATGCGCTCACATGCTGGCATTTGTTTGGCTAACGCTCATCAGCAGTTTACCTTCAGCTGAGGCATCACTAACCCTTCGCTTCCCCGTGTCAATGCCCCATCAAGGTCCCGTCCAGCTGCCGTCAACCGATTGTCATGCTGTTTGCTTCTTATAAACCAATCTGTCATGCACTGTTAATGTCCAGGGAATGTTGTTGTGTGTGCTGTTTGCGGCATCTATATTACGACGCGGCCAATGATTCAACTGGATCGAGGCTCATAAGATTAGGAATGCATTGCTTTCCTTGATAGTAAATGTTTTTGGTTGTTCAGCTTGATTGTACTTCATTTGATTTACATTTTCATAATAAATGCAATGACAGAGCTGTAAGTCAACATGACAGTAATCCTCTTTCAGGATGAGCTGTGTTGTGATGAAATATCCAAGATGAACCAGTGTTTGACTGAATTGTGCACATGGTGCAGGTTTTACTAAAGCTGATGCGAGGCATGCCATGTTCTCAACGCTACTTATTCACACAGGTGCAGTGCGTGGATTAAAAACCTTGGCGTAAGCACCGAAGATGTACAAGTCCTAATACACATCACTCATTCTTCAAACCCATCACAGAATGAGAATGAGCTGGCTGGCTTCAGACGAAGGACCATTAACAAGTACTTTGCTCACACTTGTGGTGCTGCTCACTGGTCTTGACCAAAGCAAAAGTAAAAAAGAGAGGGTTGCATTGTTGTGCAGTCTGCTTTGCAATGCATTTTTCACATCAAACCAAGAGATGTGAAGAGACGGCGTTACTGACACTTTCAGATGAAAAACCGCTTTCAGTGGTTGCACAGCAATCCTGTGCGTGTGGGGCGAAATGCTCTCATGGGATGAATGTATTTGTGTTTTCACCGGCAGAGAACTTACAATCTGTCATAAAATGTTGAAAGGAGGCGAAACAGCAGTTAAGATGTGTTTGCCGTGCATACCAACAAGGCGATAAGAGCACAAAGCGTACGAGCTTATACAGGAAGAGCAGGAACGGAATAATATAAAATGCTGTCATGAGTGTTTTGAGAAAAATGGGAAAACATTTAGCAACTCTTGCTGGCAGTGAAAAAAAAATTAGAAAATATAATGAGTTAATGGTATCAATCAGAACAGAGAAAAGTAGAGTGTGTGTGTTTATGTGAGTGTTTGTGGAGGGGGTGTTGAGGACATCATCATTGGTCAGTGTAAATGTCTCTAAGGGGAGGATGGCATCCTTTAATTATGTGCTCTGCCCCCCTCGCCACCTGCTGCAGGTCCTTTCTGTTCTCCACTGTACGTGTGTGTGTGCTTGGCTGTGTATGACTGCTGTGGCTCAGTTGGGGGAGTTGGTTGATTTCCAATAACAAGGCTATGACTTTAATCCAGTATCTTGTCATGTGTGGTAGTGGGACTCATTGCGGAATTAGTAATAGAGTTCAGAAGGAAGAGAGGACAGAAGTGGACAGAATCATCAAACAATCATTGTCAATCAAGCACATTGGAAACAATGAGTGGACGGAGACACAGTAAGACACATGTAAGACAAAAAAAACAAAAAAAAAAAACAACAGTAAATGACAAACAGGTCAAAAACTTGATGGACACTTGAGGGATCTTGGCATATCTCACCCAGGTGTTTTTACTGGGACCTTGCATGGCGGTCATCGCATTTGGTTTGTGAGTCTGAGTGTGAACGGGTTTTCCTCAGCATGTGTTTGTATGAGAGAAGGTTCATGTGAATACTTGTCTGTACATGTATGCTCTTTAGGTCTATGTATTTTTAAGGAGTTTCATACTGGATTAAAAAATATATTCATTATTGTTATTATTTTGTGAAAAGCATGTTGCATTATATTCTGCATGAAAAGTGCAACGCAAATAAAGTTTGATTGATGTGACAGATGGTCTACAGACTATTCTGCCAGTGAAATGCATTTAGCAAAAGTCCATTTACATAGATTTTAATCGGAAAGATTTCCATCCATCCATCTTCTATACTTGCTTTTTCAGATTTGCAGGGTGTTGGAGATGATACAAGCCGGCTCGTCACAGGGCAAACACAGGGTCACGCTCACAACCACTGAGAGGAAACTAGAATAACCAGACGAAACATGAACAGGAAGAACCTGCGAGCTCTGCAGAAAGACTTGACTCAAAATAATCTTCATTCAGTTATTGCAATCGGAAGTCTCCAAACCCTCTGAAGATGTTGCCTCAATAAGAAAGGAGCAAGACACAATCTCATCACAACTGGCTGCTGCGTTTAGAGCAGTGGACTGACGTAACTCAGCTGGAAGATGCAGATGGGCTGGCTGAAAGTGCACCTGCAGGCATCGCAGCTCCTCACCATGCTCAATGAAACAGGTCAAGCCTTTTCAAGGATGAAGTGACCTGTTCCATTGAGCGCTGAGAACACTTTCGGTGCCTGCCTGCAGTCCATCTGCAGCTCCTGGTCGGGTTATTCACAGTCCTTCCTTCTGATGGAAGCAGGCCAGAGTAACCTTTGTTTGGTCCATTACTTATTGAAGAACCATCTCTGGACGATTTGGAGTACAGAGTAGATAATCCTCTCTATTTCAAGATTCGTCCTCTGGACTGTCCTTCGAATTAATGCATTTTGTGTAATATTTCACTGATTTCCAAATTAAATGTTGTTATAAGACACAAAATGTTCCTTCAAAATGTGAAGGATGGACTCATCATGTTGAATATATTTCCTTAAATTCTTCCACAGGAGTGAAATTTGCAAGGATAACACATTTTGAATGTTGAACACCTCATAAATCACCGCTTACGTAGAGGTTGTTACGACCTGATCATTGAACGTATCACGTGTGGATGAGAGCAAACATTTTTAGAGTAAATGGTGAATGGATTTCACTTAGTTAGCTCTATTTTCACTGCTTAAGCGAAGAATGCCGTTCACACACGCCAAAGGAGGCAGTTTAGTTTAGTTTAGTTTTGTTTGTGACCCTAACCTCCACATCTGGGCTTTTTTTTTTCCTTTTTTTTTGACCACCCATGGTTGAAAAGTGGAGTCAAACAGTAACTCCGACATGTATTCATCCAACTTATTCACCCAGTCCTTTAGACTTATCTCCACATCGGCATCACCCGACTTCCTCGCCATGTTTACAGCCGCACGCTTTACATTTGGAAAATGTAAATCAGTCTTGTGGACTGCTGATACGGTTGGTCTTCGTGGACGGACGGTCTGGAAACCTGCCGCGTTGATTTTTCACAAGATAAAATATGAATCAAGGACGGCGCGTTGCACAAGCGCGCTGGAGTTTTAAGACATTCTGCAGGAGTATCTCAGGCTTATGCATAATGCATTAGCTACAGTAACAGTTGGAAAAGAAGCCCTGTCCCTTGATAGCGCTGTGGTGTTCGTATTACTCCGAACACAACGTATAAGATCGCAGTTTTGAAAGCCTGCAAGCCGCAGCGTTTCATGCATGTGTGGTGCACCTCAAAGGCAATTAATTTCCATTTATTGTGCCAGTGTTGCGAAGCCAATTGATTTCGAGGCGCTCCTGCAGTCGGAGCCGCTCTCGGACCACAGGCTGGTGAGATACTGATGCTAATCTAGATAGAGGGAAGACTGGAGGTTGCACTTTTCCCCTCCCTACCCTCCTCCCTCTCTCTCTCTCCCTCTCTCTATCTCTCTCTCTCTCTGTGTGTTGAAGATTGTACTGATTGTGCTGCAATATGTCGCATGACCGTGGTCAGAACTGCAGACTGGGGCGCAATTTCTCCCATGCTTATTAAATCAGTGGTGTGTGCCTCTTGAAGCAGAGTGTGGATGTACATGTGCTCATCACAGCAGCTTACCGCAGGCTCTCTTGACACTGAACAAAGCAATAGCTTGCATGTGTTTCTCATAAAAAAAAAAAAAAAAAGAGCGAGAGAAAGACTCCCTTTTGATCCTTCATGACGCATTTGCCTAATCTCATTCCATGTAGGAATAAAACAACTCTCCGAATGTGTTATCTGGACATCTATTCAAAGAAAAGCTTTGATATTTATGAGGATCCCCTTATCAATATGCATGTGACTAAACTTGTGCACGTCTACTTTCTGCTTTTGCTGCATTGCCTCTGCTTCAACGGAGCACGTTTCCTCGCTGTGTTCCTTCACCTTGTTGCTTTTCCAAAACAGAAGTTAAAGTGGCTCACGGGCGTTTCGGCACAGCGGGACTGAAGTGCGAGGCTATTGAGCTTGTTTGACTGGGCTGAGTGAAGGATCTGCCCCTAGACATTTGCACTACAGTATCCTGCTGACTTGCTTGCTTGCTCACACTGCCATAGAAACAGGGTTCCTGAGTGCAGTGGAGGCTCATTCTGTTCAGGAGCAAGCGAGGGAGAGGATCAGGAGGAGAGACTGAGAAAGAGAGAGGAGGAGGGGGGGAGCAAAAGGAGTGAAGCAGAGAGAAGGAAGAGACACAGAGGGAGAAGAGCGAGAAGTAAGCCAGAGAGAGGGGGAGAGAGAGAGTGGAGGATCAAAAGAGGGAAAAGTGAGAGACGCTGTCACTGGTGAGTACCTCGCTGTCACAGCAGATTCAATCAGTGGTTTCAAATCTGACGCTTTGAGCGCCTTTTTCTCCTCCTTGTTCGCTTTTTGACGATTGATTTCTCCGGCTGGCGTTGAGTGTTGCCGAGGTGCTGTGAAACAGGTTGCAGGTTGTCAGTGCGTTGGGGTGAGGGGAGGGATGGAGAGGGTGAGACTCGCCGAGCTTTGCGCTCAGATGCAAGAGAAGCCAAAGCAGCAGCATTTGCTTTTTTTTTTTTCTTCTTTCTTTCTTTTAAATTTGTTAATCAGTCTTTAATCCTGTTTTAACCTTTCAGACGCTGCGTGCATGTTTACTTCTGAATAATGCATGCTGACATAAAACTACTTCTCCCCTTTTTGGCAGTCTATCTGACTATATCATACTCCTCTGTATCATTTATGAAGCACAGTTTTAATATTTGATTAGAGTGGATGTCTGCAGCTGCACTTTCCGCTTCTATCTTACACACCTCTGCACATTACACCGCTGCCTGAACCCGGTGAAATCATTGAGATATTGACTTGTGCCTTCCACAGCTTTTATCAATAATTGAGCAACTAATGCTTCACGTAGGCGGCTCCACCTGTAAGGCAGAGGTGAAGACACTCACTTACCCGAGCTGCATAGCGTAAAATGTGAAGTCAGGTCACTACTTTCCGCCGCATGCGTGCGTCGCTGCATGCCGTCTGTTTGTGTGCCTCTGTTTGCACACGCTCATGTCACTTTTCCTTCCTTCCCCCTCTTCTTCTCCCTTCCCGTTCATGCCGGGTTTGATCATCATGACACTTTGATGAAGCACCAGAGCTGTGGGGCTAATAGGGGAGAGATACAGCAGGATAGCCTGCGCCTCCTGTCAGCCCGAGTAAGGGCAAACTGTGTTATTCTGATCACTGTCTGCCATGTTGTCACTTTGGATTTAAAGTACTTCCGATGAGATGAAAAGCTAAGATTCCTGCTTTGAATGTATCGACTTGCGCCGCAGAGATGCACAACTTGTTCTGTGGAGCCGGACATTAATCCTATTTATGTTCGTCTCTGCGGTTCACTGAGGTCCCCCGCGTCCTGTCACCTGTTCCTGCAGCCCAGTTATGGGTTTTTTTCTTTCCTGCCCCCAAGTAGCAGCAGCAGCAGCAGCAGCAGCAGCAGCAGCAGCAGCTTCGGGGAGAAGCTGAATAAAACCAATCCAGCCAGCCTTATCAGTTTTCTGTGGCTCCTGCCATGACTGGACCCTGGTGGCCTTCCTGGCAGCCTGTGTGTGTGTGTGTTTGTGTGTATGTGTGTGTGTGTGTGTGCAGACATGCATGGTTACAAAGAGCATGTGACTGAGTGCATGCGTGTGTGTGTGTGTGTGTGTGTGTGTGTGTGTGTGTGTGTGTGTGTGTGTGTGTGTGTGTGTATAGTGAGCAGCGCTGACATGATCGTGTGTGATCAGAGTAGCCGCAGGGGTGGCTTGCTTCTCTTTGCGAGAGGGATTCTGGCGTTTTGTCTCATTCCTGCTCTCCCCCGACATGTTTTATGACTTCCTGTTAATATGCCACTCACCACAGGCTGGATTTTCAAAAACTGTCCCCCACGCAGGAGCTTAGCGTCCGAACAACAGCGCACGCTGCTGGGACAAACCCAATAAGGCACGCAGCTGGAGGCGCACGGCTGCGGGATGGGTGGGATGACGCCTCTTCCAGGAACAATTTGTTTCAATCCGGCGTAAAATTGGCCTGAATTTTGACGGCCCGCGGCCTGGATCAATACCCCCTCGGCCGCCCATGAGGGGAAACAATATTGCTCTTGTAAACAAAGGAAAAGGCGATGCTGACGATTATCACCGTGATTTAATGGGAGCGAGGTAGCGATGTGAAATGAGCCACCTGAGGGGCCGAAGGCAGAATCCCTGAACGCTGAGGACGCGGCCAAATGACACACCTCCAAGAAAAAGCTGAAACAGAAATCGGCGATGTGGCAAGTAGAATGGCTTCTGATCGCTGGACCCTGTTCGGTAAATTACCTTCATTTGTTAATCTTCGGAGCCATCAGTTCTTTTATTGACTTTCCTTATTCCACAGTTTGTTGGAGATAGCCTCACAATCAGCTCCCGTAAAACAAAAAGACCGAATGAGAAATGGAATTTATTGATATGCAATTCACTCGCTATCAGACTGAACGCAGTATTTATAAGGCAATATTGTTCAACATGTTTTGGTTTTTTTTTTAATCCATTTTGTTTATCACCTTTCATGCTGCTTTCGAAGAGCTTTGTAGATTATACCGAGGGAGGACAGCAAAACAACAACGGACAAGGTAATTTAATAATGAACAAAAGTGAATTAGAAAGTGAAGTGAGAGATAAAATTGAGTTATAATGAATTAGTAGTGGTAGAAGACAATGAGAGAACATGAAAAATGTCACCAAACGGGTGAATAAAACAGCGAAGCTGGAAAAAGTTTTGGACAAAAAGATAAAATCCGTACAATTAGCACAAGTCTGCAGAGGCAGTAAAAGTACATTGATTCTTAGTGCGTACTTGTAAAAGGAAAATATTGAGTACTTCTTAAGTGAAAGTAAAACAGTCACAAGATCTGAAATAGTGAATAGTTACAAATCATACTGAATTTTTAACTTTAATCACACACAAAAACCCCCCTGAAGGCATCTTGAACCTTTTTTGTGTGAGACTTTGTGCGCAAACATGTAAGCACACACACACACAAAACACACATATCACAGGCGAGCCAATAATAAGCCATAAAAACAGTATGAATCTTTTTATTTTTAATAAAATCAATATTTCTGAAGTGAAACCCACCGTAAAGTAGTTTTAGATGTCTTGAGATTTTCAGATTCAGTTAATATCAATATCTTTTTTTCTAAAACATTGATTTCACCCGTGTTCCTGCTGTGTACTGCGGGATAGTGGTTAGCACTCTTACCTCACAATGAACTGGAGTTTGCATGTTCTCTCTGTTGAATAACACAAACAAATAAACATGCATATGAGGTTATGTGGTGACCTGAAATTCACCCAGGTGTGAATGTGAGCGAGAGAGAGAGAGAGAGAGAGAGAGAGAGAGAGAGAGAGAGAGTGTGTGTGTGTGTGTGTGTGTGTGTGTGTGCGGTGAACTCGTGGCTGTTCCAGGTATATATATCCTGTTTGCAGTCCAGTTAATTCAGATGAGTCGCAGCGGGATGAAGTCTTAAAGCAGATGGATGTATGGATGGATGGATGGATTCTCCATCTTTTCCATTAATCAACCTCTTTAGAAGTTAAAAGAGACGGCTTCAAGAAAATAATTGGAAAAGAGTACAAAGTACAAATATTTATAGTCTGATCAGATTCATTAGGCCTTTCTTGTGTATTAATGGCTTTGATTATCGGCAGCTGAAACATGTCAAGGTAGGCAAGAAATTACTGGACTGATTCAAAAATCAAAATCATAAATACAAATATTTATTTTGAAATGCAGGCAGTAAAACTAAAAAGTTCCTAAAAATGACATACTTCAGTCCAGATAGGCTAAAAATCCATTCAAGTGGAAACTGTCAACGTTTGTTTTATTTTCGTTGTTTGTACGACGTTGTGATCCACTGAAGACAGTGCAACGTGTTCCTAAAGCACTGTGTCCATCACTGTTAATACTCCATGAGTAGATCAACAACCGTAAAGCTTCTGCTCACTCTTTTGGATTTAGCAGCACCCCTCCATCAGTGTAATGTACATTTACTTATGAATATTCACTCGACCATCATCTGGATCAGTGGAGACAAACACCAGACACTGAGGTACTCAGAAAGACAAGGAGCTTGCACACGTACGTTACACTGTTGTTTGTGTGTATGTCTTTGCTGCTGTATTACAGAAATACAGTACCAACTAGAGCCCTTGCATGAAAACTTCTTTTCTATGTTTGTATTTTCAATTTTTCTGACACCAAAACACAAAAACGTTGCTGTCTCCAGCTGATCATTCTCCTACAAGCAGGACCTCAATCTGACTCCCTTCACTTATCCCAAACTACTAGGTCTTCATTCAAAGCCATCAAACTAATTTGCTTAATTTTAACATTGTTAAAAAAAAAAAGAAACAGGGAACAGAAAAGAAATGATTTGAAGGAAAGTTTAAGTAGAGTTTGTGACCCTTGAAATGAACACAACTTGCCAGAGAAGACGCACTGCACCGCTCAGTCAGACAAGTCTAATTTTTTTTTTTAATCATGATTTCCATGGAATTAACTTTAATTAGCAGCAGCTTGAAGGGGTCGCGCACTGCTCTTTGTCAGTGAGAAAGAGCGAGTCAGACTTTATTAAATCTGTGTAACATTACTTTGACAGACTGTGGGGGTCAGTCCTAAAATACTCTCCCAAACTTCGAGTTTTCTCCCTCATGTGAGGCGATATGCTGCTGCTCAGGAGCCGATGTGGGACTGACCAGATTCAGCCTTTACAGACGTGGTAAAATGCCCCCTAACTGATTGCTGGCATCAGTGCTGGCATCGCCATCTACAGTCTCAGTCTGAACACAAGGCTGTACGCAACAGCAGGTGACGCCTTGAAAAACAAAAAAAGTTACGTTCTTTAGGCATCTGGTGATCAGTTGATAATAAGGTGAGAATAAATTAGATTTATGCTGAGTTGTTTTTGCAGTGCAGCAGCAGCACAGCCCCCCAGTGAGGAGCAAACCAGGCTTTAACTCATAGAGAAAAGGAAAAGCAAAGAAATACAGAGAAAAACCCTCAGAAAGTTAATAAAAGTCACAGAGTATATACGTATATGGTTAGAGGCCTTGTCCCTTAAAGCAATGCAACATCCCTCAGTTTTAGATCTGTTTATTTATTCATTATCCAATAATCCAGACTGAATGGTAACTTTTAGCCACTGATATGCTCATTTTTAAGATCCACACCTTCAAACTTTGATGATGGCAATTATTCGTCAAATTGGATCATCCGTCCATCTTCTGGAATCATTCCAAATAGGGCCAATCGAAAGCTAGGATTTATTCTTCCCTTGGGAAAAGTGACAAACCTAATTAAGGGTGAATCTTAAGTCCATTACCGGGCAAATACAGAGAGATAATCACATGTTAACAGTGCCCAGAGACTGTATGATTTAGGAAGTGTAAGACTGATTAGCTGTTACAATGTGGGAGTCGTGACAGACGGTTTAATGTCTTCCAGTGAGTTCCACAGCAATCCCACTGGGATCAAAACGCCCCTGGTAGAGTCACCCAAAGCAGACCGGTCTGGAGTGCAGACCCAGACAAACACGAGATTTGCCTCCCAGCAGCTGAAGGTTGAAAGGTAGGAAAACAGACTGTTGTTGGTATTTGGCTTTTTGTCAGAAGGCCTTTTTACCCTCCTGGGCTCTATTGTGTTGCATATTTTGGCAACGCCTGGGCAACCGGGGAAGGGAATGATTGGGAGACACGCGGTGTACCCAATCTCTACCAAAACATTGACTTTCTCAAAAATTCTAGCCTTGTACAACACTCTGCTTGTAGTTTTGCTATTTAAAATGGGAAAAAGTATAGAGACCTAAATTCCTCACAAAGCCTCAATTAAAAAAAAAAAAAAATCATAATTTAAATCAAAGAAACAAACTGTTTACTCAAAAACTGTCAAATGTGAAACGTTAAGGTTTTTTTTATTTTTATTTTAAAATGTTTGTTCTAAAGATTCCTTGAATGTCAGTCAGGAGACGTCTTGACCCACAAGTTGTAAACACCAGTTTTACTCACTGTAAAAAGCTGGTCGTTCAAAAATGCTCTACAATATGCATTCGAAAGTGTAAAAGTGACTGTTTATCAAGTGTTTTGCAGATTTCCTTGTCTGTCTTGACAATGTACGAGCAACTGAAAGTGCTCCTAATATTTTATATGTGAATTCTTCGAAGCTCCACCATCAACAGCATCCTACTGACAGCATTGCTTCAGTGCTGCACTTTCACTTTCACAAATAGAAATGTTATGAAATCCACTGCAGCCAAGAGCTTCAGCAAGCTGAAAAGCCTTCATCTCATTAAGGTTCAGGAATGGCTTCTTACGGTAACTCACGCTGCGGCGGTGTATTAAAGCTTTCAGCACAAGTAAATGTTGTTGAACGCTGATGTCCTCCATAAGTACCACGGCACAGATATTCTCCAAACAGCTCAAAGCAATAGTGCTCATTCAGGAGCCACACACATGGCAGTTTGATCACAATTCGATCAATAAAGCAACTCTATAACATACAGAAAAACCCTGTTTGCTTCCAAAAAGGAAGGTTTTTGCAGCCGTTGCATATTTCCTTTACTCATTTTATGGTTTTGAGGCTCATGCCGATTTCCTAGCAATAAGGCAGCTTTCTTTCACTGCTGCTTCACTGATGTGTGTTGTTTCCAGGTGGTGTGCTTGTGTGTAGCTTGATTAGGATATTGTTCAGTAGCCTATGTCTTTGGCACACATGATGATGGTAGTATCAACTTAAAATATATATTTTTTCCTGTTGAGTTTATTCGGCTTCAAAAACAACACAATGTAATAAAGATGTTTCTATATGTGCCTTAAAAATCTCTGTGGTCTGACACTGGTCCATCCAGATGCTGCTTGACCATTGCGATGCTACTGCAAAACCACAAGATGGTGTCAAAAGTTACTTCGTTTTCAGTGGAAAAAGTACAGTAAATGCTAACATACATTCACACAAGTGAATGAAACTGTGCAGAACTGCCACATTAAATGAACGAAGCTCCCTGAGGAGTAAAGTGAATGATAAGGGACTCGGCGCTGCCACCAAAAACACAATACTGGTCGTATTTAACTCTAAGATAATGTTCCTTTGGAATCGGGGTGTGAAACCCGTGTAAGAAGTCACATACAGCCCTGCTTGATCTCAATGGTTCCTGAACATCAAGAATGGCTTCATGACCTACATATGACAGCACCAATTCTGTTATGTGGAGAGGCGAGGAGGACCCATAATGCCATGCACCACTGTAGCTGCAAGCAAAGCTCATTTCATTGTTCATAAGAAATCAAAAGTCCACAATGGGCTCTGAGAAACTGCAACCCTGGAGGGCAGCGACGCAGCCACACTGCGGCAGCAACACAGACCAACAACCAGAACACGCCCACGCTCTTTATACCAGAGGCGCCAGGTGACGACCGTCACACACTCAGGCACAGGTGAAAGACATCAGTGTGGGAACGAAAAGCAAACATTAAGGGCGGGGAGCCAACAAGGGACAGAGCTAGAATATTACTGGAAACGCTTGGCCTCAGTCCGGTGTAGACGGCGGGAATCCTGCTCCTGCGCATGCACACCACCACCTAGCAAATAGTTCTTCTGCAGATCATTTTCAAAATTTTGCAGTATGAACGCAAAACCTTTGTTACACAAAAATGCAAAAATGGTGCATTTTCACTTGAAACGTGCAAATGGAGCCCTGGCAGTCAATCAACAAGTTAAAATGACTTAATCAGCAGTTTGTGTAAATTAATCCCAGTTAATTAAACTTTTCTTTCACAATTAAAATGTTATATTTTGCAGAGAACACAGAACATCAAGCACAGTCACATCATTTTGCAGTCAGTACACTGTGCATGTTGATGTGCGATGAGGATGTATTTGCAATATATTCTGCAGCCCTAATGCTCATGCACGTGCACCGAGTACAACAGCGCACGCTGCTCAGTCTCATTGGGGGAGGGGTGACTCGGGCTCGGTTAATCAATGCTGACATTTTAAATCTAATTATATCACAGAAGGCGTTCTTAAAGAGAAAAGTGCTGCACAGGTGAGACTAAACATTTCAAAGACATCAGAGAAATAATATAAACAATACTATACGAGTGCGGGATCTAAAGCCTCTCAGCTGCGTTGGCGCCGCACAGTCAATAATCATTTGTCACGATCTGTGAGATCAATGACGGCATGGAGAGGAGAAATGAGTGGATCCAGCTGCTGCGTCTGTGAGCAGCTCTGTAGCTCCTCACAGTCCCTCCCCCCTCGTGATAAAACGCTTTGTGTCTGCCATTTTTCTTGTTATCAGCTGAGCGATAATGCATCATGAAGCTACGGGCTCCGAAGCACGTGGGTCCAAAATGTCAAAGCCCGGTTGATTCAACGGTTTCTGAGTGATGGATGCATCATTTCCTTGTGCTGACTTGTTATTTGCCGCCGTTATTCAGGGCCCCGAGGCCAAAGGTCAGGTCAAACGAAGGTCCTCCAACCCCTCAAAAGAAATCTGATGAGGTGGCATTTTTTGTTAAATGAGGTTTTCTGTCCTTGAAGAGTAGGACGGGGGAAGAAAGTGAAAAAATTTAAGGAAATAAAACTATGTCACGCAATATATATAACGTCTTTGCTGTTCATACTGTAACAATGACATGTAACAAGAAATAATATTGTTTATAAAGTTTTTTTAAATGATGATGACCCTTGAACTCTGATTGGCTGGTTTGCTCACAGATGGCATGTGAGATTTGACCTTTTGGCGGCGCTTTCTAGTAGCTGCTAGTTAGCAAGTTTGCTTCATGGACCACTTTACTTTTGCCATTCCTAAAAAAAACGAGCGAGAGTGGATGGTGGCTGCATCCACTGAGGATTTCTTTTCAACAACAATGGACTAAGAGACCCGAGGTGACGCTAATGTATACGAACATCAGAACTGAGCAGGGTGAAGGGAGAGATTCATGGAGTGACGTTTGTCTCGGGTGACAGGAATCCTGGCGGCCCTTTTGGATTTAAACCAACAGCGAGCAGAGGGCCCCAGACAGCAGCTGTTTGGCCTTTGTTCACTCAACATACAACTAGTTAAATATGATTGTGTTGTGTTGTTTCTGTTTTGGCAATGGAGACTGTGTGTCTGCCATCATTTCCCTCTGTTGTGGAGTTCTGCAAAGTTTGTTTTTGAGTTGTCGAGAATTGCAACAATTATTCTATCATAAAGACAAGTTGCAATTATAAGCCAGATGGGAAAGTCTGAAAAGTAAAATGATTTACATTATTACATTACATTACATTGACAATTACTCACCCCCCAAAAAACACCCCAAAAAGTCAGATTGTATCTTTATGTGTTGTTTTTCAAGACATTTTTAAATAACATTTTATTTTGACACAACTTCTCTGAAATGATCTGATCGATCTTTTTCACACTTAGAAACCTACTTCATTAAACCATGAAGGCCCAAAACTCTTAAAAGTCTTTTGAACACAGAAATATATATATATATATATATATATATATATATATATATATATATATATATTTTTTTTTTTTTTTTTTTTGCAGTGAAATCCCCAGACATGCTAATCAAATTGATTTGATGCTGGAAGAAGTAAAGTTTATCAATGTAAATTGAAAACACAATTTCACATCAGAGGAAAGAGGAGGCTTTAAAGCATTTCTGAGAATTGAGTTTCGCTGAAGTGGCTAAGCGTTCAAAATATAGAAATCAGAATGTTTATTATTGTCCCAACAAGTGAAACCCAAAATACGAAGCTCCGGCCAGCTTGAATTCACTTTGCAAGCCAGGTTGAGCAAGGCTGGAAACAAATGAAGCACCCAAGCTATGTAAAGACATTTCTCAAAAGCTAAACCCTTCCTGTTGATGAAAATGTCCAACAATGACACCCGCATACATTATTCAGATTAATACTGTGAAACACACTCATTTATTACCTCACCCTGTCTTTTAAACAAACTGTTAAACACCCATTGCCCTTGCAGCCTCCGATAAACAATCAGACGTTTTAATAGGCTCTTAGGAATCTGACAAAACATTAGCATTTCAATTCGGTTTCTCCCACATGTTCCTCCTAAACATAATCAGAGACATTAAGACGCCATATAGCGTGGTCCCATCAGTCACACCCTCCATACACACGTCAGGGCTTGCTGCAGGTCCTATTTATTCGTTATGATTAACAATGCAATATTTCAGAGCAATGAGGCGTTCTGAGCGGAGCAAAAGCTTTCATCTCCCAATACCAGGCACTTACAACGTCCTTCTGTAATGGATGAAGCACATCCATTTAAAATCCCCAGCGATGAAAATTACTGAGACTGAAAATGAGCTTAAGCTATTTTTACTAGGCCGGATTGCAGCCTGTTAGCTTTATTGCCACACCTCCAGAAATTAAAACATCCATACAGCGGCATGCAGCAAGCATGTACCGAATCAATAAAGGCTCTCCAGCCTCGTAATGTCGTAAATCGCCAGCTTTTATTATTTGATGGCAACCCGCAGTCCACCTGGTCCGCCGGTCTCATGAGCTTATTGTTTCATCTCCAGCTGGTTCATGATATCGCTTTGCTCCACACCTCATATAAAACAAATCATAGGACTTCATATTGGGGAGAATATTTATAGCTCTCCCGTACGGTAAAAATTCATTAGCCAGCGAGAGACGGGGAGGGTCGCCGAGACGCGGCCGTGGCGGCTGATGGATCCCTCAGGATGCAGATGTACCGCAGGTTTGTTGCTGGGGAATGGTGTGCAGAGGCCTGACAACAAGGGCAGCGATGAGGCGGCTGCAGGTCGGGGGGCTCAGAACACACGAGCAAAGGGAAAAGATTGACAAGACCCAACAAATAGCCCAAGGGAAGGAAGACTGACGCTGGCCAGGTGGAATATCTCCCCAGAAATGACTTCTATATTGGAAGATCGTGCATGATTTATGTGCAGTGCCACAGTTCAGCATCAGTATGGAAATATTGTGCCTTTTATGTGGGAAAATAACACACTGTCTTCCTGTCAAGTGCTTGAAGCTTTCCGTGAGCATATCATTTAAATCCTCATCTCTGGTTGCCTAGATTTTTTTTTTTTTTTTTTTTTTTTTTTGCCCCACACTCAAGAAAAGCACTTCACTACCTGAGCAAAATGACTCCACTCATCATTGTGGAGATACCGTTTTATTTGTATGCAAATGCAGGTGAGTTGTTTACTGTAAACACCCACTTTTAACACCTACGTAGCAGAGTCGAAAAGCCGTCAATCAGTTTGCTTTCTGTTTGTTTCTTGTGCCTTTGCGTCTTAAATCAATGGAGAAGTGACACGAGGGGCGTCCCTCCAGAGTCTGAGGCCAAGCGTGTCAACAGGAAGTAAAAGGCTGGGTTATTTCTGTCCACAGCGTGAAGATGAAGGGCTGTTAGAAGTCTGAGGTGTTTGTTTTAAGTCATACCATACGGAAACGGAGAAGGTTTCAGTTACATTTCTTATATTTTACAAAAAAACATTGTGGAATATCAGGTGAAAGAAGTGAAGGTCATGGCTGTTGCTCTCATGACCTTCATTAGCCCAGTTGCATGAACCATAAATAATGTCAAATTAAATGCCAATCCGATGAAAACCACCCCATGTAAACACTTCTGTCTGATTAGATTTGTGCCATTTGAAATGGAAATCGTGATCCGATCAAAAGAGGTGGCCTGACCCCGTTTATGATCGGATCGATGTCGAAGCTCCGCACGCATGTCTGCTACGTAGTTTGGCTCTTTAACCTATTAAAAGACTTTACAATAGCTGAAAGGCAGTTTGGGGTTTGGTGTCTCGCTAAAGGACATTCCGACATTTGGAAAAGGGAAGAATTAACCTTCGACCTTAAGATTAGAAGATAGCCCGCTCTACCGACTGAGCCACAGCTGCTCACAGCTTACAACTTCCTCTTCCATACAAACTGGCTTCTGGCTTCAACTCAGTGTCGGATCGTGAGTGCATGTCACTCTGCTGACACATCCTGGCTCAGAGAAAGGATCACACAGGGCAAGTTAAAAGTAGTCAGTTCCAGGTGTCAGTCGTTATGGCCAACGAGCCATTTCCCCAACTTTTCAAACTAATATGCCAAATTCAACGGTTTACAAGTGTCTATGCATCTCGTCTTTAAACAGCAAAGGAATCTCTCCCCAGTAGAATAATCTTTAATGTTAATGCTCCTGAAATGAGATGCATTACCAAAGACACAGTTCAGTTTGTATGTAATGAAGTAAATCAATGTTAATTCGCAGTGTGCCTCCGGAAAGCCACAATGTCTTCTGATGGTTAATGAACACATTTTGCAGCTCAGGCCTCACATCTACTACTCAGAGCTGCTTTTCTGCTTTCTATTTTAAAAAACATTTCCTGTGAAGCTCTGCAGTCAGCTTCAATATTTGCTCAGTGCAAATGGGCCCCATGAGTAAAGCCAGCCTGGCACACTGAGAGCGCCGTGACAGAGATAGGGGGCTCCTGGTCAACAAGCAGGTTAATTGTGTGATAGGACCAGATGCTCGTACAGGACTGAACTCGACTCTCTCGGCCCCCGCGGGACGCTCCCCTCGGCGGCTTCTGATTGGCCCCACAACACAGCAATCAACTAACACTTGACACTCTGACGAATGTGCGCTGCCCAAAATACATTGGACTCCAAATGAGTTTGAGTTTCCCGGATAGATGACAGCAGTTTCTCAGCCGTTTGGAAGATTAGAAGATGTGAGGGAGATGAGAGACTGCGCTTTGATTAACTTCACAGTAGTGAAGGAGATAACGGCTTTTTGAGGGTTCCTCCCAGGTGGATTATTGAGTCTGAGAGAAGACACATTGTATGAACCCTCCAAAGTCCATTAGCAAACTCGAGTGTATTAAGAAGTGAGGCAGTAGAAAGACGAGCGCAGATGCTCGATATTTTAATAGATTAGAAATTCACTTAAATTTAATGCCATGCCACTTTGATGGTTAATCAAAGTGGAATTTTCACTTACCTTCAGTCCTGTCGTCATTTTTATGCCATAGCACTATTTCACAGTAGGTGGCAGCACTGAGTTACTGTAGTTCCAGCCCGTCCTTTGTCTGCCCTTCACTGTTTCAAATGTACTTTTCGGTTAATAATTGTTCAGTCAGGCTATGGTATTTAGCTGCTTTTCACATACAGCCAAGAGCCTCAGTCACTGTTAACTTGTCTTCCTGCTGTTTCTTGGTGTGACTCCATACACCACCTGGTGGTTGGGGTGTGTACTGCAAGATGAAATGAGCTGGACGAAGTTCAAGTCAGATCGCCAGCATCATACAACAAACCTGTTTTGGATACATCAGATACACAATTTATCGTCACTGTAATTACAAATTTCATGATGTGATTTATGTTTGTTTTCATGCTGGTTGGCACAGCTTCGTTTTCCTCTTGGCGTGATAAGTAATGGTAATACAGCAGAATAAATTCACCTCAAGATGGCGTGTGTTCAGATGATAATTGAGCACAGTCATATTTGAAGCTCAGATAGAACATAACCAAGAATATTGATTGCCATGTTGTCTTTTTAAAAGTTATAGTTTGAAATAAAATACTTTGGGAGCAGGTGATTGGGACAACAGCATTCTTCCATCAGACACAACACCAACAATGACCTTCAACTTTATGACTAGAACTATAATCCACAGTTTTCTTGACATCCATAATGTGATTTGTCTACACTGGAAACGTTTTTTGTTTCTTGTGTTATTTTCAACCGTCATATTAGTTTCAGGCTCCTTGATTTCCTCTCCCCGGGGCCTGATTGTCATTCCCCGCCACGATGTGTTTCATCTGTGTGTGAGTGTGTGAGTGTGTGATAGTCTTCACCTGGCAGCAGCTTGCTCCACCTCCCCTTTCGCCAATCCTTCAAATAAAATGAGCACTAATCTCATCATCGACTGGCCTTTGAGTCCTCCTTTCAGCGATCCACGACTCTGAAACTGCAGTACTAAAGAGTAAAATATTCACAATTTTCAGTCTGAGCACGTTGAGCACGTTTGAATGTGTTTTCTAAAGACCAGCCTTGACTGGATATTGTGTTCACTCACCCGGCGTTATTTAGCCAAATGCACAAAGAGCTGATTTCAATACTCAGTAATATAAACTGTGGATCTCATGTGAAGTCATACATGACTTATTGACTTCAGGTATATTATGTCTCATATTTGCATGAAAAGAGTTTCATGAATGACGTTCATTTTTGTCACAGTGTCTCTATAAAAGTCTTAGTGCTTTATAAGCTGCCATTATAATCATCATCATCACACCTCACAGAGTCCTCCCACATTCTGACCTGAACCTCTCCTTCCTGTATTTTCTTTAAGCACATGTTGAAGTATATATTCAGAGATAAACACAGACGTGTCAGAAATTGGGAAAAAGTATCGTCCGTCATGACACTCATCCAAAACTGAACTCATCAATGTTGCCTCTTCCCACAACGACAGCTCAAATTCCAATTAAATACAGTTCAAGGGCCACAAATGGCCCACAGGTCACAGTTTGCAAACCTCTGATCTAAAGGCAAGGCAGGTTGATTTATATCGTACCATGAGGCAATTAGTAGAGCTTTACAAGGAAAGAAAAAAAAACACATAACAAAGCTAACAATGCATTGCTGATTTAATTGAAGAAATAATTGATTTGTTTTTTTTAAATATGTCACAGGTCGCATTAAAAATCTTCCCTCATGAATCAGCTAATTAATTTTCTTAATAGTTATGAATGCTAATCATTCATAACAGTAAACAGTTCATTTATGCACCCCTTTAGTTACCTTGTAAGCAGCACTTTATTACAGTTGCTTGTTACTGTGTCAAAAGGTGGTAATGTATAAGCTACACGATGAAAAGTAACTACTTATATGCATAAAATTAACACATGATTTCATACGCACATGCTTAATTTCTAAGTTATTCAGTCACTGCCTTCGATCATTAGGTAACAGTACTCCAGCGCTTTTAACAGTTCATTGAGTAAATATGAAAAATCTGCCTTTTATTTCTGTTATCTTCATTGTTTAATTTGTTTTTCTGATTGCACTCAATACTGACCAGACGATGGAGTTACAAGTCTAGACAGATTGATGCTAGTTGATGAGCTCGCTGACTTTAACCATACCTACAGTTCAGAACAGAGGAATTAATGGGATAAAAGTTATTTTATAAATATGACATGCTATACTGTATGAATCCTTTCCCCCCCCCCCCATGTGTTTCAGAGTGAAACTGATTAGCAGTGTTTTGACAGGAAACCATTAAACCCATTGAGCTCCCCCATGCTGGTCCCTCTGTCCCCGTTTAACAATAAAATCCATGTCCGTTATAAAAGTCATGACACTCACTGTGGCTTTTTATTACATACTGTGAGAATTTTATCCATCTTTTGTGAATTACTCAAATATTTCTCACAGTTTTAGCAGCAGCTGCCGCTAAATTGATTGATCTTCTCAATATGGTCTTTTAGAGCAAATAGGCCTGCCGACTGCCACCTGCTGGACAGGAAACGAAATACTGGAAATATCCGAAAGTACATAGGAAACAGTTTGGCAGAGGAGATGTGGCAAATTTTAAAAAAAACCACACACTCAACTCTACTGCTCATCCCACAAATTCCAAATGTGGCACTAGAAGTACTGTTACAAAAACTAAATAATAGCAACATATGAAAGAACTTTAATCCTCTTTCGATGTGTTTGTAAAATATGAGAGCTCAATCTGAGTTTATGCACAATTAAGGGGAAAAAAGAAGTTTGTTTGTTGGACTCCAGCAGCGGAATCCGTCCTGAAGGGCCCTGAACATCCTTGAGCTGTCGGAGAGTTTCAGTATTTCACCCTGACAGTTTCCTGGACAAGACATCTCAGTGGCATACTTTGGCAAAACAGACAGGAAAAGAAGAAAAAAAAAAAAACAAAGTTAAAAAAAAAAAGAAGAAGAAGAAAAAAGCACCACCTGCTCCGACAGACAGCTTTGAAATGTTGTCAACATACTCCCAGCTCACAGCATATCTTGGCCGCGCAGGTCGGAGTTCTAAACCAGAGGAAAGCAGACTGGACTGACAAACCAGGGCCGGTGGTTTTAAGTGGTTTTACCAGATAAGGTGCTCGGCCTCAGATCTTTTGTCGGTAGTCTTGTATGTGATGTAGAACCCAATATTTAGCTTCTTTTTTCTCTTAAGGCTGTTGAGTTCCCGCATTGGAAAATCAAAGTTATGTGTTGTGGCTTAAAGAGTCTGTCTGCTTTTTGTCTTCACAAATATGGACTTCCCTCAAAATCCACCCTACTTTAACAAAACACTGAGTAACACATTCTAGAAGTGGGGGAAATTGGAGTAATTGAAAATCTTTAAGTTCCTCGGTCACCCGCAAAGAGCAAATTTCAAAGTCATTATGAACATCGTCAGCGATATATATTGACAGAAATGCCAGAAATGTTGCTGCTATCCTCTTATTTTTCCTCGCCTGGTGTCATTCTGGCTGATTTAGTGAGTTTTCTTTCTATCACATCTTTCTCCACCTTGATGAAGTGTAAAAATGAGAATTTTTCTTCCTCTTCACAGTCTCAGTTTCCTCTTCGCGCCTTCCTGCCCGTCTGCTCGGGTCTAAACTCCTCCTCACATGGGGCTGTAGGATTTGAGGATCGAGGGGGGGATTATGGGATTTTCTGATTGCTCTGAAAAAAAGACACCCCGGGATACAGAAATCCAAAAATGGCTGGGGTACCCACATCAAGATTAGAGCGTATTATTTCATCCCAGAGGAGAAGAAAACATGGAGGCCATCAGTGACTGCTCTGAAACAAGAGTGTTTATGAAACAGTTACAATTTAGAGGAGATTACAGACTACAAAGCCTGTTTGGATGCTGCAATCACTTGTGTAATGTCGATGCACTTTTCCAATCCCACCAATTGATGCTGCCTATTGTAACATGGTACACTTTCCCTGAACCAATTACATTTTCTCTGGAAATTGTAACCATAAATAACAAACTCACTGCACATAATCCTCTTCAAACTACTTCTAAACTTTGTTATTCAGTGAAACCAATGTGCACTGTGTTGCAATGGAAAATCAATAGATTGGCCAAAACAAAAAGCCACAACCTATTCTTTTTAGTTGATTTTATGGATGAATAACATCTCATCTCCCTTTCTTTGCACCTTGTATGTTGTTTTTTTTTTATCTGATTGAGATGTGCATATAACTCAGTGTCAGTGCAGTGGGATGCAACTGTTAGTCAGCACTAAATATTAGCTGTTTAGTGTTTTATCCGTTTAACTTAACTGATTAGAGCTAACCAACATCAAACAGCACACCACCTCCACTGACTGCCATACGATGAGTCCACTGGAACAAAGTACAGTCAAATTCAACTCAAGCATTTGTTACTTGCACCAAAGAAGGGTCTTTTGTTTTGGCCAGTCGAAATCTTCGAGTTAAGTTAGTGAAAAACAGAACAAAAAATATGTCAGGGTTAGTAAATTATTCGGGTTTGTGAATGCTTCTGTTGCTGGATGTTGTTTCATAGAAATATCTATACATAAGGCAGATGTCTGTATTTTCATTTGGTCAAAAGCTTATTGTTCCACACAGTTTGATAAAATCGCTGAAACCAGAGGTACACAGAGTTTCTTTTACAGCTAAAATCTACATTTTAGCACTTTCTTTTCCACCAGGAAAATAGAAAATACTTTTTATTGTCTTTTTATTGCAGTCCTAAATGGTTGCCACTACAAATCTATAAACCCGGGACAGATATCAACGCCGGCTCCAACTTCACTGGTTGGCACAGGATCATGTGATCATCAGATGGTGATTCTAGCTCTTTATATGAGCCATTAGTTTTTAATAGTTGTCCATAAAGATCAAGTGCGTTCTGTTTTTACAAAGACGGATGTATTGTCCTCATTGATTGTGCAAACAGAGAGATGTTTGTTGAAGCTGAGTGCACTTTTATAGCTCACAATGAAGCCATCATTTACACCTATTTCCCCCTTTTTCAAACAGTGTCCTCACTAAGATGAGACAGAATAAGTTATGCGGGATGACTTTATACAATCAGTTGAAATGACGTTAAAGCCTTAAGTTTACTCACACTAAAACAAACGTGCCAGTTTTGATCATTTTGTGTTTCATGACTTCTTTTGAAAAGTACTGATGCAACTTTATTGGTTAATTTATTATTGGATTGGATAGTCAAAGAGAGAAGAAACAGGAACACTGCAGCAGCTGACAGCTTTTCTGTATTCAGGCATTTCACCAAGACCCATCATGGTCTTGCTCTTGACTCTATCTCGGCCCCTTAAAGTCTTGTCTTGGAATATCCTGGTCTTGGTTTTGACTCATTTATTCATTTCTAAACAGTCATCTATCGCCAAGGCAGCAGGGTTTAATGTAGCAAGTCACTGCCAACACCGGCGATGGTGGACTTCCTGCTCGAGGTGAATCAATTCATAAGAGCAAACAGAGGAGATGCTTTCTCTCTCTAATGACCAGGTCACTATGGCAACCAGGTTAGACGGGGAAGCGGGCTTCACTTTGCTCTCTGACTCCACTTCAAAACAAACCTCAATTGAATGTGCACACCTTCATTAAAAAAAAAAAAGAATCTGATGGGCAAAACTCATTTCTGCTCGACCTCGTGGCTGGAATTGGAGATTTTGCTGAACCAAAAAAAAAAAGGTGTCAGAGGGGAGAGCAGCCACCGGCCGCCTGCTAGCTCCACGTGGTTCAGCTTTTCGGAAAGGTTAAGAATGCCACAATGATTTTAGAGCGACCGGAGCTGCAGCTGCATTCACGCGGGTCAACCCAGCCCGCAGGTCTGAACTTCAATGTTTCTTTTAGTGGAAAAAAAAAAAACAACAAAAACCTTAAATACCCCTCTTGTGCGCTTCACCGCTTCACCCCGTGCACCTGCCCCAAAGCCCTGCTCAGAAGTTCCGCGGCCAGATTGATTCCGCCTTTGCAGCATCGATTGTGTAAGGTGTTTTTTTTTTCAGCACGAAAGAGCTGGAAAAGACCCTTTTGACTGACTGTGGGACAGTGATAGTCCACTCCTCCGTGGCGTGGGTTGGATCATTAATAGTGTGCTAAACCCGGAGGTCAGTCTGGTCTCACGCTGTCAGAGGGAGGCTCGGTCCGGAGGGAGTGATGTGTTCACACAGCTCCGCTCCATTACCCGTCTGTCTGCCGAGCCAGAACAATGGCTTCTCCGTGACTCCTCCGTTCACGCCCGCGCCCCGTCTCGCTCTCGCGCCATCATTAGCCGACTGTACGCGGTCGGACTCCTCGACACTCGAACGCAACACGGGGAGCAAGAAAATAAGCATTTCAACTTCAACACGTCTATTTCTGCTCTCGTTATGACAGAAATGACTTACAGAACGGGAGTCTACTCATTAGTCTCATTATGCTGAACAGCTGCTGTCGGCAAGCGCACGACTCACATCTGCCTGCCGGTGATTTCAGATTAATATAAAACTTATCACAAGCACTGAAAAAAAAAAAAGTTTATTCCTCCTCTTCAGTCAGGTGTGGTGTCTATCATGAGAAGTACAAAAGTTGAAGAGGCGATGATAAAGCTGTAATGTGAAGAAAAGATGATTAAACAAACAATGTGACTCATTCCAGGATTTCCCTCCGTTTGCATTTTCCCTTTGGGTTTTTGAGCTTGTTTGTATTTTTATCACACAGACTGCAGGCCCCAGCTTGCATGCAGAATTTAAAGTCCTAGAATTTCAAAGTATTTATGGCTGAAAGCTGAAACCCTCACGTCATTTTTTTCAGTTTTAGCAAGACTTATCAAAAGTGGAAAGAAAGAAAAAAAAAATTCTATTATATATAAATAAAAGGTGCATTTTTTTTTTTAATTAAGTGCGGCTGCAAAACCTTTATGGGACACAGCTATTGTGATAAATATTGATGTCTTAATATTGTGTGCAATGATTTGAATTTGTAATGTGATGAGGTTTCATGGTAAATTGTTAGATCACCACATGACATGTAATATTGTCATAAAGATTGTTATATTATGATCCTACATTATTTACATTTCATAGTTTTCCACTTGTTAAGGTCTTCTTTTTCAGGTTTGTGTTGCAGTTTTTGTGTATATTCTCACTTCCTCTGTATTTTCCTGATGTAAATAATCGGAATAGTTTTTTTTCACTGTGATGTTTCTTGTTCAATATTTCGACACGGATTGATGCAGATGATGTAGTTACTGTTATTCTGGGGCAGCTGTGAGAACTCTATTGGTCATTTTCAGTTCCAGCGACTGAGAGTTTGATCCCCCTGTCAATATGTTTGTGGGTGTCATTGGGCAAGACATCGAATCCCAGTTTCTTCCAATAGAGTGTACGTAGCTTAGAATGCAGCTGTTGCCTTCAGTGTGTGAATGTGTGTGAGGATGGTGATTGATCATGCTGAGCATGCACACTCTTCCAGCTGTAACAATCCCCCCCCTAGTCCACCATTTAAAATTCATTCTCACGTAGCGGTGTACTGCAGAGTGATTTGTATGATGCCTATAATATTTATGTATTTAAAGATATTTGCTTATGAATGATTCATCCCATTCAGTTACATTTCCATGTGCAAACCCACCTGCCACAGGGTGATTGCTGGATACCTCATTCAAATATAAATAGATGTGTTTTATTCATTCGTTAAAGAAACTTTTGCAGCGGTCCAGGAAGAGCTGCACGGCGGTGTAGTGGTTTGTACTCACAACACAGAGCCTGGGACTACCTGTGCAGAGTTTCCATGTTCTCCCTCTGGATTCTCCAGACATGCATTTGAGGTTTATGTGATCACGCTACATTGGCTGCAGGTGTGAATGTTAACATGCGAGGCCGTCTGTGATGGACTGGTGACCTGTGGTGCAAACAGTTTCAGTCAGCTGAGATTAGATTCAGCAACCTGCGACCTCCAGGCCTTGATCTCCTCAAAGTTTGCATGTATTAAAAACAGATGCAAACTTCATATTGCACACACACACACACACACACACACACGGAAGCTGGTGCACTGACACAGACACGTAAAATAACACACAGTGTTTCCCTTCATGAATACAGAACATGAGAAGAGTGTTCCAGATTGTTGAAGATACTGGGTGGACGTTATGCTGATAGATTCATTAAACTGCAGTGTGATTTATCGCATCTGAAGATGTTTATGATTACCGTTTGTAACGCATTTGAACATTTAGATGCAAATCAGCTCAGCCTTTAACCGAGGTGCTGCTGTTACTGTAGGGAGAAGCATTCTGTGACATTTTTAATATTTTGCCCCTGAAACCTTGACTTTGTGATCAGTCATCGCCTGAATGTGGCAGCCCGCTGTCGCGCCAACAGGATCTAGCAAAAAGTCTCCTGTTTGTGCGTGGTGCTACGTTGTGGACAAAATACGGAGCGAGAGGTTAAACATCAATTGTTTCCTCTGATTTGTCTCAGTGCAGATTTAGACACATCCACAGCAAAGTGGGCGTATCGACTCTGGTGCAGCTCTTGCACTTTGGTTACATTTAGACACAAAACATTTCGTATTTCTGTTATAATAAGTACTACGTTTCTTTGTTCCCGACATATTGAATATAATCAGTGGCTGTCCCATTAAACAGAAGTTGTGTTTCATGTGAAGAAAAGGGTTTAACCTAAAGTGTGGATCAGCAAAAAAAGAACAGAAAGAGCCTGAAGCCCCACTGAAGCTTCATTGACAGAAGTCTGGCATCTTTAGTTCTTTCTTTCATCTATAGAAAGTTACTTTATGAACCTTAGAATAAAGTACAGTACAGTGTGAAGAGAGAGAGAAAAAAACATTGTTCCAATTACAAGTAGCCTTTCTGATCTTTGGAGTCTACAGATCTGATAACGACTCCAAAGTTGAAAAGTTCAGAGTATTGTGTGTGAAAGCGTGAACCTGGTGTAGAGCGCTAAAGAGGATCTCAGATCAGCCCGTCTGCCCACACACTGTCGTCCAGGTAGGATGTGCAGGTTTGAGAACCGTCAGACTCACCAGAGGACACTGCAAGACCCTGGTCAGCAACTGGAGGCACAGCTTTAAGATGTATCAAGTATTGTGTACAGGGTTATCGCAACTTCGCCAGCATATAAATCAAGACTTTAAAAACATTAAAACTTCAGTCTTAAAATCTTTCCTGCGTGTTTTTTGCTGTTGAATAAGGAGGTTCGGTCGCCTGAAGATGCTTCAAATGTAGCTGTTCGAAAGCTCAAAACGGCCGGCAGAAAATAACCTCAGACTGGTAATTATAACTGCAGGGGTTCTTAAAGTGTTTAGAGCCCTCCTAACTCTCCTAGCGCCGTGGAGAAGTGGTTAGTTAATTTTTATTTTAATCTCCACTGCGCCAGAGGTCAGATCAGCCCCATCTGGCTGTAGGTAAACCGTGAGTTAGAGCTCTGCAAACGCAGCTTTACCCAGATATCTTCTGCTTTTTTATCTGTGTGTCTCTTCTCAGAATGAATACTCATTTTCATCAGAGCTTTATTATAAGAAAGTTAGTAACCAGTAAGTAAAAACACTGGGAGCAGTGGACTGCTGGGTGAAAAGACTTTCTCAGGGAACCCATCAGCAGTGAGAAAGACTTCCTAATTGATTTTAGCATCAACAATCCTAGAAAGAAAGAAATCAGTCCAAGAAAGTTCATAACTTTTTCTGCAGCTACGGCTTTGACTGAGTCGACTTGCTCTATTCAAGCATGCTAAAATAATTACACTTGCACATTTTCCCTGTTTCCAACACATTGACTTCGGCAGCAGAATGTTCTTTCGCTGACGAACACCCCACTTTGTCCGTGTAACTAAAACGCAAAAAGCATCTCAAAGGGGTGACAAGTCAGAATGTTTGCAAATGGTGGATATTATCTCCTCTTCATCTGAGGTTAGCCTCACTGACAAGACTCTAAGAACTTCAGTGGACACTCCCCTCAGTCCTCTACTGAAGTTTTAACAGTTTGACATGTTGCTTGAAAAAAAAAACGAAAAAAAAAAAACAGTAAAAGAAGTCAGTTACAAGCTCAGATACAAATTTCTGACCTGTCAACACATTTTGTCTTGAGAGATTGTCACCAAGAGCGTGCGGTGGCATATTTCTGTGCACGGAGCGAGGTCAGCTTCGATTTGCTGTGACGGGGGATGAAGTCTCTGTAAGCGACAGTCCGGTGGAGATGAAGGTTTGCGGGGAGCTCTGTGAAATCTCAGATGACATGGAGAGGCCGGGGCCTTGGACAGCCGAGAAATCCTCCTCAGGGATAAATCCCCCAGACTCCAGATCCTGTCCACCGCCTGGCTCAGCTTTAAATTCTCCTGAGCGGACAGACACTCCATTAGGTCTGAAATTCAAAAAACAGAAAGAGGCTGCATCTTCTGTTGCACATAAAAGCAGTGATTTTTCTTATTAAGTGAGTCATTTTCAAGATTATTTACCTTTAAAGAGCAACTCTGAAAAAAGATGCTGGACTTCACAATAGACCTAGACTTAAAATATTTTTTTACAACTGTTCTTAAAGGCTGAGACTTTACACTCAAACTGTTTTACTGATAGAATTACTTTTGTTTGTTACTGATGTAAAGATGTGGACAAAATGTTTTAAATTTGTTTTACATTTTTTTACGGCAGTCGCTTTTACCGTGATTTGGAAAATAAAAGAACAAATATGACTTCAGTAAAAAAAAATTACCAAACTCTACAGAGAAACAAACATGATAATTACAAGCAATGCAGTCAGTAGTTCCTGAGCTTTTAATATCTTTTATTTGTCAAGTCTGCCTGGGGAGCTGTGTCGGTAGGTCTGGAACACTAATCGCAGACATTTATGGAAAATGTCATTGTTTCTGTCATTACTACTTTCCTGTAAATCACTTGATATAAATTTTTTAAACGATTGAGTGGTTACTTGATTTCATCAGTTATATATAGGAGGGTTTTCTGCAGTCAAGCCATCAGAGCTCAAACTAGACTTTGTTCCTTGTGTACCTCTTTCTCAACACCTCGGAAGCTTCGTCCCACAACATGTAAGGATCTTTGGTTGAAAGTTGGACTTTATTTTATCATAAGATATCATTTTAAATTACTTTTTGGAATAAGCATAAATCCTCTACTAATGCTATGTACTTAAGTCACAGAATTAGTGTTTTACCCTCCAATTAATTCATTTTCGCAGTTTTTGTTCAGGAAAAATACAAGCATGGCAACAAAAAGCAACTCCCTGACCCCCGAATTGTTTCATCCATCCATCCATCCGCCCCTGTGGCGAAGGCTACCGTCTATCCCAGCTGACAGTGGGCAAAAGGCAGGGTTATCAGTCCATCACAGTGCTGACAGGAAGAGACAGACAATCACCCACACACACAAGCACACCTCGGGGTAATTTAAAGTGTCACATCCCATCACCGCTGCAAATACATTAATCCCTGTCAGATTTCACAAGTTATCTGCCTTCTGTTATGATTAGTAAATGCATATAGATTCTATAAAGTATGCCTCGAATAAATCTGAGAGCACCTGCAGGTCTCAGAGATTTGTTGATGCTCACATTTTGCTGCAGTGAGAAAAGGTCAAGCTGAGTAAATATTAGAAAAGAGTAAATCCAGCGCGCCTCGGAGCAGCTCCCCGCTTTCTGTGGCATTATGTGCAGGAGGGGTAATTCAGGGATTCTCCGAGAGGCCACGGGAAGCTCCTCAAGCGCAAGTTATTGTAGATAAATCCAGGCAATCATGATGTACATGAAGGAAAAAATAAATAAAGAACTGGATTCAATATTGCCTGAAGAGTGAGGAAGACACTTTAAGCAGGTGGTGGAATATAATTACTTTAAGAAACGTGTCCCAATACACAGAGATGCAGAAGTGTACGTTTCCTGTACTCCCCCCCCTTCGGTCTCTGTGAATCCTTGCAGAGTGCTCGTCAGCATTCTTGGTACGACTCCAGCTCTTTATATGCTGCTTGTTCCCCAGGAAGCTTTTTCCTATACCGGAAAATAAATGAGGTTGATTGTGCCCCGTGCCTTTTATCTGCTTCACCGTGGAAATACCAGGAGGACTTCCGATTGCGACATCTCGCTCCTCGAGAGACTTTTTTTCTGAATTCAGACTGTTTACACTGTTTCTTTTCTGTTTTCGTAATTCATCACGTCGTAATTACTTTTGCCCCCACAGCGGGTGCAATGCCACAGGAAATTATTCATGTATGTGTGCGCCAGCTTATACGATCCCCGCATTCGAATTTTGTTTAGATTAGCATGCCTTCTTCATCCCTTGACTGAACTGAGGACTAATGGAGGTTACTTAAATATTTATGAAGCGTGTCTCCGAGTGTATCCTTCATGTTTTACAGAAACTACAGATATAGCACCAGACTGGGGAAAATAATGTGTCCTAATAGACTCTGTCTCTCTCTCTCTTTGTCTGTCCTCTCTCACCCTTGTATTCGCCATCTGTTTGTCCATATTGTGTGATCCTCTGTTTCTGGTCCCTGCGGCTCGCCACCAGACGCTACTTTTGGCGTCCTGCTCGGTGTGTTTGTGGTCTGCGGCCTGGCTCTGCTCGGCCTCCTCTCCTTCGTCTCCTGGAAGCTGTGCTGGGTGCCTTGGCGGACGAAGGCCCACTTCCCCAGCCCGCCCCTCAGCCCGGCCTGCGGCCCGCAGATCTGCCCTCTCCAGCCGCCCCCCCTGCTGCCCAGTCCCCAGCAGTCTCCCGTCACCATGGCGACAGAGAAGGTGAAGGACCCCATGGGCTCGGTGGGCTTCCTGGAGGCCGCGGTGAAGATAAGCCACACTTCCCCCGACATCCCCACCGACGTGCAGCTCTCCATGAGGGAGCACTTCCTGCGCCGCACGCAGCGCATGCAGAGGCAGACCACCGAGCCGGCCTCCTCCACCCGGTCAGTCGCACGCCGCCGCAGAAATCCACTATGCAAAATCGTGCATGCAGAATATGAAGGCCTGGTGTTGAAGCTCCATTAATTCAAGTTGACGTGAACTAGGAATAACCTCACAGCTGCATCGTCTCATAAGGGGAAGCACCAAATACCCTTCATATACGTCTAATGAGGCAAATTGGTTCCTACAGATTTAATTATCTTTGCTGAAATGAGTGCAGACAGAGTTTAACATCTGCAATATTTATTATAATTACATGTCATGTGTTTTCATTCGACTTAATGGAACAGAGGGAAAAATATTTAGTGTTGCTTCACTGGGAAAGTTGTATTTTCATGATCATTGTGCCGATTATCTCCGTATGTTTTGAAAGTACATCTATTAATGAATTAACCGAAGCAGCTAAAGTTCAAAGCCTTCAATGGAGGTTTTTCCTGATATTCAGTTAACCGATCCAAAGCAGTTTTACCTTGATTTGGATTTTATTCATTTGTTTCCACCATCTAGGATGCTTAAATAGTGGAAGGTCAGTCACTCCAGAAGGGCTGAAAACAGGTTCAGGGGAGGTTAAATTAACCGAGAGGAAAACAAAAACAGATAAATGTTTCAACTGATGTCTGATTTTTACAGCACAAAAGGAAATATGATTAAAAAAAAACCGCAAAAGTTTCATATTTGATGTTAGGCATTTTTAGTCTTTAGATCAACAATTATTCTCATGCTCACTTTTAAAAGTGTCAGAACAGGATGAAGGCCACTCTTTGATTCCTGACTGATTCAGTAAAGACAAGTTAATAAGTTCAGTAATCAGCTGAACCTTGTGGTCACTGCTTCTGTGAGGTTTTCTTGGTTTTCTGCAGTTCGAAGCCTCTGCTCAGCCTCACAGTGGCTCCAGTCCAGACCATTCTCCGCTCATCCGTCTTCGTTGCTGCCTCCTCTGTCTCTGCAGGCACAATTCATTTAAGAGACACCTGCCCCGGCAGATGCAGGTGGGCAGTCTGGACCTCGGAAACGATTACGTGGTGGACAAAGACGAAAAGCCCACCAGCATCGGCCGCATCCAGCCGGAGCTCTACCAGCAGAAGGCCCTGGATTCAGAGGACTCGTCCAAGAACGGCAGCAACAAAAACTGTGGCAGGATCAACTTCTCCCTCAAGTACGACTACGAGAACGAGGCCCTCCTCGTCAACATCCTCAAAGCGGTGGACCTACCTGCCAAGGACTTATGCGGCACCTCTGACCCGTACGTGAAGATTTACCTGCTGCCCGACCGCAAGAAGTTCCAGACCCGCGTCCACCGGAAAACGCTCAACCCCATCTTCAGCGAGAGCTTCCAGTTCCCTGTGCCTTACGATGAGCTGGCCGCCAGGAAGCTCCACATGAGCGTCTTTGACTTTGACCGATTCTCACGGCACGACATGATCGGGGAGGTGGTGCTGGAGAACCTGTTCGAGACGTCGGACCTTTCCAGGGAGACCAACATATGGAGGGACATCCAGTACGCCACCAGTGTAAGAAGCTTTTCCTGTTTTTCCTCCTAAAGATGCTTTAATTTGAAATTACTTGTTGAAATGAAGTGCAGCTGAAATGGAGCAATAGCAGACATTTTAATCTATACTTTGGGTCTGCAATGTAGCTGCGTGTCTTTATATAGGATGTACCCACCTGAGATCATTCTGAAATGGTCAAGTATGACCGAGTCACAGAAATTTGCCAAACATGGCACAGTGCCACTTTTTGTTCACCTACCTCTAGAGGGAGCTTGTGTGCGACACTCAAGAGTCCAAGCATTAGAATATAATTAAAATTTAATGTTTTCAGCTTCTCTCGCTCTCCGTTTCTGCTTGTATTCCTAAAAATTTAAAGTTTATAGCTTTTCCATCCCTCCATCTCTACTTCTTTATCTTACGTAAAGCCACAAAGGTGAGTATCGGCAAAGGCACCGAGCAGGTCACCACTCCATCCTACGTTCTCACATATGGACCCATTATCAGGAAATTTATTGTCTCCAGTTAATCGCAAACACATCTGAAGTCTGTTGAAGGAAACTTTGGAGAGTCTCACCAACAAGGAGAACGATCGAGCTCAGACTCTACACCACTGTATGATTGCAGTTTAGCTTGTGAGCCATAAAAGATGATCAGTTTCATAAGATCAGATGTTTTTCTATTCCAACGGGAGGCTTTTATGATCATAATTGAACTTGAAAATATATGTAATTTAGATGCTGTTATGGAGAAAATTAATGACAAAATGATCACCTTTTTGATCATATTGTAATTTTCTGAGATGCACTGTAGTCATTAAATGAGTCACTGCGAGCCTGATGCAATGAGCCGCACAGTGGTCGGCTTCTGTGCTTTCACGATTCATCAGCGATTATAAACGGTGAGTGTGTGGTTTTCTCTGCGATGAACTGGTGACCTGCTGTCCATCATATCCTGCCTGGATCGTCTCCAGGACCTCCTGACTCTGATCTAGGGTAAAGTGCTGTAGCGGGCAGATGGGTGGATGCTCCCTGTGAGAGCTCAGCAGACTGGTACTGAAGGGTGATACTCTACATTATAGTGCTGATTTTAATGGTTTAATTATTTATCACTGCATATTGGAAACACTTTTCAGGTCTGTGGACGTTGGGCCCTCTTGCCGGACGCTTGATCGTATTTCTGGCGCGTCAGTAAATGCAGCCGGCTTTCTGCAGCTTAAGCAGTTCCATTTTTCGGTGTCCTTAATAACCCCTGTCAAAAAAATGTTACAAACCAGTGAGCTTATTTAGTTATTACTGGCTCGGTATTTTACGTGTTGCAGCTAAATCTGCCGTGGGCTTTAAATACGAGATATAAGTTTGCTACATAATCCCTGATTTTTCAAGAAAATGCCTGCAGATTTCTTCAGCACTTTAAAATTGTTCAGGAAATGGTGCAGTAAAGTAAATCACAATGGACAGAAGTAACTACTCGATAAGCATGCAGAGTCTTTGAGCTGTTTTGATTGGTTCAGGAGTTCTGGGTGCATTAACAACTGCTTAAAACAGTCGCAGCGCCAAGATTGTTAAAAGAACACACAGCTCACGTTCTCTAATTAAAATGGAAACATGCTGGGTGTTACATGGGGATTCTACGTGCCGATTCCATTTTATTTGGACTAAACCTCTCCATGTTGGCGCAACGAGTGCCTCAATTAGCGTTTCCCATTATTTTGAGACGCTGAGATTGCTGTTAAGGAAGTTATTGTCGCATTTTGGCGCGCAGCATGCAGCAGGTATATTAATGTGAGGTTTATTCAAATGAAGCAGCTAAAACTGAATTGTGGGTATTTGACGTTTAAAATAGATTTTAGTGCTGCTAAAAAAAGACCCAGAAAAGTTTTATTGCGTAGCCTCCAGCACCTCATTTCAGGCCAATGGCTGCTGTCTTTCCCAAAAGTGTCTTTCAGTGATGATTTTTTTTCTTTTTTTCTTCATTTATCTATTTTATTAATAAAGTTCCCATTTTTTCAGCTTGGGCTGAAAGGTTTTTTTTAAGTAACATAATTCTTAGATTAAAAAAAGAAGAAGAAAAGTTAGATTGGATGAAAAAAATAGCTGTGAATGACCCCAAAAAAGTATAAATGTCTAAAAGACAAGAAAAAAGGGTACAACTAAAAAAGCTAAAATACCACAAAAAAAAAAAAAACAAAACAAAACAAAAAAAATTTAAAAAGGAATTAACACCTAAAAAAAACCCCAAACAGCTAAGAAAATGTGACTGGAGGCCGTTGGATATGAATTATGCTCACTTGCAGGGATCTACTTGCAGGATCCTGGAATCACCTCAAAGACACTGAATCAGTCATTGCTAATGTCATCAGTTCGACCCACGTTGTGCCAAAACTTCAGCCATGAGACCAGAGACCTGTCTCTGCTGCTCCACACAGGCGTTAACGACTTGGCCCGCTCTCAGTTTCCTGGAAAGAAGAAGAAGAAAAAAAAGCAATCTCCTGTTCTTGCTCCAAATAGCCAAAGACTGCCAATTTATTAAAGTCAACAGTCTTGGTGACGCGCAGCACAGGATGTCTTTGGGTCGATTAGATTTCGGCACCAGAGCTACCGGGTGGAGTTGAAGCTAGGTTTTGGTGCCCGGTTGCTCCGTCTCGATTGTGTTGAATCCTGCGTTCAGGTCCTCAGTCCTGCACGCTTTTGACTTTATTCTGCTCCAACACTTTTAATCGTGATAAGTGGCTCATTAGCAGGCTTCCTGCACGGCGTGGTGATGACTTTTTAATTGAATTCAGGTGGAAAGACGGTGAAAAACAGGCAGGGCAGATTCCCTCCAGGACCCGGGACGAGTGACCTCCGATCCGAACACACACCCATCAGCTTCTTAATGAGCGGCATTTGTAGCGTCTAATGCAGTGACGTCCGGTCCTGGCCGTGGAGGGACGCCGCCCCGCACGTTTTAAACAGTCAAGCTGAAATACACTTTAATCAAATCAATCAAGAAGCTCTGCTGAGACAACGATAAGGAGTCGATCTCTAGGATCGGGTATGCTGGAGGAGGAAGACGTTTTATAGGCCTTTTAAGGTCAAGACTGGAAACCGCTGATCTAATATGGTGCAGCTCAACTATAAATTCTCCATTTGAAAATCTAATAACGTTGATGAGAGAGGTTCTAATTTCTCTCCACGCTCAGTTCGCAGTGATGTTAGGTTGAGCTGGACTAAAATACGACACGCTCCCCGACACACTCATCAATAACTCAGTCAATCTTTACTTCCTTGGAAATTTGAAAATGATGATTGAAACTGAACATAAAAACTATAATATGTCTTTAAAAAAAAGACAAAATCAGCAGAATACAAAGTAGATTGTTTTAATTCTTTTTACAAAGATTCACATATATGCCCATATATGTGAAAATGAGAATATGTCAACCATTGTTAGGTGGGATCAGCTCCAGTAACCCTGAATTGGATAAAGTGGAACAGAAGATGGATATTGGAAAAAAAAAAAAAAAAAAGATAATTTACAAAAAATAACAGGCTCTTGTGTTTGGACTTTGCTTTAGTTTTTCATTTTCACATGCTTTTTTTTTTTTTTTTTTTTGGTCTGATCTGCTGATGAATTACCTTTAATCCTGTATTCATTGAAATGTCACGGACCGGTGTGTTATCTAAAGAAACGGAAGCCCTTTAGAGTTAGTTGCAAACACCCTTAAATGTCATTTCCACATGATAAAATATTGTGAAAAGAATAATTATGACCAGAATCATATGCATCAAATATGAGCAGCAACAGTGCAGAAACTGGAAATATTTCTCACCGAGTCTCTGCAAAAGACCAACTGCATGTTATTAAACACCACACTCCCTATATCGTGTTTTCTGCTGAAGTCCTTGGCATATATTTAAAAAACTTGTGTAAAACAGTTTTTTGTCAGTAGTTTATTCTTAATATTTTACGATGTTTTTTCAATGCCAGCTGCTGCACATATTTAGGGTCCGAGCCCGAGGGCGAGGTGGCCTCAACTGAGGCCACCTTGCCCGGAGGGCAAGGACTCTATTGTTCTTCGTTCGTTTTTTCTTATTATTATTATTATTATACTCCTGGCGTCTTTCAACGCAATTTTGACCCCCTAAACATGCACAAAAACTCCCAAAATTTGGCAGGCACATCCAGACTCGCGAAAAATTTTATAATATAAAAAAATTAACCCCATCTGCTCTCTAGCGCCACCTACAAACTAGCACCTTCAACTAGCACAACCGAGACACAGTAAATTCTGCACCCCTGTCAAGTAGGAATGTCGTAGAGAGATAAAACCAATTGCTGACATGTTCAACTCATTAAGATCTAAAAATCATCCATTGACACCCTTGGCCTAAATCTAACAGGAAGTCCGCCAATTACCTTTCAAAGTAAAAGCTTCACGCAGCTGTTTTACAACACCATTTATGGTAGAGATGTCAGAGTAGTGCGCTCTGATAGAGAAGAAGTGTCTCTACAAGAGGTGTAAACAACTTTTTCAATAGTCACACGGTTTACATTTTATTAGCCCTTCAAAATAAAACTCACATTTTTGCAAAAAGGGTCGCTATGGCCAATAGGAATGTTGTAGAGAGATCAAACCAATTATTCACACATTCGTCTCGTCGAGGTCTACAAATCTCTCATTGACAAAAAAGACCTAAATCCAACAGGAAGTCCGCTATTTCCCTTTCAAAGTAAAAATCACTCCTCATTTAAAAATTATCTGCTCCGAGACCGTTTGTCGTAGAGACGTCAGAGTGGCGTGAAATAATAGAGGACAAGTTTCTCTTCCGATATTGTTAAAAACTTTTTCAAAAGTCTCATGGTGTGGATGCTGTTAACCCTTAAAGCTAAAAGTCTTAAAATCCACTTCAAACACTACAATGGTCGCTACGGCCCAAAGAAAAGCCGCAGAGAGATAAAACCAATGGTCATGCGTTAGTCTTACAGAGATCTATAAATGACCAATTGACACCGAAAACCAAAATCCAACAGGAAGTCCGTTATTTCCCTTTAAAAATAAAAGTCACATTTTTAATAAAGCGGTCGCTACTGCCCGTAGGAATGTCGTAGAGAGATCAAACCAATTGCTCATATGTTTGTCTTATGAAGATCTAAAAATCATCCATTGACATGCATTACCTAAATCTAACAGGAAGTCCGCTATTTCCCTTTCAAAGTAAAAATCACTCCTCATTTAAAAATTATCTTGTCCGAGACCGTTTGTCGTAGAGACGTCAAAGTAATGCGGCCTGATAGAGGAGAAGCTTCTCTACAAACGATGTTTCAAACTTTGTCAAAAGTCACACGGTGTGGATTTTATCAGCCCTTCAAAATAAAAGTCACATTTTTGGAAAAAATGGCCACTACAGCCCGTAGGAATGTCGTAGAGAGATAAAACCAATTGCTCATGTGTTCATCTCATCGAGATCTAAAAATCACCCATTGACACCAATAACCTAAATCCAACAGGAAGCCCACTACTGACCATATATGGGCATGCAGTGCAGTCGACAGCAGCTGTCATTAAAGTGTACATATGATGCTATTTTTCAGTCATGTCATATATATCTCTGAAGGCCTAAAACATAGTATTCAAGCTTGTTTACAACAAATTCATCCTTCTTTCAGAGTTTCAGCGGTGTAAAAAGTCCCTGTCGGAGTCCTTCAGAAGTTATTCAGATCCAACTGATTCAGCGGGGGCCACAGCAATGGAGCTTCCCGCACTGCAGCTCCATTGCCGTGGCCCCCGCTGAATCACTTGGATCTGAATAACTTCTGAAGGACTCTGAGCTGCATGATGTTTGTCTGAGTGAATAAATGAGCATGTACACACCTATAAATAATGTCCAGGTGTCAAAAAAACCGGAGTTGCATGTACTACCTTTCCAAAATAAAAGCAAAGAATTCCTGCAAAAGAAAGGCCCGTTCACAACAGAAAATGAAGTACAGTCATGAAAATGGATGTTGATGGAGTACGATGTGTTAGCCGGTGATTATGACAGCGTATACTACCTTTACAAAATAAAAGCCCAAAATTCCTTTAAATTAAAAGCCCATTTACAACAGAAAATGAGGTCAAGTCTTGAAAATGAATGTTTATGTACTGACAAGGTTCCCGATTACTTAAACTTCAGTGCTAAGAGCTACATGTTAGCGGATGACAGATGCTAACAGCTACATGTTAGTGGATGGGAGATGCTAACAGCTACATGTTAGTGGATGGGAGATGCTAACAGCTACATGTTAGCGGATGGGAGATGCTAACAGCTACATTTGAGTGGATGGGAGATGCTAACAGTTACATGCCAGCGGATGAGAGATGCTAACAACTCTATGTCAGCGGATAGGAGATGCTAACAACTCCATGTTAGTGGGTGAGAGGGTGCTGGAAGTCTATGGAGGAGCAAGGTTCCCAGTGACATGGACTTCAGTCATCAATGTACAAGGACGGCCTCAGTGGGGCCACCTTGCCAGAGGGCGAGGACCCGTCCAACGCCGCTTGCGGCTTTATTTACAGTGTTTATTCTAATACTCTATTCATGTAATATACAGTTACCATAAAAGTCTAATTGTTAGAAGAACGCTGAAGTTATCACATCGGGTCATTTGCTGGATGTGGAGATATATTTCATCCCTCCTGACAGTGAGCATAATTCAGTCGGAGCGGGAACACGTAGACCAGAGGACGTTCCCCTCTGGCAGATTTCACCACACATTTAAACACTTGTTTCAGTTTATTTGTGGTTGTAAAGCCATTTAGAGAATCTGCGTGTGGTTATATGCGTTTGCACACACGTCTCTGTTTCTTCGTCAATCGCTCTCAACTCCAGGAGTGTTTCTCGCGCCCAGCATGTCTCCATCAGCTCCTTAAATCCAGCAGCCCGCCTTCTTTTCAAGAAGTTGTTGAACTTCTACGGCATCTGTTCGATAATCTCAACATTATTGCTCTGTGGGCAGAAAACGAGGCCGTCTTCTCTCTTGGCACGCAAACAGAATCGAACCGGCGAATGATTTTATGACAGATCCCCTCTCTCACATGAAAGTCGGGATTGGCAGCATAAAAAAGATGCAGATGGTGGAGAGCTCAACTTGATACAATGAACAAATGTTTAATCTCTGTGAGACTGCAGCTTAATTACTGACAAAAAAAAAACTGATATTAAGCAAACAGGAAGGACAAAAAATCAACACTGCTCCTGAAGCCAGTGATCAATACTGATCTGTAACATCAACCTACAGGTGTTCGCATTATTAGACGTCTGAAGGACAGCAGGTAGTTTGTAACTTCAGCCTAATTCATCCAAATGAGCTGCTCAGGGAAGATTTTACAGACTTTATGCATCAGCTGTGTTTGTGACTGAAAATCTAATTCTTTTTAATCCTTTATAAATGAAGCGATGAATTTTTAATTCCTGGTATTTTCTTTCTCCTGATTTTGGCAAAGAAGTACCAGTTTCTTCTGCGGTGTGAATCCAAACGCTACTACGGCTCATTAAGAACATTCAAATCTGTTTTTTTCCCAAACAATTAGAGCAACAAAAACCAAAGACATGATCAAATTTATGAAAAAAAAACTTTTCATGCGGGTAAAACAGAAAGACCATGAGTGAATAACTTCTTGAATAACTATTCAGGTGTTTATTTATTGATTTAAATCTCATTTGTTTAATTTATAATTTAATGCGACTTTCTCATTTTCTCTTTATTGGTTAAATAAGAATGTGGAGAAGTGGAAACTTTGGACCTGAACCACTACAGCAGCCAAATCCAAACTTAAACCCGAACAGCGACACCTCCACCCTGATTGAATAGCATGAACATAAACAAGATCTCAGTCACTTTTTCAAAGCTTTTCAAGCAGCACATGCAAGAAACGATGTGCAATCAGTGTCCTGTTGAGCACCGACTAGGAAACGCCGGTATCTCGGGTCTGTGGTTTCACAGCATCCGCCGCAGACATCTAGAAAGAAGTACGCTCCACACTTTCATCTCATTTAGCTTTAAGACCTCCACGCCCAGTGCTGGGTTGAAATCTGCTTCCCATTCAGAACAAGATGCAGTGTAAAGTCAAACGGAACCCATCCATCCCCTGGAAAAGTAACTTCAATACAAAACTGAGTGAAACAAAGGTCAAACAAATGAAGAATGATGCGAATTGAATCATTCTTCTGATCAGTTCTGATCATTTCTTGAACGTGAAAACGTGAATCTCTATATTTATAACTGTAGCAAACACAATTATGTGAAAACTTGTTATGTACGGCGCCGTGACCTCCATGAGCCAGAATCACCGAGCTCTGCTAAAAGAAAAACAAAAAGTCTGCAAACGTAATATTGTGCCACATGGAGAAGGTGGTTTGCTGACAACCTGATGGTCGTGTCTGACTGGGATGAGTTTCTACTCTGACATGATTCATTTTACGATCCACAATGTGATCCTCCATGTCGAAAGACACTTTTATTGTGTTTAAAAAAGAGTTGCAAACCGACTTAACTTTGAGAGAAGCTGCTTTTATAGTGACAGGTGATACGAATTCATCGGCTCTTCTCAGTTCTCTGTTTCATTTTCAGACTTTACTATTTATTTGTGTTGCACCCATTTTTATGCACCCATGTCAAATCTTTCCTGAATCTCTTCTTTTGCGCTTTTTTCTTTTTTTTAAGCCAAATTCAGATTCATCTGCTGCAACACTCCGTTATGTTTGATCAATCCCTCCATCAGCACGTTCGCCTTCATCATATCACATTTCATTTGCACTCATGTGGGCTCAGCGCTTCATCCAATATCATCATCCATGGCCAGCGCAACAAAAATTAATGCGTCGTAACGCTTTGATATGTTTGATGATTTAATCTACCAACACATCCCAGATATCACATTTGATTTTGTGCGTGTGGCGGCTCATCGCTCCGTCCAATCGCTCCTCAGAGAACAACAAGGGAAAGATGTCCAGCGGATCATGTAGAGACACTCACTTCAATACACCTGTTCATATTTTAATCATATTTTTATTGTAACCTGCAGGGGTTTTTTTTTTGTTTTCTTTTTCAGTTTGCACTAGGAAACAGTCAGATATAGTAAAATGTTGAAGTCTTGGCAGCAGCCTATCCTGAAGCTGTGGATGCATTTCGTCCTCCTGGCGACTGAACCCTATATTGGCCACAAAAAAAAAAAAAAAAAAATGATTAATGCTGCCCAGATGACACTGACTGGCACAGAAACAGCTTGTGTTTCTACAAGGACAATCAAAGTGTCACTTCATGCTTTTACAACACTTGACATTTCTGCTGCGCTCTCACATTACTGGCTGAACCCTCGCACCCTTCAGACAAAATCCCTCACTTCCGCCGCGGAGAGAAAGCCAAATGGCGACGGCGTGCGCGAGGAGACGTTAAGACGGCGGCACTCAAGACACACATGTTGGGATTTGCCAATCAGCCGGGTTCTCACCAGGCTCATTCAGGGTGATTAGGGGTCCGTGAGACCTTAATACTGTTTATAAAACGGGGCTAAGAACTCACACGGGGCAGATAACGGGGCGCTCATTCCAGCCCGGGCTATTAGCTCGGCAGGCAGTCACACAGAGCTGCTCAGCGGATGAGTAGAAATGAAATTTTAGGGATTATGCAGGTTGTGTCTGGAAAGTTTCTGTCTGGAGAGGAGTTTAAATGATTTAAAACAACCCCGTATGAAGAATCTCAGCGGTGGAAAAACTTTGAACCAGACGTCCCTGAATTCAGTGAACTCTCTTCTGCTTTAGGTGATAATGCTCATTTGTTAACACAACTAAATTGCTTAACTCCAATGAAAATCTTTACGATAATGTGATGAGAAGAATAATTATGGGAAATCACTGCTTGGCAGGAGCTCCCAGGAGCTGATTTTGGATTTTTGCCCTCATTTTATAATCGTTCCAACTGAAGAGCCTCAAGGACTATGAGTGAAACTCCACAGTTTCTTCCCTGTGTTTAAAGTTACTGGCAGTGAGACGTTCTGTTCCCCTGCCAACACATCAAACCTGGCCATCAGGGGAGAAACCCAAAGCTAAGCACATCTTTCTGTGTCTGTCTAATTTGTGTCCTATTATGTGAGCTGATCAAGTCACATCTTCTGTCTAAAAACCAAAGAAAAATGAGACATCAACACTCACCAAAACAGAGAGACCTATGGAAATGGACACTGACAGTTTAAACAACCAGAGTTTGCAGAGTGGCAGCGCTGACTTGAAGCTGTCCGTGATAAATGCAGACATCATTGTTGTTGTTAAGAGTTTGTTGCTGCGAAAACCTGAGAACTAATGAAATCCAGCTAAACAGGGTTTATGTCACTAGCCGTGATTAAAATCTGATTAAACACTGATTAAACCCGTCATTCAGGATCCATGTAAACGAGATAATCTGATCTTTATGCAGGCTCAATTCCTCATATTGCCCTCTCTGTTGAAGTGTCTTTGAGCAAAACACCAAATGTGGTGCGAGAGTGTGTAATGGCTGAAAGTGATTAACTGTGCAAAACACTCTGGATAAGGCTCGAGCAGTGGAAAAGTGCTATATTAGAGAAATCCATTTACCATTTAAAGACTCCATGAATCTTTACATTGGTCCGAATGAGCTGTTCCAGTTTATATCAGGTCATCAGGTGGATCTGGGTTTGGTTCTGGTTTGTATCTGGCTGTCAGTTCTATTCTGGTCCTGTGTCGTGGGATTAGGCAGTGCCGAGTTACACAGGACCGACTTGGATTGGTGCCGACCTGACTGTATCCCTGTGTCGTGTTATCTTCAAAATGCTAACAAAAAACAACAACATTATTTTAACCTTCCTTATTCTTCTACCTTATCTGAAATGGTTAGCTGTTACATACCCAGGATGCAATTCTTTCTTTCTTTTTTCAGATGCTATTATAGATATGGTTCTGGTCATCAGTTCCTCGCTGATGTTGTGTCCTGAAGCAGAAATCATCATTTTCAAGTATTTCTCACCACACCTTGTCTCAGAATAATGTTGCATGGTGCTGGCAGGTTTTCCCTTAACTGATTTTTGCTGCCAAAGCCAGGTTAGTTGCTTTAACAGTTTTCACAGCTTTGGACTGTTTTATTTTATTTTTTTTTATTTATTTTTTTTTTTTACATTTTTGCAGACTTAGCCATTTCACAACTTTTTCTTTCTTTTTTTTTTTTAGCTATTTCTCCATTTTTATCCATTTTCATTGGAGCGATTTCACCCATTTTTTTTTTTTATTTTTGCTGTGAAACCATTTGGAATTTTTATTCTTTTAGACACATCAGCTCTTTGTTTTGCTGTATATCCTTTGTCCTGATTTCAGCTATTTTAATTTGTTTTTTTTTTTATTACCTTGTACATAAAAATTTCCTCTGAGACGCATTCTGGTGAGCAGATAAGATCAAATTTCTCAAAAAGTTCCTTAACGTATAATTTTGTGAAGGCTGCAGGGAGTCACTTCACCGGGACACTGTACATTTTTCAAAGTTGAAGCAGAAGCAGAAAGTCTCAGCAGCTAACTCAATAATCCATTAGATATTCCCCGCCTGCTGTGGCGGTCACAAAGAGCCGACTACAAACAAAATATCGGCACTGATCCCAGAAAGAGACCTTCAGGAAGAGACCCGACACTGACTGCGCATCACTTGCGATCGAAGCGACGCTTCTGAATGCAAATTTGAAGCTGAAAGAGAATTTTCTCTGTGTGTGTTTCTCTTCCGACAGGAGAGCGTCGACCTTGGGGAGATCATGTTCTCGCTGTGCTACCTGCCCACCGCAGGCAGACTCACACTCACTGTCATCAAGTGCAGGAACCTCAAGGCCATGGACATCACGGGATACTCGGGTGTGTTGTGCCGGTGTGACTCACGCGTGGCGGCTTTGACTCACCTCCTCGAGAAGCGTGTCGGATGAAATGAACAAACAGGGGAGGGGAAAGGCTGCGACTGCGGCATTCTGTTGACTTCAGCAGTTATTAATACTCCGAAAATGCAATATTAAGACTCTGTCAGCAAACAGTTGCAGGCGGTCGGTTTATCTTTATTGCACAATGCAAAAATTACCGTAAAAGTGTGGCGGAGTGTACACGGAGCATTAAATGTTGGGTTTTCGGTGTAATTCTGAGCAAATTCCAAGACATTTCAACCATTGTTTACGTGACTCATAATTCCGATATGTTGTTTCTTCAGGGCCTGGGCTCCCCGCTAACACTTCAATCTGCATCATAAACCTCCGTCTATTGAGCCGAGCCTGCAAGCATACGGGGTGGTTTGTTGTTTATAGATTAAGGGGCGCTAACGTCGGACTAAAACACGGCATAATGAATCACACAGAGCGATTTATCTCGCGTAGATGAAGACAGAAATCAGTATTTATCCGGAAGCTTCTCTCAGTCGCGCCATTTAGCAGCCGTCTGTGGACCTGCCGTTCCTTTTTCTTCACACAAGGCATCGACTCATCTACTTTTATGAACATTACCGGTGCCAGGTCCTCCAGGGTGGCTTTCATGCTTAAGTAGTAACCAAAAACACACACATACACACACTCTCTCCCTGATGAAATAAGACGCTGATGGTTTCATCTTTGAAGATGTTCTGGCAGTCGAAGGGAACACTGGCGCTCTGTCTTGTGTAGATCCCAGAGGCCTGATCCTCATGATGATTACAGCCCGAGCGCGATGATTAATTCTAAAGGCATGGTCCCGGTCCTTGTTCTTTCCATCAGATCCCTACGTCAAAGTGTCGCTCATCTGCGACGGGAGGCGTTTGAAAAAGAAGAAGACGAGCATCAAAAAGAATACCCTGAATCCCACCTACAACGAGGCCATCATCTTCGACATCCCGCCGGACAGCATGGACCACGTCAGCCTGCACATCTCCGTCATGGACTATGACTTGTGAGTAACAATTTATACTGTCAAAATAAGTAAAGTCAATTAAATCACAGAGCAAAATTTGCTCCATTTCACAGTTTAGATTACATGTAACAGATCGATATTTTGTATTGAATAGTTCACAAGAAGTTCTGTTTTCTGCCATGTTGTGATTTTGGTCGGTGTTTATCACAGAGAATCAAGTTATATTTACAATCAAACAAGGCAATGATGGTGCATTTAAGGCAAGATGCAAACCATGTCTGAGTTCTGAGGTGCAGTCCTCTCTCCGTCACCTCTCAGCTTCGACAGACTCACCCAGAATCCAGCATCACAGATAAATATATCCAGACATCAGAAGAGGCGTTAAGTGTTCATCTTTTGTCGCACACCTGTGGCAACAGCTGTACATGCAGTTCTGTGTCATAACCAAGTAAAGATCTATAGAGCTCTTGAAGGGAACGTGGTCAGTCTTAGTAAACATTAACACTTCCGAATGGAGAGTTCCAGGAACGAACCCTCAGTTTGATTCCAATAATAGAGAAAACTTCCCTCAAACTTGCTATATATGGCATCCTAGGTATCTGGTACTACTGGGCACATTTTAACCAATTTAGAAGAGAAAATCTACATTTTTACAGAACAGTTCTATAAATCAAGTTGAAACAAACAAAATCAAAGTTGATTGAGGCAGCAAAGTGGTTTTGATCAAACCAAAAAAAAAAAATAGGTTTAAACAGTCTAATAACTATTTTCCACAGTTGGAAGCCATCCCTCTGAAACTTTCTGGTGTCAGTCATAGGAGTATATTTCTGTATTGATGATTATCTCTCAGTTTTCACCCTATAATGAACTAGAAAATCCATCCTCTGCCCTGCCGCTCACCCAGCGTCTCCTGGAAATGGCTCCAGCTACTCTGGATGACTGAATTAAACTAAATTAAATTTTAAAGATCGGTCATATCAGTCTTGCAAATGTGCCGTCAGAGTCTTTAGAGGAGGACTACTGGATTGTGAAGTATCTGTAGCAGTCAGTCTGTAGAGAGGAGAGGTCCGGGCAGTTTCAGCCCCTGCACTGCTGCACATTCACAAATTGTCACATCTGCACCCGCAGGAGCAGAGCAGTGTGAAACTCAGAGAGCTGTGGGCCAGACAGGACCTGCTCGCCATCACCAAGTGTCTATTGTTCCAGAACGCTTGCACTCTGTCTAATTTTCCAGAATTGATTTTCAGCTGCGAGCTGTGATGACGCCGCATGGCGGCATCCGGAAACACTGACCAGGGTTCCTCATGAAGAAACATGACGTTGAAGATACTGAACTGATTACCTCAAACAGAACTAAATAAAGTGTGTGAACCTCCGCTGGATCTGAAAGTGTTAGTAATTGGTACAAATGAGGGTATGCGTTTGTCCACGGGAGTTTGCTTCCTGGAGATATTCAGCCAGGAGTGTTACATTAATCTCATTTATTTCTACAGACTCAAACAGATTTTCAGCAAATTAAGTTTGATTTTCATGCTTTTACTGCACAAAATCCTGCTGCTGATATATAAATGTACAACCCATAATGTGATTTATTATGTATTTATTTGATTGCCTCTATTTTCAGTGCATTTGTAAAGAAGGTGCAAGCCTTCACAGCCTTTAGCTGCTGTTGTTGTGCTGAGAAGCATTTCCTCAGCTGCCCCTTCACCGCTTTTATGTGTGAACTTTGATCAGCCTGTTTCATGTATTCTCAATAACTCTAACAGACACTAAACTGAGATAATATGGAGTTTGATCATTTGTGGCAACATGAAAAAGGGAAAAGTGTTTGTTTTTATGCTTGACTTTGGGATTTTAAGGAAAAACTGTTCAAAAACAGACATCATTCTCAGATGCTAAGGCCGTCAGATATCATTGTTCTGCTGTTTTTGTTTGCTATTCCTCGTGGTCCCAGGTTTCGCCATGTTTCATGTTGCTCTAGTTTTAGCTCAGGTTCACGTTTACCGTGTCTCTAAAGTCAGCTGGAATTTGCTCAAACCCTCAACAATCCTCATTTGTATAAAGCTGCATAAAGGATGCAGAAATTCTGGGAAACAAAGGTGTCATTTTAAGATCGCTTGGTGAGAAATAAAGTTGAAAAAAAAAAAAACATTTGATACTGCCCAAGAAGAAAAAAAGACTGCAACATGATTTCTTTCTTCTTACAGTATGTGAGCCTATTAAAAGAAAGAGGCAGAGTGGAGGCAGTGCAGCCAGCTGACAGAATGAGAGTGTACATGTTAAAGGTCAGACTTTTTTTTTTTAACCGTGTTTCAAGAAACAGCTATTTCCAGCACTAGAAGCCAAACCCCGTGTATTCTCTGTTCAGTCTGAGGATTAAATCAGGTTGCGCAAATAATCCAGGCATTATGGGAAGTTATGCTTTGCACATTGTTCACGGAGCAGAGGTCGGCTTTAAAACGTTTCTCCAAAGCGAGTCAGTTCAAGTGTCACAAAAACAATCGGCTGCAGACTCAGCGGATCACGGAGAAGACGTCCGCGCTTAGAGTGGCGTCTTCTTTCATTAGAGAACGGTCTTCATGCAATTATAAGCAATGTGATGTATGAGATGTCATGTCGGGTTAAATAAGATGTGTTCATGTAAGTGTGTATGTGTGTTTGTGTGTGTGTGTGTGTGTGTTTGTGTGTGTGTGTGTGTCCACAGGGTAGGTCATAACGAGATCATTGGCGTGATGAGGCTTGGATGCAGCGCGGAGGGGCTTGGCAGGGACCACTGGAACGAAATGCTGGCTTATCCGCGGAAGCCAATCGCACACTGGCACCCCCTGATGGAGTCCAAGAAGTCTGAGAAGGAAGTAAGTATCTTGTGAAGGATCATCCGTCGCGTTCGTGTCGTCTCCGAAATTCTCAGGTAGTAACTGTCAGCCTGCCTAAACAGAACAGCCAGTTTCACACTGTGGACACCACACAGATATGGTCCAGCACCAACAAATGCGGGGTCAAAAGGTCAGCAGCATGCTGGTTTTATGAACCCGCTCGATACAATCCATAAACCTTTTGAGTGCGATTGCAAATCTCTGGAGGAAAATATGCTTTCCCAATAAAATCCATTAATGTCTACAGATGACCATATTTCCAACATTTGTAATAAAAGACTGGATTGTCCTGTGGTGCAGGTGTGTCTAAGCTATGGCCTGTGGTCCAACTTCGGACCGCTGTTCTTTTAAAATTGGCCCATTTGGCTGTTTTGTCCTTGTTAGTTTGAACACAAGGTGAACTTAGGGTTAGGATTGTTTTTCAAACCAAACTTCCTCAGTTTTAAAGTCATGTCGTTTGTATTGACTCACTGTTTTTTTGGAACAAGGCCGGCTCCTCGAATGGAATCAGACTGTGAGTAACATTAGCATTAGTTTATATCCGTGGTCGCTGAATTCACATCAGTAGATCATTTTAGTCGTTTGTCTCATCGGGCTCATGCATCACTTATTTTAAAAAGTGCTTACCTGCAGATTTTAGAGCACTTTCAGCTGAACTTCAAGAGTAAATCATTTATTACAGTCATACCTGCTGTGTTTTGCCAACAATACAATTATACAGCTGTGTGCACATTAAAAAGACATTGTTAAAGCAATCCATTTATTTTCTGAAAAACAGATTATCTCCAGTAACTAGAAAAGTTACTCCACTGGTTTTCAAAGACAGAAGTGTTAATTGCTATCACTGATTTTTTTTTTTTTTGTATAAAGAAGTCCCGGTATAATCAAATGTTCAGTAATTTGCATGACACAGTTGAAGACTGTCTTTCTTTTGCATGTGATCAAAAGCCGATTGCACCATTTGATCCCAGCTTTTCCACGCATGAAAAAATATCGCAGGAATTTTCCGGCCCTGAAGTTATTGCACAGTTAGAGAGAATTAGAAATTGCTGAAAAATAGATTTATTTCTTCTGCTCGTGTGCTCACTTTTCTCCATTTCCACTATAATTAGGATAATATTGCCAAAGTGCATTGTGATTATGATGAGGAGGATGCATAATGATCATAAAATGAAATATTATGCTATAAGAAAGCAATAGGCTTTGTTTTTCTAACATAATGTGAAGCACATATGTAATGTTGTGTTTTGGGAGGGACTCAGTGAATCCTCCCTGTGTGGAAGCGCCAGGTCTCTTCCTGGAAGACTCTGCTTTTAACAGACATTCAACCAGAGCAGCATATGCCCTATGAATCACTGCCTTGTGTTTGTGTGTCCTGCAGTGGAAGGCGAGGACAGCCAGCTTTGACAGCCAGGGCTCCTGCCCCTCACCCCGGCCCCCCGCTAGCCCCTGAGCTGAGCCACCTGTGACCCGGCAGCCCAGAAGGGGGTTTCCTCCCTCCTGCTGATCCACTTCCTGTCTGTCTGATTGAGGAGAAACACAACCCCGCCGTGTCTCCCCGTCCCCCTGTCTTCGTCCCGTCCCCCCCCCCCACCGCCGTCCCTCTCTCGTCCCGGAGCACTCCCGAGAACTGGTCCCGGACCGTTGTCAGTCAGTTTAGTTGTGTGAAGCGCAGTCTTTTCGGGTTCAAAAAAAAAATTTCAGATTCTAAAAAATGTGGGTGTGGCGATGACCCGGTGTCGGCTTTTTGCTGTCCTCAGAAAAGATGGGCCGGACATCCAGTCTGCAGACGCTTGTTGCCGAGCAGCGCGAGCTGAGGCGAACTGATCTCCCCGGGGCAAGAGAAGATTTGCGGCGCTGAGACTCTTTTGATGGAGGAACTCAGTCAGAAATCGCTCCCTGAAAGCAGCAGAGGGTCTCAACAAGAGCCGCGCCGAGGATGAGGAGAGCGTCTCAAAGAGGATCTGAAGCAATTTTCGAGTCTCTCCAGTTCGCTGGCGTTGAATTTTACAGTGCTGTATTTGCATAAACGCAACACTGAACTGTAGCATTTTGGATATTAGCTGTAAAGGCGCTCTATCGTTTGTTAACTTTTGTGACGCTCCGGCTGAGTTTACTGTACTTCCAGTTCCATCGACAACATAATTATCCGATTGAGTTTATCGAAGAGAGGCTGAGGCGGATTTATTCTCAACTTGATAAATTGTGGTTTCTTCAAGTAGCAAAGTAAAGAAAACAGCAGGACGATGGGGATTCACAAGGGAGCGGTGTAGTTTTTTAATCTGTCACTGGAAGAATTAAATGCTTTCATTTGCCAAAAAGAAGGGAAAAAAAATCATCCCAAACAGCAGAGAGGTTATCGGATCTGCCAGACGTCTCTGAAAGTGAGCTGTGAATGCTGTAAACAGGGAAACGGCGAGCACATCTTACACACCCTTACCTCTTTCTGTGCTTGATGATTGCTTTTGAGCATCCTCACCGCCTCTTCCGAGTGAAGACTCAAACACCAACGCTCATGTTTTCCTTCCAGAAAAACTCTCTTCGGAAGCACTGTCTGCCTCCTCCTCCCTTTTGTTTCTTTGTTTGAGTTCAGCAGATGTGCAAAGCTTTCCGTGGGTGTCCACTGGATACTGTATGTATATTTTGTCTTTTTTTGAAAATTAAAAAGTAGAAAAGATATAAAAGATATAATGATAGGAATAGAGCTTGAAAAAACTAAATATTTTTGATCTTATGTAGCCTCGTCGGTTGTGATGATCGAGAAAAACGACAGATGAAAAAGTGACGTTATTCCTCATTTAGAAACATCTGACCCTCTCTGTGTTTTTCCCGACACTGATTATGCTGTTGTCACTTTGTACAGGGATGATGTGTACTTTGATTTATCCACCCATGACGCTTGATCAACAACATGTCGATGTATGAATAATGACGAGAGAAAAAGAAGCAGAGGATACAAGTTTTGGTTTTAAAAAAATTTTTAAAAATCCCAGTTATGGCCTTGATTCATGTAACAGAGTTGCTTTTGATGTAAAGCGTATTTTCTTTTCCTTTTGTTTAAGCTTACTGTGTAAATCTAAAAACTGATTTCCGACATGCACAGGGGTAGAAAATGACAGATGTCTTTCTGATTGGATGATTAAAATCACCAGTATTGTTGATAATCATGACATATAAGGATGTCGAAAAGTTATATAAGGTGACATATTGATTAAATACACTTATCCAACAGTCTCTTCAGATGTTGCTTTAAGACCAAGGAGATATCGATGGTTTTTCAATCTAGACAACCAGATAATGTTTTCTCCATTTCCTGTCTGCGACAGGGCTTGTTTGAGGTTTTGAAGACATTTAAACTCTAATCCTGATGTCTTGAACAAATCCAGCTGCCTTCGGAGAAAAGAAAAAGGGAAACAAAGGCCTGGTTGGCTTCTAAGTAACTCAATCAGATCGGAGAATGAAAGTGAAAATGGAAATGCAATTTCTGCCTCACAATTGAGTTTGATGAAGTTTAGTATAAATTACTTGGTTCAGTTTTGGGGAAAAAAAAGCTTTTAGCTCCTTTCAGTTTGTAAAACTGATTAAGAAATTGCTGTTAGCAATAATATTGAATTTACTTTCAAAGAGGAAAGATGTGATTTTAGCTTGAAAGATAACAACGCTGGAAAATGAGGAAAAGAAATTTGACTCATTGAACAATCCACTGGTATATTGCAAATTATTTTCACTTACAGTTGATTTAAATATGACATTCTGTGATTTTCTACCCCTAAGTTCTTCCTCTTCAGTTGTTTTTACATGACAAAGCCCCTGTATGTAGATAAATGGATATATTGCATAGGTTCTGTTTTGCTTTATTTCAGATTTTCCGTGTTTTCAGCTGTAATGGGAAACGGCGGACAGCATCAGTTCATTCAGGCTCCACTTTAAAAGCTGATACACAGCAGGAAAACGTCTTGAAAACATCGACAGACTACACTCGGTAGTATACAAATAATTTATTTTCGAGAAACGGTGAATCATTCTTTTATAGCATCCCAACAAAAGCGTCTTCATCCTGATGCAGCTGCCGTCAGCCAGTCCAGACTCCTCCAGACGAGTAACGGCAGACTTCAGGTGCAGACGTCTGCACAATGAGCACGCCATCTGTCACGGCGTTTGGTGAAAATGTCACTGATGAATCGAGGCCAGACGTGAAGTCAGGAGCAGATGCATCCAGCAGACCCCTCAGCCCCGGTCTGGTTTAGCCATTTCCTCCTCGGGTGGCTGGAGTGAGCAGTTCAGTGCCTGGGCGTGTGTTTGCGTGTGAAAAAGAGAGGCTGCTGGGTGGACGGAGCGGTGGCATTTCTCTAATTGGCACTTTCGTTATAGCGAGAATGGGTCGGCGCGTTATTGTTCCACGCTTGACGTAGCTCATCACAGCATCAACACGCTTCTCACACACATGCCGTCGTTTTCATGGTGAACTCCCTCCGTAGCCGCTCACTCGATGATTTTATAATATCTTATTTAAGTGTGCAATTTGAAACAAGTGGTTGAATAATAATAATACTTCCTGTTATTATTATGTAGTTTCTGTTCATTCTTTTTTGAAAACATGTGCTTTATGATGGTCATATATTCTAATGACAGTGTGGTGTGTGTGTGTGTGTATGTGTGTGTGTGTGTGTGTGTGTGTGTGTGTGTGTGTGTGTGTGTGTGTGTGTGTGTTTTCATAGTTGATGAAACCTGTTGAATCAATTGCCTCTGTTTATGGACTGTTTCACGACCTTCTGGCTTTGCCTCATATTGTAATGTTTCTTGATATGATCTTGTTTTCCTTCCAACTGTTCCAATAGCACTGAATTTCCAATTTTTTTATTGAGCATTTTGTATTTGTAAAAAAAAAAAAAAAAAAAAAAAAATTGTGAAAAAAACAAAACAAAAGAAAGAAACCTCTATTATTGCTTCCTTTTAGATTCTAGATCATTACCGAGCCTCAAGCCCGGAGTGACCCCGTGTGTAATAAAGTAAACGGCTCACAGTATTTCCACCAGGAATTGTCGTTATTTTGTTTCAAAGAATCTGAAAAAAAAAAAAACAATGCTTGTTGTCTTCTCTACCATAGAACGTGATGTGTTATCCGTTCTGTGACATGCTTTATTTCTTCTTCTTTCCTTTGATTAAAGACTTATGCTAAATTGGCTCTGAGTTTTGTGGCGGCGCACCAGATAATGACAGCACAGCCTGTGGCTTAACAAGCGGGGACGGCCACAAAGGAAGAGAATGAGATTTAGTTTGGAGTGAAATGGTCAAATTAAAGCAGGAAACCCGACAGGCTCTAATAACCTGGTGGCATCCTGGTGTTTTTCTATGTTGTGTTTTAGTTCACACAAAGCATAGGAAAGAAAGAATTAATAAGTCTGAGCTCAGAGTATAGTTTATTTTCCTTAAAAAAGTGTGACATCACGTGTTTTCCCTGTGCTGATTTTAGCATATATGAAGCTGTGACGTGAATAAAAACTTACTGACAGATGCTATTTGTAGTGCGCTTTATATTCAGAAATCTCAGAGTGCTTCAAAATACCAACAAGAACTATGATGAATTTCAATCATCATCAAGGTCTGTGGTGCTTTCAGGTGCTCTGGACGGGAGCAGATCTGCCATCATGGTGAGTTTGGTCGGCAGCTGTGGAGACGTAGGAGTGTGTTGTGGTGGGAGGGGTGTTACCGTGGATGCACAGGTTGGAGGAAGGGCAGATATAATAGTGTTTTCCAATAACCCAGCACTGGTGTTATGCGGTCGTGTTTCTCAGTTTTTGTAATTAGTCTGGCAGCACTCTTCTGAATGGAATCAAACTTGAATTGCACCACCCGGCCATGGTCAAGTGATAAATGGGGACTTCCAATGCTTATTATATCTACAAAATTATGTTTAGCAGTGTACTTTAATGTGGGAGAGGCAGGAGAGTTTGGGATTAACTGCACACTGAGGTTTGGTGAGGTTACGGTGGGTTTGGTTGACCAGATTGGATGAGGCACCAACAAATATCACTCCACTTTAAGCTGAAGTTACAGTTCATTCTTTTTTTTTTTTTTTTATCTCCTCCCAGCAGAGGATGAGTGCAGAGTGAAGGTGGGGATGAGGCAGCAGAGGAAGCCGCAGAGATAGACGAGGGTCGTGTTTAAGTCAATTGGAGAGTCGTCATTGTAGCAGTGGTAGGAGATTACTTCCTCACTGCAGAACCAGACAGCTGATCGGTGGGGCCATGGAGCTGTGTGACAGCTGCTCGGTATCAGACCGACTGAAGGTTTTCTAAAATCCCTCGGAAGCTACAGCAGTTCAGGAGGAAGGAGAGGAGCAGGGAGCTTCGCTGGCTGGTTGCCTCCCCATTAGTTTCCTTCCTATTTTCACTCCCGATTTACTTGTTTGCTGATGATTTGTCGATGATTGTGTATCTTCTCTCTCAGCTCTTTTGTGTTAGCATTGGGATGTCAATGTTAACAACTCTGCTCATTTGTATGCTTAAAGAAGTTTTAATCAAAGGAGTGAGATAGATTTCATCCCACCTTGTGATGAAGATAATCCAGCAGAGGGAGGATGTGTCAACCGGCGGGAGGCTTGACAGACATCCATCCTTCTCAGCTAATTGCATCCTGAGTGTCACATTTACTAATCACTACTGACCCTCCAAGACCAGCTGAGGCTGACAGAAGCCGAAGCATCGGCAGGATAATGATGCTATTTTCAGGTTTAAAAAAACAACAACTCTGTTTGGCTGTGATCAGAGTGTGAGTAGGAGGAAAGGATTCAATTGGAAGATTTGTAAATATACATTGACTGAAGTGAGAGCTATAAACAATAATTTAAAAAAAACCTGACCCTATGATTTTAACTTTTAATTATTTCATTTAGCAAACATGGTAGAACTATATTTCAATAAAATGTGCACAAGGCAACAAATTTGAATAGCCCTCTTTAAACAACCTTCAAATATCAACATTGATGTTATGGTGAGAGGATTGTGAACCGTTCTCTCACCTAAACGTCAACATTGATCCAAAGAAAAATGATCACATGCCAATAGAGACAAAAAAGGAGGCACCCAGAGATCGTCAGCGCTGGAGTCCCTTCATTCTGACAACATCTTCAGACTCTCAGTCATGGAGCCCCCCTGCTTTATGAGGAGTTACGATGAAGTCATGAAGTTGTTTTTTGTCTGATTTTAACAAAAACTGCTTTGTCTTTTGATATCAAGTGCAGGGCCGGGTCTATGTAGGAGCAAGAGGGGCATCCCCTGAGACGAATGTCTGGCAACGGGTCTGAACAAGTGGCTTCTGCTTCTCTTTATCTTTGAAAATAAAAATCGTTGAACATAATGATTATAAATAGTTGCTCCTTCGTTATGGAGTGCCTCAAGTCTGGAGCCCCCAGTGTCTACAAACGCCCCTGCAAACACACATTTATCCTATTCAGTTCTAGAACGGTGTGTTTTAACAAAGCATGAATTTCAAGCTTACATTTTTCATGTTTATTCACAACAAAACAGACACCAGTGTTGATGAGGATGCAGGTGAACCTTGATGTTATTTTAAAGATTTTACAGTTTGGTGCAGATTACTGAAACAGAAAACATGACCCATTACCATCTGAAGCTGAAACCAGCAGTCACATCTATTTGTTTTATGAGCTCGTGGTGAAAAGGAGTATCAGTTGATGCTACATCTTCGAAGTCATGCCTGCCTGCCTGCACAGTAAACACAACGAGTACATCTTATTGAAGCAGGTGAAACATAAACCCTGTTTTATCGCAAAGCAAAAATAGCACTGACTCCGAAGGCGCACGTCCCCAAATCATCTGACTCTGAGCTGACTTCATTTATTGCGGCTTTCCAAAGCCAATTCCACAGGTCACCCTCTGTCCTCTGCGGCTCGATTGCTTCGAGAGCTTTATGCTTTGGGACGAACTGGAAGCTGTAATTATGTAAACATGAGGGTACTTGTTTCAGAGAGATACTGGAAAGTGGAGCAATAACAAGCTGCAGCGTCAGGCCCGCTGGAATATATCGTAAGAAGAAAGAAAGCCCTGGTCTGAATCCCCGGTCGAGGCATTTCCGTTCTCCCTGCTGTTGCATTTTTTCAGGATGCACTGTATCCTGCCACAGTCCAAAGACACGCCTGTTCGATAAACTGCCGGCTCTCAGCTGCTGATGTGTGTGAGAATGACTGTCTGTCTTTTCATCTTAACTCACCGACGGGTGGGATTCGCTCCACTGAGGCCTGGAGGTGCAGAAGATCAATGGATTGATGAATGAGGGCTGAATGTCAAACAGAAAAGCATATCCTTGCATCGGTTTGATCCTGAACTTAGAGGCCTTTCTATCTGGAAATTGCACTCTCCTTATGCATGTAAGGGTGAAAAGTTGTCCATAATGCACCGTGGTTTTGCTCAATAGCGTTCGCCCCACCTCGTGTTACCTTAAGTTGAATAAAGCAATGTGGAAGATAGATGGAAAATAGGTAGACCAACCACTGACCTGTATGTTTTGTATTCACATGACAACAAGCAAATAATATCATAAAGACACATGCAGAACTGTACATATATCCGTTTTGATGTTTTCCTAACCAACTGCTGCACACACTGGTTTGAATAAGTGAAGGTACATGTTGGAAAACTGAACTGTTTCTATTCTTTAATCCTTGCCTTAGAAAATGTGTCACTGCTTCACTGCTGTTAAGCCAGGAGTTTCCTCTTCATGGTCAGTCTGTAGATGATTTGGTAGCCGTCGTCCCACCCGTAGAGCTGCTTCTCCTCGGGGTTGTATTTCAGGCTGGCGTGGGCGCCGTACCTCCTGGGGAAGTAGAGGAGCGGAGCCTCCTCGCTGACCACCATGTCGTTGACGTCAAACACGCACTGGACCCGGGAGCGGCTGGCCAGGCGAGTGTTGTAGACCACGTAGACGGTCCCGCACACTACAAAAGCGGCCTCTGCGTTCTCCCGCGGGCAGCGGGTGTCCCAGATCTGCTCTATATCCAGCGTGGCAGCGTCCATCTTTGCCAGGCTGATGCTTGGTTCGCTGTCACTGGGGGCATACAGGAGCCAGAGACCCTCATCATCAGCTGCGAGGTCCGCGACCGTCTCCGGGTTGAGGTCGTAAACCGTGGCCCGGCTCTCCACGGGGAATATGGCCGTTTCTGTCTCCTCGCCAGCCAGCAGGTCATATTTGACCACCTGAACGTCCGTATCGGCCTCTTGCTTCACATAGTACAGATAGTCGTTATAGACGGCACTGCCGGGCCCGGCCCACTCAGAGGGGAGCCTGAAGGGTTTGCTGCCTTCCACACCAGGAGAGCCCGAAAAGTCCCGAACAGAGCTGAACTGGTAGACGGTGTCTCCCGATGTGCCGTTAAAGACGTAGACCTTGGACGATCTGGGGTCTCTGGTCCACATTCCTTTGGGACTGCCCACTCGCTTCAGGATTTTCACTGATCTGATGCCAGAGATGATTTCCACACAGTCTAAAGGGGGAAAAAAGGGGAAATGTGAGCATTTATATGCTAAGAGAGAAAATGTCTCTTCTCACATGGCACATGATTGTTTTTGCAGAAAGCAGCAAATAAAAACTCTTCTTTCCGGACTGCTGACCTTAAATTACACTCAAATATGGACATTCAACAACAAGAGGAAAAAAAGGAATGAAATTCACAGAAATTTGACAGGATAGCGGCGCACAAGATGAATCAATAAACAGGAGGGAATTGACCTAGACATGAAAAATACACAACACATCAAGACACAATGGACAAAAAAAGGTGGAAAGACCGAAACTAAGGATGTGTATGTCAAGATTCAGAGTGAAAACACATTAAATGTATGAAAAAAATGAAGGTTTTTATTTTTACTCCTGCCAGGGAATGATAATGAATATAATGTATTATTACAAATTTTAATATTTTAATGGTTTGATGTCCTGAATTATACTGATACTCATTATTGGACTTCAATATGTGAAAGTATTAAATCCAGGTGGGAAAACCCCTCAGAAATATGAAGAAAACAATAGAAGAAACTGCATAATTAGGGGCTGAAAGCTGCTGACAAAAAGCTGCATCCAACACCCCATTACTTCATATCACCTGGAAAATTATAGATTTATGACTGCAGTGTTTCACAAATGAGAAGTTGATTATAGTAATTGAATGAGATTTCCAGCTCGTGTCACAATTAGTTCCATTTGCAGGTTTCAGTGAGCTGCCTGGGCTCGGATGAAAAGAGACTCTGAGGAAAACGTAGCTGCCTGCTGCCCGGCGCTCCAAATTCAGAGAATATTCAAACCATTCAGGAGGAAATTGGACACAGTCATAATGAGAGGAAGCATGAGCGCAACATGAAGATGCTTCTGTAACAAAAATAAATTAATAAAGAAAAAACTAATCTCATGCATCCCTTCCGTCTCCTCCTCCTTCCTCTCATACATGCACACACGAATGTGCCCAGGAGCTAAATTAGCATTGTGCACACAGATATGAATTGAGTCCCTACAATGCGCTGAACTTCGTTCTGGGTCATTTCATGGACATTCACAATGGAGCACTTTGTGCAGGCAGAACATGAGCTGGGAGAGTTAAGTCGCTGACCTCAGGCCAGTTTCCTGTCCCTCCTCCACGAAGAAGCACAGATTACACATGAAAAGCCAACCGAGGGCCGCTCTCTTTGTATTTGACACACCAGACGATCTTGTGCTTGAACGGCACTTTAGTTTTGAGCGGGTAACAATTTGATTCAAGAGGTGTTATTGCCATTCACAAATGTCAAAAATACAAATCTCTTAATACAATCTCTCCCAGGCCCAGCAGTAAACTATAGTCAATGGTGCAATATGATATAACATTAATGGAATAAAAAACCCATTATAAACAGCTGGCACAAGAAACACAAAGCAGGCAAATTACAGAAGGGCTGAGAAACAACAATTTAAGCCTAGTGATTGTTAATCTAAGTGTTTGTTTGGCAGAAATGAGCAACTTACCATACGAAGCCGATCAACAGATGGAAGATGTACAAATAGCACACATCAGTTTAGCAGATTTGTTGTCATGTGTATGGAACAATGGACATGCGTTTCAGATCACAGTACTGTGGGGAGTTTTATTCTATGACTTGAAACCTCTGAAAACATTTCTATAGTTTCTGATTGTGTCTGAGATGCTGGAGTTAGTGTGGTAAGAGACATTTCCTCATCTGGCTCCCCATGACTTTTATTCACTGAATTTTACCCTAAAATCCCCTTTGCCTTTGCTCAGATGTTAACTTTGTGACAGATCATCTCCTACCTTTCTTTTTTTGTTAGCTTTCCAGCAGATCATTTGTATTTAAACACCTGGTGGTGCAATTCTGAGTAAATCACCTGCAAAATGTATGTGAAGTGGAATCACAAACAAAGTTCATAATAAATCATGTTCAATCCAATAAATGGTTAACAATCTACCATGATGAATATATTTTTTTGTAGACAAAAAGTTAAAATTAGATGCTTATGTACATCATCCGGTGAAATATGCCAGTGAGGAATTAACACAAGTTCACAAGTTTTCCTATCAGCGCCTTGGCAAGTCTCTGTGTTACCTGAGTAAATGACTCAGAGCTGCAAAATGCATCTCGGCATTGTTTGCAGCGGTTCGCCTTGGGATGCGGAGATTATTGTGACAAATGCTGAGCTGGAGCTGCTCGGGGGGAATGGGGTGGGTTGACGCTCTGCAGAAAGAAATGAGTTGCATGAAGCCACATGGCTGCTGGAAAACATGACTGCACACTGAGTCGAAGCGCTCCGTTAAATGACTTGTAACAGCGACGCGTTTGTTTCCCATTTTCCAGTGCCGCGGCCGTTCCAAGACAGCAGTTGGGCAGAAAGGGAGGGGAGTCGGAGGGATGTGTCACAGTAACTGCTCGGATCATACGTACTATGGATCCTATAGCTTCTGACTGTGCCAAGCCTCAGCCGTGAATGAAACTGAAAGATCAAAGTCAGCCTGGAGCGTTTGGCTCAAGTGTGCGTGCACTTCCTTGTAGCTCACCAGAGACGGTGGAGGAAATCTCCTCCCACTCCTCATCCTCGGCCTCCCCTCGGCTCTCCTGCAGCCCCCAGGCCCCCTGCTCCACCACCTTGTCGGCGGTGTTCGCACAGGCCCGGGGGGACGTCTGGCTCTCCACAAAGTCCATCTCCCGCTCGATGCGGTCCACTCGCGCCGCGGCGCCCTCCAGGTTTTTGGCCAGGGAGCCGTGGTGGTTCTTCAGCGTGTCCACAGCCTCGGCGGCCAGCTTTCTCAGGTCCTTCATCTCCGTGTGATGGCGGTGAGACTCGTCGTGCCACAGCAGCATGCGATCCTGTGAAATCCAGGGAGAGACGTTACAAAAGCCTGTGAAATGAGTTTCCTCGAACTGCCTCACCAGGAAAGACACTTCAGTTTCCTCTGTGTCTCTGACACTCAGCGACTCCAGAGCAGCTTTCGCAGTATTCTTATTTAACTTGATGCGGACTGCCATGTTAATTCGATTAACAAGATTCCAACATCTCATCTGTTGTCAGTTTTAATCAATCAATTAGATGCGGGGCTGGCCGATCGCCTCCTTCGTGCTCTATTGTGACATGATGATTGTCATCGACATAAATGAAGACTCCAGCCTAAACATGAGTCTTACATGAGACTGGTTCTCAAATGGGAATACACTGTCCCCTGGGGGTACTTGAAGGCACTCCAGGAGGCACTTGAGATTTAAAAATATATATGTATTAATAAACCTTTCATTCAAAAATCCTCCACAATAATCATTTAGATATTCCAATTGTAAGTTATCAAATATTAAAAGTGTCAGGTCATAAAATGATCTTTATAGTCAGTAGGTTATTCAGTTTCATTATTCTAAAAAAAGAAAAGTGCCTCCACCACCATGATGGTTTGACCCAACCTGGCACACGCCGCATAAAATCACCTTGACAATCAAAAAACTCTCAAAACAGAGACGCAAGCCCAAGTGTCTCCCTGGAATCTAAGTGCTTTATAGTAGTTAAATATTTATATTTATAGTGTTCAGGTCAGTGCAACAGTGATCTTCAGTAATGAAAGTTTGAACTGTTATAATTTTTTATCCTCAAAGCAGAGATCTTCCAATCATAAATTCAGTAGGTTTCATTTCCGTGAACATTTGCCAATCTATGATAATCATTCTAGTTCTTGGTGAAGAAATGTTGATAACTGAGTTCACAAATGTTATTATCATGCTAAAAGAGGGCACTTTAAGTTGTTAATTAGCTTTATATGCACACATCCTTACATGCTATCAACTGAGCCCTCAAAAAGCAGAGATGAAGCAGATTTAATCTGTGAAAAGCGTCAATGGTGAAAAACAGAGATGCCAGTTACCTACTTCACAAAATTTCATCAGAGAGGAAATAGAGAATTTTCTGTTTTTTTCTGCTGAATGTGACTTAGATTCTTTCATTTGAACAATCACAACCCGTGGGGTGTTCAGCAGTATCTGGGTTGAAAAGTTAAAGGTGGTAGCTCATGTTGTAAATTCAGTGAGATCATACTTGCTGTGATCCTTGAGTAAAAACTTTAACTTTAACCTGCTGAGTCGTTTTCTTTTCAGTGCAAATCCAACCCTCTGAATCCAGCCTCAACAAAGTATCAAAGAAAAATACTGATATGATAATTTATGAACTGAACGCACTGAAAGATATGACAAGTATGAAGATGTTGTGCTGTTTTACATGTGAGATAAAAACAATACAATGAGATAAATTATTCAGGGAAGCCTATTCGAAACTGTATAAATCTTTTTTTTTCAATAATGATAACAATAGTGATAAAAACAGATGGGTAAACAAGAAGTATTCCTTTAAAAAAATTAAATGTGTAGCCTGAGATGACTAAATAAAAAGCTTTGAGACTTTTTTCTTCTTTCATTCAAAGTTAGCTTTCCGAGGTCTAAAAATGTAACCAGAGGTAATGCATGTTTTATTAAAACATCTTATCACTTATTTAACCATGCCAAAACTTCTAATAAACCTTCAAAAATAATTTGTATTCGTATGTAATCCTGTCAGAGCTGCAGGGGGGCGCTGCTGAAGAGCCTGATGTGGCTCCAGAGCAGCAGACCGCACAACCCTGTGATCTTAATGTTTTTGGGGGGTTCTTTTGGGAGAAACTGGTTGTGTATCCAACTGAGCTCCAGAATATGAACATTGTTCACACAAAATGCTAATCTGCAGAACACAGACTACACTTTTAGTTTGCATGTCTTTTGCTGGTAGAATAAACTGCTTAACTAAGCTCACGTACAATAAATAGTCAAAGGAGGGTTTTCTGTTTACATGAGAGCAATCATCTGAAAACAGTGCTGTTTCTGCTTACTGTATTAGTCGATAAAATTAGCACACATAATCAGGTTTTTAATTGTACTGAACTGCTGCCACAGCAGACAAACTGAACATGCGATTCACACGGTATGGAAGGTGGTCGGTCACAAAGTCACAGAGTTCGGTTCAGCACAGAAACTCTCTTAATGAAGTCTGCTAATAAAAGTCGTGGGGAGGCAGGTCCTGCAGTATATGCACAACATCTTGTTGGCTCATGGTAGCATAACGCCACTCTAAGACAAACTCAAACCATTTTTTTCCTTCATTTCTCACCCACTTGTGTCTTTGACAAGTCAAACGTCAACATGTTGTCATCTTGCCTTGTTAGCGTAAATTTTCCTGAAAGAGCTGCAGGCCACGCCGATCACCTCATCTCCTACTCCAGCAAATATCACAAGACTAAATGTCCCCTTTTTCAATCAAAGAAACAGCGGCGTGATTCCCAGCGAAGTGACTGACAGGGCGAGGATGACAGGTGAATTATACGGAGCGAGGTGTAATAACCGACGGCTCTTCGGCTTCAGTTTCATTTTCCCTCTCTGCTTGCTGAGGGAGCCTGTGGTCAAATGGAAATGAAAGTTCAATGAAAGCTTGCTGATGAATTGCCGCGTTCATATCGCTTGCAAGGTGTCGAGGCAGCATATTGGGGCTGAGATTGGAGGTAAGCCACGGGGGGTCCGAGTGAGCGGGATTCAGCTGTAAACACACGATTCATTTCATGCTTGTAACACTTTTAATAACGTCACTTTTGCATCTCAGCCACAGCGGATGAAAACGCAAAATCCAAGCGCTGTAAATTCACTCCAAAAGAAAACATTAAAAGAATTATTTTAAAGACTCCCCGAGGTGAGTGGATGTATAATCTTCTTCCATTTCATTCCCCAAGAAAAAGTGTCACTTTATTCGCTGTCTGGCATCACACTGATTCAGCATAATGTCTTACAAACCCCATCCAAAAAACACAACATAATTCGATGTCTTCGTTGAGGCCTTGTTGTTGTAACGCACCTTCACGCTACCTTTGCAGAACATATCTTTCCTGGCTGAGTTTGGATGTCTGATGCTGCTGCAGCAAAGGTTAATCTTGTACTCATTACTGGTGTGTCACTGTCTTCTGAAACTGCGGTGTTGTGAACCAGAAGCCGTGCGAGGAGCTCGGCATGCATCAGCTGACATTCCCCCAGAGGCCCCAGCAAAGTTGATGAGCTGGGCAGAGATTGCATTAATTGTTTCGTTAAGACATTAAATTCAAATAAAAGGAGGAGGAGGAGGTAATCAAGTGCTATCCCTAATGCCCAGCAAACTACCAAGACATCTTCTCTGCTTTTAAAGCGCATTTAGAGGGTCGCTTCTTACCTCAATAGCCAACAATCTGTTCTCCAAATAATCCATCAGCCCCTGGTAGTAATGCTGAGCTGCGCTGAGAGTCCAAGCAGTGGAAAGGAGTAGGACAAACAGCGGCTTCATTGTGAGCCGATCAATGAGACAGTCGGGTTTCTTTGTCCGTCCGGACTTCAGAGGACTCCTCAGGTTACTGTTTCTGATGCGTCCCTCAGCAGGACCGTCCTCAGCCTGCAGACCAGCGCTGTGCAGTGGACGACTGTGCTGAATCCAAACATGCAAGAAAAAAAAAAAAAAAAAAAAAAAAGTGTGTGAAGGACAGAGAGAGTTAAGAGGCCGCTCTGAGAGTTTCCAATTCTTTGACCGCTCTCACTTTGCTGGAATGTTTTCACAAACTCTCAGGGAGGAGCCTTGTGCCTCTAACCCCTCTCTGTCCTCAAAATGTGCTGTGCTCACTTTGTGCGAGTGTGTGTGCTTGGTGCACATGTTGCCAGACACACCGTTTCTGCTATTGCACAAACAGATCGTCCCCAAACGCCCATTTGGAGGATCGGACACATGTTCGCAGCACTCCGGGCTTGACCTTGTTCAAATATATCTAAAATCATACCGGAGAATGACCATCTTCTAATCACAGGAAAACAAGAGCACAACATTACAAAAATTTGTATCAAATTGTGTCAAATCTTCATAGTCTTCTTTTGTGTAACAACTGAATCTGAAAAGAAGCAAGAAGAAAAAAAGCTGAAATGAAATACGACAGATGTTGTGAAGGTGAGCTACTGTTTATGATGATGGTATAATTGATGCATTTAGATGTGACGCAGCAGTATTCTAAATATAGAGACAGTTTATTCATATGGTTTTGAACAAAAACATATCAGTGTGCAATAATGCAAATAATATGCTTATTGACAATCCTACAATGCACACCCAGTGCAGCTGTCATACACAGAACACAGCGATCAATAGAAACATGAAAACCGAGCTCATCATCACGTGTTTGTACATCTTCAGTATAAGTAAACTATGTTAAAACAAAAATCAAATCCACCAAACTGACAGGATTGTACAGTTTTCTCAGAAATCTCTAAATAGGAGGATCATAATTACTGTAATGATTTATAGTTTAACAATGAATTAAAATGGGATAAACTTTTAGTGTAGTGTCTTCTAATGTAAAGTGTTATTTCCCTCAATGTGTCTTATATTCTAATCACGTGTTTTATGAAAACTATGATAAATATGGAGTCGCGTTTTTTTCTTTTGAGTTCTATCAAGAGTTAATTCCTTAGAGAATAGTAATTAGCTACCAGTGGGGTAAAGATCCCTCATACAGAACAGAAGCCTTTAATAACTCACTCAAAAACATTTTTTTCAGGCACTAAAACCTACAGTTGCAGTCCTTTTGAGATCTAATTGCAAATGAGATCAGGCAGCTATTAGTAATGTTATGTGGTGGCCGTGGAGGACAGCCCTTTATATACTGTATAGGGTTGAATGTTGGGAGGAGAAAACAGTGGGCGAGGGTTTTCCTGTGGACAGAAATACCTTGTTGACAGATGTCAGGAGGCTGGACGAAAACAGACAGAAGCGAGGACAAAAGCTCTCTTTACAGTTGGGTCAGAGCAGGAAAGTACCTCCGAGTCAACAGCACGCCCAAACGAGAGGCGGACAAGAAAACGAGCAGCTTTCTGTGGCTTCAGTGGACCAAACTAACAACCTAGACTGAGCAGCGGAGGGCCTTTGCTAATGAGTCTGTGCTTCTGCTGAGGCTGCAGATGTTGGAGTCTGAAAGTGGCATCGGCAGGAGGAAAACCGTGAGCCTTATCTGCCCGACGTCAGAACCCAGGGCAGCTGTCGGTGGCACATCAGCATGTTATCTTTGCCCCGGCCTTTGCGAGCGTCCTTGCCGACCACGAGCGTCCCTATTAATCATCTTCAACATCCGCGACCAGCCGGACAACGTCGAATATCTCAAAGGAGAAGTGGTCTCAGACTAGGTTTTATCTGACCTCCCGGGACGTTCACGGGAGCGTCTTTAGGACGTGAAAGATTTGAAGCTTGAATGCACAGCTGACAAATCTGCAGATAGGATGTAATCATGGAGCGGAATCTCAGAGGAGCTTTTCCATCACTTTCTCTTATCAGTGACATTCACATATGAGGTTGTGTGAGAGTGGAGGCAGACGCGACGCAGCATTCAGATCCGGCGCTCGGTGACTTCTGCATACCAGGAAATAAACGAGATGAAAATACGAAGCTTAGCTGAACTTTGCTGAAAGAAAATCGTTACAATTATCAAGTTTGTCCTTTAATTTGAATCGTTGGATCCGTTCACCTCAAAAACACAAACTTTGAAACTGAAATCTAACATAAAAACAGAAGAAAAAAACAGACAATATGAACAACTGTTGGAAAAAATCTATATACAGACTGTCTGACAGTGCAAAGCAATTCAGCTCTATTTACGGAGCAGCAAGTACAACACAGCAATCTCACTTTTACGAAATAAAACCCCATAATCCCACCCGAGCCAGCAGCGGACGGTGGGAGGAAAAAGTCCCCAAGAAGTAACTTTTGCAGATCCAGACTCAGACGTGGCAGCATCTCTGCTGTAATGGGTTAAAGTTACAGGATAGGAACAGAACGGAGTCAAAGAGCAACAAAAATTGACATCAGGTGTGCTGATGGACACGGATGACTGCTTTACTGCTTCACTGGAAGAGTTTTGTTAGAACAAGATTACCTTTACCTAAATAAGTATTCCCTAAGTTCATTTTATTAAGTAACACGTATGTACAAGTATGCTAACATCAATACTGGGAGTATACTTGTAAGCATACTATTTTTGATTCTCCTTGGGACTAATTTGCCTTAATAAAGTACAACATGATGTATATTTCAAGTCACCTTTTGGATGTTATCTTAACAATAAGGCACTTCTGTTTGTGAGTGTTTTCTTCATGGTATTATTTTGTAGTTTCAATTATTCTGGAATGTCTTGTATTTTAAGAAGACCTGTGGATGAAACGACTGGGTGTTTTTCTTGAAGACATTCATTTTCTATGTCAGTTAAAATATAACTAAAAGTCAACAATATATCGGATACCAAAGTATAAAACCGTAGCTACCCCAAGTCCAACTGAATATAATGGAAAAACAAATCTTTAAATGAAACCACAGACATGTATTGCAATTACAGTAATGAAGAATTAAAGAATGAAGCCTTTTGTTTTTTGGTAATGGCATTATGAATCGAGTCTGTCTGATTTTCTTTCACACATGCATCCGTACGTGAAAGATCAAGTCCAGTTGCACTGCTGTTCACACATTCGCTGTTCGCCTCTAAGCTGACCTGCAGACTTCCAGGAGATGAATTATTAAACAAGAATTTAAAACATGTTGCACATCACCACAAACAACCAACATGTGAAAAATGCTTAATATTGATAGTCCAGGGTTAAATCAGGCCTGTCTGGAGAAGTTAAGTCTTTCTGCCATCACTAGTGGGTTTTTGTTTTTTTTTTTTTATAATGGTGATGAAATACCATGAACAGCAGTTTAGCGAGAGCTGAAGATAAATGCGAGGATCCAAACAGATGTTAACGACAATCTGAGACGAGTGTTTGTATTCAGTCACATGTTCAGTAACGTAGTTTAACACGGAAACAAAGTTTATGGTGTTTTCTGGCATTTTGGGCCAGATTTTCTGCCTTTGGGTATGTCCCCATCAAATTCAACACATTAGCTAAAAATGCCACATGTTGTACTTTTCATGGCAAAAATATTGTTCCGCCAAAGGGGGGAGTGTGTCGCTCTGCCATCTGCACTGTGCAGTTAAATAAGAGATTAAAAAAGTGCTTACGAGGTGGTTTTTATTTTTTCTTTGATACCATGTAGTAGCAAAACAGTCATATTTTATTGGTTTCAGGTTAACAGGTATGGTTATGGTGTAACACACACACACACACACACACACACACACACACACACACACACACACACACACACATACACAAGACCATGAAAACACCGTGCAAACTACAGTGATATTGGGAAATGCAAAAGGAGGTTTACATTTTAGAGTTGCTGGAAGACCAAACGTGAGCGTCTCCAACATGTGGAAACTGCAGTGTTGGTGTTTGGATAAGATGGTGATTAAGATGGGTCGATCGATGGCCGTGCGATGAAATAAAAATATGAAAAGTCCTATGAGAGACTGGCTACGTGTCCAGAATGTAATCTGCCTTCAGTCCCGCTCCGCTGGGATCCTCTCCGGAGCCCCGGACCTCACGGCGGATGGAGCATTACAGAAGATGGATGAATGGGTGTGTTTTCATGTAAATGGTTAAATGCACTGAAATGGGCTGTTTTCACCTCAGCCATGGACTGAAAGAGCTCCAGGTAATGTGCATCAACAACAACTCTGCCATCAGACCTAACGTTAAGATATTAAAGCAATCCCCCTGAGCTTGTACCAAAGTGTAACGCTTTAAAAGGAAAAAAAGAAAAGAAAAAAAAAAACATTTGCAGCGGTGCATTTGCTCCCTGAAATAAGATTAAAACATTTACGGCTCCAGTGGTTCATGCTTGATTTGGCGTGGCGGTGCGAGCACGGCGGTCCCCTCCCAGTCTGACAGAAAGTCGATCCCACATCGCTGCTGCGCGGCGAGAGGCGGCGCTCCTCTGATGTGAGTAAACAGCGTGTATATCATAGATTATCCTCACTGCAGGAGCAGCAGTGCATGACGGGCTGATTACACACTGACTGACTGGCAACATGTGACCTTTGACCCCCGCGGTCGGCTTCAAGACTTTTGAATTTGTCACAAATGTGTGGCATTCCAGACTTTCAGCAAAAATAAATAAAATAGGAAAAATGGAGCGAACACCTCATTCTGATGAATATTGTTGGTAACTGAGACGTGCAGATAAACAGATTCACTCCCTGTCTTTTTGTGCTTTTTGTGCTGATTCCAGTTTTGCTTTTCTTTGAAGGTGTCGATCCCTTAAATACTCTGTTACTGTCTTTTATCTGTTTTAGTTATTTGGTATTTGACTCTTCATGATGTCGCTCTGTCTCGTGTTCTTTTTTGTATTTATTTTATATTATTTTCCATTTTTTGGTGATATTTTATTTCTCTTTGGAGGTAATTATGCTTGTTGTTATTCCTGCTGTTTTTTTTTTAATATTTATATTGCAGATTTTTTGTTGTTTTGTGCATCTTGTGCTAAATAATGCAAGTAATTTTGTGTTTTTGCGTCTTTAGCTGTATTTTGGAACAGCTTGGGAAGATTTTCCTTGTTGTCATGATAATGTATGCCTAGTTTTTAGTTGGCTTTGGTTCCTTTTGGTTTTTTCCCTTTGCAGTTGTTTTGACTGTCATTTTGGTCATTTTAATGATTGATGCTCGGTTGCTTTGCATTGTCTTGTAGTCACTCTGTGTCTTTCGGTATTGGACGGAATCTTTTTTCTCTACTTAATATTTTGCATTTATTTTGGATTATTTGGGGGATTTCAGCTTCATCTCATTTGTGTCACCGTATTCATTTAATTTAGTCTATATTGTCTTCTTGCTGCATTTTTTCAATACATTTGTTATAATTTGAGTCTTATTTCACTTGATATTTGCCTCTTAGCTTCAGCTTGGCTGTTCGGTTGTTTTGCAGTTACACCATCCATCATTTTACGTTTTTGTTGTTTTACTTCTTTGAAGTTTTCACTGTCTTTACTTTAACTATGTGATCCTTCACAGAAGCTTTAACGTTTTCTTTTTTAATAATTGCAGAGACATGTCACTGTTGTATATGGGTTCTGTGGTTTTGCATCTTAATCTTTATTTATTGTTGATGGTTTGAAGTTCTCTGACTGTCTTGTTTTTCAGTACTTTGCTCTTGTTTTTATGTCTGTGATTCTTGTAAAGTGTGAAGCTATTGCTGGTCTTTCTGTTTTGTTTTTCTGCTTTAAATTTGTATTTTCTTATTGTAATTTTTGTGTATATTTTTGCTTGCCTTTATTTTTTTGCCTCTTGGCGTTGTTTTCTGTTGCTCTGAACTTGTTTTATCTCCTTTTCTTTCTTTGTTATTCCATGTCTCTTCCCTGAGGTGTTTTACATTTATTGGAATTATGTGTGAAATATGTTCATATTCCATGTTCTTTTTTTTTCTTCTATTCATTTTGTCTGTCTACATGGCAGATTTACATACATTTATGCCCAATTTCAAGATTCCTCTTCACCTCAGACGTGTTAAAAACCGAAATGACAACAAATGATAAACAAGAATGGAATATGAAACAGTAATCATGAGAATGAAAATAAGTATACCTGAACATTTTTAGTCTTGAACCTGATTTTAAATAACAAACCTTGAAACCTAGGAAAGTGCATCAATAGAATACTTAGCAGTCCAAGCAAGTTATTCTGTTCTCAGTGGCTTTTGTCTCTGTAGCATTGTTTTGCACTTATTTGCATTTGTTCTGACTCTCACTTTGTGCATCTCTGATCATTTTGGACCTTTTTGTTGTTGTTTTGCATTTCTCGGCGGTTGCTGGTGGCGGGCACAGGGGGAGTCCGCTCACTGTGCAGTGTCATGGCCGCCCCTGCAGGCGTTGGCCCTGGTCCTCCCTCCGCAGCAGCGGCAGCAGCAGCCTGAGCCGTGAACCGTGAAGCCCGCTGTGTGCACTTCAGGAAACAGACCGCAAAGTTGTTGCAGCTTGTTGCTGCATCATCAAAGTTGGATTAGGAGCCGCGGCCAGATCCTCCGGCAGCACGACTTCTGTCTAATCTCCATTTGGTTTGATTGGTCTGCCGCCCGCCATCATCTCCACCAAGTCCTGAAACGAACCACAACCCCTCCTTATGTCTATTTTTATTCCAGGACACAGAAGACCAGACAGAAAATGCTGTCATGGTACGAAAGGAGTTTGATCTAATCTGCAATACATCGCCCCTGTGTGTTTGTGTGTGTGTTTGTGTGTGTGTGTGTGTTCAAGCCCCAGGGTTTCTGTTCAATCATACTTTTCTGATCGGTGAAAGTAATTACAGTTTTAACCTTTTTTTTCTAATTTTTGCTCCCATTGTGCTGAATGGATTGGAGGCTTGCCTCTCATGGCTCCTGCCACTCAGTCAGGATTTTTCATTATTATTAATTACCAGCTTAATTGCACCATTGAGTGCTGTGATGTGATCAAAGGGCGAAACATCGTTCAGGATTCATTAAGTCCTCCTAAGCTCAGGCTCGTAACCTTTTTAGCTCGGGGCTGCTGTGCGATGAAAGGCTGCATCTGCAGCTCAGACGTTTGTTTAGGGTGGGTCGTGTTAATGTGATTTATTCAAAGGAAAGAAGACAGATGTGTCCTATGGCGAGCTTCACCTCACACCCCGCCATGCATGGTTACTTTGCAGATGGATCCACAAGATGGCAGCATTTGTCTTCATGTAGGAAAAAAAGCCTCCTGGAAGGAGAAATACTCTGAGCTCTAACACAAGGGTGCTAAACATATGGAGCAGGGGCCAACACTGGCACACCAGATAGTCCAATTCTGTCTGCAGGATGGCCGTAGTATTGGCATTAAGATCACGTTATTTTGATTTTGTACCAGAAGGCATTGCAAGATAAGAAAATACAGAATATCACAGTATTTAAGTAGGATTTAAATTGAATGTGAACATTTCCAGAATGCATTTTTACATTTCCGACCAATTCGAGATCAAACTGAGCTGTCTGAGGCCCCTCGACTAAAATGAAATAGCAGAACCCTATGAGTATATTTTAAAATTATTGCTAACACTTGAAGCACCCAGTATAACACACATTATAAGTAGTTATAAACAGTCATAAATGATCATAATGCTTTATAACCCACTCTACAGCATAGGATTAGGGTTAGGTCCTGATGTTATAAAGCATTGTGATCATTTATGAGTGTTTATAACTATAGTTAAACAGAGCTACAATGTACTTATAATGTGTTATACAGGGGTGCTTCAAGTAAAGTGTTACCAAATTAATTATTACAAGTGTTTTATACTGTTATGTAGTCTATGTACACAGTTCAGGGTGTTTTCTCTGTGTATAGTTGGTTTTGTTGTATTCAGGTAAAACAAAAATGGACAACAGCTTGACCATGAGTCATTTTCCAAAAACTAGTCCAGTATCGTATCGTATCATATTGCATAATGAGCACAGGTAACGGAGATATGGTGACAATTTTCACATTTGAACTGGTAACAAATGAAAGTTTCAATAAATCACTGTTGAAAAACATCCAATTCATGCATCCAATTAAAAAATACATGTTTTTAGTCTCTTTCTTTATATCAGTTAGCATAAGTCCTTCTGTTTGTTCAGTCACAATTTTTATTACCTTAAGTTATATAATTTTATTCTCTTGTGCTCTTTCATTTACATTTTTTCCTTACTTTTCTCGCTTATGGAATTGCTGTATTCAAATCTGAGAAAAATACAAAATTAATGAAAGATTCTATTTGAGATTGAATTGTCCATTTTCATGTGTGAGTTTGAAGCTATTAATGTAGATTATCTGCTTATATCCTGTAAATGGTCATTAAGAAATAAAAATCTGTGCAGGATACATTATGTTTTTTTTTTATTATTTATCCTTCAATATTATTCTAATTATTCTTTCAATCCATTTAACCATGATTACTTGTGTCAAATGGCTAATAAATCGCATTCAGTTCTTCTCTCCTCAACCTTACCCTTTATTCATTGTGTGTTTTTACATCAGTTACTACATTTTTATTGGTTCCCTCATCCAAAATAAATTACTTTTTCCTAAGGATTCAATATTTTACCCAGAAAGCAGACCAATCGCAGCGCTGTTGAGAGGAGGCGTGGCGATGTTGGCATCCATATGCAGGGCTGTTCAGGTCAGTGGCTCAGCAGAGAAGGTTGATGCAAAACTTCTGGATGAGGGCAATTAATAAAGAAATGAGGATGTGCAGCAGTTATCAAGACATAAATAGGATCATAAAGCTGTTTAATAACTGATCATTCTTAAAACTAATTTAGTGAAACTTATGGTTCGGTCTTCTATAGCTACTCATGTCGTCCCAGCAGGACTAACAGGGTACATTTGAGAGAGAGAGAGAAAAAAAAACTGCATAAAGAAATCTCTGCTTTGAAATAAATATTGTGAAATAATGAATATTTTTCCCCTCCTGCAGAGCTTGTTAAATTGCTGCCCCAAAATGTCAGAGTGGAGCACAAAGATGCATTAAAAGTACATCTGATTTATAACTAATTACAGGACTTACGGTAAATGTTTTCACTATTTTCCACGACTGGATATTAAACTTTATGTTGGTCGGTGGCTGACATTTAAGTCCCAGTGATTCAGAGTTGCACAAACTCACACATTAAAGTGATTTTCTTGAAAGCCTTTTTGTGACTTGTTATGAACTCATTAAAACCCAAAACGAACAAAAGCAGTGAAGTACTGATGTGCAGAGTGATGTTCACATTATTTCTCTCATTTTGAAGCATCTTTTCTTAAAAACAGTTAAACAACGGAGCAAAGCTGTCCGTTTGTCAGGCTCAAAATAAAAAATGTCCATTGTGATCTCTGGTGGCTGCAATGGCTGTGACTACAGCAAGGATGGAGCCAGTTAGCAAATAACTATAGGTTGACTAATTAACTAGAACTGCACATGCACGCATGATATTAGCAGTAGCCTTTATCCACAGTGCCTGTGATGGATTAGCAGCCTTTAAGCAAATAATCCCGATCCCAGTCCGTTTCTTTGAGAAAACACTGACAAACAGGTTAGAGAGTATCTTCATCCCGGTAAGAGATAAAACTTTGACTGTAGTGAATCAGTCTGATCTGATCAGTAATGACGGCTCCACTAATGCGTCACAACAAGACTGCAATCATGTTCGCCTCAATCGAACAGAAAAAGGATTCAGTGTAGAGAACTAATGCACAAACGCACAGGGAGAACGTGCAAACCTCCATCCTCTGATGAAACTTAAGGTGCCTGAGTGGCATTTCAATCTGATGTATCTGTTTTTGTTCAATTTTGTGGATCATATTGATAAAATGTGTTTTTTCTCTGTTTTAGCTCTATCTTTTTCTGATCATGTGCTCTTTCTCATGCTCTTTTAACTTTAGTAATTTTGTGTAAACTTTTTCATGTTTTCTGTGCTTTTCTGTGGCACTATGGCATCAGCTAATGAGGATTCTTTTTCTTTTTAGATCACTGTTACCTTAATTTTTTTGGTCTAAAGAAGTATAGCTATGAATTCTAGGCAGTGAAAAAAGGACATGTGGCTCCCATCGAGCTATGAAATGTGATATCAATGTGGAATCTAACTTATTCATTTCCAGAGGAAGAAAACTTGCCTCCTTGTTGTTGTTGTTGTTATTGTTGTTGTGTACAAATGTGCTGTAAGAGTGACCGATCATAGTTTCAAGTCTTCTTTTCTGTTTATGTATTAGTGACAGAACACAGCCAATCTCATATAATCTGTCTGCGCGCTCCGCTTCACACCAGGCTTCAGGAGCCGGCCGTAAAAACCTCCTTTCCTCTGCAACTAAACAAAAAGCCAAACACCCGTAAAGGCAGCGTTCTTTACTGCTCTTCGGTATTGATTGAGAGGGTCAGAAACGCGCAGCAGCCCGGTGCCAGGTCGTATAAAAGCGCAGACCGAATGGGTGAAGCAACGTAAATCCTTTAGTCCCTTGTAAATAGCTTTAATACACCCGAGGCGCCAAATCACTTGACCTGCGTTAGCCCCGCCGTTCGGGGGCTTTCTGGCTGACTGAGCAGTGTGGAGCCAGCCCTTCTCCTCCCATTCTCTGCCTGTCAATCCAGGTAATGGTCAAGGCCTTATTAGTGACACACTTGCTCTGCCTCGGCTCCAAGCTGGGATCCGACGACGCACAATCCTGCGATCCCAGCCCTTCTGTTTATCTGCAGTAAGTCACAAGGATCAGACTAATGCTCAGGGGAGGTGACTTCAGCCGTTTTACAGAGGTGCAAAAAAGGCTTTTTGGATTTGAGGAGAATGAGTGAAGATTGTCCTCCAGCGGAGCGCCCTGATAAAAACTGTTTATATGTGAAACGTGTTGCTTGTTAAGCAAAAACAAAGATCTGCATCACGCAAACATGAGTTTCAGAGTAACTGCTAACATAATAGCTGTGAATAAAGTGGAACTTTGGGAATAATAACAGAATGTTTTTATAGCGGTGTACATCTTGTAAATGAAGACTATTGTTTTTTCCATATGTAGTGAGAACAAATAAATGAAATGTTTTTTTTTTACTTTACAGTTGTTTCTATTTATGCCCAAATGGATAATGGGTAATCAGCACATTAGGTGTAATAAAAACACATCTGTTTTGAAAATTAAACCATCTGTATTTAACTCTCAGATTTTCCGAGTATTTAGAGATTGATTACATTTCATACAAAAGCTGCTGAAAGAATTGAGAACGTAGATTTTCAGTAGTCTGTCCTACTGTAGGTCCAGCTCTCTGTTATTCTGTATTATTGCAATTACACAAACTTTAGTAATCGTTGCATTTATCTGTTTTGACAGACTAGACGCTCCATAAACTCACTACTAATGTTACACTGTTACAATTCACTTAGCTTCATTGCATTTTGAAAGAACGATATGTGAAACTAATGGATGATTAGAAGCCACTGTAGCTTCTAGTCTGTCCGAGTTTCAGCTCTCACAGTCAGGGCACTTATTTTTTACTTTGTAGGTGTCGAAAGCGTGACGCATTATGTTATTTATTCTTTCATCAATCTTTGTTGATACCTGCAGCTAGTCACCAGTGTTGTATCTGTCAAATGCTTCTACTTCAAGTTCTTTCCAAAGCATCCAGAGGCCCGACGACACGCTGACTTATTTCCACCATTTCTTTCCTCTTAGCTTCTACACATTTTGAATTGCAGTACGTGCTACTGATACCGCAATAATGGTGTCTATGATGCTTCAGTGTGGCGTCTAGTCTGTCCGTCTCACAGTTTATTCATTGTAGTTGTTATTCAGTTCCATTTATTTGTGCTGTGTCTTGTGTTCTTGTTGCCAGAGATCAAACTAGACGCTGCAGGTTATTTTGAAGGACTTAACAAAAGTATATTTTAAAAAAAAATGAAGCTTAAATTAAAAAAATGTACTTTTAAGTCACATAAAGACTAACTACAACATAATTAATATTTCCTTTCAAAATACTTTGAATGTGTGTTTGTTTGTGTGTCTTGGATGTGATTGACATCTTCAGTAGCCAGTCATGCTGCTCTTGAGTTGCAGACGCTCGCTGCTGAGTAATCAGGCGTTTGACGCTGTTTTCCAGGAAGATAAAATGGCAGGATTTGAAGTTGAAATACACGAGTCATAATTAGTTAGCAAATCACACACAATAATTACACCTTGGATGCAAAATACAGACTAGAGGAATTTATTTTTCATTTTCGGGTTGGATTTAATTACCTTATTTGACACTCTTTCCATCTTTTCGTGCTATTTTCTGTCTGTGAGGAGTGTTTTTGCTCTCTGTTATGTTTTTTAGGACTCTGTGATTAACTGGCTTCTTCTTTACACGACAGTCATGTAGCATCCTGCACATTGTCATTAGCTGACTGCTCAGATAAAGTGTTTGTAAAAGCTCTCGTGGTTGCCATTATCGAAGCCTCTCATTTCCCCCAATCAGCTTTTTGATGCTCTCTTTGGGCGCTTTAGAAACTGAAGTGTTGCCCTTTAATGTGACTTGGCTCACGCTTCATTTGTTGTGATTAATAGGTTGTGTTTGTTTGCTTGCCCGTGCTTATTCTCAATCATTTCTTCGCCTTTTGCAAAGAAGGTTGTTATTTTTTTTTTTTTTTTCCTTCAAAGTTTCGTCTGTATAAACTCAATGCGGGGCCAGAATTCTGTGTTTGTGTTATTGGCTTCATAATCTCGGAAAGTTAACAGCTTAGTGTGACTATAAACCGACTTCGGGAAGATCCACAGAGCATCAGTGAGTCACGGCGCTACCGGGAATTGTGAAACGATCCGAGGTGTGAGGTGTATCCAGGCCACATTTCAAGCAGGTATGCATTGTGTACACACTGTACACAGGTGTGTCTGCTTTTAATTTGTTGCATACAGAAGAGGGCTTCTTGGCAAACATGTCTTTTTTTTTTCTTCTTCTTTTTTTTTCCAGCATGATATCTGAGGTGCTTCATAATGAAAAGTGTCTCTCAACTTGAATGCTCATTCCTGGCTGCCCTGACAGCCGACATGCACTTGCCTGGGTTCTGCTGAGCAGACGAGCGCCTGAGGGGCTGCGGACAGCTGCTCGGAGGGGAAAAAACTCTTTGACAAAGCTGCATTTATCCCTGCTGGGAGCTGCATGGGAGCTTGACCGCTGGAAATAAAGACACAGTATGAGCGAGAGGATCCAGAGAAATGCCGTCACAGGCAGTCGTCCCTGGACTGGAGCTCGCAGCTGTTGGCCATACTCGTCCTCGGCACACCCGCCGCTTTCTGATGAATCGCAGCGCGAGGTCGGCCGAGCGCTATATTGGAGATTTTTGGCTTCAGATTGAGCTGTTTGAAATTTCCAAATAATAATCCAGTACATGAACGCCCATCCAAGTTTGGGACATGGTTAGTCTCATGGACTGCTGGAGGAAACCAGAGCACCTGTGACAAAAATCAGGCCCACATGAAGAACATGCAAACAAAATGTTCACTTAATAAGGTGAAAGGCGGCGTTCATCCCAACCAACCTGCAGACGTTGAGCTCATTATTTTGCTGTTCTGCCTGCGACTTTTGCGCTTTTTGTTTACTCTCACTGCTCCCATTCAGCCACTTTAAGCTATAGCAGGCAGCGGTTTTCAGCAGACAGGCTCCAAAATCAACTCTCCTCGACCCCCTCAACAAACATCAAGCGGCAGACACAATCAGCCACTCACTGGAGAACATAGAGGAGCATTTAGGAGCTGATGAACAAGACATCTTGCCACGGCTAAGTGTTTGTTATCCCCGAGGCCCTGCGTGCCGTAAATGTTTCTGACACGCCTAAATTAAACAAATGTGTTGTGATTAAGTTTTGTGGAAGGCAGATAATAACACGTTCATTTGAAATAAGTGTTTCAAAACAGAAAGACATAAAATTAATGTAGAAAGGAGCCAAACTGGTCCACTGTGAAAAGTCCGTGGTGGGGGTTTGATCCCCATCTGTGCACTCGCAGGTGTGTGTGTGTCGATGTGATAGATCTTAAAAAATGCATTAAAACTGTTGAATTAACTGTGAAAAGTAATCAAAAACTCATTTGTAAGTGTGTTAGTGTGGGCATGTAATGTACAGTGTATATATACATTTATACTGTACATGGAGTTCATTTACTGTATTTGTGCACAGAAGATGTTGATGGGTGGATTTCGTTTAGAAAAGTGTATTTGTATTGCAAAACATCTCCCATTGTCACGTAAAACTGACTCAACATTTGCTAAGGACGAGCTTCCCGGCTGTCAGACCCTTCAAGCGGCGCGATCAGCCCCTTGCTATTGTGTGCCATGTGGAAATCAGATTATATTGCCTTACACACACACACACACCCCGCCAACCCCAGCTCGTCTGCATGACATGTTTCGGCGTTGTTCCTGCTGCCGTTTCTGCCTCTGGAGCCGGGTGAGGAAACGCGGTAGGAGGTGGGCTCGTGCATACCATTATCCGACAAAGCACTCATTACAGGAGTATCTCCCATATCCTCTATACCGGCAGAACATGTCGCCTCATGCCGTCCGCCTCGCTCTGAACGCCGCAGCACTCAAACCTAACACCTCCTTGGCACACGGCTCCACTCTAACCATGACTCACTTGAGTGAAATGCCTCAAACATCACAGTTGCCAAATTATGAAGCGAGCAGAAATGTACGCACGGGGCTCTGCCCACTCCTCCTGTAAGCTGGGGAGTTGGATGGGGGTGGGTGGGTGGGGTGAGGGTTGGCTGCTCGATGAAATCACCGTCAACCCACCTGCAGCCCCCCCCCCCCCCCCCCCCCCCCCGTTCATCAAAACAGCGTCATGTTTTGCTACGATACATCATGAGAGTATACATTTCATTTACTGTAGAGGCAGAAATGAGGTAATCGTCTGCGGACGAGAACCTTCAATTACCGCCGTGGTAATTGCCTCGGTTCATCATGTCAGCCTTTTGAAATATGCTTCAGCTCTGATGAGGACATAAACATCGCATCCAAGTCGTTATCTTACTGAAAATCACCACATTATGAGGTTTGAGCTTTTCTGTAATTGCATCCAAATAGAAAATTTTTCTTTGAGAGCGTCATGAAGTGTTCAGACGTTGTTAAAGTTTGAATAAATCCTGCTCTGATGTTGATCTATTGATCCAACTTCAGTTTGCAGGGGGTCTGCAGCTGATGGCTGAAACTGAAGTCACACGAACTCACATTCAAACCAGTTTTAGTGTCACCAGTTCACCTCAGATGCAGGAATTTGGAATGTTGATCATTCTCAAACTAATGCAAGAACATACAGAACATGCAAACTTTTCACAACCAAGACTGGGATTAATCCCCAATACGTCAACATCTGATGGATGAAGTTAACAAGTTGAAATCAAAACCTGCGATTACGCTCATAAGGAGTCACAATTAGCTTCAACATGCCGCTGCAAGATGGAAACAACTTCCCTGACTCGGGTTAGATTAAATCAAATGTATTCAGAGGCCTGCTATTTGTCTATCGGGCCTTGATCTGGAGGTATGTCCCCAGAGCACCTCGGCCCGGAGAGAAGTGTCACGGCGAGAGCACGGCTGCAGACTGGAGCGGGACCCGGGAGAGGCGGACCTGTCAGCAGCTGTTTCAGTCCGCTGCACGGTGAGGAAAAGCCCTGTCATGGCCTATCTAATGGTAATTGTTTGGAGTGGGGAGAGCTCAGCGTCCTGTCTGCATGCTGGTATCTCAGGGGTTTGCAGCGGAGGCGACAGCAGCCGTAAATGAGCGGGGTTAAAAGGGGGAGTCTGTGAAAGGATGCTCAGTTGTAGCATACAAAAACATGTTTTACACAGCGCACGTCAGGAACATTTAAGATGGATTTATCTTATGTAACTCTGACTTTTCAATGCAGAATAGTTGGAACAAGCAGACTTTTAAATGTCACCCAATCAACTGGTGGCCAAGATGGGGTAAATGGAAATAAAATATCATCACATACACAACATTTCAGCATGGCACACTTGCCATTCAAGTCAGTTTGAGAACAAATTTCAAAAAAATCATGCGATCAAATTAATGAAACACGAAGGCTAAAGTATAACTAGCAGCAAAGCATCCTGCTGGCTTGACTGCAAATAAAAAATTGTTAATGATGACAGTGAGCCTCTCTAATTGTCTTTTTTTCTCAGATACAACATTTCATGTGAAATATTTCAGTGCAGTGATCATCATTATTGTCAATTTTTATGCAAAAGTGACAAAAAGGACAAACGCATGGTGCAGATTTCATGCCAAACATCAAGGCTTTGAGCTCAGGTTGAGCTTGAGGATCCTGTCTGTGTGGAGTTTACTCTGAGGACTCAGTTTCCTCTCAGATTAGAGGCTAACTGGTGTCACTAAACTGCCTGTAAGTGTGAAAATATTTCACTCCCCGTCTGTCGTAGTCAGCTGGACTCGGCTCTAGTGAAGCAGTGTAGATCATGGATGGAAAAACAGAGAAACATAAGATTCACTGCCCCTCCGCAGCCATAAGCGATCAATAGTTTTGGGCTCTAACGATGGAAAGTGGTCCAGCAGATGTAAATAACCTCTGGATATCAGCAGCATGCATGGTGAGAAGAGCGACATGCATCCATCTGATGGGATCTGCCAATTCACTGTCGCTGTCTTCTTCTTCGACACATCCCTGTCTGCACCTGACACACATTCAGACATACAGACTTTGTGAAATATGTTGATGTAACGACTAACTTTGTAAACACTTTTTTATTCTTTTCTATCATCTTGCTTGTCTTCAGTAAAAACCTTTGGGTTTTGCATTGTCTCTCTGTTGCACATTTTTCAAAGATTTTCAGACGCCCCGCAGCAGCTGAAGAGGAGAGGAAAGAGACAAACAAGGAAGGAAGGGAGCGAGAGAGAGGGAGGGAGGGAGAGAAAGTGTCGGGAGGAGAGAGCGATGGCGTCTCAGACAGACTGTCTGGCTGCAGCGGGATCTCCACCACTCAGCGTCATATGATTCTGGGGTCAGAGGTTATCCCCACTGATGAATATCGGGCAGAGCCTCGTCTTCCTCACAAAAGAAGGGGAGTTGTTTTCACTCCCCGGGTCTGGAAAGTTGATTTCAGGAATCCATCCTGCCAGCAAGAGACTGTAAACCTGTCTCAAGGAGGAAGAGTTACGTCCACAAATATTACTTCTCTTTCCTTCAAAAGACTCTTCATCAGCCTGCCAGAACGACGTCTAAAGATACTCTTTTTTTTTTTTGTTTTTTTCAAAGAGATGCATCTATGGGTGTAATCACACACGAGAGGAGGAAGGTACATGTAAGTGTGTGTTTACTAGCGCAACACACATCCCAGGGATTTTGTCAGGATTTGAAAGATTACAGTTTGCCGTCTGCGAACTGTGTGAAAGTACACTGATGTTTTGTGTTTATCCTTTCGTACTGAAGGCCTCATCACAGAAGCAGCCTCATTATACTCCACAGCCTTAAGGTGGTAACACACCAGCGAACCGCGGTCCTGGCAAGTTAAAGAAATAAATCGGATATTTCTCCTTTAATTTGGCCCTCGCAGTTGTTCTCGTCTATAAAGATCTTCCCACAGATGTGTAAACTCTGTAATGAATAATCATAGTGCTTTTCAAATAACACTGTCAGCGGGATTTCTGCTAAAAGCCTCCAGGAGATTATCACGGCCCAGGAGTGACAAGTGAGATATATGAGATCACAGATGTGAACAAATGGATGGCAGACGCCTGGGCATTTATGAGGATCAGCCTCTCTGCCAGGATCCTCGCAGCCGTTTGACAGTCTTGATCTGAGTAATGAAGCAAACCGCACCGGCCCTCCTGGAGTGACGGTCTGACGCTGGAGGTTCGTGGAGTTCGAAGGAAGCCTCCTCCCTGAAGATTAAACCGCTCAAACGTTCTCCTTTGGTTGAAGGTGAATGAAAGATGGATGTTACTGTTGAAAGGTGTGGCAGCAGCTTTGTGGTCTACAAACAGTAGAGGAGATTTTCCATGAGAAGCTACCGTTGCTGTGTGATGGGATGAGTCAGGAAACAGCGCTTTGTCATTAAATATCAACAGAACATTGATGGAAAAAAGTAATAAATGAAGTCTGATCAATCTATTTTTTGGCCATAAGAGCACAATACATGTCTCTAAAGCTGTAAACTGTTTGTTAAAACTAATTTTAAGGCTAAAATTGACCATGTCTTTTAAATAATTTACAGTAATTGAACGAGAATCCCGTGTATGATCCATAAATCAACCACACTGTCGTACAAATTCGGACTTGCTCCTTTTAACAAACAACGAAACCCCTTTATTTTTGCCTGGCAATACTTTTTAAGGCCGCTAAAAGTTGAAAAGCATATGCTTTTCACGATTGCACGAGGTCAGTTAACTTTCTGAATTTCACAGTCATATTTTCTATGCACACATGGGACTGTACCGTACATTCAGCTGGTGCCAACATATCCAGTCATATGATTCACCTGTTGACTGACTTATTTATCAAGCTATAAACAATGGAGCAATTTTAGTTAAACTGGCTGTTTTGCATGTAATAAAAAACAAACATAACACAAAGCTGTATTTAAGCAGTTAATTCAATGAATACAGCGGGCTTATTAATTAATACGTGGTGCAAAAACACAGGGAAGATTATTTTAAAACTCGAATTCAGGGATGATCACTGCTTTTCACTTAAAATTACTCGAAATAAACAGGAGCTACCTCTTGAGTCGGCCGTCACTCATCCGCACATCTGCAGCCTCAGACCGGCCACACCCCGAGACGGCGAGCTGCCGCTCCACCATCTCCGCTCCGGCCGGCAGCTCGGCTGTTTTTCTTCCCAGGAGCTCTGCGACTCCCCTTCTCCTCTTCTGCTATCGCTCAGAGAGAAGATAATGACTGATATTTGGTCTCATTAGTATCAATGGTGCTATTTAAGGTGTAATCATCTGTCATATGGAGAGCTCTGACATGTTGGTGAGCAAAGCGCTCTCACATGAGGCAGTGTGGGAATGTAGGGCATGGTTTGTCCTGTGGTGATGGAACAAAAGTTTTTTTTTTTTTTTTTGGTTTGGACATTTGCGAAATACTTTAGTTGGGTAGAATTGCGTCACAATAATCATGGTGAAGTCTAAAATGAGGCATCGGATCATATTGTCTCTATCTCATATTAAAGGAGAAGTTTGGGTTGTCATCATCCAGAGAAATTTCTCATGAAAACAGTGAAGAAAACACTAAAAGTGATTGGGATCCATTGGGCAATTAAAAAAACAAGGGTTTGGTCGGGTTTGAAATGGAAGTCAGCTAAGCATATCTGCTAATTCTATAATTGTAATTTTCTTCATTATGTTAATAACAGAAAATTAATTAAAAAATATCCTGCATGTGTGGAAATATCTGATCAGAGCATAATGAAATAACCTAATTAGTGAGGTTTTGATAAAGAGTTTACCTTTTATTGGACCAATAACCAAATATGGACACTTCTAGTTTGTTCTTATGCCTTTAAAACTGACATTTTTTTGTTTTTTGTGACAAAGATAAAGCCATATGTTGTTGTTGGACACTAGAACTTTGTGGTGATGAGACAGCAGGATTGTAAAACTTTTGTTTTTAAAACAACCAGAGAGAATTGTAGCCCATTTAGTGTTTTCTAACTATGGATTGCAAAATGAAACACAACATTGGTAGATTTTTGACTATTAAACTGATGATTTTATATAAAATAAAAGCTTGTTGTGTTTTTAAGACTGATTCCAAGTGTTATCCAAATTACTGAAATTCTTCATTTCTAAATATTTTGATGTGTTCCCGAGGGTTATTTTTTTTTTTTTATTTTAGTGGAGGTTGGTGTGAAAATCCAACAATGGCAATACAAGTTCTCATTCAAGCCACCTGGACTACCTTCTCAGCATCATCATCAATGGATTCTCCAGTCATGGTTTAAAACAACTGCTACACTTATTACAGAATAATTTTCTTTCCAGGATTCCTTTGAATTTGAGTTGAGAACAGCTCATTTTCGGTGTTTACTCTCAGCTGAATAATTTTGTAAATAAGCAGCTTCATTTGATGCCACAGTGATCAACTTTCATTCTGTCCGACTTGACTTCATAAGTGAATTGTACAATGAACATCCTGACCAAAGGTATCATAAACTACTGAAAATGTTTCAGAATTAATAAATATTTACTCAAGAAATCCACTGTTCAGAACAGTTTGAGACCTCTTTAAAGACCTCAGAGACAGTCCTCCACCTCCCTACATTGTTTCTCTACAACTAAAAAGGAGTCACTATAAATTTGGGTTTATCGCTCCTGAACAGACACATTGACCAAAACTTTTATAGCCCAACTTTGATTTAAGCAGGCAGGTTGAATGAAGAACCAGTTCTCATTTGTAAGTGCGACTCGGCCAAGAAAACTCTCATCATTTTGATTGAACGTGCGTTCATGGCAGTGGCATCAACCTTCATCAATTCATCTGTTTCCACATTCATCCAGATTCCTGCAGCTCAGACAAACACGCAGACACAAGCACTGAGGCATGACTTCCAAATGAGCACAATAGGTCCAGAGACTGCGTGTGCAATTGTCCCTAATTATGACAATGATTCAAGAGAGCTCCGCATTCCAGTGCCTCTTATGGTTTTGCTGCCATGTATCTTGGAGCCTGCCGAGCCATTAATACGATACCAATCTCACCAATGGCTCCAGTTTGGGCCTCCCATGGGCTCCTGAATGCAACCTGTCCAGCTCGGAGGGGGGACCCAAACATGCGCCCTCCCTCTCTTCCTCTCCTCCACAATCACACACTTTTCCCCACGAGGAGGTGGGCATCAGGACAAACAATCAATGCTAATGACAGATCCATGTCAGACGGAGGGTAATTATGGGAACAACGCTCTGAAAGATACTGTGTCATTAAAAAAAAAAACCCGGCGTCTCCGCTCCAAGTAAAACAGACTCCTTTCCTGCAGCCTGTTCATGCTGTGAGGTGTGTGTGTGAGTGTGTGTGTGAGAGAGAATATCAAGCTGGACCAGCATCTCTAATGTGTTCTGTGTCCTCATATAACTTTCTATGTAATTGCAGCAGAGGCTGCTGAGTGAACCTTTAAAGATGCAGAGATTTAGACGTGATGGAGACATGAAACGCAATTTGAGGGGAACACGCACTCGTCAGCGAAGACTCAAAATGCACCAGACAGCCGCAATTTCAGATCTAAATTGCTGAAAATGCTTACATAGCTCCTGTCAGCTTTGGAAATTAATTTGCATCCATACACTATTACTCTGAAATTATGCTGAAGGAAGATGTGACACATTCAGTTCGCGTGGGTTTTGAGGGAAAGTGGTGACGGCGCTCCTCTGCACAGGTATATCACGATAATGTTCTCAGGCTCCGTATCAAGATGTAAGCTGTGTTTGTTTTTCTTCTCTTCATTTCTGCAATAATAACCCTGCTGAGACAAGCAATAAATCTCGCTGTGGAAAAACAACATGCCATCCTCTTCTGTCTCTTTCAATTTAAATTTAAAGGCTGCTGATGAATCTAAGCTATTCGAGCTCCGACTTGCCAGCTGAATGACTACTGGCATTCTCTATAAGTCTCAAAGATACAAAGATATCGGACAATCAAACACACTCTAAAGTAAATAAAATAAAATAAATTAGCTAAACTGCAACGTTAAGCAAAGAGATTTCACTTCTGGTTTCCTTCCTTTTTTTGGAGAGGATCAGCTTAGAGCAACAACATATGGTTTTGCATGAATTACACCTGTTTACACAAGAACGATCCAATGGAATCAGCATTGCTCTCCATGTTTGTTTTTTTGAGTTTACCACTGAGTGATTGGATGAAGTGACAAAGCCCAACAACCAAGAAATGAAGTGAGATACCATGGAGTTAAATGTTATGTAACAAATTTCAGCTTTGCAACGGAACAGACCAGAAAGGGTGCTACAGGAGATACAGCCAGCAATAAAGTCGACGAAAAGAATCCGTGGTGGGCCAGCTGAAGAAATGTCTCCTACCACAAAAACAGAGGCAAGCCTGCTGAAGGCTGAGCAGAACTGAACCTTCCTTTATGTCACCCAGCACAAAAGTATTGAGACATTATTCTGTCGGCATAAAGTCCTCCCAGTATTTCACACAGACTGGACCACAGACTAACATATTGATGAAGGTAAACACATCACATGATAATTAGCGTTTACTAGTTTTGTACTATTTTGCATCCTGGTAATTAGTAAATCAATTTCATTATACTGTATGTGAGTGAATTATCGAATTTACACACATTTCTATATTCACAACCTTTCACCAGCTCTGGCCTCATGTGTAAACAATGTTAACAACAGGTTTATTATTGTTTCCATAGCGAGAAAGCAGCAACTTAAATACTTCAGTTATTATCTTTACATAATCCACCTAAGCATAGTCAAGTCATAACGTAATTATAGTTATTGTAACAATGATGATGATGATGATGATGATGATGATGATGATGATGATGATGATGATGAGTTCTGCATTTCGTGCCCAACATCAATGTATGCTGCTGTTTATGCCTTCAGAGCCAAACGGGAGGAGGAGCTGGGATATCTTATCACATTTCTTACGCAACTCAGAAGAAACAGCTATTTATTTGGGCCGATGCCATTCAAAACAGGCTTCTGTGTTCATTCTTGGGATAGTAAGTGGCCCGTCTAGCATTCCTCACCATTTTTCGAATACTTTACGCAGACGAAATAAACAACTGAGAAAAGTATCAGTAAACTGAGATTTTTGTAGTCTATAATAATATGAATGTAACAAACTCGACCTTCAGCAGAGACGCTGCAGCTAATGCAACGAGAGACATTTCCACAGCTGGCTCAAAGGAGTTTTTGTTTGTAAAGTTTGTAAAAATAAGAGATTTTGTGAGTGTGTGTGTGTTGTGCTCATATTTGGAAACTGGTGACTTGTTTGATGCCGAAGTCAGATATACTTGCCATAATGCTGTGACATGTTTGATTGCCTTCCAAGCAAACGGGCACCAAGCAAAATCCTTTCCAGCAGATTGTTCTTGTGTAAACAGGCTCTGATGCAAAACACAGCATCAAGAATTAGTGCGTAATAATAATGGCAGAATGAAAATAGTGGTGATATAACAGTGGCTTCCAAGTTAAAAGGGGCACATTCCAGATTTTACTCACAGTTGGTAGTTGCATCGCATGTGTGTTAAACACTGTCATGAGCCATCATCCAGACAAACACACGTTGATCTGCATTCGCTCCAGAATTAAGAAACTTCGAGTGCAGAATGAGTCAGAATTAGTGAACTTAATGTGGAAAACACTGAAATAATGTTGCTTCAGGCACAAATCGAAAGATAAATAAAAAACAAGTCAATCAACATAAAATAAAAATGATTAAAGGCATTTTTTTTTACATGGGGACATTAAAAGGGAGCATACACAGAAGTTATTTTAATGTGGAAACCAGACACTAATGAGCTTTACTTGAGTCACCTTGTTTTCTACTTGGACGCCGGTATCTCAGCAACAGCTTTGTTTGAGGCGGCTTCAGTATCAGCGGGACCTGGACTGCTCGGCTCTGTTTGGAGTAACTTAGGCTGCCGTGAAAAAATCCAAGGCATGCTAAAAACATAATATACAGGAGCCTGGCATCCCTAAGAGAGAGTCTCAGTGTCTGTTGCTCTCTGCAGGTAGCCATGTTTGGAAGTGCTGACAAACAGAGAAGAAAGACAGAATGCATGGGGTCCCGGCCGGTGGCTGGCTCCTCGCCAAAACATCACATCCTCTTCATATCTGTGCTCCAACTATGGTCACTTTTCATAACCGCACATGGAACGACAGTTTTTGAATAGTTTTCCCCCATTGAACTATTTATTGTTTGTGAACAAAATTAAAGATTTTAGTTAACTTTATACCTATTATGATGACATTTTTCTAGCCAATCATTCTTTGTTGACCATAATATATGGGTGATATTCGTATCAAAGCAATGGCTGTGATTGGCTGATTAATGACTGACATGTAATTTCCTCTTTTTGCAGTTGTTGGAGATGCTGATGAAACGCAGTGAATTCACAAAGTCTCTGTGGGACAATATTAAAGTCATGCATGCACAGGGAGAACATGCAAACCACACACTGCTGTGAGGCAAGAGAATGAGGCAGTGAATTTTTTGTGCACTAATTCATCACTCAAATAGGTAAAGGGTATGCAGCACTTTCAGCGGTTTGCTGTCAGGCTGCATCCTGTTGTTTTGTTTTACAGTGACATTCATCTGAAATACACACTTGCTGAAATAGCAGCAATTACCGAAGTGTGACGGCTCATAAACTGAGCAATAGAGACCACATTGTTTGTGGATCTCCTTGGAAAAAAAAAAAAAAAAAAAAAAAAGTCTTCAGTGACAGTATGAAGGGACAGTTAATATCTCAATGTTCCCTGATGCTCAGTGTTTATTAAATCAAAGAATTTCCAGTCAGAAATCTGAATCTTCACTATTTTTTTTTTTTTTTTTTTTTGTCAAACACTTTCAGTGTCCTCAGACATTTTCCTGAATTTGATCTTTAAAATTAAGCTCACGTCGATCAGCTGTGCCTGATTGTGTGATTGCAGTCACCTGCTGCTCTGGGTTTATGAGAGGTTCTCTGTCTGTCTTCCGGTTTTCTGGTCATCTTGTCTCCAGGCCTTGTCTCTATGCATTTTCTTTTTGGGTCCTACTCTCTGCCCCTTGTGCCCTCTTCTGTGAAAACATGAGTAAAACTCAACATTTCTGCAAAACAATAAAGCTGGAATAGAGGGGGTGCATAATTCATCTTCCCCGCAGAGTAGAAAAAGCTGCCACACCATTGTAATGACACCACTAGGCCTGTGTATAGTGAGCTAAATATAGTGCTCACACAAACAGACTGAGGTATTCATGATGGGGTTGTATTCGCGTTGTGTGTTTACAAGAGAGCAATCTGCCAGAAACAATCTGTTCCCTTGTTCAATTGACTTCACTATGAAGTAAATGGAAGAAGAGATAAATATTACAAACAGCATCTGAATTTGGCAAAATATTGGAAAAGAACAATGCGAGATGATCGGTCACATAGTGGAAGACGTGGCGGAAAAGCACGGAGCAGCAGATGAGGTTTAGAAAAGATGGCAAGGCCTCAGAATTCAAGACAAAATTCAAAATCTCTCATATGAAAGTCCACACATAAAAGTGGTGGGAGTCAGCTGAAGAAACACCTCTCACTAAAAACCTTGAGACCAGGCTCTTTCTAAGCTGACCCATAAAATATAAATAACATTAACCTGCTGGGGCTACTTAGGTTTTACCTTATATTCAATCATTCCAATCACTTTAGTTCAACTTTATTTATTCAGTGCCAACTAAAACAGTAATTTCTGATCACTTTCATCCAAAAATTCCACATGAGCAATAGATTTATGACATTATTTAAGTGAGTATCTAAAAATTCCCTCCTGCTTCTTTCATCGCAGATACTTTTAAATGCCGAACGGTCATGAGGTCGATGAATAACGAAACAAAACTCAGTTGGTGTTCGTTGAAGTACCAACTTTAGAAAGATGTCTGAAATGACTGATTGTAATTCGACATTTGTTTTTAATGGCTTTGAATTTTATTCTGTTTTTGCTGCATCTTTATAACTTCAGATGCGTCTCTTCATATTTAAACCAACGGACCTGGCCTCTGTTTACGTTGTGGAAGCTGCACTCTGAGGGTTTTGCTTACAGCCGTCGCCCAATGAGTAAGTCACTAGGTAGAGGAATCTCATAATTAAGGCCTCATTAAAGCTACACAGCCCAACTATGTTGGTTTACAGGGCAGACAGGAACCTCAGAGATTCACAATGGGCCCTTTCATAATACCTCACTTCTCTGAAGGAAAAGAGGAAAAAAAAAAAAAAAGAAAACAGTTGCTCTTAGCATTTGGGCAGATGTAATTGCAATCACTCAGCTTGTCTGATGCTGATAATGGGGCGATGGGAAATTCCTGTCAGAGTCGTGGCGCAGGGTGGTTTCGCAACCACTTTGGCAGCCTCCGTGTTCCACTGCAGGGCAGGCGAATGCGTTACGGCATGCTCACATAGCTGTCATTAAACACATTTTGAAGAAAAAAAAAAAAAAACATAAGACAATCAAAACTCACAAGTGTGCGCTGTTCTCCGGCTCCTTGAGCAATGAAAAGGCAAATATTATATCGTCTGTCATCCCCGCACAGTTAAACGCGTTGAAAGACTACAGCTTATGAAAAAAAAAAAAAAAAAGAAGGAAAGTGAGTGTGCTTTTGCAATCTCACTCAGCTACAACACTCTATAAATTCTGCCTGTGCTGTTTTCAACGTTTCTATTTTCTCTTCATTTATCTTGACTGGGAGAAAATTAGCCTGCGGGGGAATAAGAGCGCTGGTGTATTGGAAACTAAAATGTTGGTTAGTTCATTTATAAATAAAGATGTAATGTTTGTTTTCCAATTTTTCTTTTTTCTTTTTTTTTTTTTTTTTTTTTGTGGGTTGCTCATTCCTGTCTGAAATGTGTGGCTGAAATAACACGTGGGTGCGACGTTCTTGTGGTCGGTCCTCGGGTACAGTATGTGACACTTGGCATCCCAGCAATGCTTCCTTGAGGAGCCTCTATTATGAGGCATTCATGCAATGATGCTAACAAGCTCATTTTACTGGCCGGACAAGCATTGGTGTCATTAGGTCTAAGACTTTATTAGTGAGACCACCCAGGAGACAAGATACTGATATGGAAGATCCCCGTAATCACTGGAAAAGACCTGATTTATCAGGATCACATGAAGGACAACAGTTATGTGGTTTTAATTAAACTGGAAACTTGAGGAATTATCTTTACATGTAGACACACGCGATAAAGAAGAGCCATGCAGAGAATCTCATTCTGCACATGTCTCAGAACCAGGTGAGTGACTGCAGTCGGGTGTTTACGGGGCTCAGAGCACCAGAGAAGGTATTTCAGGTCATTCTGCCGTTCAGATGCAATGGAAAGTTTATGGCATTGCAGATGATGCTTCATGAATAAACAGGGATGCAAGTAGGTATTTTCTCCACTGAGCTGATGATAAATACAGTCTCAAAATGAGGTTTTCAAATGAACAAACTTATTAACCCTTTAAAAAAATGTAATTCTCAAATGGTCTGAGTACAGGAATCAACTTTTTAAATTCATTTTAAATTGAAGCTGAGATGCTTCATTGAAATATCACTGCTCCAATCACAGCACTTTAAATAAAACTAAACTTTTTCTCCTCAGCAAATCAATCTTTTTTTCTTTCAGAGTCCACAGTGTTTACATGCACAAAAAAAATATATATATATATAACTGATCTTTGCTTTCCAAATACCACTTCTGGTGACTTAATCATATCATGTGCCAACAGCTTGTTGCACTACACACTGTCCTCCACTTTGCTCAATACAATGAAATCCATATCTCACATTCTGCGTCCTTTCCCATTGGCGTATGTGAATAAATTTGTGGACATTGTGAAATTGAGGTTGTCAGCTGCTATCGCCTGGGGCTCTACTTTCACAGCACGGTGCAGGGTGGTGGAGAGTGTGGCCCACGCGGTGGTAATTTCAACTGGTGCAATACCATGCAAAGTCAAATTTCTAATTTGGTTGGCTGGTGCACTCTGCTTGCAGGGAGATGGGCGTGGCGGGGCACAGGGGACAGCAATTTTGCAAAATGCCCTGGACACACCCCGTTGATGAGACGGTGCAGGGGCAGGTGCTCCATGCTTGCACCTGGTCAACCAAAATCAAGCCCCTAGTGTTAAATAAACCTCGATACTGGTTCTGAGCTAAACCTTTTTATTTGTTTTGTTAGTTCAGGCAAATGGTTGACCACCAACTGAATATAGACTTGTGGCCTGCTTTTGGGTTGCGACCCATAACCATCATTGTTTCGTCTCATTGAAATATTTGAGAAATTGTTTTACATTTAATCAGTCCTGCAAACACAACTAGACATTATTTATATATGATGTAGAAATATAAAACAATTTGCAGTCTTAAAAAAGTTTTGAAAATGGCTAAAATTCTCAGCGACTGTCTCAAAAAATGCTGTCCCATCCTGATCACCACTTGGTACTAAATAAAGCCGTGTATTCTGTATTTCTTATGAATGGTTAGCCTGAAAGAAGCAAAAAGAAAAGCTGGTAAGTTGGCATTATTGACTTTCTTGCCCAGAAAGAGACTTCTAGTGCATCAGAGGACGGAGACAATCGCTCATCTTCACATCGATGGGCAACTTACACTCATGAGCAATCCCGTATGCATGGCTTTGGACTGTGTGACGAGGCTGGAGGGAAGCTTATATACACACTTGCCAACCTGAGTTCATACGACAGTGCTAAGCTGTCATGTTCCTGTTCTTTACTTGTGACTTTTCTGAAATAAAAACTGATGAATGGGTTTCCAGCTGAGTGCTCTTTCTTTTTAAACAAGGCTTCACTTCAGTGCATTTGAGTACATCAACATTTGCTTTTCAGCAATAGAACATCAGGTAATCATGTAAAGTCATGTACTGAAGATTTCGCTAGTTTTTTTCAGTTGATAGCTTTCCTGTCACAGCCGGGATCTGAACACAACGGGTCAATCACAACTCAAGTACTGTGGAGGGACTGTACCACAAGGCTTTAAAAAAATATGGTATTTGATAATAAAATATTTGTAAAAAAATTATAGTTTGACTTGAAAAATTCAGGAACACCAATAATATGACATTTTATTTTGGACGAACATGTATTTCATGGCAGTCTGTCCCATTCTTGTCAGAGACGAAGCTCCCAAGACTTCAAATGTCAACATCACATGGTGGCAACGGTGGAAACCAAAATCAGTAGAATCATGGCTTTTGGCGACCATGAATGTCGACACAAAATTTCAATGCAGACATTCAACAGCTGTGCATATATTTTAGTCTGGACAAAATGCTAAAATGGCTAACAAATGTACTAAGAGTCATATTTATAAATCATATGATGCCTGCCTATTGAGCATATTTCAACTGTCCAGTGTACTCACAGAGTTTATGTACCATATAACATATATAAAAGTGAATTTTAATCCAAAAAATAATAGTTTATAAGTGTACACAATAGATAGTAAATAGTATACATACAAAAAAACCCCCAAAGAGGTCAACATACATTAAACGCACAAGTGTACTACTTTGTATTCCTTAGCTCTTTTATTGCCTATGGAGAACATTTTATACTCAGTTTGCAAAGGTCTTCAACAACTGTAAAGCATATAGTGAGATAAATGTCTCCTCCACGTTATTTTCAGGTGATTTTATCAGTGAAGCAACATGCATCCGAGTCCATGAGGCGAGACGTGGCGGTGCGCTGTGAAAAACAAACTCAGTCCGCGAAGTTCTTCACGCTGTCCGTTCACCATCCGACCAGCAGTCCGGTCAGCGTCGGCCGTGCTTTCTTTCTTTGCAGCCCTCTCTGTGGCTCGGCCCTGTGTGATGGATCTCAGAAATAGTCCGTTGAAAGAGATAAAACAAGACTCGGGTGGAGGCTATACGCCCAGCAGCATGCCCATGAAGTCAGAGCCGTTCTGTATTGTGATGGATGCGCCGGCTGCGTTATCCACAAATATGGAGGTGTACTGTCCAGCCTGCAGAGGAAAAACACACAACACAGAGATGGCAAATGAGCTACATATATGCAATGTTAGGAAAGTTATGCAATTAGTTAAAGTTGTTAGTTACTTCTTCAAAAAAGTAACAAAAAGCTGCATTTGAATGATTAGGGCTCTCTATGGCTGCTCTGTCAAGCCTCATAACACATGTTGTAACAATACAGTTCCTTCTTTATGTGCACAAACTGAATGCTCTGTGTTACTATAAAGTACTAAATGCCGTTAATAATGGCGTTCATTTTGATGCAGTTACGCCCATCACTGCATAAATGAATGTCTCTTGGCTCACCTGAAGCTCCAGCAGCCCCTGCACACTGACGGTGAAGATCTTGCTGTTGCTCTCTAATCCAACGATCATCTCCAGCGAACTGTGAAACAGAAAAACCAAGCATTTAGATCTTATTTTTATGATGCTTGTGATGTTTTGTCGAGTTTTCCACATTTCTAGAGAAGTAAACATGCAGGAAACATGCATAACGTACGAGCTTTTGAAGACGTTAATTTAAGTTGGTTCATGGCTTCAAATCTTGCATGAAGGTGTCTGAGTGGTGTCCAAGTTTCCATTTAACTCTTGATAAGAAAGTCAATATGCACATTTCGCTAAAGTCAAACTTTGCACTTTAATGACTGATAATGTTGCTATAACAAAATGTTCTGTGAAGGATTACATAACGTCTTGGTTTGGCAAATATAACAAATAACAACAGAACAGAATCGATCGTTTTCAAATAAGTCACAATGTGCCTTTTAACTACTGAGAGAAGTCTGCACGGAGCGTTTCAACATGGCTGCAGCCTTTAAAACCGCACAGCAGGAGCGCTGGCTCTTGTTAAGCGGAAAATGCTACATTTTTATGGCAAATCAATCATGTTTGTCTTTGCTCCGACTGCCTGCGCAACGAGCCTCGCTTCACATTCTCTGCATTTTCAGGCGTGGGAGGGTGAGACTGGCTGGGACTTTGGCTCTGGAAACCAAAAGCCAAGCACTCTTTTGGGTTTAGGAACCCATCATAATAATATTATTTATATGTTCCCCCCTTGTTGTACCGCAGCAGAAGGAGAAGTGGTGGAGCTCTGCTCAGTTCAGGGAGCTGTTTTTTTTTTTTTTTTTCGTTTCTTCAGTGAGTTTCAGTAGTTTTACATAAATAGACCTCTGGCTTTGCGATTTTCTGTCCGACTGTATCCAATCGCTTCATTATTAGTCTCCCACGTTCCAAACAAGGGCCTTCCTGTGCTGTTAACAGGCTGCCTGGGGTGTCAAAGGTGAGTCCATAAAGATTAGTCGGGCGACAGGGACGACGGCTCGGAGCGAGACGACATTTCCTTTAAAGACCTGTTCTGCTCTTTTATACAGGAAATGCCAAACTGGTTCCATACAAAGTGTAACAGACAACACCTTTAACAGCACATAAATTCTGGTGAAAGCCGAAGCGGCATTAAACACCAATAAAATATCACTGTTATGGGGGAAAATAAACAAGACGTGGAGACAGGTATGTCAGGAATGCGCAGCGCAGTTGTTGTTGTCAGATTAATGACTCCACACAATCGATTTCACGAATTCTTAAAGGTGATCAGTTGGAGTATCACTCACCAGCATGTCAAAACAAAATCAAAAGCACATGGTTACAGTGGCGTCAGGCAGGTTGGACTGTGTTTGGATTCAGGGGGAAGCGCTCTCAGGAGGGTTTTTCTTTTTTAACAGCCAGGAATACCTACGTGTATCTGTGGCAGAGCGACTCGATGCAGATCAACACGCGGACGTTGTCCCGCGCTTTGAGCTGGCTCTTGCTCCTCTTCACCTCGTTGTGATCTGAAGGGAAGTGAGAATGTTCAAATTAAAGAGGCACGATCAGACAAACTTGTAGTTTGACGTGTTACTGCAGCCCAGACGCTAAAATTAATCCAGGATTTTCTTGTTGCTTTTTTTGACTGAAAGTTTCCTCCCCATAATTAAAAAAAGAAAAATTTTAAAAATCCAATAATGAAAAAAAGGTGTATTGCTCTGAATAACTTTAGCATACATTATAAATTACATTATATATATTTTTATGTTATGCTTGCTTAGTCGTTCACATCTAAAGTCTATATTATGACCCAAAAATGTATTTTGAATAACTTTAAAGAGACATGAGAGTGAAAAAAATGCCTTACTTTCGTTGAAACTGCATTTTAATAACCAGTCAAAGGCTGAAATAATAAAATATTCTTTAAAAAAATATTAATTTAACAGAATTTGTCTGTCGCTCAGTATGGTGTGAGCTCTGTGAAAGGAGGCTCATCCTCTCATTTTCTGGTAAATCCTGGCTTTATATGATCAACTGCATAAACGTAGGATAAGATCAGTATCACGCATATCATGCACTAGAAACTAATACTATATACTGCATTGATTTTACTAGATACAGTGTCCATGTTTTTAATTTAATATTTTTATCTCAGTACATTGTTAACACTAAATGCTGTCAGTCCACATCTCAGTTTGCACATTCAGCTTGGTTCAGGTAACTATAAACACACTGTAAAATACAAGGCTGACCACACCTTCACCGCTCACTCTGCAGTCAGGTTTAGTCACCAGATCTAATTATTTAAGATTAGAAAGAGATATAACTCTGATTTAGCATGCATACTTTGTGCAGCCATTATTTTTGCAGTCCAACATTGCTTCCTTCATAATGACAATGGCCACTAGGTGGCATCATTGATTCTTTTACTTCTTATAAGTTAATTTGTATCTCAACTGACTCATGAACAAATACAAATAAAAAGTGACATCTATTGTTCATTTGATGGTCTGGGAAGTAAATAATTTTACAAAATAATAAATTCTCTAAAAGTACACATTCAAATTTACTTTAAAAAACTTTGAAGGATTTACTGGATGAAACACGGCTTTGTGTTCAGCTGCTTTATCCTCAGTACTTACTGCAATATGAACACTTCCCACCGTTCATAATTAAAGAAATGTTTCAACTAAAAACATTAGGTCAGCTTTCATTCTGAAAGAGTCAATAATAGATTTAATGAATAATCCATCAGGAGGAGCACTTTCATTTCCCCCCCAACAGTGTTATTTCAAATTATTTAGTAAACATCGAGCATTTGCTTGGCTGCCCATATCAATACTATTTGTTTTATTTGATTTCTTACTAAATAAAATGTTATTTCTGGAAAGTAACCAATCAGTAGATAAAAAGAGGGAATCATGATATACATTTTTGTTCTTTCAAATGCTAGAATGATGATGAGCCGATTTGTGAATTAATACTGTTGTAAGGCAGTGGATTTACCGATGTGTACATTAGCTGAGAACTGGTAGATGCCGGTGATTGGAGCTGTGAACCTCCCCGTCGACTGGTCCATTCCCGACCCTCGCAGGAAGGCTCCTTTAGCGGGCGGCTGAAAGCACAGAAAAAGTATATGGAAAATGTGCACAGAAAACGTCTAGAGAATTCCACCTCTGAGATCTCAAACTAAGGACTGAGCTGGAGCACTCGCACCGGGATGTTCAGTATTGGGCATTTTACCAAAACTAATCCTATAAACTGTGTGAATTTCAATCTCGCTGTGCAAACGAATGAAATCTTCACTCTAAATTCACACACATTCTCCTAAATAGTGCTGTGTTAGCATGTTAAGGAGTTAGTAAAGTGTACCCCTCCCTCGCCCAGCCCGTCCCAGCAGGGCATAGTTCTTCCACTACAGCATGCTGTTTCAAACAGTGTCTATTTCTGTCCTCTCCACACTTTATTCCAAGTCGGAGACAGAGTGCCTTTTGTATGCCGCCCAGGGAGTGATGTGCAGGATTGAAAAAGTTGATATTTCTGACCAGAGAGGCAGTCTGAGTCTCTGAGTGGCACCGCGCACTTCGCCAGCGAGGGGGGGGGGGGGATCCCGTCTCGCAACTTTACAGCTCGCAAAACCATTATCCAGCTCTCGCTCTTACAGCGCAGTTTGAACAAAGTGTGTCACCTTGCTAGGGAGAATGAACGCAAACCGCAAAGCAAAGAGCGGAGCCCGACCGATTCGTAAACGTTTGAAACAAACTCACTGTCTGGAAGTTCTGGAGCTCCACCAGAGTCTTCTTGTCCACCACCACGGGTCCTTTCAGCTTGCAGTGGAAAGCCTCCTCTATCCGGCGGTAGGAGGTCACCCCCTCCAGGGTGAGGAGGGCTGTCGGGAGCTGGCTGGGGCTGCTCGGTCTGTCCAGGGCTGCAGCCCTCCTCTCTGTCGCCTCTGGGAGAAACGCTTCCAGATTAATACTCTGCAGAATGACTTCAGTCCACTTTTCAACACACTCCCTCAAGATGAGGCAATCAAACATGGGGCTAATGTTGTGTAGGTACAGTTGTTGGGCAGAGCAGATCGACAAGCTGAGCTGCATTTCTGGCTACCTTTAATCATCTCTTTGAATTCCTGGAGAAGGACTTCCTGGGTCACTTCTGCCCCCGGTGAGCCGGGGGGTCCCTGGGGGCCGGGTGGCCCCGGTGGTCCAGGTGGGCCTGGCTGATAGAGGACAGTAACGAGGTCTTTTCAAGGCGCTGAACCTGATCTCAAAGTCATAAATAACAACAAAAAAAAAGTCTGCCGGACTTTGTTTTACCAGGGGTCGTTTGCGTTTGCGACACTTTCCAGGAAAGTTTCCAACCGGTCGTTTGACGAAGTCCATCCACGACCCGAGAGGATCCACCCTCTGGTGATCAGAAACCTGCAGAGAACACAGCAGATTCCTCAGCAGCCAGGTAATCTGGACGCAAGCACAGCAAGTAGGTAAGAACGGTTTACAGAAATCGTTCATTTTTAGATACGTCTGCCCAGCGGGATGCGATGCAAAGAAGCAAAATCCAGTGAGTCATCATTTCTCCCTTTGGAAAAACTCCTAAGATACAATTAAATGGTGCCAGACACAAGCTAAGGTCAAACGAGGAAACCTCTTTTCTTTCTCAGCCTGTCTTTCCTGCCCAATCCATTACAGTTTGCCATCAGTCACCCGAAAGCTTTACTCTGTGCTTCTTCTTCTTTCTTTCTTTCATTCCAGATAATTCACTCAGGTGCCACGTCAGTTCTTATAGGCCCAACAGACTCAGATGAATGTAAACAAACCTCGTCAAGTGATTTTATTTTCAGCACATGAAAATTTCCATGAGCACCCTGCTGAAAAATGAGTCTGCCCGTCTGTGTGCGATGTCGATCCTGTGGGCCGCAATCCTCAGTTACCAGCGTTTGTAACGACACGTCAGAGTGGCCGACACTTCCCTCCCTCGTCCAAGGACTGACTTGTGCTTTCTTTTATTAATGCTGTTCCTTTGACTAATGCAGCGGTCTGCCACCAGCAGCTGTGGTGGTTCACTGAAGCGTTTTTTTTTTTTTTTTTTTTTTTTTTCAAAAAGGACTGTAAATAAACATTTTATTTTTCCTTAAATAAAGTTGCCAAAAACTGCTGGAGTAGATAAAACAACTCAAGCAGCTTAAAATCTTTAGATGGTTGATCAATCAAAACAGGAAGAATATCTAAAAGACTTTTACTATTAAAACAGCTAAACTCTTGAAAACAACATAAAATGAGGGAAAAATGGAAAAAAAAAGCTCATTTTAGTGTGCATAAAAGTTTCAAAAGCAGCGATTCGTAGCCATAAAGTTTACAGAAACTTGGATTAAAATAATGACCCAAATTCTCAAACAAGTTAAAAGCATGTCTCCTGTACTGTACAGAGTGAAGTTTGTGAGTTTCACTTTGAGAGCGTGTTCTGTGACGGGAAGGTATGCTCTGAAAATAACTCATTTATAATAAATCATACTCTGAGCCTGGGATCTGTTGGGGAGATAAGAAAGCAGGACGGCCCCTGGAAGCTACATTTCCATCCGCTCTGCTACAACTGCTTTGTTTTGATTGTGGTAAAATGTGAGGCTGAATGAATTCCAATTACAGCAAGCGCAAACCTCACTGCAGCCCTGCCCCGAGTGTCAGAGAGCCTTCAGCCGAGATACAAGAGGAGATAAAGACGAGCGCTGGAGGTGAGCTGTCTGAAAAGGAATTTGTTTAGGTTTGGCAGCGGGACACGGATCACTTATCTGCTAAACCAACATGCCGATTTCTTCGCTGTTAAAGGCTTTGCCTCTCGTTCCACCGCAACAAAGTAACTCCTTGTTTGTCTTTTCCAATGTGACGGGATCAAGGAAAAAAAGGGGTCTGTTTTCTTGTGTTTGGGATTTGCGCCGCTCCCTCTCCCTCGCTCTGTCTGTCTTTGACTCGCTCTACTCTCTGACAGCAGACAAAATAAACAACGTAACAGACTCGGGCCTGGCTGCGCCTCGGATTGTTCTGTGTTTCTGTTGTGATTCTGAGGCTTGGAAACAGATAAAAGTGAAAAAAAACTGCTTCAGTCAAGAGCAGTTTTACGGTTCTAAATTGTCTTTCCACAGGACAGAAGGCCAGATGGATCAGCTAATTTATCCCATGTCAGTTTTTTCTAATCTGTTTCACAGCAGGAAGTTTTAAAGACTACCCGAAGCTCATTAGCAGTTTTAGTCAGATAAGTGCATCGAAGCTACTCTCAGGGTGGACCATGAAAGAAAGGATGAAGGCCAACATCTGGCGGCATGAGCAGTTTGAGGTAGATCCAGTTGAGTTTTTCAGGCCTTTCTTGGTGTTTGCCAAAGTCCATTCAGTTGTATGCTCACACAAGGAGGTCACACTTTCACTTTCTGTACAATTTGCTGGTGAGCAGTTGAAAATAGCAAGACATCCCGTGCAGACAGGAACATTTTTGATGAGGGGGTTTGTGTTTTGGAGATTCTGCTTACACAAGAATGATCTGCTGGAACTGCCAGAGTTTCTGTGTTCATTTTTGGAGAAAGTTACCAAACATGTAGCATTACAAAAAAAAATCAATCTGATTATGACAAACAGAGGCGGGGGTGGAGGTTCAGGCTGCAAAGACAACCAAAGTAAGAGAAAATGTCTGGAAACAAAATTTGAGGTGAGCCAGCTGACCTTTAATTTGGTGAACTTCAATATGAGTGTGCATGAAGATCCTGTTTGCACCTGTTTGTTTTTATACGCGCAAACTTTCATGTATCAAACGCATTGTGACCGACACCACTAAAAAGTGGCTTTTTCCTCATTGTTAACTTTCCCCAATTTCCGTTCAGGCTTTCCTTTTTCTTGTCCCTAGCCACAAAAACACAGTCATGTTGGCATAAATGCAAGAACAATGAAGTTAGAAGCACACCGGACCTGAGCAGCAGCAGATCAACGCCGGGACGTAAACAGTGAAAGAACAGAGACTAACAGATTGTTATAAACAAAGAATATTGAATCTAAAGGAGCAGAATCCACAAAATAAATGCTAAATGAAACAGAAACCTCTGATACCACAAACAAATACCAAATGTTACACAACACTCTCAAATATCATACAAGAGCAACTGAACTCTTCAAATCCAGATTTACATAAGATAGAAATATGAAAACTAACATTAGGTTAGGATGACCGAACTGAAATGAAATCAGGTTTGATTTTAATATCGACTTTCTTAATAAGCTCTCTAATTTGCCTCTAATAGTCCTGTAACATGCAGCTCTGGAGCCACATGTAACTCTTTCAACCCCTGAATATTTTCCAAAATTATATTTTTTTCATTTGCACAATTTCACACGCACGTTTGTGTCTGTTTACCTGTTTGATATGTGGCTCCCAAAAACTATAAAGGTTGAATGCAAGTTCATAAAACTTGCATTCTAAGTTCCAAAACAAAATATTGAGCATCCATTTATTGTTCATCTTGTTGGCGCTCCAATTCAAACAGCTGGAAGATGCTCAACAAAAAAGAATGTGCCGAAAACTGTGGACATTGTAAAGAAAAAATTATTGTCTAAAATCTAATTCGTGAGTTGGCAGTTGGTAATTCCAGATAAAAATGAAGGGTTAATATATTTTTACTGACTTATATAACAGATTTTTTTTTCAAGCAAAACACTGCAAGTTGGCTCAAACCTTTGGTTTATTGTATAATTACACATCTCATTCATTGCCCATGTCAAAATAAAAAAGACGACATGTCATTGCCAGGAAATCAGACGTACTCCAAGCTTGTTATCCTCTTTAACACACGCCATTGTAATTAAACTATTAAACCCTTGCCCTCGAGGATTTTCTGTGCTCAAGGAAGAAAGGCCGTGACCAAGGTAATTATTACCCTCAATTCTGTGCTAAGAAATAACGGTAAATCACTGTATAAATAATTTAATCGTCAGGTTTTGGAATCTTCGACTGTTTCCATTAGACACTTTTGTTGATGTATGTGGACTGGAGATGGTTCGGACGGCCCACACAACGTGCCAAAAAAGTGGTCTGATTCATTGTATGCAGGTGTCGCGTCTGTCTCTCGCTCGAGAACTTCAAAGAAGACACCACGCACGCAGACGTGCGAGCCGCATCGCCCGACGACCCAGAAGAAAACCTGTCAGGAGCGTTCAGTCTCTCGCTTGCCGGCGTTGACAGCGGACAGCAAAGTAAACTGTGGAGTCCCTCACATAGCTGCGTATCGGCACGTACAAGTCGTGAGCGAAGTGGGGAGGGAGCAGCTCCAGGTATCGGTCCGAGGGGTCGATTGAAGAATAGCAGGACTCCGGCTTTGATCGTGTGCGAGCGGCTCAAAGTGGTCTCATCTGTCAGCAGGCGTGAGCACACCTCTTCGCCACACTGAGTCAGGATTGACGTCTGAAGGCGAGAATTGTTAAATAATCAACACAATATTTATCCTCGTTTGGTGAGAAGCCAGTCTTAAGAACGGAGAGCATTGTTTCCACAGGTGGGAGAGGCTGAAAATCTCTGGACAACCGGATCACGCCGTTCTTTAAATGGTGAATTTTACTCACGTCTTGATTGGGATTCTGCGTTGTTGTTTCAGACATCGTCTTCAATCACTTGTCCTAAACGGAGCTCTGATGCCTTTGAAACGCTGGAATTTCAGACATCGCAAGCGACTGTTTGACTGATTTCACCTTCTGCTTTGAAATATTTCCTCACCGTTGACATATTGGCCACTGTGTGCCTCATGCTACCACGGAAGGGTCAATTAATAAATTCCAAAATCAGCCTAAATGTGATATTGTCCGATCAAGACAGGATCACTAAGTATCACAGTAGGAATCAATCAGTATCATCTTGTGGTCACATGCCTGGTCTTTCTGTGGGGAGTTTGCATGTTCAACTGCTTTCAACCGGCATTAGATCCATAAACTCCCTCAGATTGTGGACTGGATGAAGCAGCATGCAGCTGATTGAAGAGATGGATCTCTGTGATCCTCCAGAAACTCTTGAGACCACTTGCTTATATCCTTGCTTTAAACCTGGAGTTAGTTAGTTTAGATTAGCATAAAGGCCCGAGGCATCGGGCAGCAGCTAGCGTGAATCTTACTGTGGTCTGACTCTTGGCAATTCGAGTTTTTATACAAGTGAGAAACTCTGAGAAAGGAATGATCTTTTCAAATGTATCTAAGGTTTTGACTGATCAGTGAAGGATTCATAAGCTCATCACTGAATCATTTGCAGATATCTCCAGAGAGGAACAGACAGACCGATGGTCATATTGAATGGTGTCATCTTGCCTGGAGGTGATCTGAGCTGAGTACGAGTGAGGAAAGGATATAAACTGGACCGGTTACCATCCGTAACACAACAATCACAGTAACACTTACAGGTTATGCAGAGTCACCAGTTAATGCATCAGTACAGTGGAGTTAAGATATTCCAGTAGCTAACTAAAACTTTTTGGACCAACAATCACTTTCTCATGCAACCTGGTCCGTCAATAAAAACTAGCTAAAGTTTTTGGATCCATTTAGCAATCGTTTTGTAATCATTGCTGATCATTCACAGAAGCCTAAAAGATTTTATTGCCCTCTGCATGAATAACTTGCTTGACGCGCGCTCCTTTAAATGTGTTTGTCATGTAGTTTGGGGAAAATTAGGTAGAATTTATTTGAAGCAATAAAAATGGGAAATATTTCCCCAGGGCAGCGCGCCACCAACAACACAACTGTTAAAACATGTCTGCAACAAGATACTGAAGCGCTACTCCTCTGGAGGAGGAACTTATCTTATTTTCACTGGGATGTTATCTGTTTTTCTACCTGTTCGTACTCTGGAGATGACAAGAACTCGTTTCTGGCAGCAGATTAAAAAAAAAAAAAGAAAAAAGAAAAACGTTGCACATGCAGATTTAAAGGTCGGGCGGATTGATGGAAAGCCTTTTTTAATCCCATGTTTTCACATCCCTGCACTGCTCGCTGTGCAGTCTCCATGCATGGGTGGCAGGGCCCGACGCCAGGCCCGCCGCCGCCGCCGCCGCCCCGGGAGGCAGGGAGGGATCCCCACCGGCTGCGTGGGACGTGGGGAGGGGATCCTGCTAACCTGCGTGCATCCCGGCCGTCACGCATCCACTCCCGGGTTCCACACCGCCGCACTTCACAGACAGATCGCCTTGATGATTAATCGCAGAAAAAGCTAAATACAGTTCGGCATGCGATGTTGACTCTGCTCGCTGTCTCATTACTCAAACGGTGTGCGCTGAAGATAATTGCCCCATCACACAGGGAGGATGCTGTTATTAGTCCAACAAATGTTGCATGAACACATTTGGATGTGCACAAGATGTAGTTAATATTTAATGTCGTAGGCACTTTCTCAAAGTACAGCTCGGTTCTAAATTCCACTGTTGTCCCGACAAACGATGCATTTCTTTTCTGTGAGAGAAAGTCACCTCTCAGTACAAAGAAAAGCAATATTACCTGAAAGAAAATTTGATTTCCATGTCACATCTGTTTTGTGTACAAATTACAGCTTTCAGATCAGAGTGAGTGCTCATTTTCCCCGTGGTAGGTAAGACGAGCTGTTGAAAAGCTCCAGTGATCCCGTTCCACCTCAGGTACGGCTCGGCCACTCGCTTTGACTTTGGGCAAGAGCGAAAACGCAGGATGTCATTAGATCCTCCTCCTTTTATGTGATTCATTTGTGGTTCCACACGACGCTGCGTTAAGTACATGCTGTACTTGTTTTTCTTATCTTCGTGCAACTAATTTGCCCTCTTGAGGAGATGGTTTACAAGCAATGGGAGAAACATGATCTAGTTGCACAAAGTTAAGTTTCATTGCATTTTTCAAGCACAAATTCTGGTTTGTTCCCCGATTAGCACAAATAGTAAGTGAAGAACTCTCTCATACTTTCTGCACCCAGATTATAGGGGCTCAGTAAACATCAGCTGCTACAAAAAGGAGCAAAACCCATCCATATGCTTCAACAAAAGTCCTTCCATACATGCTTCTTTAAATACATGTATTGTACCTAAAAGTATTAGGTTCAAAACTGGGACCTTAATATCAGCTGTGGTCATAGGTCAGCTGGCTCATTGGGGGCTCAGAACTTTATTTTTCAATCTGCTTTACAGCAGTTGTGTGCTTGATGAAGTTGTGATCCTGCAAGTGGTGATCAGTCATATATATTCTCACCATTGGTAGTAACTATAGTCATTGATGTACAATGTAGTAAAACAGCATCTAGTTAACTTATTTGTACATGCATTATGTCTACAAAATGCAAGATGAGAATTTGGAAATGCAGTTTCTCTAATATTCCCAGATGCATTATGGGTAAAATAAATTTTGTGTAATGTGTGACTCCTGCTCAGCTTGTTATCTATTGGTCTGCAAAGCCCCTGGCCTGACCTGAACTTGTTCTACTAATAGCACTTATTCTTTAAACACTGTGAGTTTTGTTGAATTTAGAAGTAAAATGTAGGTTTGCTTCAGAAAAATACAAAGTTACAAAAAAAGTCTTTGATTATCTCCCATTTTTACTGTAGTCTTGAACATTAGTCTCTTAGATAAACCTATGACTTTGCACGCTTTTCAGTAAACAGACTTGAGCATGAATTTCCCAGATTTTTATAACTCTTACTACTCAACATTGATTCCATCATGATTATTTTGGCCACCGGAGGTCACTGTCTAGTTTAGTTTCTAGTTTTGGAGGGTGCTAGAGAGCTCAGGCCTATATGGAGTAATGGCAATCTGATTAGTTTAGCATAAATGCCCATTTTTTATACAATAGTAAATGACAAAGTGTAATGAGCTTATAGATTTTGTAAGCTCAGGTCTTTAAATGGAGCTAAGCTGTAGGTCATGGGAGTTGGAGTTGATCACAGCTACATTCTAATTCGAAAATTATGCACCGTCATCGTACTTTTGAAAAGAAGTTCATCACAAAAATGGGAACAAAATCCTGAAGCCAACCCAATGCCATCCAAATTATGTAATCTAGCATCTGGAGCCAATCGCACCTGACGATGGGTGGGGAAAAGGTGCAAACTATCACATGCCCTCACGTTCACACCTTCAGGTTATTCATAGCGGCAAACGCATGTGAAACAAAGCCCACACGTGCACAGGGAGAACATGCAGAAGGCACACAGGCCCCACATATTTCACTGATAGCAGTTAAAAACAGCCAACCGGTCAACGGTTGTGTTCTTCTCTTGAAGTTTCTACTGTAAACCGAAGCAGAAAAATTGTGGTTTCAGCAACATGACCGGCACATGATAAGAATCAGGCGAGATTAAGGGATTTCTATAAATCTGGCATCAATCTGCTGCTGTAATAAATGAGACGAAATCCAAATAAAACAGGCGCTCTGTGTCAGTGAGGTGAAAGCACAACGCTGCGGTTTATTTTACTTGCAAATATCCAGTGTAATGACAAAAGGCTTTATTATTTGTTTCTTGTTCGCTTTCGTTCCGATGACATCATCTTGGTAATTTTTACGACGTTAAACAAGCAAAACCTTCACCTGACATGCTGAGAGCAGAGTTCACTGTCATGCCACACAGAGCGAAGGTGGGTGAGCACCGTCGGCAGCGCGCTCTCGCAGCGGCCCTGCTTCCTGTGGGACTCGGCCCCGTCTCTCATGCGCGGCTCGATCCAGAAGGTCCCACACACCGATGCATTAATCATCGCCAGGGATGAGAGAGGGAGGGGGAAACAAAAAACCCCCCCTCGCCTCGGGCTCAACCCGGCCGTTACTCAACACGCCAGGCGTGATGTTTGACTTGACTCCCTCCATTACAGCCATCACAGAATCCCCTCGCCGCTCTCCGCAGCGACAGATCCCTCTCATCCTCAGAGCTTTGACACGCCGCTCCGACGGCGTGACGCTCCACCGAGATCGGCGCCTGTTTGAAATGTTCATCATCTCATTAGAAAAATTCCTCTCGCAGCACAACTCCACACCTCGCTGTTGTGATCACTTTCAAATGGAAAATCTCCAGAGGAATGCGGGGTCCGACTGCACTCTGCCAGCGGCCCACACACGGGATTGGTCAGATAGAAGGCGAATGCCATCGCAAGAACTGTTTCCACTGGGCACAAGGGAAAAAAATGTAAATGTGGAGTGTAAATGTTTGGCTTGTTTGAGAATACAAATTGCCTGCCAAGGCAGCTCCAATGGACGTGTTGTTTTCTCTGAGACCTAACAGATGTGTAATAGGATAAACTTACAAACTGCCCAAGAAAAGCAAGTTTACCACTGTTCATGGTGTGTGGCATGCTCTTTTCTCTCTCTTTTTTTTTTCTTTCTCTCCTTTGCTTTTCTTTCCACAAACCCAGATAGAGTGGCACCAACAAATACGACCTTGAATGCGTCCACTTCCACAGATGTCAAGCTGAAATCTCAGGTTCCTTCAGAGGTGACAGTGTTTGGCAAAGACGCTATCTGGCATAACATTTCGTCTTAGGAGTGATTATGTCATTACCGTCTGATTGTGGGAGATGAGATGAAAAGAATGTCAGAGAGGGAGGCGCTGGGGGCTAATCCTCACCGAGGTGTTCCCTTTCAAGACCCTTTCTATGGGGCTTTGTGAGGGGCTTACACGGCATGCTGCCCCAGTTTTTCAGGGCCACACCGCCCCTATCGGATGTCCCAGACACAGCGGAGTCAGCCCGGGCCTGTGAATGACAGAATCAATGGGCTGGGAACAACATCACCGCAGGTCTTTAAATATCTGCCCACCTAACTTTCCCAGGCATTACATCACGAGCCCGTCAGTCACCGCAAAGCGGGGGCCCAGTGTTTGCGAAGACACCCTGCTCCCCGCGGGACGGGAGGCAGAGGAGCGGGGTCCCAGCGGGGTGCAGCCCTCCGCAGGCTGCAGAGTTGACACAAGGTCATCGTTCAGAGCCACAGCTTTTACAGAGCGCACCAAGTCAAATAAACGGCGCCCGGCCTCAGCCACCTACAAAGTGTTCCTAAAGACAGGAGGAGACCTCACCGCGTGGTTTCACGGGAGGGGGAGGCGGTGGACGGCACCGTGAGACGGACTGGTGAGGACTGAAGTGTGGGCTGGTATATAGGGCAGCAAGGGTTACATGAGAATGCCAACATAATGGGTGGGCTGAAAGCAAAACAAATAGACTGTTGGAAACCTTCACAAATATGCATCGCCAGCAGTAAACCAATAAATAACAGAGTCAAGGGCCAAATGTTGCTCCTGAAAATGGACATGTTCCACATTAATGCTTTTTTTTTTTTTTTTGCAGGAGTATGTTTTCTAACATTGCTTTTTTTGGAAATATCTTCAGAAAACAGAAAGTCTACATCTACTGCTGCAGTGCTGAGGTGTTTACGATCATCTCACCCTGGATTTTAGCGCTTGATGTGCTCGCATGTGTTGGATAAGTGATGGCAGACACCCACTGCACGCACTAGTTGATGCATTGATCAGCCTTTAGATGTGCACATTCCTGGCATTCCTCTGGAAGTCATCCATTTAGAGTTTCACACATTTTACTCCATCAAGTTGTCTGAAGCCTGACCTGCGAGGGCACACCTGTCCGGCGCAGAAATCTGCACACATCTCACCTAATCTTCTCCAGGCTGACATAAAACTTGAATCGTAAGATCGTGAATGAATCGCAAGGTTAAACATATCAAAGCAGTTACCTTGATGCTCCCGCCGACCTCCTCGCTGTTGGATAGAGTTGCATTGTGCGTCTCTGTTTGCTGCGGAGTGGCCTCCTTTGGCCTCTTTCTCTCCTTCTTAGCATCCACCCCATCCAGGAGGACACACTGAGTCCAAAACACTGCAGCCACCACAGCCAGAGGCCCGGCCCCACACCACATCTTCACACTCTTTTTCAATCAGCACTAGGATCCCTGCAGAAACGGCCTTAAATCTTCTGAGGGAGGACCGTTCCTGCGGTTAGACAGAAGCTGAGGATGCCCACAAGGCTCACACACACACACACACACACACACAGAAGGGGGAAAAAATCAGAGTGGAGGAATGCAGCTTCAGGGACTCCCTGTCCAAGAGACTGTCAGACTGACTGCTGCCGCCGTTTGCTCCCCTCTTGATGAGCTCTCAGCCAGCGCAGCGTCGCGGGGGCACTGTTAAGTCTAGCCAGAGAGCCAGGAGGCTTACTCAACTATGAAATGTGTCAAGCAGAATGGTCCAAGGGAATGACAGATCGGCGCAGATCTGACAGCAAATAAACCCATTAGTGAGATTTTTCACGCTTTCTGCTCTGTTGGGGGGTGAGGTGTTGAGGGGGGGAGTTGGGGCGGGGCAGGGTGGGGTGGAGTAGTAGTAGTAGGGTCGGGGGGGGGCAAGAGAAGAGGCAGGGAGGAGGGGCGCTCAAAGCTCAGGGTGGGCCGTGTGTTTGGAGGGGTGGTGGGTACTAGAGATGGATGACAATATTCTCTCCCCCTCCCTCGCTCTGCCCTGCTGTTTCTCACACTGAGCGGTGCATCCAGGCTCTTGCAAAGTGGCTGGAAAAGCTGCGAGATCCAAGGAAGGACGCCAGAAACGATGCAGGTCAGCATTCATAAAGCAGTCTGTCAGGAGATGGAAGAGGTCCACAACTGATCTTCTTTCCTCCTGAAGCTTGTGACAATGCTTTAAAAAAAAAAAAAAAAAAAAAAAAAAAAAAAAAAAAAAGTCTGCAGGTAACAGCAGCGTGACACACCTGGCTGACAGTTCCTCGTGCAGAGATTTAGCGCCTCCAGGCTCCCCTGCTTACCTCCTCTGTTGCTCTCCTTGCCCCTCTGGTCTTGGTAGCTCCTTTGCTCTGTGACTGAGCTTACAGGAGGGCTCACAGTGGAGTTTTATCATCACCCATTCTCCCTCCCTTTGCTCCCTCCTCAACCCCCCACCCACCAACCCCACCCCCTCTCTTGCTCTCCTGTATCTCTCTCTCTCTCTCTCTCTCTCTCTCTCTCTCTCTCTCTCTCTCTCTCTCTCTCTCTCTCTCTCTCTCTCTTTCTCTCTGTATTGGCAACCTCACTAACTTTTTCAGCTCTGCTTTATCTCACAGATGAGAGAAGCTCAGGAGGCTCTTTGGCAGAAACAGCATGTCTCTGTAGTGGTGCATCTGTCATTTTGACTTATTTTAAATCCTTGTTGTTAAAAGATACAAATTTACTCACCTTTTTGTGTACAATTTGTACAATTTATACAAATACTCATTTAAACAGAGTGTTGATTATCTTTTTCAGGATTGTGTTACTCGGGGGTATGTGTCACTTTTTAAGCGCTCCAGTTGGAGGGAGAAAAAGAGTGAAAGTAATACTTATATTTCGACTGGTTTAAATTGCAGGGTTCAGTAAATAGCCCATGACTGATGCGACCAAATTGTTGGTCTGGGTATTCCTACAATAAGCTTATTTGTCTAAAAGGAATTCAACCCTGTCATACTCTTAATAGGATAAATGACATGTTTGCTCATGAGCGCCTACCACATATTTATAACTTTTTTTGGAAGGTCTCCGCGCTGTTTGTAAGTATTAGCACAGCGCCACCCAGAGGCTGCAGATTGAAGCACAACAATCCTCAAACGTGTGTACCCATCCAATATGGCGCTGTACTGATGACGCTCCACTTCCTGCACACGCAGGCAACATAAACAGGAAATTGCAGTCAACACAGAAAACTTGAAACAGGAAACAGTCAGAACTCGCTTACAAAATAAATTTAGTGACGAGTAGGTGCAGAACGAGGGACTGAAAATAATTGCTTCTGTAAAACTACTGTTACATTTTTCAAATTACTCAGCTGCAACTCATCAAAGCATGGAGCCAGGTTTGGTTTCTTGAGCCATCTCCGTTTACATTTTGTTTCTGATAGGACTGAGTTGGTTGTGCTTCACTGCTCACATGCTGTCTTGGTTACAATGGATGGAAAACTTGTTGGTTGGAGACAGTCAGAAAATGCACAGGATCCTTCTGTAAAGAGAAGGACCCTGTGACAATAAAGAGAATTTAAAAAAAATAAAACATACATAACATTGTACTGCTCAAAGTCAGAACAGTTTTACTTTGAAGGTATTTTCCGGATGTTATACTGGTGACTTGTTTCTCAGAGAGTCTTCATCCTCCATCCGCCTCTCCTTCTGGCAGATTCTGTGTGAAGCACGACAGAAGTGTCTCTCAACCGGCGTCGGGCTTCACAGCTGGCTGTGTTTCTCTGCGGGGGGGCTGTAGTCCGGCTGTTCGCTCCTCGCTGGAAGAGGGGGCGCGGTGTCGGAGCCACGTGTACCGGAACTGGAGGCTGACAGCTGGGCTGAGGAGGCGCTAGCCGCTAGCAGCTCGATAAGCTCACTGCGGTGAACCGACAGCCACACCGGAGCCGCCTCACCGGGACCGCCGCTTTGCAGGTCTGGTATTTCTGAGAGGCCTTTTTAATTCGTTAATTAATATTTTGACCCATTAATAACTCGGTGTTGCGTAGCACCTCTCTGTATTAGCCTCTTAGCTCAGCGTCACAGTGTAAAACAAACCCAAGCTACCCAACAAGGCGCTAAAGGTTATTTCACCTTATTGAATAATTTTACTGTGTTAGTGCAGTTTTAGGTAATGTTGAATTAAAGCATAATATGAATGTTTATTATGGTACTGAGTATACTGGTTAATGTTTTAACCTAATGTGGCGTTCGAAGACATCACCTCAGAACAGGAGCGTCTAAATCGGTAAAAGTGTAACTTTATACGATCTAATCAACAATGTGCGTGTCCTACTTTTGAATAAAACAGGTGTCGTGAATACAGGATGTTTTAAGCACTCCGGTAACATTCTGTATTCGTGATACCGTGTTAGCTCATTACAGGTAAAGCGGTATTGTTTGAATCATGTTAACTATTAAGTTCTTACTTAAGTAAACTCGTATAATCTTTGTGTTAATAGTCCATTCAGCTCTCCAGCTTTCACACTGCAAATATTGATTAACATGCTGACTGTTTTCAGTCGGTTTTGAGTTGTTTGAACTTTAAATGGCATGATTGTAAAGAATAACAGATCCACATTTCAACTGCACAAAGAGATTAGATGTATTTGAAATAATTAAGAAATTGACTTTAGGTTCACTAAACTAGATCAAGAGATTTTGTTGTTGTTGTTGCTACAAATGAAACAGTTCAACAAATTCATCACAGGGCAAAAACAGGCACACATATTTACACCTATGTGCAATTTTTGTCGCATTTAAACTCAATCTCATGTTCATGGGAAGTTTAACGAGAAAACTGCATGGAGAGTACAGCAAACCCGATACAGAAAGGCCCCCAAGCTTAACTCGTGCCAGGAATCAAACTGTTTTGATGGAGCTCAGATGAAAAGTTTACGATGGGCGTTGACGATTGGCGAGAATGACGTTTTAGAAAAACAGCAATAAACAGAGCACCAAGAGTGATACAATAAAAAAATGAAAAGTAGGGCACGTTATTAGGCTAAAGGTAATTCAAATAACACCATAGTAGCCATCACATGGTTGCCAGTCTATGATTGTGAGTCTTCGGCAGTGATTTGAAAGAGGTCACTGATTCTGTGAGCCTGATCTCCTCAGGCAGGCCTCTCCAAAGCCCATAAGAGATCAGACCGCAAAAGGACCGGTCATGCTTCACTTTGGACTCTGGAACAGCTAAAAGTCCCTCATCTGCAGTCAGATCTGAAACTCATGGAGTCAGTAATGTATGAAATTTGCTATTGGTGCATTTTTACTTTAAGTCATATTCTATTGCAAAAATAGGATTAAAAAAAATCCCCATCTATGTAACGGTTTTGCATCTTGGATCTTTCCAAACTGACATCAGGCCACAGACAGGCTGCGGGATGGACAGCTCTCCATTATTAATCATTTTCTTTTACATTTCATCACACAGTCATGGCTGTTTGGAGAAACCCGCTCTCTGCGTCTCTGCTCCTCTGCGTCCTGCTTCACACCGTCCATGTGAACGCACGGCCGGCCAACATGTCATCGCTCAAAGATAAGCCTCAATCCAGCAAGGACGAAAATGAGATCCTCCCTCCGGACCACCTGAACGGGATGAAGCTGGAGCGGGACGGACACCTCAACAAGGACTTCCATCAGGAGGTTTTCCTCGGAAAAGAGTTGGAGGAGTTTGAAGAGGACTCCGAGCCCAGGAGGAACAGGAAGAAGCTGATTGAAATTTTCACCAAGTAAGGCATACATATGCAAAACCCACGGCCCTTAGCAAAAATATCTTTTTTTAATGTGAGTAGAGTTTATTCTAACAAACTATTAGCAACACAAGAGAGGAAAAAGTCAATTATTTGAGTTTATTGTAGCACTAATAATACACTGCTGGAACCAGTTACACTGAAAATATCATAAATCAACATATATCAACCAGTGCAATGGTTGGTCTTTACCTAAACAGTCTAAATGTAGTGCTGTGTGTTCGGGCTCAACATACTCCCTGAGGTTCCCAAAGCCTCTTCCTGCATAAGGTTCAATGAAAGCGGATTTTGTCGAGTCATTGTGGAGATGAGTCGTGTTACCTGAGTCGCAGCATCTCAGGGTGGATTATATCCACTCTGCCTGACTGGAGGTGGTGTTGCTTGCAGCAGCCATTGTTCCGAACAGGTTGGCACCCAAATCCTTGAGAGACGAAGCAAAGTACTTTACATGCCAGTTATTTTCCTGACACAGCCTGCATTTCACCTCGTTTTCATTTTCCAGGTGAATATTTCCACAAGCCGTGCTGGTTTTGCGAGAAACCAGCTTTTTTTTTTTATAGCTGCAGTGCTCTTGAGCAGTTCATAAAGAATGGCTTCAGCTGTAGAACAAATGAGTAGCTTGAGGCTGAGTGACACTTAAACCACTTTGCATATGAATGAATACCGTGTGGTTAAACTAAATATATAAATGCAGACTAGTGAGGGTTTGTAATTGTTCACCTGACTGTTTACTAATGGCAAATAGTTATTATATAAACAATTAAATTTCTTCCAAAAATGTTCCCGCTTCAGAGTTGACTTCAACAATGACCAGAGCGTGAGCGCCAAGGAGATGCAGCGCTGGATCATGGAGAAGACGGAGGAGCACTTCCAGGAGGCCACCAAGGAGAACAAGAACAGCTTCCGAGCCGTTGATCCGGACGGCGACGGTGAGAGTCCGCCGCTCCTCACAGTGTTGAGTCCCTCTTTCAGTCGAGTTGTGACTCTAAATCAGCGCTCTGCCTCGCAGGTCACGTCACGTGGGATGAATACAAAGTTAAATTCCTGGCCAGCAAAGGTTTAAACGAAAAAGAAATTGCAGAGAAAATGAAGAAAAATGAAGATCTGAAACTGGATGAGGAAAGTAAGTGCAGAAGTATATCTCTTTCTTTACTTCTTATTTTGAACACCGTCACAAATCCTTGTGGTTTTCAGATGTAAAAAAACAGAAAAGTCTAACTGTTTTTTTCCTCTCCTCGCCACTACAGCCCAGGAGGTGTTGGAAAGCCTGAAAGATCGCTGGTTTCAGGCTGACAACCCTCCCGCTGACCAGCTGCTGAACGAGGAGGAGTTCCTGTCCTTCCTGCATCCCGAGCACAGCAGAGGAATGCTTAAGTACATGGTGAAGGAGATTGTGCGTGACTTGGGTACGTTTCACTCAGCCAGCAGTTCAGATAAGATCCTCGCTGACTCAAAACTGCAGTAAGTGACGGTTGAACGCTTACCCTGGCAGCAGTAAGAAGAGCTTCATAATTGTGGACCATCACACTTAAAATTGATAGATCGGTGCATTTTAGAAGATGATAGTTTATTTGCATAACGAAGGCATCCAGCAACACTGGCATTCAAAAGTTGTTGAGATTTGTGCGTCCTCGGCTTCGCCTGCTCAGGTGGGCCTTTCATTGAATTTAGGCTTGCTGCCGCTTTCTGCCTAGACTTTATTTTTTTTGTTTGTAATTGTAGGTTTTCTTTGTTGCCAGTCTAGACCTTCACTTCTGTTGAATTGTCATGCAGGTTCTGTAAATACTATGTTTGAAATCACTGAGCTCTACTGCAGTAATATCATTAAAGACAGCTCAGAACAAAAGTCACAAGAAAGAGCCTGCCAGTCTAGACTGAGGGCAACAGAACACATGTGTCAGAGGCAGGACAGCAGAACAGGGAGTGACAGGCCCGTCTGGGGCGGGGTGCGTCAGAGAAAGGCGTTATCCTCCCTTTTTATTAGGGCTGAACGATATGGGCAAAATTTCATATCTCGATATCCATGCCAGATATCTCGATATCGATACGATATATTACAATGGATTCAGTGAAAGTTAAGCATTTTTCAGAAAAATAAAAACATCAAAATACAAAAAGATGTAAAAAAAAATGCAGTTTTATTTATGAGAACTCACTGCCAGTACCACCAAACTCGTTTGTGCAGATTCTGCAACCGCCCTCTGCCATCAGCTGTCAACCATTAAACGAGATTTGTGATTGGCTGGCCTTACCTGTGCATGGGCAAGCTTACATGCAGGGCAAGCAGGGGAAATCTTGATATCGTTGATTTTGAGAAACTAATGTCCCGAATGTTCATATCCCGATATCGATATGATAACGATATATCGTTCAGCCCTACTTTTTATGGAGCTGGCTGTTGAATATCTGTGCTGCAAAATTATAAGTATTTCAATGTCACCTCTCATTCACAGCATTTCTTATCGTTGTGCACAAACCCAAACCTCGCATTGTTCAGCGTGTGTGGTGAAGCTGTGAACGATTTGAAAGAGAACTGTTTGCACTTTTCAGCATCTCCTGAGGAGCTGGCCTTCGGATAACGTAGCCTTGAAGCTTTACATAATAGGTTTGCTTTGTCTCAGTTAGGACATGTTGATGTTTTTAGGGCTAAAGCTCAGTTGGTAGAGCGGGTCGTCTTATAACCGGAAGGTTGGCAGTTCGATCCCCGCTCCCGCATTGTGAGAGTGAATGGTTGGTGGTGGTCGGAGGGGGCCGATGGTGCAGATCGGCAGCCTCGCTTCCGTCAGTCTACCCCAGGGCAGCTGTGGCTACAAGAGTAGCTTATCACCACCCAGTATGAAGAGAATGAATAATGCAATGCAATGTAAAGCATCTTTGAGTGTCCTGAAAAGCGCTATATAAAACCAATGCATTATTGTTATTATTATTATTACAAAGCTGACGGCCTTCACTCTCTTCTTGCAGACCAGGATGGTGATAAGAAGCTGACGCTGTCGGAGTTCATCTCTCTGCCTGTGGGCACGGTGGAGAACCAGCAGGCTCAGGACATCGACGACGACTGGGTCCGAGAGAGGAAGAAGGAGTTCCAGGAGGTTATCGACGCCGACGCCGACGGCATTGTGACCATGGAGGAGCTGGAGGTGATTTGTTTTTCCTTCTTTCCTGTAATGTTTGCGTGGCGATTTAGATTCAGGTATTACAGGTTGGACTGGAGAGAGCCGAACTGCAAGCCTCTTTTCAGTTTCAGAATAAAATGTGACGGAGTGATTGTGAAAATAAGACTGAACCACCTGTGATTGATGTCCCAGGAGTACATGGACCCCATGAATGAGCACAACGCTCTGAACGAGGCCAGGCAGATGATCGCCGTCGCCGACGAGAACCAGAACCGCAGCCTGGAGCTGGACGAGATCCTCAAATACAGCGAATACTTCACAGGCAGCAAGCTGATGGATTACGCCAGAAACGTGCACGAGGAGTTCTGAGGAGCCGCCTGTCCTCCTTCCCTACACCTGCAGGGACAAAGCGTGGGAGGAGAAGGGCGTGCACGGTGTAATAAGATATCCCAGTGTGCAGTTCTGTGTTTAAAAGCCTCGCGTCGAGCCCCTCTCTCGCCGCGGACGCCACTTAGCGCCCCCCTGCTTCAGCTCCGGACCGTCGCCAGTCAACACGCTCTGCCTCTGGACAGTCCGGACGTGAAAATGTTTCCCATCAATCTGAGCAGAGCGGCATCGAATCCAAATTCGTTTGTGTTTTTATCGTGAAGCGTGTGTATATATGAGAAGTTTTAGATTCCGTTTTGACGATGCAGAAGAACCCCGCGGCGACGTCCGGAGACTCGTCTGCTTCCAGTGTAAATATTTGTGCTCGTGTCTGAGAGAGGGAACACCTGAGGCCCAGTAATTCTGCTGAATAATGCAACCCTTAAAGAGAGATCTCGCACACACACACACACACACGCACGCACACACACAGTTACGTTTTACATTCGTCAGCCGGGAAGTGATTGTGTGCCGTCCGTCCGATCACAGTAATAAGGTTTAAAAGCCACTTTATTAGCATAAAATAAGCCAACATAGCTCAGAGTGTCTTTCAGGGTAATTTAGCAGTGTGTCTGTTGTTAAAATGTAGGGAAATATTAATATATGAGAAAAATGTGGGATCGTTGACCAACTGAAGGAAAATTCCAGGTGTTATTATTAATATTGTAGAGAATTGCACCTTAATAACATTCAGCAGCTACCAACACTACTCACTGCAAGAGGTTTTTTGCTTTTATTTTCATGTTGGTGGATTTATTTATTCATCTGATTGACTCCATTCTAAAACGTCACAGGCGTACAGTCGTTTTCAACCTGGCATCATCATCATCCTCCTCATCTTCGCAGGCTACTCTTTTGAATGGCATCATCTAATCCAAATGCATGTGCAGGCAGCAGGAGTCACATAGAGCTTGAACCTGTGGAAACGTGCAGCATCCCGCTGCAGCCGCTTCAATCCTCGGTCCGATTGTAACATAAGATTTATGATAAGAGAATGTGACAGCTTTATAAAACTGTACTGCAAATATATCGGTAAACAATAAAGATTTCTATCGAATGATGTGCACCTGGATTATTTTGTCACTGCGAGTGTGATGTGGAAACCAGAGTATTCAGCTGAAGGTTTTGCAGACATTTGGCCTGTTGATTTGAGAGCAACCTTTAGAAAAGTGTTTGCTTACGTACACTGACTGGAGTATTGAGTCCCCACGAACACAACAACATACCAACATAACAAATCAGCCTTACTTCGTTGTCAATTCTTATTTGTATTCAATCTTTTTTCGGTTTAAGGTACAACACAGGAAAAATCTTATGATCCAATCTGCTGATAAAAATTGAGGGGGGGCCAGCAGAGGAAACGTCTCGGCACAATAATAGCATCTCTGCTAAAGACATTGCACACTGTATTAGAGTAAACTCCTCTTGGTATTTTGTGCAATCTGAAATACTTGCCAGTTCCTCACGAAGGTGGTATATTCGGTGTTATTTTGTACAATTCTCAACTCGGTTTGAAGTTGCTCAGCAGTTATTCCCATAAACAGTAATTCTACTGGTGTGACTCCAAAGAGGGGTGGTGCAGTGGTTAGCACTGTCACCTCACAGCGAGAATGTCTTGGTTTGAATCATCAGCTGATCCTTTTCTTTGTGGAATTTGCATGTTCTCCCAGAGTGTGTGTGTGTGTGTGTGTGTGTTTCCTCCCACAGACCAAAAACATACATGAGGCTTCATTGGTGACCCTAACTTGCCCCTAGGTGTGATTATGAGCCTGTTTACTGTGATGGCCTGCTCTCACCCGTAGTTCACTGGGATTCATCTGGATTAGAAGATGAATGGACGGGACTCACAACAAAATGAGACATGATAAAAATCCTACGTTTTTGGTAAAGTGGCAGGTTTTTCTACAGACTCCTGTTCTGCTGAGTTTTGATCATTGAATAATTTCCAGATCCCAAAGTCTGTTTTGAAAAGACTTTATTGCGTATATACGGGTTAAGGTTCATCGTGTGTTCTATGTAATGTAGCACTTCACAACACAGCAGGATTGTAAAAACAACCATCGCTTCACCAAACCAATGATTTGTTTAGAAGCAGTAACATACCAAACATCAAATTTATATTCTCTAGAAATCAGCTTCATCCGATTGGATTATTCACAATTCAAATGCAGCACTGAATCGATTTAAAATGTAAATGATTTTTAACGTATTAGATCGGATTTAATGTGCACGCGTTACTCCACAGACATCACTTCACGAGACACAAACTTTGACATTTTCGTCCATACTTTTAACGCGATCCGTCGTATAAATAACTAATCCCTCCGCCAGCGCTGCGGTTTACGGACTTCCCCTGAATGCTACTCCATGTCAGACACATGCAACCTTAACAGTAACTTTCAAAATTGTAAAAAAAAAAAAAAAAAAAAAGTCTCATCATCGTCTAATATTAAAATCAGTCGACATACTAAACATATAAATATAATCCAGTCGATAGTCGGTACTAGAACAGAAGTAACATGGAAAACACAGCGACGCATTATTATACAGTACAGTACTTAGCTTATGTTTTCCACTTGTTTTGTATAGCACAGTTAAAACACACACACACACACACACACACATATTACATTCATGAATGAAACACATTATTAACCAAAATTATCACAATGTGCAGACAATCAAATCTGAAAGCAACCGCCTCAAACTAACATATTGATATTAAAAACAGTTCTTCATCGAGCAGCATAGCAGTCGTTAGAAACACGTCTCACATGAAATGATCTGAACATGACGGCCTGTCAGTTTATCTTGAGGTGTTGGTGAAGTGGTTGGCCTCGCTGCGGGAAGGTTTGATTCCAGGATCTGGCTTTGAAGTGTGGAGTTTGCATGTTCTCCATGTGCTTGCACGGGGTTTTCTGGATTGAGAGTCTAAAGTCATGCGTGTGAGCTGAATTAAGGACTCTAAACTCTGTCTGGCTCTCAGCCGACGTTTATCGAGGAAAAGGTGGAGAAAACCTGTGCAGAATATCGACGTTTGTATTGACGGTCCATCAAGTTTAGGTGCTATAGAGACAAAAAACAGCTCCTGCACGATGTATATTTCATGTAAACACAGCAGTAATTCACTTCTTGTTGAAGGCCGTGCTTACATGATGACAATCGGCAGGAAAAAACCTTGCATTTGGTTTTAGATGACAATGTTTTCAAAGTGCTATTTGCATGTCGGACCACTAGTAGGTGCTGTTTTTTAACAACCATCCACGCTCGCATGCAGACAATAGTTAGACATTTAAGCTCTTTTAAACTGTCTTTCTTCATTGCCCACTTAATATCTGCTGTATGTTAGAAATGTGTCTCCACATGCGATCTAGAAGACGGCCTTGTAAATGTGCACTTTGTACTGTTTACTCTTGAATTTAACAGCGCTTCTCCAGCAAAACAGCATTATTGTTGTTGTCGAACTCGTCGCGCATGTGTAGAACTAGCTGTGTGTGTGAATGGGCCTGAAATCAGAACAAATGTCACAGAGCCGTTAACACTGAGGTCACAGAGAGCAAGAAAAAGGTTAAAAACAACACATATGAAGACACTGTGGGAAATCAAAGTGAAACGTCAAGTTGGAAGCGAGTCCGATCACAGCGTCCTGCGATGAGCTTGTGCTCGTCTGGTCCGGTCTGGGTTCGGTCCTTCAAGTGTAGCTGCTCAGCGTTCACAGGTAGGGATACTGGTTGAGTTTTCTCTGGTAGGCTGCGGCGGAGCGCTGGAAAGGCTGCTGCACCGCCAGCTGCTGCTGCTGCGGCGGCGGAGGTGGCGGCGGCGGCTGCTGATGGTGGTGGCCGCCGCCGCCGTACTGTCCCGCGGCCGGGCCGCCCAGAGCCAAGCCGCCGCTCTTCTGGAAGAGCGCCAGCGAGGGGTAAGCCCCGCCCGCCCGGCCGTGGCGCGACGAGCCGCCCTGCATCTGATCCACGGCCTGTGACACGGAGGCCAGGGCGGCCGAGGCCGGGTAGGCGTACAGGTTGGGGGTGGAGGTGAAGAGGGTGCTCTCATGGAGCCGGTAGGACGAGTGGGAGGAGACGGGAGGGGGGTAGGTGGGCTGCCGCCTCAGCGAGCCGCCGCCGCCGCTCGGATCCTGGGAGGACGTCATGACGGACTGCTGCACCTGAGGACACGACAGGGAGGCAGAATGTGAGGCTCCACCTCGGAAACAGTTTGCTGTGTTTGGAATTGTGTTCATTTTTTTGCTAGTTCGTCAAAAAAAATCTGAGGAGGCATTTTCACAGCTGGCCCTTCAAGACGTTTATTTGCTGACTTTATTATATCCTGTGTTGTATCTAAAACTTTGACTTTGTTCTTGAACATCCTCCCTGTGATTTGCATTTTTTTCTTTTCACTGTTTCCCAAATGTATATGTTGTATTGCTCCAATTTATTTAATAACTTCCTCCATAAACACGTTCAGTTCCACACTTTTCCCCACAAGCAAACAAACACAAAGCGATGAGCACGTCTTATCGTGTTCGTAAAGTTGATACCTGACTGAGGTTGAGCGGCTGAGATCTGCTGGAAGCGGCGCGGTGATGCCGGTCTGTGGCGGAGTCTCCCGTCCGTCCGGACGACGGAGCGGCCGCCTTCTTGGACTTCCCAGAGCCGCTCGTGGCTTGTTCTGAATTACAGACAGCGACATTTCAGCGTGAGCAGTAAGATAAATAACTCATATTTACCGAAGGAGTGTTTCTTAATCCTGAAAAACTCAGGACAGCGTCGTGAACGACATGCGAGTCCCATTAGCCCGTCTTCGCGGCCGTTCAGTGTGATCACCTGCCACCGGAGGCTTGTGCGTTGTGCTCTCTCCAGGCTGGCTCTTCACGGAGGGCATGATGATGGCCAGGGACTTGGGGGGCTGGGTGGAGGTCTTGGGGCTGAGCGGGCTGCTCGTGGAGGAGTCGGAGTCGTGGGAGTCGTGCACCGTCACACAGCTGATCACATTAGTCCTCTGGCTCGTTCCAGACCTGCAGGAAAGAAGAAAACAAGCAATCTAATCACCGAAAGGAAGAAATAACAACGTTGAACCTGAGAGAAAGGGTTTTTACTCAGCAGTTTCAGATGTGGACTTAAAAGCTCACCGAGCGGCGGGGAACTTTGCCTCGTCCTCGTCCTCCGAGTCGCTGTGGATGGTGATGATGCTGACGGCGGGACTCGGCGTGTCAGAGATGACGATGGGCTGAGAGACGTCGCCAGCCAGGGACGAGCTGTGGACCACAGAGGAGGACTGAACCGACGACACCGGCCTGCAGGGGAGGGAAGAGAACCTCAGCTGGAGAAACGCAAACTCAAAAGTTTGTCTGAAATTATAATGATTAAATATATTCAACTAAAAGAGTCTAAAAGAGTCATTTTTATTTTAAAATAAAACTGTAGTTCATGTTGAAATGTTGTATGAAATTAAAGTACGTTACTTAAGAAATCATGGCCTTCTCTGGCAGTTATTAGCTGCTTTGGCTGTTTCATCATGTTATCTTTTTTTTTTTTTTTTGCGTTCCAACCTCTTAAACCATGTAAATCAGGATCTTTAGCAGTGAAAGTAAATCAGTCTGTTCTGCTTAAACAGCTCCATGAAGACATAAAACATTATTTATTTTGGTGTGACGTTTCTCTTTGAATATCTGAAGCCGTCCTCAAAGGGGTGTGTGAATCAGGTGTGTACCTGGCTCTGCTCTCGGGGTGTCGGCCCTTCCCTCTCTTGCCCGGCTGGGATCTGGGATAAGCTGCTCCTGAGCCGTGATTCTGAGATCCAGCATGACGACCTGCTCCAGACTCCTGCTGGCTCGCCGCGTCACACTGGCCTCCGTGACGACCTCTGGAGATAAATCAATAAAGAATATTTAAAAAAAAAACACTTCTCTGCGAGCACTGAGATGAGAAGCGGAGTCACGCCGGGCTTGGCCCACCTCCAGCTGGACACCTGCTGACTGTCCGAGATCTGAGCTCCCAGCGGGGAGTCGGGCACCACAGCCTGCCCCGCCGGGTTGTGGATGGGAATACCGGGCATCTGCTGCCAGGTGGAAGGGATGAGGATCTGCTGTGTTCCTGCTGGCCAGCCCTGCTGCATGCAAACACACACACAGACACACAGACACACACACACACACACAGACAAAGACATGCTGAAAAACCACACAAAACAGCTTTAATGAAGCTTCAGTTCAAACTGTACTGCATGAGGAAAAATGAAACGAGTGAAAAGTTTTATTAGCACAAATTTCTGCACAAAGAGAGAAGGGAATGAGTGAAAAGTGACTTTAAAGCCGTTCAGTCCTGCAGAGAGAGCAGAGAGTCCAACCTGAAACTGAAAGCTGTTAGTTCTCACTGCTGTATGATCTGCCCTGTAAAGAATGACAGGAAAACTGTTTTTTTCTTTACCTTCAAGTGATGAGTATATTCTAAAAAAAAAAAATAGTTAACTGATGTATTCTGAAAAACCTAAATACACCGATACTTCTTAGAAAAATTAATGTCTTTAAGATGTAAGATACAGATATTTTGACGAAAAGGTTCTGCCTTAGTGGTTTTCTTAAAATGTGTTAACCCATTCAAATCTTAATAAATCCTTTAATATGACACCCCGGTGATGGAAAGTGTAAATCCTGATGATACGTGTTATTAAAAACAGGACAGGTAGCTTGCCGTGATAAAATGCAGTCAAAGGTTATGCAGAAATTCCAAGCAAAAAGCTCAAAACAGGACTGGTGAGTTGCACATGCGACTCCCGCCACAGGCTGTCCAGAGGGGAGGAGAGGTGAAGATTAAAAAAAAAAAAGGTTAAAAGGTTATATCCGGGAGGTTACCAGCGTGGAGGTAAACGTATCCATTGAGCCGCCACTGTTGCCACCCCTGCATCCCACCGGCAGCCGGACAGAGCCTAAACATGACATTCCCGCCACGGAGGCGTACAGCTCGCCTGCCAGCAGCGGGTCAAAGGAGGCCTGAGGAGGTGTGGAGGGAGCGGACACATTCAGAGATCCAGACACACGGAGACCACCTCCACTCCTTTCTCTGCTCTGGCCAAAGATGCAGACTCAAACTGAGCGTTTCCACAGAGCTCCGCCGTGTCTACATCTATTTAGTGTTTTTTAAAAACACCTTTATGCCACAAACACCAGGGGGCAGCACTGAGCAGCCTGTCTCAGCCAAAAACAACCAGGATGAATTCAGCTTCTGATTATTATTGTTCCGCTGAAGCAATTTTCTGCTTGAGAAAGGCAAAAAAAAAGAAAATATTTTTAAAAATGTAGATGGACAGAGGGCAAGGATGAAAAAAGACAAAGAAAGAAAAAAAGAAAGTTGATTTTGGAATGGAAAGGAAGGAAGAATTTTTTGGAAAGAGAAAAAAAATGCACAGAATGAAGGAAAGAAACTGACTGAAATGGGAAAAAGATAGATGTAAAAAAGAAATAAAGAAGGAAACAAATACACAAAAAATACACAAAAAAAGCTAGAAAAAAACAAAAATAACTTAATGAAATTTGCGATTTTTTAAAAAATGTTCTCAATCTTTCAAAATGTTGAAACATTTTTCTCATGTTGAACGGCTGCAGTCTGCAGATTTCACAGGCTGAGATATCAGAAGTCACCACAGATTAAACAAGATAAACAGCAACATGTGAATTAGCTGCTGTTTGACATGCTTGGCTCTGTTTTGTTTGTTTGTTTTCTTATTCACAGCTTCAATCATTTTCAAACCTCTTTCATAAATACTGCAGTAAGCTCTATGAACCCATCCCCCAGCAGCAGCTCTCCCTCAGTAACTGGACATAAGAACGGCGGCGTGGAGCCTGGCTGTGCGCGGCGGGTTGCACCTGTGTCAGCATGCTGGGCTGGATGTGCAGAGACTGTGAGGACTGGTTCTGAGGGACTAAGGGGACGGAGTTGTCCATTCTCACGGGGTAACCCGACGGCTTATTGGAGGTTTGGAGACCTGAAGGGCGAAACAGACGACATTTATGTATCACAGAAGAAGAAGAGTGTGCGTCACACTTCATGAAGCCGCTCCCTCCCTCCTCACCCTGGATGGTGGGGGGGCAGACGATGAGGGTCTGCTGGAAGGGCTCGGTCTGGGTGCAGAGCTGGGTGGGCCTGGTCTGCAGGGGGACGCCCTGCTGGGTCAGGCCGGGGATGTTGATGGTGGCCTGCTGGTAGAGGCCCGGCTGGTAGTTGAGCAGCGGGACGTTGCTGCTCAGGGAAAGGGACTGACCTCCGGTGGAAGCCATCTGAGACACAAAGAGCGTGAGAACAGAGGATGAAAGTGTTCATTTCACACATCCAGCAGATAAAAACAAAGTCAAGAAGCAGCTAAGTTTGCATTTCAACTCAACAAGGTTGAGAACTGAATCAGTACAGGAGCAGAGCCTCATTAATCCTGCATTAACTCAGTAAAAACATGTATATACAGAACATATGAGTTACCATTTCTTCCATTTCTTTTAAATAGTCTTTGCTGCTACCAGCGGGAATGATTCAGACCTCTCACTGTGATTATTTTACAAACAGTTAACCATCGAGTCTTGCTTTCAAATTCACTGTGCCTCAGATTTGTTTGTCCTGGAAGCCAGATTTAGACTGAATCAGTCATCAGACTGACCCACACAGAGCTGACAGCTCAACAACACAACAACGCCGCTGTGTACCAGCAGCAGTCTGACTGACGAACACCAAGACAACACAGCAGTCATGTTTCTATCATTATGTAAAAATATCAGCAATTGTTTCTTTTTTGTACTTGAAAAAAAAACTTGATTTGAAATGATAAAATGAGCTTCGACAGATAAAGACTATATTTTACCTATCTATTGAAGAGATGAGCTTAAAGATTTGATTATTAAGATAAGAGTGAAAAAAGCCAACACATATTTCTACCTGAATTGGTACTACAATATGAAAAAAGACTGAAAATAACTAAATAAAGCTGCAGGTACTGAATCATAATTCCTAACTGACGCAGCAAAATAAATGTACTTCTCAGTGAGAGAACAGAAACATGCGATGGCAGAGGTTTTAAATGTCCAATTATGGTTAATTTCAACTCTCTGTGGTCGCTGTGGCTGTGTGTTTCCAATTCACTCGTCTCCTCCCCAGTTCTAATAGAGCTGTGTGTATCTGGGCGGCGAGCATCAGGCTCCTGCAGCTTCCCAGAAGAGCATGACTCACTCTAAACGTGTGTTTGACAGTCTGATTGAGAGTAAACACAGAAATTAGCCCAAAAGTATCCCCAGATGGAGGCGCTTAACACATTCAGGAAAGCGACTGTTCCAGGAATGATTCATGTGAGAGAGAGAGAGAGAGAGAGAGAGAGAGAGAGAGAGAGAGAGAGAGAGAGAGAGAGAGAGAGAGACAGAGAGAGAGAGAGAGCGAACACTGGGACTTTTCATATCTTTGAAATTGGCACAACAGAGGAGGAGAGAGGAACAGACAGAAATCCTTTCTTGTGATCAACAAAAAGAAGAAAACATCAGAGTTTGTCTTTCAAAGTGCAAAACTGTCGATGTTAAACGAGCTCCTGCTTTACAAATCTGTCACTGAAGTCTTGGAGGCTTCCTAATGGATGTGAAAAAGGCGAGATCAGAGGCGACTCCTCACCTGATTGTGCTGGTTGAGCTGGCTGCTGAACGTGACGGTGAGGTTGGTGGCGGCGCTCGGCGTGCTGTTACTGGCGAACATGTTCTTCCCGTTCTCGAAGGCGCTGCATCTGCGTTTGCATATGTCCATATTCTGGAAGCAGGACTTCACACTGGAACAAATAGGGGCTTCGTCAGAGAGGAGCCGGACGGCGCCGAGTCGACGCAGACGCGCTCCGCGCTCTTACTGTGAGCTGTGGGGGAAGTGCAGCAGGTGCGTCATGGTGACGAAGGGGTGGTTCAGCGTCTTCATGGGGGTGATCCTCTTGTCGGCGTCCAGCGTCAGCATCTTCTTCAGCAGGTCGATGAACTCCCGCCTGTCGGCCTTCTCCGCCAGGATGTCTGTGCCCTCCAGGTTCGTCATGTTCACCTGCGGGAAGTTCGTACAAGATGTCGGACTTCATCTACAAGCAAATCTATTTACTACACTGATGTTTCTTAGTTAAAGGAGTCAGATCTCCATCATGAAAAATGAAAGCACACAAGAAGGATTAAATATGTAAAACAAGGAGAAGTCTCTCAAAGACGGATCCTCACCTGCATCATGTCATCCAGACAGTTGAAGATGTATTTCCTGGCCTCCTTCGACTTGATGCCCATCTCTGCCTCGTGCTCTGAAGGCGTCTGCAGGAAGAAGCGCCGCGGTGTAAGCGGACCGTTCATGTGCTTCATGCTTCAGTCTTACGCTTTGATTCGTTTCTTACTTTGAGCCTCCACAGAGGGTAGCTTGAGTCGGGTCCTCGGTTGAAAAAGCGGCTGGTCTTGGTTCCCGCGCTCAGCAGGTACTCTGCCGGAAGGCCCTGCGTCTGCGAAATGTATCGAATCTGAGAGAGAAGAGTGGGATGGAAGACCTGTTCAGCTCACAATCAAAACTCAAAATAAAAGTAGATCAAATCAATCACCTAGTTGTCTGCATAACACTTTATTAATAATGTTCAGATTGTGTGTAGATGTGTGTTCTCAGTGAGGGTGAGAGTGCTGCGGATGACCTGGTCGTACTCTGAGGCACCGGGGTAAAGAGGCCATCCCAGAAACAGCTCGGCGATCACACATCCCAAAGACCACATGTCGATCGCCTCGCAGAAAGGAAGTCCCAGAATAATCTCTGGAGCTCTGCGAACACGACACAATCAGGAGACGGCAGGCTGACGGGTGTTTTCATGCAGGAGCAGCAGAGACACTCACCTGTAGTACCGCGACTGCAGGTAGGTGGAGCAAACGGCTTTGGACACGTGGCTGGCCGAGCCGAAGTCGATGACCTTCACGCGGTAGGGCTGCCTCAGCGGGTCCACCAGCATGATGTTCTCGGGCTTCAGGTCGGCGTGGATCAGCCCCAGGCTCTTCAGCTTCATGAGCGCCGTGGCCACCTGCTGCAGGATGGGCCGGATGCACTTGAGCAGCAGGGGGCTGAACTTGCTGTGCTTCAGGAAGTCGTAAAGGTTCTGCTCCAGCATCTCAAACACAAGGCACGTGTGGTTCTTGTGCTGGAAACACTCGTACGAGCGGACAAAGTTGAACTCGTCGGCGTTTTCGGTGCTCAGCCTGCTGAGGATGCTCACCTGCAGGCGGGGGAGGGAGGGGGGACAGTTCAGGAAATTTAATAAAAGGAGATCCTTTGAATTATTAATACGCTCAAGGTGCGATCCAGAATAGAAGTGGGTATATTCTTATTGTTATGAAAGAATTCTAATCACTACACCACAGAGTGGGGAGTAACAGAATAATGGGTGCTTCATGAACTATAAATAAACCAAACCATGCATAATTTATATTTTAGACACATATTTTAATATCAACTTGCTCCTTGCCTGATGAATGATGGAACAGACTCCTTCTCCTACAATTCAGACATGACTGAATAGATGAATTGTTGGATTTTTACCTCAATTTGGCCTTGCCGAGCATAAGAGGGATGGTTCTTCAAGATTTTGATGGCCACGATCTCGTTTGTGCCTCGCTTCCAGCATTTGGCCACCTGTCCGAAGGTGCCGCGCCCCAGAAACTCCAGCACCTCGTAGCTGTTGGACATGGAGCACAGGATCTCGTGCTGGACCAGCTGGTAGTCTCCCTCGCTGTGGGAGGTGCTGCTCTTGGTGGTGGAGGTGGAGTGTGCTATGGACTGAGCCGTGGTGGTCCCGCCGCCGCCTCCGCCGCCGCCGGTGCGGTTGGAAACCACGGGGGCCGACAGCTCCTCCAGGATCTGGACGCTGTCGCTGCTGTCCACCTCCTCGCTCTTCCTCTTCAGGCTGTACTGCTTGTGGTAGAGGTCGCACGGCTGCGAGGAGGATTCTGCATCCTTGACGCGACGGCTGGAGGAGGAGGACGAGGAGGAGGACGAGGGGGGCCCGTGAAGGCTGCCCGTGCTGTCTGCCGCCCGCACCACCGTCTGCTCCCGGGAGCCCGCCGTGGGCGGGTGCCCCGGGCCGGAGCCGTACACCGGGTTGAAGTTGGAGCCGGAGGTGGAGGGTGCGGCGCCCTGGGAGGAGCTCTGCTCGTAGTAACCATTATCTCCCAGCTGGTTGGACACGTCCCAGGACGGGTTCTCCACTTTGAGCCTCTTTGAACGGGAGTAGGCACTGGAGGACACGGAGGGGGAGGAGAACACCTGCAGCTGCGACGCCATGGCTGCGGAGAGCAAGGATGAGGAGGAGGCATCAACGAGGCTTCCAGCACTCACCAACCGGGCTGACCTAAAGTCTGGACTGAGCTTATGAATTTGTTGATGAATGCACAGTCGGTGGAAACTGAAGCTCTCACAGTTCAGTCAGTCTTTTGCACTATGCATTACATTGACATTAGTAATAACAAATTGTCAATACAATAATTGCAGTCATTTGCATTATAAACACATCACTTTTGGAGAATACAGACTATGAAAAATTTATGGTTATTAATTTAATTCATGATCATCAGTTTCGGGCATCACCACACAATCTCAACTAAAGATCACTTTGATTGACTTAAAAAATGCAAATGTGCATGAATGTTTTGTTATACCGTGTCTTGGATTGTTTTTGTTTTTTTGTTTTTTTCTTTTGTTTTTTGTAAAATATCTGAGGAGGTTTTAGATGCGTTATATTGTAATTACTGCTTTTATTACACAAAATGTAACTATTTCTGTCCTGTACTGAAATGTCAGTCGTTAATATTATGAGTAATGATTATTAAAAATGACTTGTAAGACAGATTTAGTGAAGCCTCGCTGTGATGAGCAGCCGCTGGTGCTCGTACCTGTATCCGATGACTGCTCACACAGATGTTGATCTGACATTTAAGGCCTCATCGTCCCCATCCTTTTCGCAGGGCTCTGCGCGGCGCTGCGGCGGATCAGCCGGTCTGCTGCAAGCCGCCTGCTGGATGGAGCTCCGAGCTGCCTTCCGCCCTGCTGGAGCTCCGAGCCGCAGCCTCCAGGAGGAGCTCGGAGCCCGGAGCCGCAGCCTCGCTGGAGCTCCGAGCGGCAGCAGCCTGCTGGAGCTCCGAGGTGCTAACTGAGCTAACAGCTAGCTAGCTTGCCACGAGCATCCGTCCGCTGTCACATCCCGAGGAAAAGCGGGCGGATTCAGCATCGCGTGGCTGATAATGTCACACCTCAGCCGGAGGAGCTGCGCCGCGCGGACGGAGGTCCATCATCATCATCATCATCATCATCATCATGGACCGTCTGCTCGCTCTTCTTCCGGTACCGAACACGTAACCGACGTCACCGACGTCAGCGGCGTCCCCTGTTTGAAGTGTGGTCTTTGATCGAGCCGCCAGAATCCCTCTTTAATAAAATGATAAATCCTGAAGGGCGGCCACCCGGGCTCTCCACTGGGAAGCCCTCCCTCCCCTCCTCAGGTGAAACACACGTGTTATGCATTATTTTTGATTATTTTGTCCTTCGAATTTTGGAGTTCAGGTTATTTTAACCTTAATTTTTTTATTTTGACAATAATTGTGTCTATTCATAGAGCAGTTTCTTCTTTGTGTCACGTTTACAGTTGTAGTCATGCACAACATATTGAAATTATAGTTCTATTATACTGCTTTTCCAAATAAACAAGATTAGGTTTTTAAAGATTTTTTTTTTTCTTTTTTGAATCAACACTGCACAATTGCAATTGGTGCTTAATTTGCATATTCCTGTGTGTGCACAGGTTTTCTTCCACGTTCAAGATTGTACTTCAGAGAAATTGGAGACCCAGAATGTCTGGTAGGTGTGACTGTGAGTGTGTGACTGTCTGTCCTTAATGATTGTCATGTGATGAACTGGTGACATCTCTCGTCCAGTCTGATGATACACCTCTACAATGTTGCCACAGCATATTGATATCTAATTTGGGTAGGCACCTCAATGTGTTGAAATGGCTTCTGTTAAGCTTTTAAGATGGTCATGTGAAATGAGAGAAAAACAGACTGCTGAAAATACTGGATCCTGGTGCTTTTTGTGTCTGAATATATTAAACCTTGTTTGCCTTTTGTCTGCATTTTGAAAAAAAAAAGTCCTATTTTTCTAGTTACACTTTGTTAGTTTTTTTTTGTCAACACTGTATGCATTTATGGCCATTTAATGTTTATTGGGTTTATTTGGGCTTTCTTTGTGTCATTTAGAATCACTTTATAAGTGTGTGTTGCTTGGGGATTTCTTTTTGGCAGTTCTCCACATAAAGGATTATGTTTCATTACGACACAAGAGGGCGCTGTTGCATCATTGAGAAGAAAACAGACCATGTTTATTTTTAGGTCATCATTCATTCAGATATATTATCATTTATTTGCCTCTACAGCATGTTTACAGGAACATGAGCACTGCATTTGGTAGTGGTACATCTGAACATGGCATCACAAAGAGACTACACCAGCATAGTCGATGGGAAAATAAAAAGCAACAACAAAAGTCGATTTCATATTGAAGCTCATCAAGAGACTTCAAGATGATGATAACTAATGACACTTTTATACGATAACTGAATTCAAGTATGAGTATGAAATGTAACTGGACTACATGCATGCAGTACACATAGAGGAAATTATGTTTATGTATGGATTCCTTCAGCAAATAACGATTTTCACCACTGGAAAAGAAACAAGTGCTAATCTAACACTGTACAAAAGCAGTATTGATGTATTCATAGACACAAATTGGAGGAAAAGACCAGCAGATCCTCATACAACAAAATCCTATCAAAATAAAGGTTTGATTTCCGTTATAATGCAGCTAGGCTTAACTTCTTGCTCTCTTAATGCACTTTAAGTTTGATTTTTTTGTAGATTTCTCCGCGGTGTGAAACTGATCAGGTAGTATACGATGATGATAGTGGAATATATTTGACAGCATCAGGCCTCTCCTCTCCATCGCTTGTCGCTGGACCCCTGCTGTGACCGAAGGTACGCTATTCAAGTACTTTCCCCCTCCTCTCCAGAGGGCCAGCCCACTACCTGAAAGAGTGCCGAAAGTGCAAGCTCCTTCGTTTTAGTTTCTCCGGGTTGTGGGAGGCCATGTGGGAGAATTCTCGGAAGATGTCAAGGTACGTGGCGTCTCCAGCTGCAGAAAAACATTACAGGAAATATCAATGAAACCTTCCATAAACCCAGATATTCATTTATTTTTCTTTGAACAGTAATAAAAACATCCTTCACAGAGCTGAGAAACTTTACTCAACTTTTCTAAATACTCAGCTTTTACTTTTCCATGGCAACCACTAAATCTACAGCCACAACAAAAGCAGCTGAACTCCTTTGTGCTGCTGAGCGGCTCCCAGGCTCTGCCAATTATAAGAAGAGGGGATGGACATTCCTGGGCTTTGCTCTGTTTGTGTTTCTGTTTGAGCCAGAAAGAGTTCAAGTCTTCTTGAAGATTCTTGTAGGTTTTATTTTTGCCCCTTTATCCCAACCACCACTGATTATTCTCAATTTTCACCATCACAAAGCTATTCAAGTGTTATTATTCAACATTATTCAAGCAGAGACCATCAACTATTTTGTAATTTCAAAAAACAAAACAGTTAAAACGTAATTTATCGGCATTCACATAGCTGTATTGTTGTCGCGTTACTGTGACACAACTGACTCATGGAGCGCAGGGTTTGGGCACAAAGAGTAGCTAGTTCACCATGTTTAATTTAAAAATGGAGTTAAATTAAGATTTAATGTTGAGAAAGAAACTTCTAACAGTGATGGTGTAAAGACACTCAGTCACTTTTCTACAGCTTTTCTGGCAAAATTTGTTTACATTTAACTGGGTTTTTAAAAAAAAAAGATGCGTTGTAATGGAAGGTCGTGAAAAGTAATATACAAATAAAATTTTAAGATACTGAATATGAAGTTTTCTTTGTATATAACTCAGATTGCCAGTTTCACAAATGGAAACAAGCCTGTTTGAGCAAATTCTGACTGATTTATCATTATATCTGTGTTCACTGAGCACTATCCCTACTATCCCTGTCTAATACATGAATTATAACAAAATGAAAAACCGCTAATTGAATTGAACTGGACTATTCTTGCTGTTCTGTAAGAGGGCTAGCTGATAATCCATTTTAATTCTGCCTTAAATATTCTGATGCCATTGTGAGATCTGGCGATTCAATGGTTGCATTAAAGCACATATTTCTGAAAAAAAAAAAAAAAAAAAAAAGAATTTCACTTAACATTGCCAATATCCCCAATATTATATTTTAAATCGTGGATTTTGAGGGCAATTTAACAGAAAAATAGACAATTTCAAATCATGGATATTCATGTCATGCATTGGAAATCAGGTTAGAATTTATGTTAGGATTTACATTACGGTTAGTAAAAATGTAAAAGCAGACAAAACAAAGCTTAGAAAAGAGTCAGACAAGCAGAGAGAGAAGTTAGTTCTTAGTCACACTGTTTATTTTGGGCATTATTTCAGAGGGCACTGGGAGAAAACATAGTTAGCAACATTTAGTGTTAATATTCACAGGTACTGTAAAACCAGAGATGCAACATCTTCTAACAATATTCTACAAGTAACAGTCATAGACAGAAAAAAAAATACAAGGTAAGGTAAAAATGACATGTTAGCAAGAAGAAGAAGAAGAAAGAAGTGTTAATAGTTTTTAGTTTATATACACAACAGTCACCATAGAAACACCGAGCTGCACAACACGTAACCCTTCGATGGCTTTAATGCAAACGACTGTTTGATCGAGCACGACATCATTCTCATTGTAAAATCTGTGAACTTTGTTGTTGTGTGGCCATCACACATCATACTGCACGAAGTAAGACAAAGGCTGCGTTTTGAGAGAGAGAGACAGAGACTAAGAGAGAGAGAGAGAGAGAGAGCGTATTTTCAAAGTGCTTCGTTGAGGAAGAAAGAGGAAGCAAGTGAGCTGCTTTTTACGTCATTACCTGCATTTACATGGTCACTTTTAGTTCATCTGAATTCTTTGCAATTCAGAGATCAGACAGTTTCTCTGCATAAAGAACACTATACGGTTCAATCCCATAATGCTTTGCAAAATTTTGACAAGCGCACATAAATCCACATCAACTTGTCAGCTCGATTAACTGAGCTTCTTGTGTTTCTAGGTGAGCACAGATGTTGTATAACATCTACAAAAATACTGTAACACACCCCGATGTTCTGGGATCCACCACGGTCTGATCACTGGGTAAAGTCAATAGTGTCCAATTAATGGGATGGAAATGTTTTTATAGAACCATTTTAATCTGATTATCTGCAATCCATGTAACCGCAGCTACTGACGCCTCCTTCCAAAGTATTTCATTGGCAAATACATGCGACAGACTGTACAGAAATGAAAAGGGTTTTTTTTTTTTTTTTGAATAGGGAAACTGGCAAAGTATTTCTCTAAAGCGATTTGACTTATTTACTAATTTACCACTGTAACTGACTTTTAGGGGCAGAAAAAAACCCAAATTCATACTAATTAATCATAAGCAAACTCAACATGAATGTTTTTTGGAATAACAGTCTTGTTTAGAGATACTGTATTAACCTCTTCCACACCAAACATTGCAGCTGAAGAAAAGTTGACTATGCAAAAGAAAACTTTCAAAAACATTTGTTGGATGTCTTTGGTTTGAACTAAATCCAAGAGACTTTTGTGAAAGAAGAGCAACTTCAAACTTTTTTATAATTTGGTTCAATCCTGTTCTCCGTTTGCTGTGAGAAAGGGGGGCAAATTAAGTCTGAGCTCATAAATACACATCATTGACAGCCTGGCTGCTGTGTCAGCAGATCTGAATGTTAACAACCTCTATGAATAATCACTCACGTGGAACTGGGCAAAAATAGATTCACCTGCGGCTAAAAGATCGCTTTACAACCCCCCCTAGTGGCCACCGTAATTATGACAGAAACAAAGTAGAGAGACCTATTAAACGGAAGAAAGGCTCGCAGGTTTGGTTTTCTCAAACGAAAACAATCAAACTAATGATCAAATTATACTGTATTGATGGAGCCAAAAATAACTAGATCTCATCAGCAGGTGGAGTTTGACCCAACTTCTCTGCATCTAAAGGAGTGATTATCACCACTGAAAGCTGAAAACATTCATCTACTGTCATAAATATCCAGCCAGTGGAAGACAGCTTTAGTGCTTCTGCATCCGTCAATATCAGCAATGAATGTCATTCCATGCAAGTGATGATTTGGCAATTATATATTAGAGATTTTCACAATATTAAAACATTAATAAATGTCAAATATTCACATACACTGGATACATAAATTAATAAAAGCAAAAGGGCTTCGGAGGACCTGGGCAACAGCCACCCATGCATTATAAACAAACACCAAACTAAGAATGGTCTAGTCGTGATACACCGTATTAGCATGAACAAACATTTCAAACATAGAAATAGTGTATATACAGTTTAGTGTGTGGTTTTTATCAAAAATGTCCATCTAGCAGTGCAGCTTGTTCTGCAGTAAAACTCCACCGACAAGTGATGCGACGGAGAGAAATCTCAGAATGAGACTGTAATACTGGTGCTTTCTGTGCGTGAATAAAACAAAATCTAACAAAATATATCCAGCTTAAAAAAATACCATCTGCACTGTTGCTGCTCAACACAATAGAAAAAATACTGATTATCTCCACAGAAATAATCATTGCACTATTGCTCGGGGACGTTTCTTTTTGTTTTCTTTTTTTCTTTTGTCATAAATAAGAATGAGAAACAAAAAAAAATCACTGCTGGTAGGAAAAAGTGCATCATTTCGCTTTCACATAAAAGCTTTGATCGGTCTCTCCATCGACGAGAGGAATGATTCTGCCACGATTTGCTCTCAGTCACCGTTTCCCCTCATGATGTAAAAGAGCAGGAGCTCTGCCGCCATTTGATCGAACGTGATTAGAAAAGTGATCGGATCGCGAACAGGCGAGTGAGGAGTTCGCATTAAACTCAATCGCCTGTGCTGCAAAACGCTGTGAGGTGGAATAAAATGTGGCTTCCAAATGTGTGATTTTTTTTTAAATACAGCCTTTGACTTCAACTTGACTTTGAGTCATGCTAGCGTTTAATTTTCTGGCTCAAGTAGAAATACATTTGGAAACACATTCGCAACAAAAGAGAATCAGCTAAAAGAGAAAAGTCGAAAAAAATTTTCTATAGTAAGAATGCTAGTTCAAAACAATTAATGGGCTGATTTTTAGTCGTGTGAATTTTGAAGGTTGTGCAAAAAAAAAATCTCAGCTAATATAAATAGTGGGAAATGATTGAGCTTTTTTCACATTGTGTGCAAATTAGGATAAAACTAAAGGTCAAGCCGCAGACTGTAGCATGATTTTGAGTCCTGTGCAAACTGTCAGCCTTCAACGACATGGACAGCAGCGAGGACGGAGGTCGCAGGTCTTTGGTTCAGAGCACCCTGTACCGCTAAAATCCTCCAAAGAGGATTGAGATTGGTCCCAAAAAGTAAATTTCTGCTCAGTATTCTCTAAAGTGACTAACTTTTCCCTGGCAGTGATTTCTCTGCTGCATTTTTAGCACCTCGCTTAAAAAAAAGAGAAAGAAAAGAAAAATCACTGATTTGGTCAAATGTGACATCGTGCAAAGATTAACTCTGAGTTGTTGTTGTTGTTACATCCTGAGAGGGAGGCTGACGGCTGGCAGGTTGGAAGTCGACAGACTGTGCAGGGGAGTGGGGCGTATTCTGACACAGGGAGGGAGGAAATCTGGTGGAACGTCTTTTTTTTTTTTTCTTCTTCTCTTTTTAATAACAGGATTCTCTATCCCACGTTTCGTCACATATCTAACAGGCACCCCTCCCTCCCCCCCCCTGCACCGGCTCAGCCTGGCTCGACTCCATTAGCAGTCGGCTATGTGGAGACAGATAAACTCCTGAATGCATTTCTTGTACTGCTGCTCAGTGGGGCTGCTGACGGGGTATTGACCTGGCTGTCCGAAGGGGCCCTCCGACTCCCGCATCTCCTCGTTCATCCGGGCCAGACGCAGTCTGGAGGGGGGGGGCAAGACGCACGACAGGACACGACCGTCAAGACATGAGAGAAGAAACATCGCGCTGGCGACTTTAAAGCGCAAAATGCGTAAACAGAGAGTTAAATGTGTAAAAATCAATCCATCCAGCTGTCAGTAACATTTAAACAGGTGTATTTCATCAATATTTGCACCAATTCGATGTTTTTCCATAAATTGGAAACAGTCATCTGCTTCACTGTGGATGTGTGTGACGAATGAACGTACAGGGTGACGATATCGGCGTTGGCCTGCTGCACGGCGATGCTCAGAGGGTCCTGTCCGTCTTCGTCTCCGTCGTTCTGCGTCGCCCCCCTTTTGAGGAACAAACACACCTGCCTGGAAAAACACAAAGCAAAAACATTTTCATTAACAACAGCGGACCTGATGTTTTTGTTGGTGGACGAAATCCTATTTAAACAGCAAATGACAAAATACTGGGGGACGATTTGCTGAGTTTGGGGACAGGCTTGGTTGGATTAATGCTTTTGATATAAGCACCTTAAAATAGTAGAAATCATTGAATTTTTTTTCAGCAACATGCAGAAAAACTGCTAATTAGTTCAGCTTTGCTCTTGATGAATCAGCGCAATGATCACTTTAATCATCAGCTCAGCAACAATCAGGCCGTTTAAATGTCAATCCTTTGTTACGTTTTGACTGATAATTGACAAAAACTTCAATTTTTGAACTTCTTTAAAGACTTTTTCCAGAGGTCAAAGTTTTTGAAACACACCTTCTTGTAAACAGAGAAATCTCAACTTTTCTAAAACTTCTCTAGAACAGTAGTATTGCAGTACTTTATCAGGCACGCTTCTGTTGTCTTCCTGCTACGGTTCAGCTTTCGTAGGAGCTTGTTGAAGGATATGTATGTTGAAGCATCCAAAACATTGTATGTTGAAGCATCCAAAACATTCACGACTGGAGATTTCCCAGACCAGGGTTGATAATATCCATATATAATAGTCATATATGGTCATGATTTTTTTCTTGTTTCTTTGCACTCATCATTTTAAGTCAATACCAGTTGCAGAACTTTCCGTATAAATACACCGGTTTGCAGAACACTGAGTTAGGATGAAACAGCAGGGTTGTAAAAGCCTGTTTGAAGACATCCAGTGACATCCACTTTAAATATAAATTGTTATACTTTAATATGTGTCAGCATGCTGACGATTCTCCCCCCATCAACAATGTACATGTTGTATAATTTACGCCTGTGCAGCAAGTAGAAAACCCAGCAGGGGACACGAAACATCAGACTGGCTGCACTGTGCGTCCTGACTCACCCAGTGTGTCCCAGATATGTGGCATGATGCAGCGGGCCCCTCCCTCTCGCGTCCCTCTGGTTGACGTCAGCAGCGTTCTGCAGCAGAAACTCGCAGGCGATCAATGACCCCTGAAAGTAAAGCGAGCGGTTACAGCAGTTAGCCTGGCACTGACAGCGCCGCTTTCACCATCGACTGCGGGGGATAAACGCACTTTTAAACGCATCTGGGCAGATTTCCAGCTCTTTCTGGACACTTCTGGGATATTTTTGAGGAAACATTGTCGGTATTTAATTTAAACTGTGCTTTATTGACACGGTTTGATTAATTCTTCCAATCATTTGAAGGTTATTGCAAGTATTTTCAGAAAAATGACGATTATTACTTTTGTTACAATAATCGGTTAAAATGTACTTATTGATTAAAAATAGTTTAGAAAATATATACAATATGTAAAGTACAACAGTTCAGTTTGTTCTCTATCTGTAAATTCTCTCTAAGGATCAGTGATCATCCTCCAAATGTCCATGATATGTATATTTAAGTATACCTAAAACACGAAAACTTGTATGAAATGTAGTTTAAGAAAACATAAATACATGTAAGCCAACCAACCATCAATTAATTAATTAATCTTTTTAGCCAATTTATTCAGCTTTTGGTTGCTGAAGCTGAGCCCAGCTGAAGGCAGGTTACATTCTGTGTAAGTCAAAAGTACTTATTTATCAACTATTCATCAAACTTTTACAAATAATTCGGGATTCAGTTGTAATCAGACATTGAGCAAAGCTGCTGCTCCTGGGGTTTTTTCTCCTTCCAGTCGGTGAACCCGGTTGTTGTATAGGAGACTAAAAATAAAACGCGTGCCTCATGCTGTTAGTCATATTTCAGGACACAGTTGGGTTGTGGGTTTTCCAGTGTGAGAAGCGTCTGGCCCTGCTGACTCACCCCGATCACGGCCTGTATGAGGGGCGTCTTTCCTTCGTCGTCCTCGTTGACTGAGTTGACGTCGGCCCCGTGAGCCAGCGCCTCGGCCATGACGGGCAGGTTGCGAGCTTTGGAGGCCTTGTAGAGCAGCGCTCCGGGGTGGAGGTCCCTCAGGTCCTCGGGGTCCGACGTCTCCGGCTCCGCCTCCAGCTCCGCCTCGCCGCTGGAGTCCTCGGACACCTCGCACTCTGGAGGAGCCGGGGACACACGTTCAGTTCACTCCACCACAAAAAAAAAAAAAAAAATCAAAAAACAAATGCGGGGTTTGCATTTGAACTCACCCTCCTCCGTCACGCTGTCCACCACCGAGCCAAACACCAGGATGTCCGTGCTGCCGTCTGTGCTGCCTCCCAACCCGCTGTCGCTGCTCAGGCCTGCCGGACCGGGAGACGCCACAACATGGACACATTAGTCACCGCTGCCCCCGGCAGGCTCATCAGTATTCTATACAGGCACAGGCTGAGGCAAGGGCTAGCACAGAGTCTGTGTCGGCCAACAATGCACGACAGCCTGGAGAGGTCATAGGTCAACAAGAGGCAAACACACACTCATATTTTAAGAGGAAGCCCAGTTAATCGCTCAGGTTTTGTGTACTATCGACAACTGACATAAACCATGCTCCCAGCCTTGAGGCAAAGAAATGATCTGCTACACACTGCTTTCTTTATTTTTTTGCAATTTTTTTAATGTAAATCCACCATATGAAAGATGGAAACACACTAAACGCCACTTACTTCGAGGTCCAGACCCCGTGTCAAAGTAGGAGAAGAGAGAGTCCAGCTCGTCGGGGCAAAACAGAGACTCCCGTCTGAACTTAGCAGCTGCTGTGAACCAGAAACGGAACTTTATGTGGCTAAATGTCAAACGTCTCCATGAAGCAGACAGACAGGGGAGGATGGGCGTCGTACCTGAGGAGAGGGTGGAGGGGGAGGTGCTTCCAGGATCCTGTCGGTATCTTCGCCGTGTTTTGGGAACCGTGGTGGCGCTGTTGTGCCTCCGACACTTCTTCACGCTCCACCGCCGGCCCGACTTCCTCTCCCCGTTGATGAGGATCTCCGTGGTGCCCAGCTTCTTCAGGAACTTCTTCTCCACGTATTTCGCCTTAATCCAGGCCTCTTTTTCTTGCCTGCGTCACACAGAATTGATGTAAATTGGAGCCTCTGGCATATTTACGTATATAATAGTGAGGTAAATTAAATGCATGCTCCCACCTTGAACTGGACGGAAGTGGTTTCTTCAGGCCTTGTTCCTGGTAGGAGCCTTCATAGATGTGGTTGATGACGCTGTTTCCAAGCTCACACATTAACTAGGAAGAAATAAAAACAAGATCTGAAATGCTGCAGTTTTGCTTCCAATCGGATGTCTTCTTGGTGTTACTGAATGAAAGATAAGCAGCATTATGGGAAACCAGCGCTGTGCTGCGGCTCATCTGCCAAGACAAACAGTACCTTCAGTAATTCTGGTTCCCACGAGTCCAGCGTGAGCGATCGCACTTTTGAACAGTGAACTCCAAGACTCCTGCAAAGAAAAAAAGACATATTTTCAATCCAGAAAAGCCCTGCCGCTGCCGCTTCTGTTGTTGTTTTCCGGTCAGGCAATTTAGCCGTAACATCAGAGGACTTATCTCTGACTGTGGGGCAGCTTGTGAAAACAAAAAAGCAGCTTATATTCACTGATGGTGAAAAGAAGTTCAACAAATGAGTCATACGGCGTGGAGCTGTGCAGTGACCTGCTTTAAAAAGCTCCGAGTGTTAGCCACAAACTCCTAATGTCATGTAAATGGCTGTCTGGTTTCCGGGCAACAGTGGCACGTTGGGAAAGACACCGCATTGTGACGAGAGGCCAGGTCTGATCTCAGCGTGAGAAGACGAGTCCGGAGAGATGGAGCATGAATATTCAACAGGTGGGGACACACAGAGAGGACGCAGCTCGAGATTGCATAAGCAGTGATAATTGCAACATAAAAATAAACACACACACACACACAGAAACCCCCCCGAGGGACTTTTTTCCCAGCGGGCGTTTGTGAACTGACCCCGATGACGCAACGCTAGCGACGCGATGTGTTTTTATGAAGCACGGTTCAGTTACATCACAGGACGCGACGCTGAATTCGGCTCCTCGCCGCCTTTTTCAACTCGATGAAAACCCTCAATTAAAGCTGCACTGATCCAATGGGAAACTCTAATCCCTCCGCGGTGTGTGTGCAAGAACGTGCACGCCGCTTTTAGCAGCTCCGAGCGGACGCCAAGGTAACAGACGGGCTGGCACGTCGTCTTTCGTTTCAGCCGCATGGCAGGTTTACGGGAAGCACGGGGATTACTTACTGCCATTCAAACATACGCTCTGCCTCTGGGTATTTAGATATCAGAGCCTCGCTTGACAGGATTTCACAGAAACACATTCTATTTTATCGGGAAGAGCTGAGAAAAAAAAAATCGAGGCTGACTTTTGGCATTTTCAAATAGAACAAGGAACTAACAGAACCATAAAATTAAGAGGGTCAAAGGGCACAGATGGCCAAATTGGTAAACCATTAATCAACGATCATTCATCCACTTCAATTAAGTAAAGCCAGCAGACATCGAGCAGAAATCAGTCAGATGGAATGAGGGTGGAGGACTCCGCTCCGAGCTGCACCTGTGGATGCCGGAGCACTCGATGCACAGCAGGATGCCCAGGTTGATGGAGGCCCAGCGCGGGTCGGCCTGGCCGCAGTCGCAGCACTGCTCGTTCCCCGGAAGGCACTGGATCCGCTGCAGGATGGTCTCCACCCGGACGCTGCGCTCCCTCGGCTCGCTGGCCGAGTCGATGCTGCTGGTGGACGGAGACGCCGTTCTGTCCAGATGCTAAACACAAGCGCACACACACACACACACACACACACACACACACACACATATTTCTTGTTATTGAAGTTTATACAACAGATTTGATATCTTTATGTGAAATAAAAGTGTGAATATGACTTCAAACCACATAAAAAAAGCCCAAATGAGCCAGTGAAACCTGCTTGATCGATGCTTCCTGAACAGTGAGAGGCTCACCTCGATGTAGTAGGTGTCTGGACTCTCCCTGTAAGCTGAAGCGATGCTGGCTTGAACGGCCTGAATCCAGGCTAATCTGAGCTTCTCAGACTCGGCCTGCAGCATACAGCTCCTGGGAAAACAGACCGCTCAGGGTTTAATCAGCATTTTTACTTATAATTCAGAAATAATTACATATTAATTCAAGATAATTTAGAAAATATGTCATATTCAAAATCATTTACTTTTCAACTGAAAAAAAAAAGATTATTTGTTGCTATTTAAGTTTGCTAAATATTTGCTATTTGTTTGGCAATTCAGAGGTTTCCAGCCTGGATATGAGTTTAGGAGTCCACTGGGGGGCGTTATAACACATGTGGGAGGTGGGGGGGGGGTGATGCCTTTTCCCAGCATAATTTATCCCTTTTTGAATTATTGACAAGAAATTGTGACAAAGAGAAATTCGTAAAATAACTGTAAAATAAGGTTCAGTGCAAAACGTATCAGTGCAAAACTTATGGATCCCAACAGCTGTTAGCTTAGTATCTTATGAGGAAAATATTAGGGAGCCCATATGGTTCAAATTGTCACACTCTGCCGTGTGGACGATCAGGACAGCCACCCGGGTCTTACTTTGAGGGAGAGACGACCTCGAAGCAGAACCTCCTCTCGATGTCCTCGCAGGGTTTGACGGAGCAGAGCCGGAGATCCTCCACCACCACCGTCAGCGAGTCCTGGGAAAAAAAAACAAAACAAACTCACACTTCTCACCAACTGCTCCTCCCCGATGACACACCAGCCGCCCCCCCATCTGGCAGAAGGATTCCTCAGCATACCTGAACATTACATATTTGATGCCAAGCAGCTGAAAATAACCTGAGAGCCACACTGACGGATTGAGAGCTCATAAATCAGCAGTGATGGATTTCAGTGAACACTAAAAAGCACCACAGGCGCACTTAACCTCTAAGAGCCCACCTTAACCCCCCCACACCCCATTCCCCTCCCCCGGGGGAGGAAATCTGATAGCTGGAAGATACGTGCACTCACCTTGAGCTTCTTCTGATAGACCAGCTGACTGTTCTGTATGGAGAACCATCGTCTGGAGAGAGAGAGAGAGAGAGAGAGAGAGAGAGAGAGAGAGGCCATAAATAAAACACAATTTAAATGTATATCCTCCAAATACTGACGGTAAATAACTGCAGAGGAAGAATGAGGCATCGAGATGAAACATCTCGTCTCATGTTTAGTAAAGCCTCGGTTTTCAAATATTGGCCACAAATACTAAGTCACATTTAAGGCCCTTTGTGTCAAAACTCACATTATACTGTATGATAGTAAGACTCTGCAGTGTGTCGATAATCTTTCATAGAACTTTAATGAAAAGCCCATCAGGTTTCTTCAGAGACAAATGGAGAAATTTTTATTCTCATTATTTAGATTTTGGTACTTCAAGCTTATTAGTGAACATCAATGGTCGAGAGAAATCTAAGCTGTAAGTCTGAAACGGTTTTGCTTTGTAACAGATGAAAGCTGTAAACCAGGATGAATTTTAGAAAAAAATTAATGTTTTTCTGAAATTTTTCAGATTTTCTTTCTTCTTTTTTTAAATGTTCCACAAAACAGCAAATATCATCCTGTTTGATCACAATCAGTTGGTTTTTAAAAGCTGATGATGTTTATTTGTCTTAAGTATTGATTCTATTTTCATTGCATTGTCTTTAATTTTTCTAGAAACTTTGCTCAGTGAAAGCTGATTTTAACTGACATTTTTGAATAAACCTTGAGTAGTTTTATATGAGGTTGTGACACAGATAACAAAATAAATCATGCAAACATGAGGTCAAAACTACAAAAATTCTGTTAATCTGTTAAAGTTGCAGTAGAGAGACATAAGTTCTGATTTGTACCTGTTCCAGGTCTTAAAAGCGTTGCTCGCCCTCTTGAACAGGTAGCCCTCCATCACCACGCCGTTGGGGGCGTCCACGTTGAACTCCACTTTCGAGTCGTCATATGAAAAGTCCTGCAGCGGGACGGAAACGGGAGACAAGTCAGTCCAGGGAAATCCGAGACACTCTGCTTCCTGTTGGCAAAAAAAAAACTCCTTCCAACCTTTCAATGAGCAAAATAAAAACAAAGCAAAAACACGTCGCTGCAGCGCAAAGGCTGCATGTGAAATATTCCTGCGATACCGGCGGCATCCCATGTGCACTCTACTGTATGTACAGTCCACGAGTCCCACCGAATCATTAGAAATGATGCGATCATGTAGAAACGGTCACGTGCGCAAACATGTATGTACTGAGGTTGCATGCCAGCTCCCTGCATGCCACACTGGGGCATTTCATAACTCAACAGATGTGAAAGTGACGCAGATTATTACATAAACAAGAGTGTGATTCAAGTTAAATTGGCCGCGAACTTCCGACTGACACACCGCGTTACGCTCGGTGCTGTCATGCTACTATTAAACAAGGCAAATTATTTCCCAACGTGTAACATTCAAACAAAATATCAAATTAAAACGCTTTGAAAAACATAAACATGTGCATTAATCGATTGCCATTAAATGCATTTAAAAAGTGTTCCTTTGCAAGGCATAAAGCACATCTCCACTGTTTTCTGCTGCATGACTGCAGTTTCCTGAGGACGTCTTGCAGCATGCATTCATTATGATGAGAATCCATGCAGTACCCAAGGACTCTGGAGTCTGGGAACTTAAGCCTGTGCTCAGAGAAAGTAACAGCAGGGAGTCGGAAGAGACAAAGAGAGCGATAGAAAGCGCATTTTCTCTGGTAGGAAGCTTTTAAACGCTGGTGCAGCACCAACAACACTGCTCCTGTTCTCAAGCTGCAGCAGAAATCAGACTGGATCGTTCAAATGATCAAGTTGGTCACTCCTGTAACTCCAACCCACCAGGCTGTGGTCCCACTGGCACAAGATCTTCATTTTGAAACGTTTGCTGCGCTCCAGGAACATCAAAAACCACCAAAAAAAAAAAGAGGCAAAAAATAAAAATAAAAGTAAAAGCAGGGTCCTGAGGGCGTCTCAGAGTAGAAGCATGTCAGTCTCGGCGCTGCGGCTCTCGCAGCCGTGGCTCACGGCGAGGAGAGTAATTCCAGCACTGACATGTGTGCACGGCGCTCCAGCCACCTGCCTGCCACCCTGCGAGCCTCGGGATTACTGCTAATTACCATACAGCTGCCAAAGCGGCGGCGGCAGGGGGCTGCGGATGTCAGCGAGGCGCTACTGTCGCCGCTCTGACACTTCGGCCCGGAGTTCGCCTCAGTTTTACAACTCTCCAAACACACACCGCCCATCGCAGGGGGAGGTGGGAACTCCAGCACCCCCGCTGACCCAGTGGGAATCTATCTGGCAGGCAGCCAAGACCAGCAAACGCGCCACTGCTCAAGGGCTGAAATACGGCCGGCTCTAAGAAGCCCCCCTGTGAGAAAGCAGCTCCATGCATCTTACCTTAAACGTCTACGTTAGGAGAGCAGCCCAGCGCAAACACACACACGTGAGGCGCAGCCCCACACACACACTGGGCGCTGCTCTGCAATCTCTCAAGCCCACAACTACAAAGCTCATCTATTTTTAATGGGGCCGACGTCACACAGACAGAAACTCAACGTCAGTGAATTATTGAACGAGACGGAGACGTTCCGGACGCTAACAAGTGAATTGATGTGGAGAGGAAAAAAAAATAAACAAGATGATGCCGGATGCTGCGTCCACCTGCGGGCCAAGCTGCCGAGCTGTGAGCCCAGTTGGTGGCGGCGATTACTCAGCACTGCGCACTGCTGCCGTCTCTCATCTGTTGCGGGCCGGCTTTGAGCCGCGCGTACCTGACGGACATCTGCTCGCGGAGCTAATCCTCAATCAACCTGCCTGACGTCACTGCGGAGGAACAAAACATCTTCTCAAAACCAGCAGACGTCAGGAGACGGTCTGCAGCCTGCTGGACCTCGACAGCTGTCCTGAGATAAGAGCAACTGCTCATTAGAAAAGGAAGTAGTCCTATTAAAACAGCGGTAGTATCTCAGATTCTCCACAGCTGTCGAGGAGAAGCTCTTTGGCGACATGACAAGGTGGCGCTTCGGTCCTCATCTGATGAAGGAAGACCCGGGGCTGAAGCGTCATGTGCTAATGAGTAAATGTGTTACAAGCTATTTCTGTGCTTGCAGAGAGAGAGAGAGAGGCTGCTATGAGTCCTGGAGGGGGAGAGCAACAGAAACACAGAGGACAAATAACTTCTGAAGGCATCGCGGCTTCAAAAGGCCCAAAATAGCTGAAGACGACCTCAAGGTTTGATACGAGATGTTTACAGATATCATGATCCGAGTGGCTGCAGGATGAAACAAGGATCTCAAGATTTCGAAATCAGTATTTTTTTTTTTTTACTTTATATGTCTGTATGTCATAAAAGCTGCATTAAAATGTGCTTACTATTATTTGATTTATAAAAAACATTTAAATAATTTGTCACCTGGAAATACAAAAATGTTTTTCTAGAGGATTTTGGGTTGAAATGGTTGGATGTAAATGTTTGTCATATATTGAAGAGGTACAAACAACTTATTATGAATTAATATGTTCTTCAAATCATGACAAATTCACAAGAGGGTTAATTTACAAATGAAAAGGATTCCTTAAATAATGCAATTTTTGTGAATGAATTGTGATCAATCACACTTTTCTTTCATGTTCAGAAATTGTCAGTTTGAATCCACAGTAAATGATTTATCACAGTCCCAAGCAGAAAAAAACCCTGTATCGTCGCTGAAATGATTATTATATAAGACCTAGTTGTCTCTTGCAGCACAGTTCAGAGCTTCTACAGAATATTTACACTGAATGAATTCAAGAATTAAAATATAAATAATAACACGAATACTTAATTGCATCATTGTAAACTCACAACGCTGAATAAAAAAAGTATATCAATTATGAATAATTTGACTTTTGCTTGTTTTTCTCAGTGTTACAGATTGAATCTTTCATTTACTGCTCCAGAGAAGATAAACTATCCAAGGCCAACATGAGAACTGCAACAAGAGTGCAGAAACTCTGTGCTGTGGACTTTTTGACCAGGTCACCCTTGTGAAAGAGATCTTGATCTCAGTAGGATTTTTTTTCCTCCCTGGTTAAACAAAAGTTAAATAAAACTCCTGGGATGAAGGTAAAGTCCCGCTTCCAGAGGCTAAAAATACCTGAAAAGACAACCAAACAAAATCCGAAACCTTTCAGCCTTAATAAAAAATGGATTGTTGTGCTTCAAGATGATGATTGTTATATGTAAACTTTTTGTCCTCAGCAGCGATGTCTAGTGGTCCTGGCCAATAAATAAACAATACAGACTGAAAAAGCACTATAGAAACAACAGCGTCGCTTCATTACAGCGTCGATGCAGATGTTAAAGCTGTAAAAATAAATGCACGGCGGCAGTAATATAGATTAAGAGGTGGAGTCGCGGGGCTCGGACAGGACTTCTCCATTAAAGCTACGCTTAAAAATGAATGGCTGTGGCAGCTCCAGTGACAGCCAGGCGGTCAGGCCACTTTAGCTCTCTTTCTGCACCCGTGCTTTGTTTTTCTTTCTCTTGCTTGCACTGAAAGGACATTTCTATTGTTCTGTGTGAGTTTACATGAGGCTTATTGCACCAGCTGAACGTCATCACAATGCAGACCACACTCCCAAATGCAACTAACCACTAAAATCTGACTATTTTGCATGAATACTTTTAACATTTAGGAGCAAAAAATATGCATAAAACCAAGCAGGGAAAGCATACTGTGCAGCAAACCGCTGAATTGTTCTGCATTTCCAGTCGCTGCAAAGCTCTTTTCGCGGCGTCTGACGTAACAGACGGCCTCTATGTAGGCCATTCAAACTAAGTTCGGTGTTTCTAATTGTTCAGTATAAATGATTCAGGATGCACTTCAGCTCGCCCTCAAGGCTTCTGGAGTTCGACTCCAGCTGAAGAAGAAAACTTCAAAGGGATTTGCTAATGTTCCTCCCCGCCGACACTGCTGGCTACGCTGCCAACTCTCCTCCGCACACACACACACACGCACACACACGTACGCACACACACATATCAAAGTGCTTTGTAGTAGGAATTCAGCGGGGAAAACAAATACTCACCTGCATGAGGGTCTGGGAGGAGACGGCGGCATCGGAGATGATATGCGAGCAGAGGGAGAGAGAAGAATAGAGCGTTAGAGCGTCTAACAGCGAACAGTCTGGTTTAAGTGAGGATAATAAGATAATCTTTCAGGTTCAGTGCACCTCCTGATTATCCTCCTTTCTGGCTTTCCATCACACTTGAGCAAACCCACCCGTTCATTCCTACGGCTGTGGCAACGCGGGGGTTTTCGCTCGTGCGAGCTGGCGACCTTGTTTGTTTACCGCCGAGTGCCTATTCGGTGAAGCTCGGCGCCTAACAGGCCTGGTAAAAGCAGATCAATAACTGGCGCCCGCATGCGACCCAGCCCATCCCCGCGGGTCCGAACGCAGACTGCAGCGCCCGGAGGCCACGGGGCTGACCGGGGCCGTCTGACAGATGGCCGCTGATCCTGAGGTTCAGAGGAGCCGCCAAAATAAGGCTTTCTGAATTATTAAGAGGCGGGGAGTGCATCCTGCATTTATGGTTTATATTACTTGAAGTAAAAAAAGGATCTTTATAAAGGATGGCTGTAAAACCAAAGCGGAGCGAAGTGGAGGTCCAGCTGGCCATAAAGGTGGATAGGTTCAAATCTGAACATCAGTTATGGATGGATTACTGGACAAAACGGCCAGAGGGCTTTAAAGTGACACTAGACCACCAAAAGAGATGCTAAATGTAAAAGGGACAAAGTGACCAGAAGTAGACACATGAAATGATTCACATAAAGAGACTAAATATCCTCAAAGTCACAGCAAAGAGGCAGAAAAGCTGATTTTTCTGATCGAGCGTTCATCCGTCAATTTATTGATCAGTCTTTGTTGTATGCATGTGGAAAATCTGCAAAATAATTCCCTGCATAAATCTGATAAACATTATAAAAAAAACTGTAAACCCACTTCAACCAAACAAAATTTTAAATTAAACAACAAATCATTTACCCCCCCCAAACTCATGGATAAGAAAAAACAGAGAAAGAAAGAAAGAAACAAACAAACAAACAAACAAAAAAAAAAAAATGAAGATGCAAAATAATCAGAAGAATAGACAAAAACATCAAGAACTATAAAACAACTTAGGATGTGAAGAAAATACTTCTAGTGGACAATAAATTATTGCAAAAAGCACAGTATTACCAAAGAAAAATTAACTGCAAAGAGCCACAAAAACTGCAATGAGACCCAAACCGACCATAAAAAGATGCAAAAAGAAAAAGAAAAAGGTCCACAAATACACAGCAACAAGTTTAAAGTTGACCACAGGTGAAAAATCTTGACAAATGACAACACAGAAACAAAAAGATGTTAAACTAAAAAGGTCAGGAGGTCAGCTGGAGACAGTTATCATCTGGACAAAGTTTAGTCAGTTTATCGGAGGAAGATTTCGCTCTGGTCCAAGAAACAGCCTCAGAGCTCAACGCCGCCCTCAGTCAGCTAAAAAACTTCCCAGAAACCTCAGCGTCAGCATTTCACTGGACTTAAGAGAACTCCTGCGCGAACGAGGGCCGACCTGTGCAGCAGACAACGGCGGGATTCTAATCTCCTGAAAGACTTAATTCCACCTGATTTAACATCTTAACCGACGCCTGGACTCCGTCAGGGAGATTAATCAAACACTTCCCAGCTGCCGGGGTCTGATCCCTCTGCAGCCGCGACACGGCGCAGAGGGACGGTAGAGGCTTCGCACCCTGCACTGCGCGACACACCCGAGCAAGGCACAGATCATGTGAAAACCCTGTTGGAAATTCAGTTTGATCAGACGTCCACTGAAAGTGTCCACCAGAGTTTGACTCACCCTCTGCTGAATGGTTGCGTGCTTGTGCTCCATCTCCCTCTTCTCCATGGCCGAATCGATCACCAGCTGATCCAGCTGAAAAATAAGTTGCTTCACGTCAAAGGAGCGTCCGGCGTTCATGTTGCGGCGAGAACGACGGCGAAGCGGACGGCGGAGGGGAAAACACTGCGGCGCTGCAGTGATTCACAGCGGCTGACTGTAACGCATAAACCCATCCTCCAATCACATGCCCGGGTCAGTGTTGAGTAATCAAGGCATTGATTGAGCTCTGCACAGCCACAACAACATCTGCAACAAAGAGCGGCTTTTCTGCGAGGGGAAAATAGATCCTGATGGAAAAAAAAAAGTCAAAGAGGAACTGGAGAGACAAATTACATAACTGTAAATGGTCTGAGTGAGGAGGAATCGAACGACGCTTCGCTCACCTCAGCAGCCAGTTTCTTCATGTACGGATCGATCTCGTCCAGCAGGTTGTAGCCCTGCTGGAACAGCGAGTACTGGGCGTGCATGAAGGACAGCATCTGCATGAAGCCAAGACACAAACAATAACCTCAACCTCTGTTCTCACAATGTTCTTTATGTTGCAATACATCTGTTATCACACAATATCAGGGACAACATTTTACATGAAAATGACAGTTATCCCTTCATTACTGACAGTGTGTAAGAATTGTTACTAACTCTGACATACTTCAAAAATATAACATTTGACAGCAGTAAAAATACTTTACGGGTCTGAATTATATCAGGAGCATCAAGTTTAAAACAAAGCCTGAACTATTCAGATGAGCTCAGGTCATCTAGTCCTATTTTTTTATTTCAGCTGCTGTAAAACCATCTTCACCACACAGCGTCTCTTCTCTCTCTGTACATTGATACGTGACCAATGCAAGCCTCCTCTCTGTCCTCTCCTCTGTATTTTCCTGCAGGATCTCTGGCTGTGGAAAGTTTATGATCTGTTCCTTTAAATCCAATCAGCTCTACAGGTTGTTTGTTGTTCTGTTTCAAGTCTATCCCCCAACGAAAATCAATGCAGCAAGAATCTTCACCTCACAGTCTATCTGCAGAGTTGTTTTCTTTTCACTGTCACCTCTGCTTCCTCATGTGGAATTGCTGTTGCTTACCTCTGTATCTGATTGAAATATAAAAGTGAGATGTCTCCGTAATAACACTGAATTCAGAATAATAAAAGAATTATTTTTTGAATTATTTGCAACTTTTATGGCGACAGTTTGACCAAATTACTCATATTATGTTAGTTTTTACTGGTGCATGCTGTTACTAGAGAGCACTTTGTGTTGATGTATGTGTGCCGTCTTACAGCATCGAGGATCTCAAACTTCTTCTTTGCCTGGAGGACATTAATCTGCAGAAAAATGGAGAGAGAAGAGTGTAAAATATCATTTAAATCCTGAAAGGCACAGAAATCACCATAACAGCGTTTGTCAGATAATGCGGGGGCTGCGGAGAGAGCTCCCTCTAGTGGGCAGTGCGGAGCAGGCAGCCTCTGTCAAACCCAGAAGTGTCTCATCGCATTGAAGCTGATGAACAACAAACAATCTTTCTCTGAGCTTTTGCATTGTTCAACCCAACTGAGCCAGACCCAAATGGTATTTTGTGGTACATTTAAGAGGTCACATGCACATTTAGCACATCGGCTTTGACCTTTTCTGCCTCCGGACACTTTCAATTACGACATAAAAGGGGAAGCGATGTCTGAGAGCGTCGGGACGAGGCTGCCAGCAGACGAGCTGAATAACGGAAAGAGGACACGGCCATCACGGCGATCGCTCCGAATCCGTCTCCCTCCGGCTGCCGCGGGCGTCCCAGAGCATGAGGCAACGACTTGTGGGCAAAATGAACCCATGTTGTTCCTGACGGGAGCGGAGAATGTGTGACGCCAACAGGAAGGATCGAGGCTGCGGGCTAATGTGGTACGACAAGCCTGTTTCCCCATCATGATGGAAACACGTCACGTCTTTCTTGTGGGAAGGCGGCTGTTTACTCAGAACCAACTGATTGTGCAACAAAAGTCCCAACACTTATTTTAAGGTTTCACTTAAGTTAATTAACCACAGAAACGTAAAATCCGACGTTAAGTTCATCCAGGATTTAATCGTCTTGAGACCTCTGTTGAACTCAGACGGTTACTTCACCGTGGAAATTAGAGGAACGCTGTTGATTTAGTACAAACAGAAACATCACTGTTATGATTCAGAGACTGGGAGGGGGAGTCCACAATGTTTCCAACAGGAATTCTGGGAAAAAGAGTTGAAACCACTGCTTTAGGTGTACCTCAAGGCTCTTTATGTGGCCCCGGTTTTTTCAATATTCCAATTTTTCACAGCACATATATCATTATGTAGCTAGCATTAATGATACATTATTTATCTTCTATGTTTTATGAGATCTTTCAATTTTGGTTTCCAGAATTCTCAACCAAGATTTTACATAACTGAAAACTTTTCTCAGTTCAATCATCTGTCACAGCTTCACGCCAACTTCAAAGTAAAACTCTACATATGCATCCAAATCGAGTTCTACAATATGGTTTAGTACTTTAATTGCATGTTACTCATAAAACCGGTGCTTTTGAAACCACTGCTGTAAATGAAGCTCTGACCTGCAGCACGTAGTCCAGAGCCAGATGCCGGAAGCACTTGCGGGTGATGCTGAGCGCGCCGGTCGCCTCCTCCACCTCGTGAGGCTTGTTCCTGGGCGCCTGCGCGTTCTTCACCTGTGCGATCTCCATGTCTTCACGTACCCTGTCAAAGTGCTTCTTGGTCTCCTTAAACTTCCGGACATCCCTGACGAAGAGACGAGAACCGAGCTGAAGATATTTCACTTTTAATTCGACAAAAAAAAAGCCTCAGATACTGGAAGCGGCGTCGCGGCGGCGGCGGCCCACTTCAGCTGCACTGCTCACAACCGTCCCTAACAACACATTCGGGGTGCAAAAGGTTGTACTTTGGTTAATAATTAAACACGGCAAAAAAGGTTTTCGGGGGTTACAAGGGTATGTTTGCTTTTTAGGGGTTGCGTACTTTTCCTTTCTTTCTCTACCTGTGCTGAATATTTCATGGCGCTAAAGTTCTGCAGGGACTCCCAAACCGAGCAGCGGTTTTACTCACTCTTTCACAAAGTTGTGCAACTGCTGCTTCACGGACCGCTGGGCTTGATCAAACAGTATCTGGAACACAGAAAGAAGGCAAAACAAGGAACTGCTTAATCAGGAAAACAACTGAATCAAAGCTCGTGAGCTCTTCAATGGAACAAAAGGCAAATTTATTAATGAAAGTAAAATACTGGGTCGTACTGTATTACATTAAGAGGAAAGTAGTGCCATCACAGGAGAGATATGCACTCATTAAACATTTGTATTGTTAATGCATTACAATGTATTAATGCATTTAGTGCATTTTAAATGACACAGCTGCTGATGTGGCATCGCTGTTCACTCTCCGTCACATGGAGCGTATGTACTTATGTAAATCAGGAGTGTCAAACATGTGGCCCGCAGACTAAACAGGGCATTAAATGCAGTTTTACAATAGAACAACTGTTTCTTTGTCTAATGTTGAAGATCTATAGCGTCAGTGAAAACCAAACAGGTGACTGCTGCAGGATCCTGAAAGAAAGGCTGGCAAGCTTCCAGATCACTCGTAAAATAAAGACATGCTGTGGATTTGGGTTTTTTCCTACATTTTTGTACTGTAAATTTAGGAATGTTCAAGTAGGAGTAAAAAAGTTTTAACCATGAAAACTTAAATTTTGCTGTGCCTTTCAGTAACTCAGTGCCAAATGGAGAAGAGGAAAATGATGAGAGCAATAGAGGCGAAGATAATTATTAGAATAAGAAAAGAGCAACCGGGTCTGTTGTTACAGTTTGACCTTTAACCTCTTCTCCACCCTCCACTCCACTCGACAGCACGATGAAGAATAAAAGTCTTGTCAGGAACAATTTCATTCAGTTGGTTTGTTCTGCTTCCGTTTTAGAAAGACTTTCAGGAATGTTTGAACCTCATCAACCACTTCCAGCCTCCGAGTCGCCAACAGAGGGCAACAGAGCGCTTTTTGCCCCTTTTGCACGAGATAAGCAGAAGATGCAAATGAGGCTTTAAAGCGTGAGGGGGATGAATGGAGGAGGGATGCTGCTCTGACTCCGGCTCTAACCAAATATCACGCTGCCTTCAGTGGAGTGTTTTACATCGAAGATCCCTCCTCTGAGCAGAACGTCTGCGCCGCCGCCGCCGCCGCTGCTGCTGCTGTTAAATAGGTCACTCGGGCAGAGAGGGAGGAAGGAAAGTGGGGGGTAGAACGAGGGAGGAGAGGAGGAGGCTTTTGGTACGATGTGACACTGCAGAGTCTGCATCCAACCAAACCCGTCAAACTGTCCAAGCCCATGTGTTATCGCCGCAAGTGAGCATGCAGGCTGGTTACGGGGTTTCCGCCCTCATCCTGCCTGAATAATTGGATATGTGAGTGTGTGTGTGTGGATTAGAAGATTTGAGTTCGCCGGGCCTTATAAAACAAGGCTTAGGGTGTTTTAACAGAGGGATTACAGGCGATGATGATGAGTAAGACACTTCCCTATTGTTGTCCCAGAAAGAGGAGTACATAGGGAACCATTAAAAATAATGGCGATGAGTGTCATTTGGCGAAGTGTTAATCTAAAATGTGTGCTCAAATGGAAGTGGTCAGTTTTACCGGATTTCCAACACTTCTACGAAAGACGTGTTTGTTTGGACTGTGGGTTAAGGCTGCGTTTTACCGCTCCATAAACCCGCTGGGGCCCAAATAAGCATGAGATTGAAACAACAGAGCATCTTGAGAAACACATCGCAGGCCGTGTAGCGGAACCCCCTCCAGCAGCGCCGCCAGGTGAGGCGACCTTCCCCGCCCGCCTCTCGTAAAGCGTCACGCTCCGAGGCGACCCCGTCCGGCTCTGGATTGCAAACATGTGGCCAGTTTGTTTTCCTGCATGAAGTTTTACAAGTGCTAAAAAAAAATAAAAAGTGCAAGTAGTAACTGACAGGCTCGCTCCTGCAAACACGCCGTGACTGAACTAAATCGGGCTGCGGCGGCAGGTTGGGCTGAGCAGTGTGCAGACGGGACCGAGGGGGAAACCGCAGCCTGTTTGAAGAAGTTTTCTTCCGGACCTGCGTCCCTCAGTGATGTCTGTGCACGGCTGAGGGGAGACTTCCTGGATCTGGGGGCGGCTGCACTCAGGCGTTTGCATTCCTGAGCTGCTTTGTGGCAAGTTGACACCGTACAATCGCCAGGACGAGATGCCAGCAGGCTGATTCTGCAACAGCGAGAGGCAGCCGGGCCGACACACCAGGGGTCAGCTCAGGATATTTAAATTTTAATGGGACACACTAAAGCGGCGAGGCTCACCTGTTTGTGAAATAAAGGATTTTATCCTCGTCCGCCAGGAGGAAGATGTTTCCAGATGTTTTTATGTGTGTATCAAGTATCGAGATCCATATCGATCCAGACCTGAGTGGTTTTTATCCACATTACTCAGAGCAGCACAATGAACAAGGTGCAGCTTTGCTTGGGACTACAAACTACTCACTACTCCTCCGATCAAGATTAGCGCAGGAATGCGCTTGAATGGAAAACAAAACGCTGTCAAACGTGCTGTACGTAAGACGAGAATATCTGTCACATCTTCAGCGGCCTGATATCAGAGCCCAGGAATGAGGCGTCTGCAGACACGACCACAAAGAGCCACTGTGCTGGCCATCGGTTCGCTAATTCCGCCCTGGTTTCACCAGCATGTTGAGACGGAGTGACGCAACGAAAGAAGACAAGTGTTTATTCTTTACTGCACATGAGTCAGCGCTCCACTTAAGTCGGTTTGTCAAATCAGAGAAATGTGAGTATGGTTAAAAAAAACAAAAAAAAAAACACACAAAACCAAACTTGATGATTGGTGCTGCAGTGGCGAAAAATGTGAGGCCATGAGTCTGACATCTGTGTGTGTGTGTGTGAGTATCCTAGGCTCTATCTTTTAAGGAGAGCACACACGTCTGGGTGTATTTTTACTTCACGAATGAAGAATGCAGCGAGGCGCGATCAGGGTTTTATTCGCGGGCAGAAAGCGCCTTCCCACCGCGTCTCGCTTTGTTTTCCTGTTTCCAAATATAACCAGGAGACGCCAGCATCCCACAGGGGAATCCGCTCGTTCGGTATGTACAGTCCACTCCAGAGGCGTACCGATTTTACATCAAAAACATTTAAATCTAGGATATCATATAGAGAGCGCATCTGAGAATGAAATTTATTTATGACTTCGACATGTTCTCTGCCCGTCTCCTTTCTGCGAATCCCAGCGGCCCTTCATATAGGACCCGCCGCTGTTTTCCGATGCATTAAGACTCGACGGCTCTCATATACGACGCCCTCTGCATGTTTGCGTCAGTCTCCCTTCATTTCTAATGTATGCCGGGAGAGTCAAACACCAGTCAATAATTTATCGAGTATTCAAATTGAGTTTCATGCTTGAATTAAACAGAAACTGATAAAAAAAAATAATTTAAAAAAAGAAAGAAAGAAAAATACTGGCCTGATTTTGCCTGTATGAGGGAAGAAAAAAAACAACAACGAATTGTGAAATCTTTAGAAAGGATTGTAGGATGGAAGCTGAAGTCTAAAAAAAAAAAGAGAGAAAAAAATGCTATACTTGGCCCGCTTTGAGACTCACACAGTCTGATCTGTTGTGGAGCATCGGACTGGAGCCAAACTATCAGGAAATGGAATCAAGCAAAGGCCAAGAAAACCTTCCACTATTCTACTCAGATCCCGGCGTCTGCTCGCCGGCGTGTGATGTTCAGACACACGAGCCTGTTTGTGTTTTCTTTCCTGGGTTCTGAAGGCATCGGAGCGTGGCCCGCGACAGGGCCGGCTGGCACTCAGCGCTCCCCGTTCGTACGCTGCCATTTAATATTCCTGAGTGTCTGCGGCGAGGGGAGAGCACAGCGGCAGCTGCATGCGCACACACACACGCGCACACACACACACACACGGGGACGTCCTTCACAAGTGGCAGATATAACCATCATCATTTCTTATTCATCTGCGCAGCGGTAGCCGGAGTCCCTCGGCTGCACGGCCAAATGCACACGGCGTCGTTCCTGATTAAAATACCAACATGAGAGACGTGACCGAAGAAAAGAAAAGAAAAATGCTACTACACATTGTTTTTGTTTTGCTTTTTTTTTTTTTTTTTTTTTCCATCGCCTTGAGTCAGGCTGCTGTGAGAAGCCACTTCTCTGTTGTGCTTTTTGCATGACTGAAACAAAGAAAGAAAGGAAGAAAAAAAAAAAACCTCTGAGAGGAAGTCGTATCGACGCCCAGTCGGTTTCTCGGCTCTAATGGACTGCGGGGAGCGAGGAGGGGGGGGGGATCAGGAGGCTGGAAGCCCAGCTGAGCTTACAGTGAACGGGGCCAGCTGGGCCCGGGCCAGACCGCGCTCTCTTGTGGTCCGCGACGTGTGACACAGTGAAGCCGACAAAACGGGCGGTCTGTCGGGAAGCGCTGACGGACCGACGGAAGCTCACACGGCCGTCCGCCGATACGACCCGACAGGAAGTGAAAGCAGCAAGAAAACCGAACGCGATCCCACAGCCGGGCAAATTAGGAATCCGCTCACAAAAGAGCCGGCTAAACAAAAAGTCGACTAACATTTCACACTCCAGCCTGGAAAATGACTGTTATTGTTTTATCAACCCCCTGCTGAGAGTGTGAGAAATGGAAAATCGGCTCCCTCACACTCGCTGGATGTGAGGATGAGGACAAATTCCTTCCCTCTGGCAGAAGATCAACTGGTTCTTCCACTGTTCTTCTTAATCTTTTTTCCATTGAAGAAGTTCGAGTTGCAAAACTGAAAGCATCTAAGAACAGAAGTTTGGATCCAGGCTCATGTCACGCCATATTATTTCTAATTTTACACCTTAGTTTCACGTCCCTTTAGAATCTGAGAGTAATGAAGGAGTTTCATCACGGTGATCGAAGGAAAAGATAAAAAGACGAACAGCGCCTGTAAACCACCGTTTGAACAATCACACTTTGAGTTTAGAGGCCTCCAACACCAACAAACGCCATGAAATACAAATCCAAGAGCTTTTTTAAATTGAGCGGGACCCTGTTTATTGTTCTGTCAGTGCTGAACCCACACAGCGACGTATATATGGCCGTCTATAGTGTAAACATGGCCGCCCATATGCAAAACAGCCCCCGGCATGTGTCAAGGTTACTCAGGGTTACAACTGTCCAGAGGCCAGAGCCACGCCTGCCTGGCCGCTCGACCTGAGCCATTAACCCCTCCATTTATAAACTGACCTCCTTCTCAGTCTGTAGACCGGGAGGAGGAGGAGGAGGGGGAGGAGGAGGAGGAGGAGGAGGAGGAGGAGGAGGAGGAGGAGGAGGAGGAGGAGGAGGAGGTGACGACGCAACTTTGTTGGGGCCGCGGCCAAAGGAATGTGATCCCCACACACAAACACACACACACACACACACACACACACACACACGGCAATTTACAGCACTATCGAGCTCCTGAGTTGGAGCTAATGGACTTCAAAGAGCCTCGGAGGGGCAGGATGGGGATGGAGGGGGGGGGGAGGGGGGGAGGGTGGGGGGCAGGAGCCTCGGAGGCGGGGGGGAAACGACACAGCAGTAAAACACAAGTTGTGCTTAATGTCAAAGGACAGATGTGGGTGAAGAAAGTAGAGTAAACAGGGCTGGTAAATAAGGAGAACGACACTTTTAATCAACAGTAAAAAGGCCCGATAATGACCTAGTTGGAGTAATTCAACACAAAATGCCTGATTTATTATAAGGAAGTGATCACAACTGTTTTTTTGGGGGGTGGTAAAATCAGTAAAGACAAAAAAAAAAAAAAGACAATATAATTCATTCAGATGTATTTTTAGGTACACAATGAATCTATTTGTGAGAATAATCCATCAGATTTGCAGTTTAGAAATCTGCACTTGTCCTAAGGATGTGGTCACTGTGTTCCATGTTAGTTCATCAAAACAACTAATAACAACCGTCCACCAACATATCATCGTAAACGCTGCCCAAGACCTTTCATTTTAGTCTGTTAAGCCTTAACATGATTTTAAAAATATGAAATCAGTTACCTCCACTCCGACCTGACAGACTTTCACTGATCCTTTTCAGTGATACTTTTTCAAAACTGCACGTGCGTCATTTCATTTCTATAAGTGACACGTTAACTTCCAGGGAGCTTTACTTATACACCACATTTCACCACTTGAGCCGTCTCAATGTGCTTTAAATGATCAGTCACACAAAAGAAGAACCTGATCAGACAAACGGCGCATCGCAGGACGACCAGACGAGCCATGAGTTTGCAAAGTACATTTGGATTCTATTATGAAAAAAGGAATGTATACACAACAGAGTAAATTTGGTGGTATAACATTTTGTCAAGGAGGAAGTATCCAGACCCCCCCCTTCAGTTCTGCCGATGAAGTCTTGTTTTAATCCGTCTAATCTGATGTATTTGTCTCGAACCGAAGGCATTAAAACAGATACTTGAGCTGCTGTACAAAACTCAGCAAAATATTCCACACCATGACATTCATTCTTATTTAACAATCATGTTGGCATCTTCATTTGATTAAGACCATCAAGTTCAGTTCTGGTTAATATTTATTACATAGTTTTCCATTCAGAAGCAATGAAAGAAGCTGTATCTTATTCATTTCTAAGCTGTAAATATGCATTTTTTTTTCTCATCTGGCCGAGCAGGAGAGAAATATGTGATCTGCTGGTTGCTGGTGTTTGAACATGCAGTGAATTAATAACCAAGTGTATTTCAGTAACCATTTAAAATGCCTTCCAATCTATATGTAATCACTTTCTTATGTACAGCTGGTGAATTATTAAAACAGTAGACAGAAGTGGAGTTATTCAGAAGGTATGCAGACTATCTGGGGAAAAATCCAGCGATTATCAACTCATTAAGAATTATTTGATTATTAAAACAGAAAACTAAACACTTAAATGAGCCTAACACAGGTTTTATTACCGACAAGAAAAGGCAAAAACCCAGCAACCCTGGATTTGTTTTTATAAGGGATTTCAAAGAATCATATAAAGTAAAACTTAACATCTATTTTCCTTGTTTCATATTAAAAGACCATTAGTGAAAAACAGTGCCACTCAAGGCACGTTCCTATATAAAAATGCCTTAAAACCAGGGTGTCTGTGTCTTTTTTATAGCAGATTTCAGCCTCAGTGATGCAGTCTGAGACGTCGCACCGACACAGCAACTGACAGGTTTAATGATGTGTGAAAGAAGCTGGAATCAGTTCAAATGCGGCCCTCTGAGTAGTACAAAAGAGAAGACGGGACCCTCGCGTGGTTCTAAGTGCCAGTTAACGTCAGCCTAATGCAGCGCCGTCTCAATCTACAGAACGCGAGGCACACGGTCGACTTACCATGTGGTAGTTTATGATTTCCTGGAGGCTTTCGCCGCACTTTTCCAGGCATTCCTGCAAAGAAAACACCAGGAGACTTTCTTTAACTGCGCAGTGCATGCAGGGATACTCTAAAAACCACAGCTGGATTTACATAAGGAGAATAAAACATGCAAATAAAAGCTATCATCAGAAAGAATGTTGCTTATTTGAAGGATAAATTGAAGAAAACTTAAAAAAAAAAAATCCTCATTTCTTAAACGGAGTCAGGCCTGGTTAATATCACCGAGGTGCACTTAAACCTTACACAGGAAACTGGGATATAATAACAAGGCTGATTCACTACTTCTTTTTCTTTTTCTTTTTTTACGATGGAAACTACAAATGTGAACAAGACTTGAATAAGAAACTCACAATTACTCATTCGGCCGAAGCCAGAAAGGCTTGTAATAGCACTGAATGTTAACGGCGGTGAAAATAATCCAGGACGCCGGTGCTGCGAGGAGCCGAAATGAAGTTTCCAGAACCCATCTGATCCTCACTGACTAATCTGTTAGTAATCAGGTTTATTCACACACAAACAGAGCTGCCAGGATAACGCCTGAAGAGCAGGAAAGTCCCATTAATCCGTCAACACACACACACACGGGAACAATCAGATCCACCCTACTGGTGACGGATCATCAAAAGGGGTCTCAATAAAAGCACCGATCTCTGCGTCTCCTCACCGAGATCATTTCGTCCTTCTTGCACTGCTGGGACAGATCCCGGACGCCGTTGACGAAGAGCTTGTTGGCGCTGATGTAGGCCTTCCCGGCTTCGATCATCCCGCTGCATAGCTTCACCAGCTGGGGGGAAGAAGACACTCACGGTTATGAGAGGGTGAATAAAAATAAATGTTTCGGGCTGCAGCCACCATTAAGGACAATATCGTCTGCATTACGTCTCACAGCACATCTTTCACCAGCTGTTATTGATGGCTGAATTAACTTTTCTCAGTATAATGTTGAAGTTATCGTCAAAATTAAATGAACATCAGTACAGCTGCGGATAGGAATGTGATGTAGTTTTGCTTATTTGTCTAATTTTGCAGATGAAATGGCACTCAGATGGCATTTTAACCAGAACTTCATGAGCTCTGCAGGAATGTTGACGTCACACAGAGAGGGACGGTTCAGTTCAGCTGCGGCGATCGACGGATTTTATTTGTATTATGGAAAAGCCTGCGGGAGAAAATGCTGTTCCAGCTATTATTTCTCTGACCACTGCCAGATGTTTGGTTGTTTTTGTGTTTTCTTATTGTTTCCTTTTGGAATATCTTTCATATTTTTCTTTCATTTTGAAACAGAAATCACTTAATTATCCTATTTAGAAAGTGATGCAGTCCCTTTATTAGCTTAGCCATGCAAATTCATAAATTAGTCTATTTTCTGCTTCACTGTCATCAACTTGCTCAGTTTTCAGAAGAGGTAAATCAATTTCTTTATGAAGAGATCATGAAAATGTGCAGGGTGTTTGATTTAAGTGCACGACTTCTTCCTGTTTGTGGCTCAACAACAATTCAACTGAATAAAACTCAGTTCAACAGTTGCGATCCAGCCAAAAATACTTGTGTTTTATTCAGCTGGAACCATGAAGTAAACAAAATAGTTTGAACGGTCTCGTGTTTTGGGCGAATCGTGAACATGTTTAATCCTTTTTTGGAATATAAATATGTCAACAGGTCACATGTGACCCTCAGTGGGTGAATGGATGCCGGAGGGGACTGGATTTTATGGCTCATCTGCTCATTCACAACACTTGAGTTTTTGTCTCATGTTTTCAGCACATCGGCCGAGGCTGCACATGTCTGTTCATCACCTGTGTTCGTGGAGACGCGAGCAGGTGGGCTCCATGTGTCCCTGCATCGTCCAGGACTGCAGAATCCCTTTCAGATGCTAAATGAGCACGAAGGTTCTGTGGGCGTCGATGTTCAAAGCGCGACTTCTCTGCAGTAGTCAGCGAAACCTGAGTCATCCTGCATCATTTAGCCTCTCATCTCACGGCAAGAAACTTGATTTCTTTTTTATTTATCGCTCTGAGGCCAGACTTTCTGCTTTACAAGCGTTTTCTTCTCCAACAAAGACTTGTTTAATCCCAGCTGCTGACCAGGCATCAGACTGATTGTGTCTTTGTATTCTGTTCACGCAGGATCGATCAAATTTCCATGCAAGTGAACTGAACGAAGATGAAAATTAACCAGTGGAGGTTTCTGCCACTAATGGCAGTGAAAGCGGAGCAGTCTGACTAATCCCGGCCGTCTCTGACACATGCTGCGATCTGAAGTCGCAGAGCGGCCAGATGGAGCGGTGACATGAGCGTTTCAGGAGCAGCATCTGGCCGACTCATTACACAGAACCCGCGCCGCCCGACGCTCTCAGTCAGTCATGCCCCCCCCCCCCCCCCCCCCCCCCCCCCCCCCCCAACCCCATCTTGCCCTGCTGCCACGTCACGTTTCACCAAACCTGAGCCGGACTGAGCGACATTACGCAGTCCATTATGCCGGGAGATGAGTGCCAGCCGGCGTGAGCGGCGTAGGATTATACACTGCAGAGTAATGTAATGCAGGGAGTGAGCAGCTGAGAGGCACAGCGGCCTAATGTGTGTTGCAACACAATGTATGATGGCAGAATATGGAGAGGGACCAAGATTCCTGCATTTCAGTCATTTTACTACCATACAGGCCTGCAAAAAAAGTGTGAGAACTCAGTGGGAAAATCATGAGGCCCCATATGTTGCGTGGATTCCTTCATGAATGATTTAAGACACGCAACGCAGCACAGGCTTCCGGGCAGAAATCTGTACTTTCAGCACATTTACAAACTCAGGAAAAGTTAAAAAAAAAAAAAAAGTTTAGAGGTGAGAAGTTTTGATCTTGTGCATTTACTACAGAACAGTAAAAAGAGGGGGAACAGGCTGAAAGTGGGGGCGTCGCTGAACGAAACACACCTATTGTTTGTTTGTTTTTTTCTACAAATGAGCACTGATGTCTTGCATACGGACGTTATCATTAAGTTGGTCACTGGACAGTAAAACAAAGCAAATATGCAACATTTATATCCAGGAGTCACATTACATTGAGCCACTAAAACAATCCATGAAATCCAAATGAACTGCGAGTAAATGGGAGCATATTTTATAAGACGTGAACAATTTGGCTCGTGTTAGTGCAGGCGATAATAAAGCTGTGCTTAGTTTGTACAAACTTGAAGGCAAGTGATCAAAACAACCAAATCGCTTGCCTTACGGTATTTGTATTTGTCCTTTCTTTATACTTAATGCTGTGAGGAGCCAGGTCTTATCCCACAGTCACCAATTAACACAATTTACATGAAGGAAACATGGCGAAGAAGCATTTTTCTGGATTATGTAAAAATGCAACAACACTGAACAAATTCTCCACTACAGAAGACCTGAAAGCATGTTTCTATGGGTGGTGTTGAAATAGTAAATTAAATTATGAAATTATATTGGAAGTCTAAATAGTTGGAGAGTTGCAGGGCTGCTGTCTCCCTCCCTCTTCTGTCTCCAGAGAAAAGCTGCACTGTTACCATTTTACTAAGCTCCTGTTTACTGGAGGAGCCGCATCATTCCCAAGCTGAGAAAAAACAATTGACTGTTAGCAGCAGCATTAGCATTAGCCTGCATCTACAGCGGCTACCTAGCGACAGCGATTGATTTGCTCCAGTGTTTAAAGGGCCGTCAAGTTTCCTGCCGCTCGCCGATGAAATCAGTGTTGTGTATTAAGCCGTCACAGCAGCCGTTTCGCCCTCGGCTGCGTTCAGAAGCAGCGTTTTAGCCGAAGGGCAGGGTTTCCAATTCATTAAAATTCAACATTCAGAAAAGCAGAACAAGCCTGTCAGGATCTCAGTTCACTGCTTGTTGAGCAGGAAAATAAATCAAGGAGCAATAATAACGTGAATGCATTTCAACCTGAATCACTCTGGTAGCTATTCTTTTAATTTAAAATCAAAATAAATATGCACTGTCTCTTCATTTGAATCATTTTATTCATTTTTTTTTTTAGGTATTTCAATGAAAATCAGACAATTTAATCAACATATTCGTCTCTGTCTTACAGATACGCTGCTTATATGCTGACATTTTACCATCAGACTGACAAGCTCTCATTAAGTTACTGCTTTTCGCAGAGGAACACATGGAATAATTGAAGACGGTAGCAATAACCTTTGCCCTCTTACCTTATCTAGCTTGGCCTCGATCTCCACGACCTCCGTCTCCACCTCATCGATATTTGCCCTGCAAAACAAAAGCAGGGGGGAATCTGTTACTTCATGTGATTGAATCAAAACAAAGTCCGCTCGGCTCATTTATGTCATTGGTTGAACAGTCTGCTTGCGTTTTCTGGGAGAGCCCCCATAAATCTGTGAGTGACAGAAGGAGTTTTACGCGGCGAAAGCCGAGACGTGTTCGAGCAGCGCCCACCGCCTGACATTTCTGAGTGTGTCAGCGAGCGAGACGCCGTCCCGGGAGCAGTTCGGCTCTGTCAAAACAGAGTGACAGGCGAGGTCTCGGCACAGTGACGCGGCCTGGATCGTCCACAGGCCCCCCCCCCCAGCCACCCACTCACTGTCAACACCACCACCACCACCAAAACCACATCTGGAGCCCCCGCCCTTTTGGCAGAGGTATGATTTACGCCCAGAGGCTGCATGACGTAAAGCCTCCCAGCGCCACTCCCTCAACTCCTCCACACACCGAGCTGACGTCACAGTTCGTGGACGACAGACTGATCTATGCTCAGCGTCTTCACGCTCCAGTTTCTGCTCGTTCAGATGATCCACAGCTCTGCTTTTATCAGCAGATTATCTTTTTTGGCACAACAGTCCCGTATAAACGATTCCTCATCCATATAAGCCGCACAATATATTGCAAATTAATCCTGATCACAGCATCAACGTGCCGATATGCAGGGAAACTGTGTTAATGTACGGTGTATTTGTGACCTGCAAGACTGAACGGACAGAATTTCAAAATGCAAAGGAAAGTGTGATTACAAAAAATGGTGTGCTTACCAATTAATTGACTAATGAATGTTTTATGCCTGACCTAGTCACAGTAAGTTCGGGGCAAGAGAAAGAGCACTGTTATTTCCAACAACATGAACTGATAATTTACCTGCAACAAGAAGAAAGGACAATATTTTACCTAAATTATCAGCGCATTTCACAGAGGACGTCAGAAATGGATCTCTGAGTGAGACCTGAACACGGCGTCAGTGCGGACGGCCAGGAAGGCGCGAGGAGAGCCGGCCTCCTGAAAAGCCAGAGCCCATTAAGCTCCGCATTATCACATAAAAAGAGCGGCTTCGAAAATGACATCAGCTATGAAAACAGCTTTGCTCACTGCCAGATAATCCCTGGGTGTGGCTGGCTCGCGGCCGAGGTTATGACAACACGCGTCCACATGTGGAGGAATATGGTATTGATTATTTAAGGTAATGCATGCATCCACTCTGCATGCATTAGAGCTTTTGGCGGATATTTCCACTCTGGAGCATTCGCCTCCTTCCACTCCAGCTCAGCTCCAACGCAGAAAGGGAGATGGCGAGAGTGAAAGCCGTGGGGGTGGAGAACAACACGTGCCGTTCTCGTCCCCCGAGCCCGGCCGAGCAGGCTCATCCAGCCGCCAGCGCCGGAGAGGAAGAGATGAAGCAAGAGATGAAAGTTAAAGCGCCCTGCCTGCCGCAGTCCATACATCTCCAAGACGGCAGGGAGTCAATCTGGGAAAAGACAAGCATGGAAAACCTGATGGATGTGACTTTCAGGTGGTCCGGAATGTTTGGAAAATCCCTTTGTTGACTCACTTCAGCTTAAGCAGCAATGCAAGCTTTCCAGAATGTTAAGAAGCTCAGTGGTTTAATTACCACTTTAACTTACCTAAACGGACAAAAACACACACATCAGACTGTTAACAGACAAAAAAGAAGACTTATTTGCACAACTGAAGACCAGTTTGAGATGCTTTGATTCTGAATCCTGACATTTTTTTTTAACAGCACTCATTAAGTTGGATTAAAGGTAATATTTCCTCACTTTTACCACCTGTGGTCACATCACTGTGGCAAGAGCTGGTAAAAGCAGACATCCTAGAAGTAGATGTTTGTGTCAAACTTTCATCCAACCATCAATCTTCAATATAACCGCTTAATCCTGTGAACGGTCGCAAAGTGTAACTGAAAAAGCAAGCTGTGAAAATGTAAAAAGTGACATTAGACGGGGAAAAAAACACCGTTGATTCAATAGATCATTGAGACTCTTCTTGTTGAATGATTTCTTTGATTTCTTCTTTGCCTCTCCTGATACAAACTGAGCCGTTGGGGCTTCAGGGCTTCGCGGAGGAAACCACATGTCGGATGAGAACCAGTGAGAATCCAGTCACAAGATTTCTTCCTGAACCAACAGTTTCTTTTACAATACAAAACCTTTCTTACTTTTTTGTAAAAACACCAAAATGCCAACATCACGTGTTCTCGGTGACAGAGGAGGAAAGCACCGGGTTTCAGCTCCTCTACAAAAACCCGGCGAGGTTCCGCATGGTGCCGGCCCGGCTCGCTGCTCCAGATGTGCAGACTCTGGTTCACAGGACAGCTGCTCCCTCCAGGCTGCAGCCACCGCCACTGTCTCAGTGCACACTGCGCACATGCCTCCCCATAATGGATGCACACAGAGCCCCGGGCCTGTAGCCACAGCAACCATCTCTTAAGTGGGCCACCGAGGTCCCCGATGTGCTCGTGAGTTGACCTTCATTCACACCACGAGGAGCGGCTCAGACAATAACGGGGCTCAAAACAAAAAGCCGCGACGACAACACGTCGATTTCCGGTTTACCCGCTCGCAGATCCTCACGTCAGCTCGATCCGCATAAACATGGCGGCGCTTAATGGCTGATGAGGGCTGCACAGGGGCAACAGTGTGTTTATAACTCGTCAGGTCTGGGACCGTTTATCTGACGCGAGGCGGCGTGTTTAAGCAGCGGTGTAAAAACATCATAAACAGGGAGATTTGTGCTGAGCAAGCTGCAGCTCCGGCGGTTTCTGGCTGGTCGACGTGCTGACGGAGCGGCCGAGGTTCCGTTTACTGGTCCAGAAAGTGGCGGGACACCTCTGTTTCTGTGTAACTCCTGAACCACTTCTCAATTTAACCACAGCACATGATGCTGAGTCCGCTGTCCTAAATTACCGTCGCATAAATAGTTTGTGTACAAAGTATTAAATTAATATTCAAAGGAAATATTTTGTTAGTCGCAATTCACATTCTGGACTTTGACTCCGACTCTCAAGTCGTGGAACAAAGGATTTATGTGTCAAAGTAGGTCCGCATTTTGAAATCCTGTTGTTCCCCTAGTAAATTATTCTGGGATTTTAACCACTAATGCCACAAATTAGCTGACAGGGTTGTTTATTAAAATGTGTCTGAGCCATGATACCAAAAGACATTAGACCACGGTGCCCCTGGGCATCCGGCACCCCGAAGGGACCTTGTGATTCGGATGTGGGGCATGTTCCAAAAATAGAGCAAAAGTCACCATAAGGATACAAAATTTGGATTTACTATACAGTGTACTGTTTAGTGGAGTGTGTTCAGTTTCGTTTGTTGTTGCCTGCTGCCTGTGGTGGCTGGGAGAAGAGCAGCTGGCCACGGACGCCCCCAGAGGGGTTGTGTTTTAGCGGCGGAGGGGCCCGGTGGTCCGGGCGTACAGCGAGCAGGTGGGGCGCTGAAGAGGAAGCCAACTCCGCGGTCCAGGTACTGACCCCTGAAATCCAACCAAAACCCACGGCGTCCTCCAGCTGGGCCACGGCGGCCCCGCTGGGGGGAGAGCGAATTATCCACCAGCGGCGAGGCAAACAGATGACGGCAGCTGTAACAGGCAGGACGGCGTCTGCGATCAGACACACTGCTCCCAAAATCTCTTCGGCATCCTCCGTCTGAATCCGAAGACGTGGAGGAAAACATGGGGGAGGAGGTGGGGGGGCTGAAGGCGTCTCGTCTGTCTCCCTGTCTGGGGACCCCATTGTGACAAAGGAACTTCCTGTCTGGAGAACCAGCAGCATTTTGTTAGATTATTGATTGCTTTAGTGCCCTAATTGAGGCTGCATTGTCAGGATGAATGACCGATTCAATGGGGGGGGGGGGGGGTCCAGCATCCTCCCTGTGGGCTCCAGCTATACACGGCTCCTATTACCACCTACTTCTCTTCTTCCTCCCCTCGTGCAGACCAGCTCATGGGCTTCAGGGTGCCAGAAGCGCCCCAGGGCCATCTGATGCCAACCACTTAAAAGAAAAACCTACCAAGCACTAACTCCAGAATATCTTCTCTCCCACTCACTTCACTATTCCAGAAAGTGCCACTCGGAGCAGGCCTGTCAACCCCGGGACTCTTCAGATTAAATCACACCAGAGTGCAATAAGCTCGAAAACACGTGAGACATCATGGAACTGGCCAAAGTGCTGCTGAGATTTGTTTCCCTTCATGATGAGCGCATGAAGTGACGTGAAGAATCTTTACTTAAACTATTTATATTAAGACAAATTTAAGGCAAATGGTTGATTTTTATTTCAATGTTTTGATACAATTTGTAAGTTTTGTATGGAAAACAGAAAATTTGACATTATGCAAACATTTTAAATGAATATGGGGAATGCAGAAAATGGGTATGTACAACAATTTTTCATGCAAAATCTAATGAAATAGTTGTTTTTGGCCAGAATCTTTAACAAGGAAGCCTGAGCATTCAAAACGAAACAAAAATCAATATCAAGAGGATTTTATCAAACCTAATCTAGATTTATGACCTCCGAAGAAACCTTTGCACTCATCCAGCTGGTGTCACATTCACGTCGTCATCCTCATAATTGAAGAATTACAAAGCTCCATAATCTGCAGCGAGTAACCCAATCCTAAAGCAGTTAGGGTGCAAATGGAGTTCAGATGTCTCCATTAATACCCTCCCAAACATGTGTTCAGAGCCGCGACTAGTCTTTCATACGCCCGGGCTTTTACTTCCACTTCAAGGCCCGGATGTGTGTGTCCTGCTTTCCAAACGAGGCTCGTTGTAAACCCCCGATCGCAGACCGCATCAGAGCCGAGAACCCTCCTCTGCAGCAGGCGTCCGCACTGATGGCTTCGCAGAAGTGACAAGTACGCAGCGGCAATAATTACTCATTTATGCTTCAATTACGACTCGCCGGAGGCCGCGGCTGCGAGCGCGGATTTAGCCGCGTGCAGTTGATGTCTGCGTCTATCGGGGGTGGGGGTTAACGCGGACGTCTTCGGCCTCGTCGCTTAATACGTTAATGCTCTTCCTACAAGTGGAGGCCGGCCCTCGCCGACCCCCCACCGCGGTTTTCAGCCGTGCCAAATACTTGCGCGCGGCCAAACAGCTGAGTAGCAACCATTAATTTATGCAGCCCCTCATAGACTGACTGACCCTGCCGGCCCACCAGCTCATTCAGGCGGCGCAGGGGCCGCCGCGCGGCGCCCTAACGGGGGCCTCCGGGCGGAGCACATCGCCAGTCTGCTGAGAATAACGATCGGATGATTATTGAGAGTTACTGCTGAGAACGTGTTGCCAAAAGGACTAGAATCAATGGAAATGTTACTTTAAAATCCAAGATTTTGCACATTGCGGCAAGTTCTCTTGACAGAATAATTGATAGTTTGCATTTACAGATCAGTTTTAAAGGCAAACCTGCAATTTCTATCATCACTTGACTACAATAAACTGAAAGGTTGACTTTAAAGTGTGTTTTTATAGCAACCTGTTGATTAAAAACAATTCAAGCACTAAAAATGATAAAAAGTGAAAGAACTAATCAAAAATTCACGATCAGAACTTGTCAATCATGAGAAAAAACTGCTTGTGCCACTTTCTTGTGAATTTAATTGACTAAATAATCAATCAAGTCAGCATTTACGACTTACTGTTTCATCAAGAAAGTGAAAATGTCACCTGAAACTTATTTTTCCATGCTAAATTTCTCACTCAAACTTATCATTATCAAGAAGTTGACATTGATAAAACAATCCACGTAAGTGAATTACAAATAATTATCAAAAAAAAGCTTCTTTGCACTGCTTTTTTGCTTTATTTTATAAGTTTTAAAGCAACACTGTGATCCAGACATTTACAATGTGCAGTTTTAAATATTTTACTAATCATCATTAAAAAATAATATGAAATAAAGCACAAATTCTGCTTGAATATGTCTTGTTTTCCTCAAAAATTCCCCCAAAAGTGTTTTCTTATCAAAACAGATTTAGATTTCACACAAAAGAGCCTAGTTTCTTTAGGTTTCAACGATAATTGGTCCTTTTTTTCAGCGTGGCCTCGAGGTTAGGGAAGCAAGCTTTTAACGTGAAGTTTGCCGGTTTGAATCCCAGTGCGGACGGTCGTCACTGTGGATCTGTTAAGTTAACCCCGGACTGTGTTTGGAAGGGCATCTGGTGCAAAACTTGAGCCAAATCAAACACGCAGATCAAATAATCTGCCGTGGCGACCCCAGAACGGAGCCGCTGAAACACAAAGAGCGGCATTAATGATGAAAATTCAATTAAAAGAGCAAAGAGTCAGAAAAATATTCAAAGTAAAGTGACGTTTGGGAGCTGAATCTACTAGGTTGAAAGACAAACCCGTCACTGTCCTCATTGCTCGCTCAGTGAATCCAGTCGACAGTGACTGCCACCCAGCCGCGCTCATCCATTTGGAAAGCCTCCCCCTTAAAAAAACTGGGTCTATTTTGGCAGCAGGGCATGTGTGTGTGTGTCCTCTCAAAACAAGCAGAGGCTCCGTAAATCACATGGCTGAGACAGCCGAGAGCGGCTGCAACTGCAGCACGCTGCAGTGTAAAATCACGATCCTGCACAGATATAACCTGTGACCTCTTCCCACAAGCATAAAAATGAAGGACGCAGGTGGAGAAGATGAAGCGGCGGTTTTATATCCGGTCCTTTATTCAACCTGCAGTGGCAGAATCCCAGCAGGCAGGAAACGCTTCCCAAATAAATCCAATCAAGGATCTTCATCAACATGTATGAAATGAAAGATAAGGAACTCTGACAAGAGAAAACATGAAGAAACAGTGTTATTCTTCAACCCTGAGCCACAAAACATTTTTACTCAGCAAAAACAGAAGCTGTTGGCATCATTTACGGCCGTTAGTGTCATGGTTACACATCACTAAAGTCACAGAAGACAAATGAACCAGCCAACTGAGAAACCAGTAATAATGATGATCTGCCTGCTAAACTCACTCAGTGGAGTTTTTTAACTTAAAACAGAGGCGCAGTTCTTTCAGTCTGATGCCAACATGGTCGTCTGGAAACAAATTAGGTCCAAAGAATGAACTTAATGTTACATAAACCAACACTAAACCCCTTTTTTTAATAACTAAACTATTTTGAGGAAGCCTAAAACACATTTTAATTTCAGACTGCGGTCGCAGAAGTCCATTTCTTTCTGTAATAAGTCATGTTATTGAACATTCTGAACTGCGTCAATACAGTGACCTGCTTATCTAAACTGGACACATCGACTGCAGAGAATCCAGAGAAAATCAACTAATGAAATATGAAGGCTGCTTCTGACAACTCACTGCGAAAAAAGAGTAGCCCAAATATACGATATCAACATTAAATTTGAGACAATTACTTGATATAAGACATCTTGATATAAGAACCGAAAATCAAGAAATAAGTCTGTCTATCTTAAATGTATCTTACACACACACATAAGAACTGACTTTGAATCAGTGAAGGACGCTGTTTATCACTGAGGCTCACTGAAGCCTGAAGAAAACCTTGATCCAGTGAGCATCGTGGATTTGCCGCTCCATCCTTCCCTTCTTCATGTGTCGCAGTGACTCCATTTTCAGGAACTGACCACAGTCTAAACAGGGACACGCTGTCAGTAAATTGCAGTGTGTGTGTGTGTGTGTGTGTGTGTGTGTGTGTGTGTGTGTGTGTGTGTGTGTGTGTGTGTGTGTGTGTGTGTGTGTGTGTGTGTGTGTGTGTGTGTGTGTGTGTGTGTGTGTGTAGGCCGGCTAAGGTCACTGCGACTGCCCCCCATCAGGACACCTGCACACAGCTGACAGACGTCAGGCGGGAGATGCAGAAAAAGAGGGTGAAACGAAGGTAAAGGGGAGAGTGGAATCTTGCCGACTATACATTTTCCTGACTCTTCTCCGAAACCAACAGCCCTGATGGTTTTTCTCGCGGACCAGGATATCTACTCTGGCGGCGTGTCGAGCGCTCCACCTCAGATGACCGGTCCGCTCGCTGTGTGTGAACTTCTGCCCGTCTTCTCCCGATACCCCCACCACCCCACTTCCTCCTCTTCCTCCCATTGAGCCGCCGCCGCTGCCACACCCCTGCCAACTCTTCCTCCTCCCTGAGCCGGCCGCGCTGCAGACCACAGCACATAAACCCCGAGGGAAAAATAAGCAGCTCAAGGCTTGAAGCATCGCCTTAGAAAACAACCGAAAAGACACAAAAATCTATTTGCGATTTTAAAAAACATGGAAGGAGTTACCCACTGAAATGCGGACAGAACCACAACATATTCAAATAATCACTTTGACTTTAATAATAGAAAATTGGATGATTAATGCCAATGGGTAATGATTTAGTTTGAGTAAGAACATAAGATGGACTAAAGTGTATCTGTGGGAAATGACGGACTTCTTGCCACATATTTTCAATGCTGTTCTTGCACAAGACGAATTCTTGCTGCTGTTTTGACTCAATTGAAACATTTTCTGAAATTTTCTCAAGCTCTCGTCTGGCTAAAAAGAACCACTACAATAATCCCACAAGCACATCTGGCCCAGCACTCAGCACTGGTGTCAGTTCAATTGCAGACTATAAGTCAAAATATTCCTTTTGTTTTGTACTTTTGGCTCAGCCTTTAAAATAAAAAAAAAAGAAGAATCCAGTGTATTTAGAAGAGAATCTGGACCAAAGAGCGTTTTTCTTCTTTTGATGACCTTTTCATGACCAAGTGATCAGAACGCAGTATCTCCATCTGAAGCAGCCATTCGGGGTCCCTGCTTCACCCCAAGCGACACTTTCTCACTTCACTACTTTTCTGCATTCCAAGTGTTCTTTTCCTTGTCAAACAGACTTTCTGTTCTACCACCACAAACTTGTTTTCTCTGTTTCTGCAAAGCCTGAGAGGACGACTTTAGCTTCTCGTGATGCGTAAACCGATCTCTGTGTGTAAAATTGGCAGAATGCCCCTTAAAAAAAAAAAAACAGAGCTCAACGAGCTTTTCAAACAGTGCGTCACAGATTGTGATTTTTATGCTCTCCTCTGGCTCGGGCCCCCCCTCCTATCAGCCCGTTGGTGTCTTTCCGGACCTTGAACAACACGTGTGCATATTTTCATATCCTTCCTTGGCGAGAGACATTCGTTCTGGCGCTGTCCGCCAACCGGCGTTTCACAGGCATTAAAAGCAGCCAGGCGAGCGGTCCCTGAGTGGGGGATAACATTCCCACTTAATCTGGGCAGATGAATCCCATCTTTTCCACATTGCACGACAACGGAGAGCAGAAACATTTGAGTCCAACAAACGTCCCGCTGCCAAGTTTCTCTCTGCAAATTCTCAGGCCAAGGTTGTTCTTCAAGACGGCCAAAAAGCAAGAATGGAAATCAGTCCCCACTTTGAACTATAGACGACTACTGTAAATCACGATGATATGAATTGATCATCAACTCCGGAGTACCTGGAAGAGACCCACGCACACATAGGGAGAACATGCAAACTCCACAAAGAAAGGGGATCGGCTGGTATTTGGGTGAGACAACACTGCAGCCCACAAAGACACCGAACAGACAAATAAATGGAAATGATTACATTCAACAAATACAAACATACGCAGACCAAAATCAGGGTTTCCTCTAAGCATTATAGCGTAGCAGCCCCACTACGCTTTAATTTTTGCCCGACAAGCTTAAAAATTTAGACAAATGCCGCTACGCTATATTTTTACGGAGCCACTAGCAAGTGTTGTCCGCTAACTACCAGGGAAGCCCCGCAGGGAATCCCCGCCTCAGGGTGTGCATATTTGGTCGTGTATCTGCGTTGTTTCTGTGTGCTTTGACAGCCGTTAAAGAGTCTTTTGAGGGGCTAAATGTCAGGAGTGTCCGGACGGAGAAGCTACAGACGTGGGTCATCAGGCTAGCCTGACGTTAGCTTAGCCGCTAACGAGGCAGGGCATGCAGCAATGTAGCCCCACTAAGAGAACTCCAGCACTGCTACAAACATCAGAGGTAACATATGATTAAAGATAATTAAAAGGCGTGAGTTGGTATTAGTGAGTTATTAAAAGGTAATCAAATGTGCTAAAAGGCCGAAGCTAGCAGTTCCCCTGCGGTCTATCAGAGCTAGCGGCACGCTGCATACACGGAGCGCCGAGCAACACACAGACAAGAGGAGGGCATCTCTGCCAAGATACAAGACAAAGAAGCCCAGAGAGCACACCTCCTACCGTCAGCTTCACAACTGAAGAGGAAAAACCAGAAACAACGGCCGGGGAGTCTGTTCCCGCCTTTTTTTTTTTGAAATCCAGAAAGCAGCAGTTCAAAGCAGAACAGAGTCTATCCAGACAGAGGAGTAATTAAGAGTAGAGAAAGCAAAGCACGTGAGCCAGAGACAGGACGGGGAATAATCACCGGATGATAAAAGACTCTTTCATGTACAAAATATGCAAATACGTCAAGGGCAGCTTCTTTCCCCTCATTGAAGTCATCCTCTGAGATTGTCTTAAAAAATGGGGGGAAAGTAACATTGTTTCCATTTATAACTCGTCTGGCTCGAGGATTTGCGCCGCAGAGAAAAGGCAAAACATCTGGATTACCTATTTTTAGCTTGATGTCAGACGGATTATTTTGAGGGTACAGTGAGGCTTATTAGCTGAACGTCCGAGAAGCGCTCTGCTGGAGAATCTGAGCGGATGCGTCACAGCAAACGGCCCGACCGACGCAATTACGAGGCTCCCGATGTGGTGAAAAGCTGCTCTCCTGCAGCATCTGAGCCGGGTCTGCGATAGTTTTCCCTTCCTGTGTCAGCCTTTCCACTAATATTTCAAAGCTTTAAATGCGGGTCGGCGTCAGAACAGACGTCTGCTGCACAATATCTCCTTTCATCCCGCAGTCAGAGATCTGTATCCTTTTCAGCACTGAAGACAGTCAGAGGAAAGTCTCAGGAGTGTCTGAGTGCAATATCAGATCCTAGAAAAAAACGCATACACACACACACACATACACCTCAACTGTAAGAAAAATAAGCAAGTTAAATACTAAACTTTTAAAAATCTTAGGTTAGATGACAAAAAATAATGTTATCAACTATAAACTACACTATCAACTATATATGATCATTAAAAAAGCAGTTTTATGTAAAATGACCAGCAAATGTGGATGCAGAACGGAAATAATTGGGGGGTTTTTTATGTCCAATTAGCTGAAATTCAATTAAAACCAAAACTCTTCACTCCTGTAAGCTTAGCCTTTTTTTTTTACACTAATTCATTTTATGCCGAAAACTTTTTTTCAAATTGCATTGAACATAAAGAAAGTGGAGGCTGAAATTTAGCTGGACAGGTTGTGAAACATCAATTTCAAGAAAGTAATAATTTTCATTTTTAACCAATTTTGATTATATATGTCATATGAAAGATAATACTGAGAATTTTTGGTTTAATTAAAAGTTGCAACAAATAATTAAGCTTGATCATTAATTATTTTACTAAATTTCTCACATGCATCAAAAAAAAGTTATGTTATTCATTCACAAGCACAAGACATTCAGATCTTAGTTGTCGAAACCTAAATGATACAGAAAATGTACATTTAAGTACAGGAACTTTTAAAACTTTTTAGATCTTGAAAATATTGCAAATATTCTTTTAAAAAAAGTCATGATGTGTGATAAAGATCTTTGTTCTGTGTTTACAGTGAATTCAGAAGCAAACATTTAGCCCAAAATTGTTATTTTGAGTAACTTTTCTTGGATTAAAAAAACCCAGAAACAATGCCTGGGCCCGCGGCCAGCGGATCCTGTGCTGACTTGCTGTGGGTCAGCAGCGGAGTCTCCGGCTCTCATAAACAATAAAGCCCCTCCAAACACAGGAAGACACAACAATCCTGCTTTCACTCTCGCTGCTTTTAAAGGCTGAAACATCAGTGCGAAGGCAAACCGTCGGCCCAGATCGGTGCAGAGGAAGAGCAGAGCGGCTGTGATGCAACAGTCAGTAACCACTCCAGACCAGATCTCCCGCTGGCAGCACTGTCTGAGCGCCTCTTGAGCAACGGCATGATGTAAACCAACACCCCGAGCAAACAAGGCCTGACTAACGCTAATTTTGAACATAAGGAAAGCATTATCAAGGATTTTATTTAGTAAATAAAAAATGAACTGCGCTGTAGAATCTTTGTGTCTTCCAATCGTGTCAGAAGATTCCAGGTCAGTTCAGTTCATCCTGACGAGAAGAAGAATGATCGAACACATTTCCTTTTATTTTTTGAACAAAACATTTGACTGAAAAAAACTAAAAAATTCATTATGGTGACAGATGGAACATCGGTGAATCACTTCCGTCAGATCCAGTGGATCCATTTAGTGATTGTTTCATCCTGGAATATCGACAGTTGTATTGACAAGTTGGCAGGCCCAATGTCAGTTTGAGAGAAAGGTTTTCACTTATATGGAGCTTATCCACTGCTGAAGTGGTGAAAAGTGGTTTACACTGTATAAATGAGCTGAGCTATGAGCACCGTGCTTCAGTCGAATGATTGATCCACTTATTCAGTTCAGCTGGAATTACATCGTTAAGTTGGAGGAAGATGCTCTAAATTCGGAGTGTTCTTGAAAAAAGAACAAAAAAAAAAAAAAGTGCACAACTTCTTCCAACATTTCAGATGCAGACCAGATCATTCCCAGTGATCGCGGGGAGATCTGGGCTGAAGGGAAAGCCGGTTCCAAAGTCGTGAAGAGGGAAATCCCCCCATTAACAGCGGCTGCAATTAGGCCTCTTAACAAACCAGCTGGGTGTAGTCGCCATGCATAATGCAGTGCCAGCTCCACGCATCCCCCATCAGCCACAGCGGTGTCAGTGTGTGTGTTGGGAGGAGGCGGGGGGGGTCCACACAATTAGGCCATCACAGCCCATGGGGAAGTGGCAACAAAGATGGTCATGTAGTGGAAATGTGACACAGATTAACCCCTTCAGCGGAGCGGCACTCGTGTGTCTGCGGCCGCCCTGCGCACGAGCCTCGCCTCGCACCGCCACGAGTGGAAGCGGCGGGACATCGTCGGATTGCGCGTTTGTCATTTCGTCGGACGCGAAGGGGACGTGTGCCGCGTCACGGCGAGTGTTGTCAGAGCGGGCTGTGGAGGAGGGAAGGCCAGAGAGAGGTCAGGATACGAGAGGTCCTGGCTGGCGGCCCTGCAGGTTTATATTAACTCGGGGTGGTCCGACATGACTGCAACACACAAAAATGTCAATGAAGATATTCGGGACGGGGAAGACGAAAGAAGGAACACACACGCGCACACACACACGAAGACAGGATCTAGAAGAGGCCTGGGTTTGTGGGAGACGGCCTGGACAATGTTCTATTGAAAAGCGGAAGACAATAAAGCCTACAGACGCAGAGCTTCTCACAGCTTTAACCAAAAAAAAAAAAAAAAAAAAAAAAAAGAGGCGCAGAATAGCCGAATCTCGCAGAGCAACACCCTGACATTTTGGTGAAAGAGCTACATTTCCCTTCATGTGAAAATCCCGACGCGGGCGCGACGTGTCTGACGGTGTTGGGGCCGAGCTGGGACTCTTCCCAGCATTTTTGTGGGCTAAACATGCAGCTTGGCTTGCACTAGAAAGACATACCAGACGTGTGAAGCATTCAGCTCCTTCCTGTCTAGGAGCTTGAGAGATGGTGCGCGCAGAAACAACAGTTTAAATGAGCTGCAGAACAGACTTTTAGATTGGAAAGTCTGATGTCTTACATGTAGGCCACAGGTTTAAAGAAAAACGAACAAACTTCACTTCATTTTCCAAACGGATTTGTATTTCGGAATGACAGCCGCTGGGTGTCATCGTGATGGGAGGCGTCATTTCCTGCTCCAGTTCCCCCCCAGGTGTTTCCTCCGGTCTGCAGTCAGCAACAAGCTCCTGGCGTCACTTCCCCAGCTCCCCTGCATGACCTCTGACCCCTTCCAACCCCAGCCCCATGGACCTGAATGTTAACGTGACCCTGGTGTCAGCCGGCAGCGATCTGACCGGAGCCTGTGAGGAAGCTCAGCGAGGACACGAACCTCAGGAAAACACGACCCTCACACTGTCGGGAACTGAGCTTTTCGTTTTCCCCAAAAACATTTTAAGAGGCAAAAGCGATGACGCCACGAGTGCTGCGAAAGAAACGGTGATAACTGATGTAAATGTCAAGGACGGAGTGTCGTGGAGTGGAGCTGTACTCCCTCAGTTAAACAATAGTGAAACGCAGCGCTGAAAACGAGCCTCCGGAGAGACGCCGCCGCGACAGCTCAGCCAGACTCGCCAAGCGAGGAAAGAGTGAGGAATTACACCGTTCTGTGAGAAGAAATTAAACCGGAGTCATGGCTCGCTGGCCTTTTCAGTAAAAAAAAAAAAGCCATTTCCAGGGGGAGCCGCAACAAACGGCGAGAAAATAATGAAAAACGAGTCGGGGGGAACGTGAAGCGCCAGCCGACCGAGTGCGTACAAGGTCGAGCACAAGAATCTGAAACCATCGGTGGTTTAGTGAGCGAGGTTCAGGTGAGAAATGCAAACAAGCTTCGGAACAATTGGAGGTTAGCACATCGCTGACGTCCAAAGTCCATAAATGTGATAGGAGTAAGAAATAAAAGAAAAACACGCCACCTGTGGCTGAACACACCCCCTTGAAACTGAAAGTTTTGGTATCTCCAAGAATATTCAGGGTTGTTTCTCAAACCAGTTCAACAGATAAGGTTATCTGTCGTGGTGGAAGGCGTTTCCTCACTTAATCAACAGTTTGTTTGTTTTTTTGTTTCTCTTGTCTGGGCTACAGTGAGGCTACATGAATAAGAGGATAAAAACTTCTTCCAGACCATATTAACCAAGTCCAGTTGATCTGATCAGCTGTTTCTGAGATACCTCTAACCTGGCCAAACAGAAACATACAAAGATATATACTCCACAGTTACGCTTGAAAGATTTAAATTTAACCTTCAATCTCACGAAAAATTGAGTTATTAGTAGAATTCAGCAGTAAAAGTGTCTATGCAGCTGCTCTCAATGACAGCAAGTCACTGCAACTTGAACCATAGACTTCAACCCAGATCTCACAGCCAAAGTCAAAACTCAAACAGATGTGCCATAAATGGAAATAAGAACAATTTTAATGTATGTTTCATTCCTTTTTGTCAAAGCAGCTCTATAGGCAGCCTTCATTTTATCCTCTTAGTAAGAACGTGTGCCTGAAGCTTTTCTGCATCCTGACTGATAAATGTAAGCGCCACCAGAGTCTCTCTGCACAGTGCACCGAAACAACAGCGTGACTTTTATACCTACCAAAGAAAAGCTATGGGAAAACATCAACAATAAATCTTAAAGCAATGAAACCAGTTCAACTGGACTTGGTTATGTGTTCTGGAAGATGTTTCCTTCTTATCCAAGTGGTTTCGTCAGTTCATGATGTTCCCTGAACAATAAACTTCCTGAATATCAGGCTGACATTAGAGCAAAATGTTTCATTTTTAATGAAGGAGACCAAGAACTCATCACATCTAGAACTCTTAATTTGAAAATGTACTTTTCATATGTATCGTATGCCAATAGACTTGTCAATCAATTGCTCTCTTGGGTTGGGCGATAATACGTCAATAAGGTATCACTCGGTATCTAAAAATAGCAACACCTCCTGTCAACAGTAATTCTCATGAATGAAGAAATGTTTCCCTTCTATGTTCAACTACATGTACAGACACATGGTTGTATTATTTGGCGCTATGGACGCTTCGTATCCAGGTCAGTCGAAACACCTGTGAGAAAGCATGAGGAGAAGAGAGACCTGTTGATGTCATGAAAATGATAAATATCTGAAATATTTCAGACCCCCCAGTGTCTCAGGTCCACACCATAAACAACACTTCCCCCCTAATCAATCTTCTCTCCGCACGCAGCAGCTGACTGACATTTCAGTGTTACTGATGACGGAGGTAGTCCGAGGGGATACGGCAATTTATACTGTGACTCGAGGCTGGGCATCGCGGCATGGAGAGTTAGTATCCGCCTCACACACACACACCGCCTCTCTGCGGTACTGCCCTTCGCTCTGAACCTGCTTTCAATATCCGAGCGAACTGACGCATTTCCTGAGCCGTCCCCAGGCCCAGTTCTGGCCCACGACACGACCGGCGATCTGCCCCCGCACCGGGGCGGACGGAAAAGGCGAAGAGAAGGGGAGAGTGCAAAGCAGGGAGTGAGAGGGATTGGAACAAATCAAAACCAGATGCCTGTACACGTGTGATTCAGCATTTCGAATCCGAGCCCGGCGGGCCCCCGGACGAGCGGTCCTTTTCTTATTCCCTGGGTGGTGACAAACGGCCGCAGCTGCGCAGATGAAACCCCCCCCCCCCCCCCCCCGGACCTCTATCAATAACTTCATCCCGTTTCCTGATTCCACTGGGCGATAAACATGCAGCACGGGGCCGATGTTGACACACCTGGAAACTACCCAGCCGCTTCCCCCCGGAGAGAGGCTCTTTCCAGGCAGCCCCATCATCGGGGGGGAAACATTTCACAGACATGACATTAAACAGTGAAATCTGTTAGTCATAACTTTCTGGATGTCTTATCAAACTCTGCTTCAACTCTGCTTGAAGATGTGGCGAGAGCGGCGGTGAAATCGGGCCAAATTCAGGTTCGAGCGTCTGTTTTTTTTGTGAGTCTGTTGAAAAATTGCACACACCCACAAGTAAAGATACACACATTTTATGAAGGCAACCAGCCGTTCTCCCACCTGGTACATACACAACAAGTGTTAATATTGAGTAAATCTCTTTTTTTAAGTATTGTTGGAGGTTTTGGAGTCAATAATACTTCCTTACACACTGCCATCGACGGGAGGGAAAGTTTTTTTAAAACGACATTGAATCAATGCGGCCACTGCGTGCTGAGGAAATTGGATATTTTCCACTTAACTCTGTTGAAAAACGAGATATACAAAGTAAATTAATTAGATTTAGAAAGCTAAAGCCTGCTTAACATTTCAGTCATGCCCTCGTGTAAAGGAAACATTTAGAGCAACAATTCAAGCTAAAAGAGTTAAATGAGAAGACAAATACTCAGTACAGTATGTAAAAATGTCTGCTTTGTGGTTATAAGATCACTGCGGTGTGGACACGAAGGTTATTTTAAGCCGAACAGGAACACCAGTGATGTAACTGACTTGGACGTTCAGGCCTAACATTAAATATGAGCTTATTTGCCTCATTGGCTGCCTGTCCACCTCAGCCTCTTACTGAACTCTCCAGAAGCTCAGCTACTTTTAGTTATTTACCCCCGGACTGTCCCTGGAAGCTCTGGTCTGAGTTTGAGCTGCACAGCATATTACCAATTTATAGTTATCTCGATTAACACGAGTATTATAAATAGCATGAAAAAGACCAAACTTGAACTGTGCATTCACGCTTGATAAATTCAAAATAACAATAGAAGATCGGAAAGCCCCATCTGATGATTCAGATTCAGATTCAGTCGGAATTTACAGTAAATGCCATGAAAGTCTGGATCCAGCCTGCTTTTTATTGACGGCTCACCACGACTGCCTCTGACGTCAGACGGTCAGAGTGAGATTTGTCCTTGAGATGGAAGAAGGCTTTCTGAGTGATGGACTTGATGTGGTTAATGAAACCCAGATCTGGGGTCCATGGGGTTTCTGGGTCGGTTTGTGGTTTCTGAAACTGCAGATTTAAGGTGAAGACTGATTTGAATTGAGTAGTTCCTCTTCTTAGCCGGTCGCATTTAAACGTGATACTTGAAGTACTTGTGATTTTTTAATTTAAATTTTTTTCTATGTTGGACTTACTGAAGGAAAATGAAAGGAAGCAGCTCAAACAGCTGTTTCACACTGTTTGCCTTTTCCATTTCACCATAGCCGAAATATCGTAATATTAGCCTTAAATGTGCTGTTAAATAGATTTATCTTTAAACACTTGGTTGTTCATTTCTTCTTTTTTGTTTCTAGTTGTCAGTTGTTAATAAAAACTAAATATTTCCAGGACAATGATAACTTAAGCTACATTTTGACTATTTTCTTGAGCACATTACTTTTTCAAGATAGCATTACAGGCCTGGAACATCCTCAGCAGGCATGCTAATATGTGTTATTCACTATATGATTCTTTAAGTGTCTCAGTTAAAAGAAAGATGGAAAATGAAAGTGTTTTTATTCTCGTCAGGAATGTGTGCTCTTGCACTTTCAGAAAGCAAAAAATGAACAAAATGACCAAAATGAAGCGACTGATCAGATTATCGTGTGCTATCATGAGGACCTCTGCAGGAGCACATCCGACGGTTCTGCTTTACAGACGGAGCCTAATCCAACAGGAACATTAGTCCAAGTATTTATATTACCAAAGAATTATAGCCCATTACACGGGACATAAGAGACCGCCTTGTTCGGAGTCACGTTGCAGCCCGGGAGCAAAGAGCAGACTAATCGATGGATGACAGATCCCTGCAACCTGTTGTTAGCTTCTGCTTCGGCAGACGAGTTCCCAACTCATGACTCAAGACGTTTCCCTCTCCAGCTCTGTGGCACTAAACACATGATCCAGGGCAAATTGAAACCCTTCTCCTACATATCAAGGGGGGGGGGAAGTGGATTTTCTCCAGGAGACATCTCATATGTGCAGCCAAAAGAATTTAGATGAGACGCTCGGCCTCCATTAGCATAATCCAATCTGCAAGGAAAAACAAAATGCCAAGTTATGAGCAATTCTGTTCAGCCGCACTGTGCCGAAAGGACCAAAGGCTGATATTATCAGCATTAAAAATCTGCTCAGCGTGTGTGATACAGCCCTCTTGTTTTCCAACTCCCCTGCCTCGAATTAGTCATCGCGGCTCTCTTTCACGGCAGCCTGTGCGAGGAATACTAATACCAGTTTACTATTTCCCATCCATCATTTGGGGCTCAAGATGTTGCCATAGTGCTGATTCAATGTCTGCGGCGCGGCACGCTCAACCTGCGGCAACACCGGAAGGCCGATCTGAAAGCGAGGCGAGCGGGACCGGTTGCCACAAGCAGCCCGTCTGAGGTTCGGCTATTAGATTCCACCGCGCTCAATAAGCCGGTCATGCTCTGGAGGGCTGTGCAAGCAGGTCCAGGTCTTTGTCACCTCTCAGGACGTCCGACGCAAGCAGATTAGCGGTGTTTGGTATGCAGCAGCCTGCTTCCCGCTGCTCTTTGTATGAAACGTCTTTGCCATTCATTAAAATGAAATGAAAAGGGACAGCCGGGGCTCCTGCAGTCCACTTCATCACAAAAAAGGCACATAAAGGGGGTGAGATCATCTCTGCTTCCCAAAGCGTTTCACCAGGGATCAATCTCCATTTACACAAATCATCTGTTTAGCTCTCGGACAGAGAAAAAGAAGCACTTTTACAGCAGTCAGATTATTAAACTGTTCAGGAGCCTCCAGTACAGAACTTCCACGAGAAACAACATTTTCAAAATGTATTCTTGACTCTATAGTTGGACAAGGTCACACAGTGGTTAGGAATCCTGCCTCATAGCAAGAAAATTGTACATTCGCATCTTGTCTGGGCGTTTCGATGCGGAGTTTGCATGTTCTCCATGGTCCCGTTTACATGATGATTTCAACTGAAAACCTTCACTGCGCTTTGAGAGTCCATTGACACAGCAAGTAAACGCAACTTTTTGAAAACATTAAACCAAAGAGTAGCTATCTTTATTCTCTTTCCAAACTTTTCTCACAGCATCCAGAGCGCAAACGGACAGAAGAATCCTCCGCTCGGTGTTTGGATGTCATTTACCAAGAGGCAAGCAGCACAGCAGCAGCAGTGAGCGCCATTAATCTGTCTACACAGAAGGCATTCAGATACAGAGATGAGCTCAGAGCCCGCAGAACAATGACTCTATTTATCAGCTCAAACAGAAAAAAAACCCAGACTTCATGCCGAAAATTGCTAACAGCTAAAATTAGATCAAAGCAACATTCAAACAGTAATTTGGGAAAACAACAATTCCGTAATTACCCATCAAAATTATGATTTTTTTTTTTATATTTTAGTTTATACTTGAGTATTGCTGGATTAAATCCTACTGCTTATCTTGCTCCTTGAGCAAAGCCTTTAACCACAACTGCTCGGGTTGAGTCAGGAAGGGCATCCGGTATAGAATTTATGGTAAATTAAACACGTGATCATATGATCCAGCGTGACGATCCCAGAAAGGAGTAAACGCTCTCTTTTCTGAGACATACAGGTGCTCATGCAGGGGTTACGATTTTTATACATCACTTTCTGCTAACCAGGAATGACACCTTCAGAATGAGATGCCTTCCACTGATGTTTTTAAATTTACATAATTGTATAATTCAGCTCATCAATATCTTCCCTCAATTTGCTGCCTTCATATTTTCTTTGCAGACGATACCTTTCTTTTGTGATCATCTTTGCACTGCAACATTCTTGCAGCTGCTCCACATGCTCTGGAGCTTGGAGGGCTTCAAGGACCCAAACAGCAAAAGCCCTTCATCTCATCTCATTTACAAAAATAAAGCAAAAAAAAAAAAAAAAAAGCCCTCTCCAGTTATCCAGCTAATGGCGCCATGCTCTTTCTCAGCAGGAGGGCGGCAGTGCTGTGATCAAAACATTACATCGCAGAGCGCATCATTAGATCTGCGTGCACTCATTCCCGTCGTGATGACACCACACAGAGTGTCGGGCAGGTGTGACACCTTGCCACGCGGGGATTGAGCGGGCGAAAATGTGGGCCAATCCCTGATTAAGACGTGCGGCCATCAAGCCGCTCTCTGCCGACTTAATCCCCGTCACTTTCATTACCTGGAGCGCGCCGAGCTCACCGACGCCCGGGGACAGGACGGCGAGAAAGCCCCTGGCGAGGCGCCACGGAGCATTCCCCGGTCATTAAATCAAGCCCATGAACGAAAATTAAAAAAGCAGAATAAACTTGTATTACGTGCAGGAGATGATCCTGCAGCGCCAGTTTAATGCATCTGATGTGACAATCGCGCGGAGAGGTCATTAAACCGGTGGCAAATAGGATCAAGAGGTCATGAAGGGCTTTTTTTGTTCCCATTTCAGCGTAAATATGCAATAAGGTCAGTGGAAATTAATAATGAATAGAGCATGGTAAAGGTGGTGGGTGTGATGGAGAGCAGCTGGATATCCAGAATGTATGTTCAGATTTACAGTAATGGTGCCCCCACTAACCCCCCCCCCCCTCCCCGCTCAACCTTGACTCGGCCGGAGAGAGACCAGAGAGGAGCGCTGCTGGCTGAGCAGAAGGGCCACTTGACACAGATTCAAGATGGAAGGAGGTCAGTCTGAAATAGAGCAGAAGCAACAAGACGGCGCAGAGGAGAAATCCCTCGCAGCTCCGCGCAGCTGGAGATGCGGATCCTGCGGAAACAACGAGGGGGCGTCCGCCGAGCTCGCCGCAGCTCAGAGATGATTTGTCACAACTGTGAACCGAGATGAACCCGGAGCCTCGGAGCGCCGCGATGTGCCTGGTGCCATTATCAATCTGACAAATGCGCGGAGCAGTAACCATTTACAGTGCGGCGTGAGCTGGTGCAGAGCTCGGCGGACGAATCACTGCTCCTGCTGAAGAGCTCTGCAAGTGTAATAATACTATAAATCATCGTGCCACCAACGCCGGGCACGTGGCGAGTCATTCTGTAATTGCTGTAACTACAACTAGCGTCACTGGTTTATGAAGCAGTAACTAATGCATCGCAATAAACGTTTTTAATTTTCTGCTGCACAACAAAACTCCATGATAGTTTGAGATGCTTCTCCAAACCCTCTACATTCCTCCATCCGGGCTGCATGACGCACGCCGTTCCCCTCATCCTGTCATCTGACTGTGTGTCACAAATCCATCCGTCCAGTCATTTTCTCACAGATGCTGGAGACTCACAAGCGGCGAGCGCCACAGGTCACTGGCCTTGGATCGCCCCCTTCCACCTCCCCCTCCTCTCGGTGCCTGACGGGCTCTCCGCTCCGCTCTGTGACTCAAAGCGAAGCCCTTCATGGTGACGGCGGCCTCCTCGCCTGGAGATCTCCTCCCCCGGCTGCTGATAAGGGAGGGGAGGAAGGATGGTCGGCGGGCTGGAGGGCTCTCTGCCCCTGGGCCATTCAGACACTGAGAAAAGAGTCTGTCTCTCAGCGGAAGCAAGGAGCTCACTGGACAATGGTCATATTCTGCTGCGGGACGGGAAGGGGAGCAGCGGGGAGGTTGAAAATCCCGCCAAATGGCAAAGCAGGCATTTAATGACGAGGGTTCCCAAGCCTGGCATTCATGGAGTCTGTGTCCAACAAAACACAACCAGATCCTGAGAAATGAGGTTAGACTGTACTCTTTCACTCTTCCTCAGATGATGACCTGATCAGGCTGACATCTAAATATTTTGGTTCGTGTTTCAGCTTTGCCCCACAAGCCGAGGTTCCACACTGTCTGTCAGCGTGACGTCGAACTAACACATCGGTGGAGAGAAAACAGCTCAAACGGTGCCCGTTGCCAGTGTTGAACCACAGCAAACACAAACACGAGGGGGGGCTCCTCTGACCGTGCGATCGCACCGCCGACCGGCCGGCGCAGATGTGGAGCGAGCCGCCGGCTGCAGACTCACATCTGTCTGAGCCTGGGCGGCCGCAGACTTAACAGTTTGTGGAAGAGATCTTTGAGCCATGAACTCATCGTGTTCATCATCGTCTCAGCCCGAAAACGTGCTCGAGTGTATCAAACTTGGCGATTAATGGGATGATTCATGGGCTCAGACAGGAAAACTACTACTTTAATTCATATTCAATTCGACATAAAGCATCATACTGATTGTTCTCACATTCTCTTGGTAATTTCAGGGTTTTTTTTCCCGTACTGAACACAAGAAAAATGTCATATTGTAACATTTAGTGGCGCGGATTTGAGCCAGCAAGCCGAGAAGTTGGCCAACATGTGACAGACAACAATGGGAAACAAATTTCTACCCGGTTTTACACGTGTGCAAAACGGCGGCGTTCCATGCAAATCAGGCAGTAAAAAGCCGAGATTCTCCTGCCTCGTCCTTTCAGTGGTCCACCTCCGGGCTTGTTATATAACGCTATATACCGTGGCGCCGCTCTTAGCTCCACAAAGGAGCCATGTGAGAGCTGTGTTAGAGGCCTGAATGGCGGCGAGGACACGCGTTTACATCGTCGCTTTCAGCCTCTCTGCTCATCCTTTAAACATCCTGGGCGGCGGCATAAAGGACTGGCGGAGACACCGCGAACTGGAGAAGGAGCTTGACATGTGAGAACATCTCTCTCAAGTCGAGTACAGGAAAATCTGAAAGAATCTGCACAGCGTGGGAGAAGGAGGCGGCTTATTTTCACTCCACGTGCGCAGATGAGAGATAACTTCACGTGGGGAGCCGGCGAAGGATCTGAGCGCTCTAAATAATGAGCCAGGTGACTATTTTAGCATGCAGGGTTTTTTTTTTTTTTTTCTATTTCCTTTTACTTGCTGCTTCGCAGGATGTGCATACGAAACGAGGGAGAAGAAGGTCGGGATGCGCCTTCCTCCGCCTCCAGATGGCAGTCATTAGGAGGCTGCTGCCAAGTCTGGAAGTCTTTGATTTGACAGTGGAGATTTTTATCTCTGGGAGCACATAAGGGCAGTGCTGGGAAGCGACTGCTCATATTCACTCAGGGATAACATAGGTACTTACTGTATGTCAGCATCAACAATCGCATTAGAATTTTGGTTCAGTTAAAGGAAAACAGTAAGTCCCGGTCCGACTTTTTCTTCACAGATTCCAGAAACCGCGCAGTTTGGAAAATGTGCACAAGGTATTCAGAAAGACTTCAGGCTGCCAAAAATCAACTTCAGCACTCTTATTGAGTCTATTTTCTTTCAAAATGCCGCTTCCCACAGAGAGCCTCACTTGTTTTTAATTATGTTGTTTTTTTGAACGGACTTCTTCTTCTTCATGCTGAGGAGGATTTCTTTCCTTTGATGCAGTGCTAACAGACCTCTTCCACAGCTGCAGCACAGTAAAACGACCCTGACTCCTCTCGCAGCCAGAGAGGCTCTCAGCTCAGTGGGACCAGGTTTAGATGTGGGTGTAGAAAAATTCCTGCTTTATTTATGTAACCTCCAGTGCGCGGCAGTCACAAGCTTTTGGCCGCGGCCTGTGTGGAAACCTTCAGTTTCCTCTGATCCAGCGATTAGCGACGGTGGCTTGAGCCAGAGCCAACACAATTAAATCGATTACCAAAAGAAGTAGAAAGACAGAAAATGAATCAAGTTGAAAGCAGAATTACTTCAGAGCATTTAAAGGTGCAGTGTGCCAGATATGAGCAATGTCACTTTTGTATATTGGATTGCAGTAGAGAGTCGGTGTCGTAGTTCTGTTTCATTTTAACATGCTCCTGAAAGAATACATTTACGAGTTGCTCACCTGAAACTTAAAAAAAATCAGAAAATGATGTTCTCACGGTGTCATTTCCAAGGAGAGATCGAGCTTCACAGCTTCCTCCTTCTACTGAATTATTATTATCACGGGAGGGAATGAAAAAAGAAAAAAATCAATGTCCCGCTCACAGTAATGAAGGCTGTCTGACCAGCAGACTGAACATCAAGCAGTCAGATTTTAAAATTTAAGTACGGCATGGCAGCCAATTCTCACGAGAAGAAGGGAGAAGCTCGAGCTTTTAACTCGGAGATCACACGAAGCACAATTAGTTTCAGGCTAACGCAGAGATTTCGATTGATGTCAGACTTCTTCAGGAATTTCACATTAAATCAGACAGCGGTCCAGGACTACGGGGATCATGGATTCTCCTAATCTTGTAATCACACAAAAATTTTAGATAAGACCTGGCTCCAGCGCACGACCCAAACATTAAGAAGATGGATGGAATGATACCGAGTCAGAAAAGCATACTCCATTGATCCTGTTGGGAAAATCCCTTCTCTGCATTTAACCCAACCCAATTCGTAGTTGACCTCCACTACTCTGGTGGCAGGGGAGGTGGCTGGGGTCAAGGGTCCTGACAAGGGACCCACAGTGGTAACCTGTCAGCAGTGGGATTCCAACATGTGACCTTCGATCCCAAGTCTGCCTCTCTGACCTCTCCGGGCCACCGCTCCACCGCTTCTGGTTTGGATGAGCGAGGGAGCGGATGTTTAATTAGACAACCAGTCATTCCTATATGCTTGTTATTGACTGTCTAAATAGACCTGGAACTGTCAAACCTGTTATACTTTGTAACGCAGAAACAATTTCAACATAATTAAGCTAATCAAATCAAAGTTTTGCAGCAAGTGACCAAGAAATGGATGACAGCAGATGCAATCACAACATTTCAGTGATAAACTTAATCTATGATTAGCCCTAATCTTCAGATATTTTTCTGTGTGGCCCTCAATGGCAGAAGTTGGTACCATTTTAAACACAGCCTCTATGATTTCTCAGCAAATCCCAGTCTGCACATGCAGATTTTTACTCCATGCATTATTGGGAAGGAGGTCGTGCAGAATGGAAATCAATGCACATGTGTAGCAAGCATGCTTTTTTCTCTAACACTGAAAAATCTAAAAGAAATAAATAAATCCAGACTGAAGGTTTGGCCAGTCAGCCCATGTGACAACTCATGTCTGCATTGCTCATCTTTCTCATCGTGACTGCTCACTGGAAGGAACCAGGCTGAGAACGTGCGCACAAATCTGACTGATGTTCCAAACTACGATTGTAATCCATCGCTGACTGGATCAGAGTATTAATCCCGCAGAGTAAAAGGCGCAACATGTCGCAGTTTTTTTGGCAGGAAAATGCGTGCGTGAATGAAGATGCGTTCAACAGTTCAAGGGAATACGGAGTTTTCTTTCTCGAACGCTTCATACCTGAACCGGGGTGAATCCTTGATGCAGTCCTCGAAATCCACCGTCATCTTGAGCCGGAGAGAAGTTTTCCACCACGTTCAAAACACGGGGTTCATCTCCCGGGTGGCTGAAAGCAGAGCGGTGTGTATCCGTGTCCCGCAGCTCCCGCAGAGCGCCTCTCTCTCCCGCTTCAGTCAGTCTGACGATCCGGAGCCGCGTCCCGCCGCACCGGACCCGCGGTGCGTTCACGTGCTGCGGGAGAGCTCGGAATTCTGACACTCTCACAATCTTTGCTTGTTTGAGTAGGAAAATTTAAATAAATTTTGATCAATAAATTTATTGAAGAATGGAAACGTTACGAAAGTCTTCGAATTTAAGTTTGTGTTTCAAATTACCAATCTGTAAAATTCCAGCATTATTTGTTCCATATCATTTCTATTCTCAATATAGATTTTCAGGAGTTACCAAAATAACCAAAGTCATTGGATAAAGGGGCATTGGAAATATTTATGTGTAACAGAAAGGCTGAATGATTCAAAACACAATACATTACATATAATAAAATATGAATTGAATAAAATAGCATGACATCACATGACACAATACAACATGATTCTTTATATTACAATAAAAAAAATATTTACTGTAAGGTAACACACTTCATTCATTCATTTTGAACATATATATGTCCAGACCCAATTGGAATCTGGCTCAATCAAGATATACACAAGCATTCATACAAGTAAAATGCACATATTTGTTTACAGTGACTGAAAACTAAACTCTCAACAAAAAGAAAAACATATCGAGTTCCCCCAAAAGACGTACACAAAGCTAAATATTTATCGAAGTACATCTGTTATCAGTTAAAATCTATCAGTAAACCTAATCAGTTGTACTTAGATGGAATCCCAAAAGCTAACACTTTCACAAGTATGATGTGGTGTTATATCAGTTAAAGACAGTCTAGTAATGTTGAAAGTGAGTAATTTTGTTCAAGTAGCAATTTCCATCTCCATAGTTTCTATTTGTTCACAGATGAGGGATAAAAACAAAATTCATGACAAAAAAATGTGATAGTATTTTAGTCAGATGCTACAGTGATAATTAAATTGGTTAAATTTACTCCACAGCATAAAGTAATGACATTTAAAGGTAATTTCTATGAAAACATATCAAAAATACCATTGCAACATATGACACTGTGGCTCTGGCAAAATCTAAGTTGTTTGCATTCACATACATGTAAATATTGAGGTGTTGTAATAATTCCCACCATAGCCTACTTTATTGGGCAACTATTGCAACAACATATCATGACCACAACTGTCATTTTCTCCAAAAAATGTTTTTTTTAAAACATTTCATGTCTATGTCTATGTCTATGTTCATAAATGTAGTTGCACATTCAGTAATACAGCAATTTACTCTGAAAATGTAAAAAAAAAAAAAAAAAAAAAAAATCATTTGAGTATCTCAAAATTAACGCAATTAATACTATATGAAAATACAAGACCTGAGTAGAAATAAATTGCAATTCACTGCATCATACAAGACATACAGCATGCCATAGACTGATCATGCTGACATGGAAATTTCCCGCAGCACTTGAAAGCAACACAGTAGACATCACTTTGCGCCTCATTTGAAAGAAAACAGCCACAAAATTGCGCCAAAAGTGAAATAATTGTAATATTTTCATTATATTTCCATTGAAAGTCTGCCATAAAAATATTTAATGGATCATTCCATGAAATAATTTTAATCCTTAAAGGTTGTCAGGTTGCTGTTTGGATGTTCATGTTCATCCTCATTTCAGTTCTGTTTTCTTTTTGTTTGTGTTTTCACTGTTAGGAATAGAGGTGCTGCAGTATATGTACATGTGAAATGTGGGTTGAAAGTATTTTTATCCTCCCCGGTGTTCGGCAGTGAATAAGCAAGCACCCACGTTGTTATTCATCCCTCTCAGCTCTCCACTCCTGTGATACAGTACGGTCTGTTTTCCTCCTCATATCATCTTGTTTTGTGAAATCTCTTTCATGTGAAATCCTGTATCTCTAGAAATAATTGCCGGAGACAGAAATAATTTACCTTTGACACACATTGCCTTATCCCACCACTTTCCCATGCAGCTGGTAAATGATGCTTTGTTAGGTGCATCCACTTCCCCAGCGAGGCTATTATTAATTCACAGGAAACGGGAAAAGCTTGGAGAAAGAGCGCCTGCTTGGGATTTCACTGCAGGTTTTCCTTAAGAACAATTGTTCCCTTCTATCAAGGCTTTAAAAAAGACTGACGCCCAAGCCATTATTGGAGGTGATCTCATCCAATCCTGGATGACTACGACCGTCTTTCTGCAACTAAATCAGCCAGTAGAGACTCAGCCAGGTGTTGCAGAAATATGGTACCATATCAGTTATTTTGGAATTCAGGTTAATGCTAAATCATCTCACAAAGAATGCCATGAAATTACAGAGACATTTGCATCTCAAGTCCAGAGAACTCGGTAAATATATTTCCTAGGGATTTCATCTTTTAGATTTGTGGTTTCCAATGTTTTTCCTTGGACAGCCCCAAACCCCCTAAAAAAAAAAGCTGATGAAGTTTCACATATTGCATACAAATACCCCAGTGTTACACACGTTTGTTAGGTCTTCAGTGTTACTCCTAATGACATAAACACACAGCGGACTATTGATCTGTCAGAGGTGAAGCCTGAAACGTGTCCAAAATCAAAGGAATCACATTCTGCAGATCCTGGTGGGCCTACAAATTGTACCCAGAAGATAAGCTGAAAGATGAACACACCAGTCAGAAAACTGATGTCAGTGCAAAAAGCAACCATCTTAACAGCAATGTGAATGCAATGTAAGCATAGATCCAAAAATAGTATTCTTTCAATGAAAGGTGATGCTGTGGGAGCAGATTACAAGCTATCATCTGAGGGTGGCCGATTCATATTCAGCTCCCGCTGCCTTTGTTGCCAGCACTGAGTGGCATGTGGCAGGAACAGGGCTAAGGCCTTCCTGCCTTTGTTGGAGGGAAGGAATAAGGAATGGAAGCTGTCGACTCCTCTTTCTCTCTTTCATTTGCTTCCATTGGAGGCCCCCTCATGGCAGATGCAAGCACCACTGCAGCACAGAATCACTCGCAGAGATGTGTGGGTCTCTGGGATGGTGACCTACTTTTGCTCCCCTCCTTGGTCTGCTGCTGGAGAAAGCCGCAAGTCGCGCTGCTGAGCACATTGCTTGTAATGTTATCCCTTCTGACTGCAGGTGCAAGCGCTCTACAAGCCGCCGCCAATGAGGCATGCACAGATGCTGCATGGATGTTCTGTATTATACATGCACATGTCTTCAGAGTTAACCCAAACGTGGATTTCAAATGAATCTTGCGCACACAAACTGCTGCTCTCATTGCAGCAGCTTTTTGCAGGCCAAGAGTGTGCAGAAGCATCACATCGTGCTAAATGTTTGCATTCAAAATCTGATTTGCCAGTTTTCTAAGCAACAATTGTTCACTCCTTCTGTTTAAAACAGTTTCTTGCAACAATAATGTATGATATTGCATGCAAATTAACTATATGTTACCCCCCCAAAATCCAGATTATTTTCATAGAACCTGTTTTGTTTGTAATCTTTGCTATTGCAGTGAAGCTAAACTCAACCTGTGAGGGTCAGATGTAAGCATATTATCTATTTAATGCAACCAAGCAAAAAATCACCAGGATCTACTAAACTAACAGGCACAGCGTGCGTCTCTTTAATCATACTTATTTTCATGAATTATATACTCTGCATACTGGGTCACATCCGAAGGCCCTTGACACATGACCTTTTGGAGTTTGAGATCAACGTTGCCAGAAGCTGTTTGCACTCACTTTAGAATCGCTGCTGACTTATTCAACAGTCCTGCCAATGCACATTAATCCGTGAAGCTGAAGTCCCAGCCGGAGCGCTCCTGGGTGTGACGCCCTCGCACAGAACACGTTCAACTGCCTCTCCCTGCAGCTGTAAACCAGAAGAGGACATTCTAATTCTAATACTTTACTTCATTTGATTTACACAGATACAAGAATGCATTGAAGACAATTAAAAAGAAAATTGATTTTGATGCATTATGCAAAACAATCATAAGAGTTACTTCTATTTCTGGAAATTTTTAAATGTTTTAAATGAATAGGATTGGATTTTAAGTAAATAATCAGTGCATCACTGAGGCACAGGCCCCAAAAGATCTCGACAGACATGGACAGAAAGAATATGACAGCAAAGAGGCAGAAATGACCACAGGAATCCAAGAACTACAACAAAACACCAGACAGTTACCACAAAAAAAAAACCAAAGGAACATCTAAGAGGTACAAAAAAACAAAACAAAAAACAAATTAATTCAAAAAAAAAAAAAAGATGAATAACAAATCAACCAGAAGACACAAAACTCCTTGGAGGCTCCAGGTTTTTCATTTTGCAATATCAATATCAGCATCAATTAAATGAAAACATTAGGAAACAGCCTTATCTGTCACTATTTCATCTTGATGATTATTATGTGTTCAGACCTTTAAACTTCGTCAAATTACTTTGCTAATACTAACAATGACAGAGAAACTGTAGTAACGTGAACAAGGCATTACATAAATTGAAAAAAACTCTCTTTGAAACAAGTTTAAGACAACACTCTGAGCCAGCAGAATAAAATACTCTAAATCAATATCATCCCGTCCATCAACCTCGGATATGGAGTAGGAAGCAGGATGCAGGTGGGAATACAGTGTGTGGTGCAGGTGGTGTATAACATCCAGCAGGTATCCAGCCCTGAGCATCCACGGTGGCTCAGAGCGCCATCTGGTGGCTGAAAACAATCCGACAAATCAAGACAGTCAAAAGAACAAGCTGCAGCACAGCATGAGGTCAAAGTTGTTTCTGACTGGACAATGACACAAAATTGGGATTTTCTGAATTAGATTCTCAAGAAAATAAAGATTTAAGAGAACCACGCAGTTAATGCGTCACAAGCCTGAGTGGAAATTAATACAGTAAATGAGTCAAAAGAGGTTGATATCTGTGACAAAAACATAGACAATAAAAACATTTCAAATTTAGTAAAATACTATTTTACGAATATCAAAGCAAGAATACTACTTCAAACTATTAGATTAGAATAAGAATAACATGAAAGGTTTTTGGCATGAATTGAACAATGTCCTTGTGAAACCTTATCAGCAAAATAGTTATTCACAGTATTTTACTAGTAATGATAGAAGCACTGAACATATGAATGATGTGATTAATAACTTCAACTGTTTTTTTTTTCTTCATCCAATCCTGGCAACAAAAAAAGAAAAAGAAAGAAGAAGAAGCATAATCCTGGTTCAACTGATGAATGGAACAAAACTACTCAATGTTTCTGACAGTAGTGGGGACGAGAGAAATTGTAGCTGCTGAAAACATGTAAAAAGAAGACATCAGTCAACTGTGATGGTGTAGATATGACAATAGCATTTAAAAAAAAGGTTAATGAAGAATTACACTGACATACATCTGCAATCTTGCAAAATGGAAAATTGTCCATGGATAAATGATGCCATCTGTAGCTTTAGGAGATGCTGCAGGAAAGTTGAACATCTGTGAACAAAGTGCAAGGAATCAGGACAAATGTCAAACCTCCATTAAAGAGTTTATCTCCTTCATCATCTCCTTCACACTCCTGTTCCTCCATCTCTCCTGTCAGTCACATTATGATGGCTGCAGACTCCAGTCGCGATACAGTCCTGGTTTTACTGGATTTATCCTCCTCATCTGACATGGTCGATCAGAGAAGCTTTTAGCAGAATATCTCATGAGATAAATCTGTGATATGTCAAATGTTCCTCTTTTTTACCTCATGCAGCACTTTGTGATTTCATCTGTGAAAAGCGCCTTAAACACAAACTTCACTTACTTACTGTTTTCAAGCTAGTTTGCTGTTGGTTAAAGTGTATTTATTTTATTTTCATATCATTAGGTATTGTGCTAATGGTTTGAATTTGATTTTTTTTTTTTTCTTACATTACAATTTTTTCCTTGTTTAAGCTTTCAGGTCAGGTTGTTAATTCTGCTACTGGTAACCTGTAATCCAGAACTACCTGCTTCAGGGTCCAGTAGTTACTGGTGACTAAACTGGTGTTGCCCTCAGATAGTGAACACGCTGGGCTGGAGAGGGGGAAGGCGAGTCATCCTGCTGAAAGTTTAAATAAAGATTTTTCAAAGGCTTGAAGAGCCACTGAGAGCCATCTCCATTTTTCTACTTTTTTTTTCCATGTTTTTTTTCTGTCCCACCTATCTTACTTTCCAGCGTGTTGTTGAAGGTTTCAGGCTGCTGGGGCCTGGTTTAGCTCAGATGCAGGGCAGAGAGAGAGGTGGTGGAGATGCTGGAGGGGATGATTGAAAACACCTGTGACTAATGATCTCTGATTACATCTCCTCAGCAGAGTCTTTAAAGGAGCCAGGCAGACTGGAGGGAGGGAGTCTGATGGAACAGGCTGCAGCAGACTTCAGGGTGACGTTCAGGGTTTTTGGTGCTGTGGGGCTTAAAGGTTTTTGTGTTGCCTGGAGTGAAGCCGGGGAGGTGTGTTTTTTGGTTTTTGTATTTTTGAACCCACAAGCCGTTAATAAAAGGGCTGAGAAACTCTGACCAGGGGTGTGTCGTCGTCATGCTGCAGAATCCACAGACAGACCTGTCACTGTGACCGTTTGTGTTGTTCTGGTGTATTGTGCAGATCAGCCCAACTGGAAAGATGCTTTTTCAATTCCTTTATTATTTTTTAATAGTTTGAAATTCAGGCAGCAAAGGAGGCAGCATGCCTCAATTCTTAAACGAGGTCGAGGAGTAGGGAGTTTATGCTGCTGGAGAAAGTTGTTCTGCTTTTTCTCTGCCAAACTTCAGGCTTTTGCTGTCTCTCTTTACCCACTGTCTGACACAGTATCAGTGTCTTAGTATTCTGATACAGCTTCCATCAAGCAGTGTTCTTTGCCAGCCACTTCATTTGTCATTTACTGCTCCATTTCAGAAAAACGTTTTTTCTTGAAATTTGTATTTTCAGGAATTTGTGTAACAGGTGGGATGCTAATTACTGAGCTGCAAACTAGGGACTATTTTGCATGTTTATTACATTAATCAGGAAAATTAAAGGAAAAAAGCTGTAGATAAGTTTAAAAAAAAAATTCAAGCTAATTGTTTGATCTACAGATTTTCAAATCACTCAGCAGAAATGACCACCATGGTCCCTCCTGTGACTTTTCACAAGAAACCTCTTGATTTCCAGACCCCTGAAAAATGTAGCATCACAGGAGTAAACAGCTTTTAATGATCAGTTAATTATTACCGTTATATTTGTTCATATAATCAAACTGATAACATGCATTATGTGCATTGGTTGGAATTAATGAATGCTTCAACAAAGCAAAGGGACTAAAACACAACACTGTATGATATATAATAACATACAAAAGTACTCACAAAAGTAGTACATGTCAGTTGCTGGAGCAATTTAATCAGGGGTTCTTCAACTGTCTTTGGTGATTCAGTCATATTCTGCACACTTTTTTGCAGTGAAAGTAGAATAAATTGATCCCACAGCACCGGTGTTCTGCTATCAAACCAGTTCAATATTAACTCAGCTTATACTGTGTTAAACATGGCAATCAAATCATCTCTGGATGGTGATCAACACTGAATAAAGCACACAAAACACTGAAGCGGCATTAGGAACAGATTAGTGCCTTAAGTGCTTTGAAGAACGAGCCTCCATTTAGAAGAAGCTACTTCGGTGACTTTATTCGATGCTAGAAGTGCACAGTGGGCTTATTTCTGGTTTTTCCACTTAAACAGTTGAGTGCTGTGACAGCAAATGGTGTTAAGCGGGAGAGTGAACCACATTATTATATCTGGAAGCTGTAAAACTAAAACAGTCAATGAAACGACAAATGGTTTTTTAAATCTAAAATAAATATCTGTCAGTGCCGTGAACACCTTTTAATTACTGTTCCTAGGTCTGATCTATTGTTGAGACTACATGTTTAAACACTGTTTAATAAACAGTTATGCTGAACACTTTCTAATACTTTTCATCAAAAAAGTGTTCAGCACTAAATTCTGTGATTCAGTTTGGTGAAGTGCTGGTGTTCACATCATTTCGTACACGTGTTGCTTAGAAATTATTGTAGAAATGAGACATTTATGGACTTCTACGGAATTCATCTCATATTTCAAACAGGATTTTCGAGTTGGGCGAGCCACAGAAAATTGTATGATTTTTAAGTGAGTTATTCTCGAGTTTGATTGGATGTGAGTGTCTGAGGTCACAACATGAGTTGACAAGAGCTAAGTGAGCTTTGTGATTGGGGGGGGGGGCGTAGAGACAAAAACAAGAGAGAGAAATTTGGCAGAAGAAGAACTTGTGGCTAAAAAGTCTGCTTCACTGACGAGCTGGAGGAGGCAGCTGGAAAGACATCTGCCCTGCAGGCTGAGAACGAGCAGAAACTCCACCAGCTGACTTCAGTAGTCGACAGTAGCGAAGAACAAAATAAGACACTGTTGAAAGAAAAAGAGGATTTGAGCAGGGAAGTCAAAACTCTCAAGGCTAAATACGAACAGTTACAGTCTGACCTCCATGAGAAGCAAGGAGATTTGAGACACAAGGATGAGGAGGTTGCAGCCTTGAGTAACAGCCTCCAGGGACAACATGACGAATTGCTCAGAAGGTGCTGCAGATGTTGGGTACACTCTACCACCCTGCACTTTAATCACCATTTCTGTCATGATGAAGGGAACAGCTATATGAGCTGCACTGTCCCTGGGACAAGTGCACCAACTTTATAAGATGTAAACATACCAGCATGTTCCGGAAATACGTCAGGAGGAAATGGAGCTGAGCGACCACCAAGCCAATGAGCTGAGGGATGGATGACTTAATGCATCTGATTCAGAGACATGAAAACTTGGTGAGCTGCCTGCTGCGGTATGGAAACACATGGACGGCCGAGTTAGGTTAACTCTAACCCTAGCTGAGGAGGAGAGAGAGGGATGGAAGACAAGAACAGAACAACTCAAGCCATCCAGATAAGGCAGGATTAGAGGATCATAAAACAGCCTCCACAAGACAGGGACAAGAAGATAAAAAAAAAAAAAAACAGCCTCAGGAAAAAGCCAGACAAAAGGGAGCACCAAAATGAGTACATTTCCACTCTGAAGGACCATGCGAGGGGGAAAATCTAGGAAAAAAAAAATTACAAAAAAATTCCGTGGGGGTGGGGGTGCGGGGGCTTTAGCCAGATCAGCTGACCTCAAACACTTTAAACACTAAAGATGAGCAGATACACAGAACAGCAGCAATCCAAAAATGTTTGAAACTGAGGAAAGAGAGAAAGAGAAAGAAGCATGAGCACAAAAATGTACATAAAACGACATACAAAAAACATTGAATAAAATGAACACAAAAGGACATAAAATCGACTTCCAGGTGATAGAAAGTAACTCAAAACGGAACACAGTCAGAGAAAGATACAAAATGATGACAGACTAGAATAAGAAGGAAAACAATTGAAGGATTTCAGTTATCCTGAGGGTCTAGCGGCCTTCTCGTGTGCTCGGGGACTTTTCGTCTCAGTCTGGCCAATATTTGAGAGCATTCTGTGCTCATGAGCAGGTTGTCTGAGGAGCAGCGCGTATCCACAAGTTCTGACCTTGGCTCCATCGTGTGTTGAGTAAAGCCGAATTGCTGAAGGCTTTAAAGCCCCTCAGCTCCACGGAGCGATGGGGGAGACAGAGACGGGATACTGAGGGGTGAGAGCAGGGTCAGGGGTGGAAGAGCTGGGACTGAAAACAAAGGAAGCTTCCCTGCAGGAAGTGACTTTCACTGAGTCAGCTCAACAGATATCAGACATTCACGGAAATCCCGATCATCACCGCCAAGTATCTGGAGGATCGGGAGCCGGGTCGGCCAGAGGGTCAGAGTGATCGTACCATCGCTGACGTCTTCAGAAAAATAGATTACTGAGGCCAAAGCCGTGAACGAAAAAGTCAGTCGATATGGATTGTGCAATATTTTGAGCTTTGAAATAGCCTGCAGGTGTTCATGTGAGTCTCTGTCTGCTGGGATCTTTTATGACGTCTTCCATCACTGTGTGTATTTTTTTTTTTAATAAACTGTGTTTTAAAGCATTAAACTGACCAAAAATCACTATTAAGTTGTACTTATTGTCTTCAAATTGAGTTTTGAATACAGAAAAGCATATTCCTGCAGCAAAATATGACCTCCTTTACAGTGTGACTGTGTGGTTATGTATTTTATGACTGTCATCAGTTTGTGAAAAACAGGAAGAAATTTAAATATACTTATGACTTAAATATGATCAAAAACAGTATGAAGAGTGAAAACAGGAGAGTTTTCTGGACTGCAGAAGTTTTGACCTGCTTGTACCCAGCAGCGATCAAAAAGAGGAGGTTTTTTTTTTTAAAGTTAAATGATGGCTCCCTCCCCCAGGGTACAACCGTGCAAACTCCAGAAACAGCAGAGCCTTCAGCTGAACCTGATGCTGGAGTGACAGAGCGAAACACTGCAGCACCCGACTGCTGTTTGACACTCACAAGTCACAAGAGCACAAGTCTTAGAAAAACAGTCTAACGCCATCTGATGCGCCCATTTTTTTTTTATTTTTTCAAATAAATTTCTACTGTGAAAACAAAAATGATGAACCAAAAGCAGCAATTTTTTATTTACAACAAGCTCAAAAATTAAAAAAAAAAAGCACAGAAAAACAGATTTTTTTTTTATCTTTAAAAAAGTAGGTTCAAAACTTGACAGACTTGATCACTGTGAGACTGTGCGGACTCTGCTGCCCCCTGGTGGACACTCCCGGCAGAGCAGCTTGTTGTGGATGCTTCAGGCTGAACGTTTCCTCCGTTTCCTTGTCGTTATCTCTGTGACACACACACACACACACACACACACACACACACACACACACACACACACACACACACACACACACACACACACACACACACACACACACACACACACACACACACACTCTCTTTACATGCTCTCGAGTAGAAATGTGCCATGAAAAGTGACCTCTGATGACTTACTGGACGAACTGGCAGCTTCAGACGTCGCTGCAGGCCTCGATGCTCGGATCAGATATTTAGGCACATGCTGAAAAGGAAGGACAATATTCCCGATGAGCTTGGTGGTACTTGAGGGCATTTTGATTTTTGATGTTACATTAATACCCTTGTGGTAAGTATTTGTCCTCATGTAGCCCAGTGGTCGGTAATGGGATTTCAATCTGCACCTCTCCAACCTCCACTGCGCCCTCTTAATATCCTCGCTCACTAAACAAAAATGCAGTGTGTAGCGGTTAGCACTCATGCCTCACAGGGAGAGAATCTCTGGTTGGACTCCAGGCTTTGGAGGCCTTGAAGTGTTGACTCTAAATTTCCTGCAGTGTGCATGTGAGTGTGTTTGCTCTGGGATAGACTAGTGACCTGCCTTTCCCCCAGTCAGAGAACATGAAACCATGACCGAACACCTGGTGGCGCCAATGCACAATCTTCTGCAGTGATGAGCTGCTGTTCCACTGCAGCTGGTCTTGCTTCCATTTCTTAAAATATTGTGTTTGTTGCTTTAAAGGTGCTGTAGGCAGGATTCCGCATCTCCGCAATCTTGCAAGATGGCGATTTGACCCATCTAAGATGACGATTTGAAACCCAGCACAGCCAATCCTGTCCTGTTTTCTCTGACATCACGCCCTTACGCAAGTTAAGCCCCTCCCACAAGAACGTGCGACGAACGCCCCTCGACCAATCACGGTTAGAGACTCATGGGCTCTTCTGATTGGTCAAAGATACCTGGAGCGGTGGAGATTCCTTTTCAGCTCAGAACAGAGACAGACAGAAACGCTGCGCCCTCGCGGTAGTGCAATTATGCTACACTCCTAAAGGATTATCAATGGATACTCTAACATTTAATCCAAAGAAAACACAGAAAAATTAGCATTGACTAGCAAAATCCTGCCTACAGCACCTTTAAGTGATCTTTTTGTTGAATTCAGTGCATCTTTTAGCCTCCGTCTCGTTTCTCGTTCCAGTCAAAAGAGGCACCCAGAGCTGTGAAGGAGCCAGTGCGAGGCTATCAGACCTCCTGATCTCTGCTTCAGCAGCGAGTGAAGCCACCAGCGTCTGCAGCGGCGGCGCTTACCCTCTCAGAAAGAGAGGTTGGCGAGGCCAAGATGCTCTCTTCAGACAGCGACCGCAGACAGCTGCTCCCCCGTCGCCGACAGGCTCACTGCACACGTCTCAAGCAACTTCAGCAACCCAGAGGAAACTTCAGTTTGCAAGAAGCATCGAGCAAAGCAGGCGGCGTGGTTAAAAAGCCACAGGGCGGATTGTACAGTGTCTGGATGGCACCATCAGTGAAATCAAAGAGACTTTTCTCTTCTGGCTCTGATCACTGCACAAACATATTTCCTTTGCTCTACCTTCACTCGCAGCAGTGAAGATCATCAGTCTGCAACCTTTATATATATTAAATATTGAATTTTGTGATGCATTGCACTGAAAGCACTAAGTTCAATCAAGTCTTTGTGCATGTGCATTTCCTGAGAGGTTAAAATGGGACCGCTCCAGAGGTGAGGATGTCAAAACAATCAGTGTGGAACTGACCCAGTGGGCCCGCGGCCGACTCGGACGCGGACTCCTCTCGGCTCGGCTCTGAATCCTGGCACTGTGACGTCGCTCGGTGGAGCCGATCGGCCGGGTCACCGTCGAAGGCCGAAGGCGACTGCTGGTAGACGCAGCCTCCTCCACCTCAGCGAGGAGGTCAGTCAACTCTCCATCACTGATTTCCTCCTCCAGCACGGCGTCCTCTGCACAGGGACACAGGGCCTCCTCATTAATATCATTCATTCTCCACTTACACAATCTAAACAAGCCTTTAAAGCAGATAAAGGATCTCAGGTTTGCTCCTGCATGTTGCTGAAAGGGTTTTCATGAAGGCTTTAGTGATTTCCACCCACACAGCAAGATACACTCCTATGATTTACCTCCAGTTTTAATGAATTTCTTTTTGAATTTACCTTATTTAAATTTATTTTTGCTTATTTTTACCCATGTTTGTGATTCAAGTGGATGCAAACTGTTTGATCAACCTGTCGATTACTTTTACATCTCGTTGATAAATTATGGCAAACTAATTTATACAGTTGGTTTCATAACTACGTATCAGTCCGACTCACGGCCTAAATAGTAACTATGGAACGTAGAACACAAAAAAACCTGTTTGTTGAAGGACGATCACGCAGTCGGGACAGATCCAATCCCCCTCAGGACCTGCGCTTAGTGACGGCGTCAGGCAGTTCATGTGGTAACTGGAAGCAGAGGAGCACACAGTAAACTGCCCATAGTCTAGGTTAATTTATAGAAGAGGCATAAATAAATCACTGGTTTCAGTCAAATCCTTTTCTTGGACAGTTAAAGTGAACATTATGCCTTCATTCATTCTCAGCTCCAATAATGGTGTCTGCATAAAACAGAAGTGTGCACAGGGTCATACCCTGAGTCACAGTGCAGGCAGACCAGCAGGTGGTGCGTCCGGTCGCTGCGGCCACACTCCTCACAGACAACAGGACTGCTGCCCTCCTCTTCATCACCTTCATTTTTCTTCGGCCTCACTTTAATCTGTACCAGGACAGACACTTTTGTCATCATCACTGTTGTGAAAACAGACTGTATTGTTGCAGAAAACCTTCTTTGACAAACCTTTTTCTGGATTTGTCCTCCAGGACTCTGCCTCTGGTGGATGATGGTAAAACTGGTGCGATCCACTGGACACGTGTTGGCTGTCTGAGATTCAAAACAAAGCAGGTCCCAGTTTCAGAAAGCATTTAAAAGCATTTGGGGTGTGATTCACTATTTGCCTTATCAGACACAAGTCTTGAATTAACCTTTATTAGATGATTACTCAGCTTCCATTAGATTGTCACGTTCAGTATTTAATTTAACTTTGACATTTGACTTATTGGTTTGCATGTTCTCCCTGTGCTTGGATCTGCTTTCTCTGAATAATCTGGCCTGCCCAGACAATCCAAGAGATTTTTGGATAAAGAACAGTTAATTGCAACTGGATGACTAAGAGAAAATAATCTTCAGTTTCTTTTTGTTTGGAGTTAGAGTTGATATTGTAAGGATTGTACCAGATTAATAATTTATGAGCTTCCCTCACGGACAGGCAAAGTGGAACTGATTTATTTTCTGGGCTGATTTGTGAATACACATTGTTAGAAAAAAAAAGGTAAAATAAAAGAGATCATTATTTAAAACATATGCACAACCTACACTAAAAGTTACTGAAAAGTAAATATCAATACAACTGAAAGATGATGAAGTTGGGGGCAGACCTGGGACCACAGGAGGATACAGTGAAGACAGAAGACATGCTGGCAGCTGTCCAGAGAAGCCACAGTCTGCTGCTCAAAGGGGCTCAGGCAGATGTAGCATTTGTCCACATCTGACACCGAATCTGCATTTTCATCATCAGCCCCCCGAAATACAAGGGACTCGGCCATATTAAAAATATAATTTACATTACATGAGTGATGAATCCATCTGTGACACTTCTATTATGAAACAAAGTGAACAGTGACGACCGACAGAAAGCCCGAGGTGGTTAGCTTTACCCGGCTAACGGGACGTCTGACGAGTCTGGAGGAGCAACTTTAAATAAAATCTAGCTACTTTGATACTTTTTAGCAAGATGGTGTTACAGCGTAGAAAAAGTTTCAGGTTTTATATTCATTCGTTTGGAGAAATAGCATAAACCGAGCTGCTACAGAGTTCCGTGATACTGATGTAAACATCCGGTCCCGAAGCTTCAAAACAAAAGCATGTACTTCCTGTTGGTGCTGAGGTACGTATCAACACAGGTATAAATTACTTGCTAAATAAATGAGTGTTCTACAACACATGACTAACCTGAAATGCTTTATAACTTAAAGATCACAAAATGGGTTTTCATTAGTTTAACAGGCGTTAAATATTTGGCCACATGGATCTGGAAACGGTATAGATCATATTAGTGTGAGTTGTCATTGATTTTCATATTCAAACTGTTTGAATATGAATTAGAATTGTGGCAGTGACTTCCTTTGATTGATTTTAAAAGCACAGTAGATGATGGTGTTTCTTGCATTTGATAAAGCAAACAAAAAACCTCCTCGATATATATATATATATATATACACACACACACACACACACACACACACACACACACATACATATACACATATATATATATAGGAGTTATATATATATATATATATATATATATATATATCCTCGAATATAGTGTTAAAAATGCTTTAGTAAATGATGTGGAATAATACTGTTTTCAAAGTTCAGTGCAGCGTCAACACCTTGACTCGTCATCTTTGGCTCTGATTCACCAAAAATTCCACAACAGTAAATGTAGTAAGTAAGAATGAAAAAGTTCTGAAATCAACACACACAACACAAATACATATATTGTATTTTTTTTTTTTTTTTTTTTTTACATAAATCGAGATACAGCGGAGTGACCTCAGGAAAATCCTTCAGGTCAGACGTCCTCAAAGTATGGACGAGTGCAAAACATTCTTAGAGAAAAGCAGTGGTCCAGATTACACCCTGAGTGCTGAGCAGGTCTAATCAGAAGCTTTTGTTCGCGAAGGAGTCTCAAACAGTTATTAAATCCAAGGCCACTTTATTTGTGTCATTTCAGCAACAAGGCAATAAAAAGTGCTTTAAGATAACAAACATAAAAGAATGATTAAAAACAAAAACAGGAATGAAACTGAACAAAAAGTAAATGCAATAGAAGAGTTAAAGAAACACAGCACCAGAATGAACGCACAGTAAACTTTAGTTTTTGAACCCAGTGTTGAGCGCTCCTGCACTTTTTGTGGTAATTCGTTCTAAATATTTGTTGTATAAAAACTAAAATCAGCTTCTAGCTGTTTGTTTCTGACTCTGGGAACTGAAAGCAGGTTTTGATCCAAATACCTCAGAGTTCCTAATGTGATCTGGGTCAGAATGCAGGATATCAGGTGAAAATGATACCTGCAATGCAACTGAAGAGGTATATATGAAGTTATTGTCTTTGTGTTTTTATGACTTGTTCATCTAAAAAGCTGCTCTTTCTCTTTCTTTCATTTTTTTCCGCACCACAAAGGCTTCTGCAGTTTCTACCAGCAGTGTTTCAGACGTTGAACAGTTTGTTGGTAAATGAATGGGAACGTCCAAAGAGTTGCCACCTCATCAACTGATAATGAAATATATAAACAGTGATGTTTACAACATTTCGAGTCTGTGTGTGTGTTGTCTTTCTCCTCATCTCACTGTAATTGTATAAACGTCTCGTCTCCTGGTGACCATTCCCCATATCCACGTCGTCTTCACTTTCTTCCAGTCGCAGTGGCTGGTGGTGACGAAGTACAGCACGGGGTCCAGACACGTGTTGAGGACGACGAGGGCCATGGTCACCCGCCGGGCGACGTGGATGGCGTTGGCGGCGGACGAGCAGTCCTGGATGACGTCCTTCCGCCGGAGGACTTGCAGCAGGTAGACGACGTGGTTGGGCAGGAAGCAGAGCACCGTGATGGCCAGGATGGTGTAGATGACCCTCACGGCCTTCTGGGCCGCTCTGGTCCGGATCATGGCGATGCGGCGCGCCGCCAGCGGGTAGCACACCAGGATGATGACGGACGGCAGCAGGGAGCAGAAGAACAGGCCCATGATGCTGTACTGGCCCAGACGCTTCTTCCACTCCTTCTTGGCAAAGTTCTCGAAGCACCTGCGGCGGCCGTGCCTGTCCACTTCCGTTTCCAGGGGCCCCATGAGGATAAAGACCAGGATGGCGACGGCGGCCGTGCACCAGAGCGCCGCCGACACGAGCAGGGAGCACCAGGGGCTCCTGAGCCTCAGGTAGGTGTGCGGGTGCACCGTGGCCATGTAGCGGTCCACGCAGATGCAGGTCATGAAGCAGATGCTCAGGTAGATGTTGGCGAAGAACAGGATCCCCGTGACGCTGCACGTGACGCCGGCGAACACCCAGTCGTTCCCGTTGAGGTGGTAGTGGATCCGGAAGGGCAGGACGCAGAGGATGATGACGTCGGCCAGCGCCAGGTTCCGGATGTAGACGCTGAACGCCGTGCGGGGCGTGATCCTGAAGGTGAAGACGTAGAGGGCGGCCAGGTTCCCCGGCAGGCCCACCAGCAGGGCGACGACGTAGACGGTGGGGAAGAAGTAGTACTGGTACTCTTCTGACGGGTCGCTGCAGTTGCCGTGTGTCACGTTCATCCTGGAAGACTGCGAATCAGAGAACGCGTGGGTTTGAGTCTCAGCGGAGGACGGCTGTAGGAAGAGATATGTTTCCATTTCACGCTTTTTCCACAAACCTGAACTTGACTGTTTGATGCCTGTAACAGTTGATTTCTTTCGGTTTTAAAATCTTCGTAATGCGCTCCAATAAACGTATTTTGTGGAGATCAGAGCTTTTTCCTTTGTGCTGGCTAAAACTACTTAAAAAGTGATGTGAAAGAAGGAAGAGACTCTTAACAGAAACCTAAAAGCATTTTTTTTGTCAGTACATTTCATCTTACTTCTACAGTTTTTATTGATTGAAATTCCATTCACATTGTTATGCTTTACATATTTATTCAGCAATTTATTTCTTCATTGTCTGAGCAAAAATAACTCACCGGGTTGCTTGCGGATCCCCCTTGGTTTGATCCTGTTAGCGAAACGCTCCACAGCACGATGAAAACACGCGATGAAGTTGTGTTTGCCGTGCCGCTCCTCTCAGACTGAAGCTGAAACAAACCATGCTGCTCTCTGCTTCACCATCATTGTTTCCTGTTTGTGCGTGCAGGTGTGTGTGTGTGTGTGTGTGTGTGTGTGTGAGTGAGTGGCAGGAAACCAAAGCGTGAATGTACCTCCTACTCACGGCCGTCTATAGAGTATATCATTCCAGTAATTAACCGGATTGCTGACAAATTCTGTTCAAATACACAAACATAAGACATCAAGAGAAAATAAACAGAAATAGACAAACACAACTCTGTTGACAGGGGTGGAAGTAAATTACTGTAGTTATAGAATGCTTGGGGTGTTGCACTTTAATGTGTAACCTTTCAAGTTTCCTCATATTTATAAAATGATTCAATTCATGTAAACTTCATAGTGCACCGACAAATACAAATCAAAATTCCGTACACCTCTGAAGGTGAGGCTGAGGGGTTCTGTGTTCTGATTCCATCAGAATCAGATTTACTGATATTTTCCTCCAGCAGAGAAAACGACTCGCCGTTTGATCAGCAGCAGTGAAAGGGGTGACTGTTTTCGGCATTTGTGGCGGTGGGGTGTGGTGAGAGCTCGGCGGTGGAGGGCAGGTCGTGACGCAGACCTCAGGGAAGCCGCTGGAGAGAGGGTGAACACCTGTGACCAGCAATCAGTGTTTTGTGTGTAATTGCAAAAAATTGAAAATAGAATATATTGGAAAAAAAAAAAGTTTTATTTAAGAGTTTCAGTTTCTAACAGGAAGTGGCTGAAGTCCAACCACTGTTAAAGTAGACTACTCCTTAATTTATCACCAGTTGCAGCTTCAGTGTGAATATAGCTCTGAGTCATTTCCGAAGAGGTTAAGAATAGTAAGAAGAGAAGAATGGACAGATATGTGTTCAAATGTAAAATCTTGTCAGAAATACAATAAAGTACAGATATCTGGATGAAACTGCTGCAACAAAGATGCTTCTGCCCACGACAAATAAATGTAGAAAAATAGCACTGGCTCCAGCTACTGCAAAAATGAAGCTTTTTTGTAAAAATATTTATTCAAATTAACGCTGTATATCAAAAAAGATCTCCAGTGTCGGTTCTTTGTTTTTCTTGAAAGAGACCAATCAGGATGAGGGACAGGGAACATTCAACATGTGAAGACTGCCAGAAACACTGAGTGGGAGCACTGGCAGTGGTGTCCACTGGGAGGGAGTTTGGAGCCTGAAAATATACTTTGAAAGAAAATTTCAATGTAAATTTACAAGTTTTTGAAGGAAAAGTCCATTTTAGCACAATCCAGACGGAAGCCCCTTTTTCAACAGTGACGACAGGAAGCTCCCGAGGTCTTCATCCTGCCAGGAGGGAAAAAATATTACTAAAACAGAAACATGTCAATCATTTACAAAGCTGCATTTCAGTGGCTACCTATACCTGAGTTGAATTTTGAAATCAGACGCTTTTCAGATCAGAGTCACCAGGTTTGAAACCTCGCTGAGAGTCTGATTAATGCCATTCAAAAAAACGACAATGAGGCACGCTTTAACATTTAAATTTCTGTTTTCATTGTTCTAAAACACATAAAGCCACAGAAACCTCTCTGCCTCCACTGCTCCGAGTTTAACAAGCGGGTTTCCCCACCTTCTGCTTTTTTTTTTTTTTTTCAATCTTCTTCATGCTTTCCGACCCCCTCGTCTCGCACTGTCCACCTACACTACAGTCCTCTCACTCATCACGGCTGAAGCGCTGATCAGAAACTGCCTGCATGACTGTATAAATGGCATCCCCCCTCAGCGCTGCGGTCAGAACGACTTTCACTCCTGTGCTCTTACCAGCATTTAGCGGTTCTAAGTATTGAGGACAGGAAGTAGTGTTATTATATTTACCCTGTCACTTTCCTGTGCTTTTTCTGTGATTCTGCTTCGTTTCATTTGGTCATACAGGTACATAAAAAAAAAAAGAAAAAAGAAAAGAAAGCTGGTCTCCTAATTACTCTGAAATAAAATCTTAAAATTTGCCACCCTATCTCATGCAGTACAATGAAGATCTGAACGAAACCAAAACAGCAGATGATTTTACGGGTACAACCAGCTCCACTGATGAAAGACGGCTCTGATTTCTACCTGATAACTCCAGGAAAGCAGCAGGACTTTGGTGTTGGGGTCCTCGGCGGAGGAGGAGACTTTGATGACGATGGACTCCACCATGACGGTGCCGTCCGGGAGATGCTGGACGGCGTAACCTTTTAACACACTGCGGCACAGAGACAGACCATATTGTTTTTGTTTCGATGTTTTTCTTTGTGCTTAGGTAAAATAACGCTCCGTCCGTCTCCTGCAGCCCCCCTCCCTCTGGGTGAGTGGATCTTATCGATAAATTGTTGGGTCGGACTCGACAGAAACATAATGTTGATGTAAAGAAGAGAGATAGAGCTCAGTGACTGTAGTGATTAGCGTGGAATGATTATCATCTGGCTCTCAGGCCTCTGAGAACACAGCAGATAAAACCGTCTGCTTATTGACTAATAAGCAGACGGGCATGAAGTTATAGCTTTCTTCATCTGATTTCGGTAATTGATGCTGCACAGTCCAGATACTGAAGCGCTGTGGAGCATCAGGGATGATGCTGCGGACGAGGACATGCTCTCTATCTGGATCTCCTTTTATCACAACTGATCAACCTTTGAAACCTTCCCTGCTTCTTTCGTTGCTAAAACCAATACAGATACTACGCTTCCACTGATGCATATTAAAATTTGAAGAAAACAGTTATGAGTGTAGAAGTAGCGGAGGGAGAAAAGTAATTGTAAAATAATGCAAATGAGCAGCGGATGAATCTCCTGCGACCTTCCTCCACCTCTCACCTCTTCAGGTGTGTGTAGATCCTGTGGAGTGTGTCGGGGTCGCTGTGCGGGTCCTGGAGCGCCACGCGGCACGTGAAGCGCAGCTGATGCTCGTTGAGGCCCAGCTCCTTCAGGGCCTGCTCCGACGACACCAGCTTCAGGCTCTGCGCTCACGGAGACGTCCGGGGGACGAATGAGATTCATTGATTTGGTTGGTTTCAAACATACCGAAAAAAAACCCCATGAACTTACATTTTCTTTCATGATGAGGGTCCCGTGCATGGTGCGAGGTTTCTTCGGATCGGGAAGAGGCCCTTCAACAACACACAGTTGCACATCAATAAATAAACAATATTGTACAGTAGTGATGATAGACAGCAAAACAAATTAATGTTCTTGTTCCGAGAGGCGCTTTTCCAGTCAAAGTTTGACAAGAGCACAAAGAAATAAAAGCATTTTATTCAATAGAAAATAAAAGACTGCTGAATTGTTTTTCCTTGTATTCACTACATGTATTGTTTTAATGTCTTGAGTTGGACATCTCAGTTTGTCTATTTCATTATACTTAAAGTTTTATCTTATTTCTGACATTACACCAACATACGATGAGCTTTTAAATATATTTAATATTAATATTGTCATTTCTGCCCTCAAGTCACGACATAAAACAGCAAAACCATTCAAACCTTTAAGATAAGGCAAAGTTCAGTCTATATATTGAATAAAATCTTCAATTTTTCTCGGACTTATCCACAGAGCCGGTGTCCAAAACTCACTTTTTTCTTTATCCAGGGTTCACGCTTCACCTTTAACTTTAAAAGATTGCCCACTGTGCAACAAACTTAAAAAGAAAATAGAAATCTGTGGGGTTTTTTCCACATGTAATTTCATCAGCCCTGCAGGGAGCCTCTGCAGAAAGGCCTGAGAGCCGCGGCAGCCTCAGAGCCGTGATTACAGGCTCCTGGCGGAGGGGAAATGCACAATGGCTGAAAGTACACGGTAAGTGTTTTTTATTTATTGTGGCGTTCAAGGACTCAAAGTGCTTTAAACCGTTAGTCTGGTCCAGTTTTCTAACCTGTCTGCCTCCGGTAACCCCGCCACAAACCGTCTGAAAATATCGGGGTTGATTTTCATGACATTTCTTGTAAACTTCAGTCAACACGCCGTTCCACATGAGATTTCCCATCGTGATAACTAATCTAGGCCGATACAGTGCGAAGGCTGCACCAACACTGTAAACCAAACTCGAAAAAAAAACCACTTCAATCAAACCAGAAAAACAATCCAAATGTCAGTCCAGCAAGCAGAAACGTACAGTGAAACTTATGTAGGCACCGTTTACCAAAACTATCGATACCACAATAGATAAAATACCTCCGAGAGACATCTCCCGCTTCAGCAGATTGAGTGAAATATCCACGGGCACGCTGGGGTTTGTGGTCACGGTGGCCGTTTCTCCGTTGGCTGGCATGTAACAGTCTATACCTGACATTTTCAAAAAGGGAGCATTAAGAGAGCTGGAAATTCTTTACCCCCCCTCCGCCTCGACAGTGTTATGAATGTGAGCGACTCTGACAGCACTTACTGAACTCCTGCTCGATTTTGCCCTTGAGGAACTCCATTTTCGCCGCCTCGCCGTGCACCAGCAGCATGTTGCGGGGCTCCGCCATCCGGATGAGCTGCATGATGCCCTTAGCGTCCGCGTGCGCGCTGAAGGACATGTACTCCACCTGCAGCTTCACGTCCAGCTGCAACAATCGCATTAGCCGGTATATTTTCATCTGGTACATTTCCTTTTTTCACTTTGCTCTACTTGATGCTTAAATGGTTTGTTATGGTGATGGGGATGTCTTTATTCAAGCCTTTAGGTCTTCTTTCCTCTCAAGAATAAAGAAAGAAAAAGGAAAAAAAGTCAATGTCCTTTACTGTATGCTTTCGTGGCAACTTAACAAATACTCACCTCACACAACACAAGTTTTTGTGGTGTTGGAGGGTTTCAGACAGAGATGAACTGGATGCCTTTCCCTCTGTTTCCCATCTCTAAGCTAAGCGAATGACTTCCCTCATATTCATATTTAATAAGCTGTTATTAAGGGATATCGATTTGCACGTCATCATGAAGAAAGAGGCAAACGGATCATAAAAGAAATGCAGTGAAATGAATAAAATATGTGTCTTTATCGGCTGAGCTGAAGGAAATTACTAATAGATCATATGAGAGTAAATGAAATAGGAACTTTACCGTGGCTCTTCCTTCCATCTCCAGTTTTCTCTGCCCATTAAGGATCTTATGACCGATTGTTCCTTGCACGCAATATCCAGGCATGATTACCTTTAAAAAAAGATTGCACATTCACAGCTTCAGGAGTTGTGAAAATGAAATGCTGGATCGTTTGCTGCCGTGACTCACCATGTTCTTCTCATTGCCGGCCCATTTCTTGAATATTTGCAAAGACTGGCCGGCGTGCAGCATACCCGGCGTGGCAAACACCACCTGAAAGAGTCCACATTTTCTCATAACGAACTCATCGAAAACATGTACTCTGGGGTGAAAAATAAGTCTTACCATAGGTCCAGGATTATCAGCGTATGAGCGATCAAAGGCCTTGATGTGCTTGAATTCAAACATATTTCTCTGTACAAAGGTTTTTCTAATCTTCTGGTTGGTCCAGGTTATGAAAAGCTTGTAGTAATGATTAGCCTTCTCTGTCAGGCCGGTGGAGAAGTAGATTGGGGCCTTCAGGTTCATTCGCTCCCTGTGTGGTTAGAGGAGGAATTAGAATGTCTCTTCCATGACCCGATTAAAACGTTAATAAACCACAATTAGTCTATCAAGCCTAATAAAATGAGCGCGGCTATTTGGAGGAATTGTCAAGGCCAACACTGTATGTGCCCTTTCTTGTGTTGTTAATCAGAAGCAATTACTCTTCTCGAAAAGGATTTTTTTTTAGTCCCTCCAGAAAAATAAGAAGCTGTAATTTCAATAATTCATTAAAATTCAACCAATCTCCACGAATTTTGCATAATCTTGCAATTCTGTTGGATCACTGCAACTTGGCAAAATTGTAAGGTCATGCAGGATTCACAGAGATTGGTGGAATTCAAATTAGTTGTTGAAATTGCAGCGTCACATTTGCCTGGAGGGACTGGTTTTTTTTGTCTTTTTGTTTTTGTCAAAGTTGAATGCCAACAATTACAAGCTGCAAACATGTGATATCACGGAGAGGCAGGAAGCATGCAGTCATCACACACATCACCAGGTTTACTCTTTAATCTCTAACTTTCAGAAATACTGGCTCGGAAAAAAAAAAGGAAGTCTACCAAAACGTTTCCAACAGGATGCAGAGTTCCTGTGCTCGTCCGAGGGCGAAGACCGGAATGAGAACCTAAAAAGTTTATGAAAAGCGAGACGTTAGAAAACCCTATAAAATAAAGCAAAATATTAATGAAGAAATCCCCTCCTACTGGTTGATTAATGTACCTTTCCACCTCTTTCTATTGATTCGTGCACTTTCTTCAGAAAGTCCCTCTCTCGGCACCTCTTCGAGTCGCGGATGGTTGTGGCGTAAGTCGACTCTGAGATGAGGATGTCTGGACGGCATTTATCGATCCACGCCGCACTACAAGCACACAACGCCAGCAAGAGGGATCACACAACCAGGACTGACAAAGAAGTTAACCGCAACTTTACCAGCATTTTGATGCCTATTAGCACTTAATGACGTGAAGACCGCTTACCCTAAATGCCTGTCTGGCGTCATGTTGTAGTCGCCCTAGAATGAAAACACTCTTTATTGCGACTGCTGTTTGTACGACAGCCGACCGACACAAAGAAGGTTTCTTTCGACTCACGGTGTAAACCACAGACTCGGATCCCACTTTGATGTGCACCATGGCAGCTCCCAGGACATGGCCTGCATAGTACGCCTTGATCTCCAGCTCATCATCCACCTGCCAGCAGCACAACAGGAACACCTTCATTTACCATCAAAAGAGGCGAAGCAGCTGGTGCACTGACGATTCTTAAAAGGATATCTGGACCCTAAAAAAAACTGATGTGCACCTGCACAGTTTGGTGGAGGTTCAAAGGAACCACTTTCTTCATGCAGTCCTTGATCATCTGCGAGGTGAAGAAGTTGGTTTCTCCCTTTTTGTCGACGGTGATTTTGCGGAAATCTTCCAGCAGGATGGGACAGATGGCCTTGGTGGGATGGGTCATGTAAATGGGTCCATCATAGCCCACCATCTCACTCATGTAGGGCAAGGCGCCGCAGTGGTCCAAGTGGAAATGGCTGAGAAGAGAGAAATGTGGGGCAGTAAAAAAAGTGAGTTATTAAATGTATGTTGTCAATCAGGAATTAACTACTTTGATACTCATTGGCACGACCAGAGACCCAAATTATGACTGGACACTTCTATGGAATTATATATGATGCCTATGTCTTCGAATATAGAGAAAATAATACAAGCTTAATGAATAGGAATGCATGGATTTTTAAGTTTTACATATTAAAAAGTATTCAAAAATACAGTGATAACAGATTAGCTACATTTCAAATCTACTTTGAACATGGTTTACATGACATGCTCACCACCTATTAACCTTAAAACCAACAGATTCAGGGTACGGGGTGTGGGCTGCTAATCACTCGTTTTACATGCCCATTTTTGATATTTTAAGAACAGGTGAAGTTACTACTGAAGCAGAAGAAACATAACACAGCAAACCTGATGATAACGCAGTCCAAGAAGTCCGTCAGACGTCCATTCTGAGTTATGTAGGAGAAGTCTGGGAAGCGTCTCTGGAATGACAAGATGGGATGGTTTTAGAAAGTGAGACTATGACTAAATGCTGTCTTCTTCTACAACAGAAGACTCACTGTAGGGTGTCCAGGATAGTGTAAGAAGTTATTAAAGATGCCCTTTAGGCACAGAGCCGAAATCAATATTTTCAACACTTAAAAAAAAAAGTATACTTTTAGATCACTCTCAATATTCACGTTGTACAAAAAAAAAAAAAAAACAGATCCTTTAATTCCTATTCAAGATAAAGCAGTTCTTGCAAACATCAGCTGCATATTTTGGGATCAATGTCCTCTGCATCACAATGAATTTGGAGCACAATTAGTTCCCCTGACTCCGACTCTGATGATAAACTCTGAATAAAACATTCGGTTGTGCATTAATGGGAACCGAGACTCTATGAGGTTATAAAAGTCCCACTTCCCAGTTCACAGAATTCACATGACAATAAGTATGCAACAGTGCTGCCTCCTGCAGTGCCACTGTGCTGCTGTCAAGGTACAGAAAGGAATCAAAGAAGCTTGTAATCTCAATGAAATATGGTTCAGGAGCTACAATTTATTTTTCATACTACATTTAAGCACATTTGCCATATGACTCTTTGTTTCCTGCTAATAACATAAATTAACTATATATGTCCAGACAGACACAAATGGACTCAAAGAGATACAACATAACTACAGATAAAAACAAATGTAAAAGAGGTGAATCAACAGCACATGCTATACTGACAGCCACAAAGAAACACGAAGGAACCATATAAACAGTGAGTTGACTCTTAGGAGATGTCATGCGTTTTATTATTTGGAGAGGCTTCACTCACATCATCATTGTATCCCATGTGCATCCCGCAGTCCAGCATGATGTTTTTGCCTCCGATGGACACAAGGATGCAGCTACGGCCAACATCCTGACCAGCTCCTTACAGAGGAAAGACAGATTGACAGAGAGTTAAAAACCACAATTACTTTAGTATTGTGAACTTATTTTGAACTGCAAAAAAGAGGATACTTATCTCAGCTTTGACATACTATAGATTTACTCAAAGATGCCTTATAATTGTAGTATAAACTATATTTTTTCTCTTTGTATATAAAGATCTGTTAACTAACAAATCAATATCTCTTTCAAAAACCAAAAGAGACAAATAGCTCTATTGTGCCTACAATAATCTCTCCCACAATCAACAGTTACTTTGGGAAAAAATCTCTAGATAATAATGATATAGATAAATGAAAGGGTTGAAAGAAACTACTGTTAAGAACAGCTTTGGCATAATGCAGTTAACGGTTTTTAGAATGATTTTAATGTTTTGAGTTTATGATGACACATTATAATGCTGTACTATTGTAAACAATGAAACAGTCACCCAACAAAGATAGTAGTTTAACCAAATCAAACAGAGAGTAACTACACAGAGGGGGCAACGTTCAGCTTTAGACTACGACAAGTAAACAGATACTTTATTACAATCCATCACTCTGGCTTTTTATCAAACAGTTAGCTGCAGTGAAGGAGTCCTGTTGACGGAACTAGCTCAGCAGCATGCACGACTCGAGACTTACCGAGCGGCGTTACTTTGATTTCAGGCATGTTTCCTCATTCGGGAGGCGGGAGACCACAGCAGCGGAGCTAAAACTGCACGTCCAAAAATATCTAATCTGCTATAAAGATTTATTTCGTGTAACTTATGAGACATGCGCCTGATTCGGAGTTAGCAGTCAAGCTAGCCGCTAATGGCTAATTTCCGGTCTTGGTCTCCAGAAGAAAAGTAAATATGTGATAAACTACTTTTTCTGTAATTGTAATTGCATGTAGAACACAACGTTAAATTTAAGGTCTTAAATATATTATTTCTGCAAATCTTGAATGAATTAGCGAGCCAATTAGGCAGCCCTGAAAATGAAGGAAGAAAAACAGTTATTTTGGAAGTACTTTCGGTATGTCCGGTTTGAGTCTGCGCAGTAGAGGCCATAAACATCATAACGTGTTTTAATGAATATTAAATTAGACGGTGTTCCAATGAATGCTTGTCATCTGTAGAATAATCTGAGAAGCGCGGGGTTCCGTGTGGACTTGGTCCAGAAATGGTCCAAAATGTCCCACATGTGCTCGTTTTTCCATTTTCACGAATCCCAAAAACGTTTCATAAATCAGAAACGGTGTTTTAATGAAAGTTGATCATGTCTAGAATAATCTTGTCCAGATTTGAGAAATCTAGGTACAGTAGCTTTTGTTCTGGACTTCCTTCAATGTGTTAGTTAAGAGGATTACTGTTAAATAAAATAAATAAAGTTTGAGTTTGAAATATGTTTTTTTTTTTTTTCATTTTGACAAATATAATAAAGGTTGTAGATATTCAATATTGCTTGTCTGGCAAAGTTTTTGTGTCAATTAAATTGTTAAACGTGGTTTGACATTAATAGCCTAGGTAGTACAGAAGATGGATAAATAGTATAAAATTAAATGTGAAACTATCTCCCCCTTAATTTTCCCCTTGAATGGCGGAAGCTAAAGGAGCGGTCAGACACATATAAAAGGGTCGGATACCAGAAATGCTTCATTTTTCTTTCACTTCTAACTTCCCTCGCAGGTGCGGCGTCCGTTATTTATTACGTCTGAACCTCATTGTGCAAAGTTCTCCAGTTTAGTTTTGGCTGATAAATAAATTACATTTTCTCATCCATTTGTTCTGTTTTTTTTTCGGTCTGCAGCTCTTCATCGTAGAATAAATCATGGCCGGTTCCGAAGCTGCAGAGGAGAAGTTCTGCTTGCAGGAGGTGGTCGACGCTTACAGGCTGTGTCTGTCTCCAGAGAAGGAGGTCTATCTGGAGCACTACATCGCTGGATGGCGTGCGCTTGTAAAGTAAGTGAATTTAAAATTTATTTTGACTCAGAATTTTCCCGTATGTTTGTGTTTAAATATATATATATATAAAAAAAAAAAAAAAAAAAAAAAAACGATTTTATTAGTCAGAGGTTTATCCTTCTAAATATTGTTTGATTTTTTAAAATTGTTTTTTTTTCATCTTTTTTTTCATCATTTATCAGGGTTTTCTAAAACGTCAATTAAAAAAACAGCAACAACAACAACAGATGTATGGGCTCAATATAATGATATGAATGCTTTGCATCTGGAAATGAATGTTTGCAGATAATTTCAGAGTTTGTAGATCAAGTTTTGCCATGCTGTGAAAAATATCTGCACGGAAAATTCAACTTTGTGAATGTGTAGAAAAGGATTCCCATGATTGTAAAAAAAAAAAAAAAAAGAAAGAAAAGGAAAAAGAAATTGCCTGGGTGAAAAGAAATAGAAGTTCCGCTGCAAAGATCCTGTTTTGAGTTGCGAAGCAATAAAAACTACGTGCTGGTCTCAGGAAGTTGCGGTTGTGCGTTTTTACAGTGTCTTGACTCCTCTACCTGATTGGACAGCGACAAACGAGACTATCCAATCAGGAAGCAGAGGACTTTCTGTCAGTCAGCAGACTCTTACAAGGGGAAGTTGATGGTTTCACTGCGGTTGGAAATTCAGACAATTGCACCGTGCAGTAATCTCATGACCTTAGAGTTGAACTTTAATTCCCACAATATCGGAAATGATAACCCACTTTTAAATTATAACTCAATTGCCAAGGTGTAAAAACAAGTACAATTTCGGGTGTGTGATGTAAATATGTGCAAGCTGCCTTAAACCTTTAAAAGTTGCAGTGTGTAATGCATTTTTCACATTAATGTGATATTCTTCAGATGTTTGTACTGAAGTTAGCATGCCAGCTGGCAGCAGCCTCTCCAGTATTGTTCTTGTATGATCCATGCAGTCTCCAGGGGATGGTTCAGCTGTAAGTTTGAGTTGAAGAAGAAACGTGTATGTTCTGAAATGAAAGCCGTTCCTCTAGGGAAGGTTCCTATAGATCTGTGTCGTGCAAAGGGCAACTGAGCAGATGGTGAACCATGTGCTCTTCACTCAGGGTGAACTCCTTCGTCAGCTCCATCCACTTTGTGCTGACATGAACTGAGGGTGCCGCACTAGGATCACATATATTAGATGAACAGATAAAGAATCACAGATGTTTTTCTGATGTTTTGATTTCACTGGTCTGGTCCACTCGATATCAAATCAGGCTGTGCTCAAAAGAAAATCAGTTCATAATTAGTTACCAAGTAAGTAAAGTCTTTGAAGTTAAGTATTTAGTACAAAAAAACCCTAACAAAAACTGGGATGACGACAAAATGGACAATTTAAAAAAACATTTGTGTAACCTGGGGGAAAAATCCTAATTATCGTAATATCTTCAGAATTTTCTGTCAGTGATATTGTAGCTGAATCAAATGGATTTCATGTCTGCAGTTCTTGGAGTGTATTCTGATGAAAAATCACTTCAGAAATACCTGAACAAAAAAAATTCCATATGAATGGAGATAGGAAACAAAGGAGGGAAATCATCTGAAGCTCTCAGATGCAACACGTTCACAGAAACCAGATAAATAGTATTTTAAATGTAGCTGGTCTCAGATTTTTGACTTTTAAAAGTACTGCATTTAAGAAACTTGCAACAACTGAGTTGTGTGCTTTTTAACAGCATTTTTTCTAATGCAACAGTTGTCTTACTTTTACCTTTGTTTTGAATGATCCTAGTCATTGATTGTTAAAGTGTTCACTAAAATATGCAGCTCAAATCAGTTGAAAGCAAAGGAAAAGTCAATAAAAGCAGCCAAACAGGAAAAAAGTCTGCACCTTAAAGATGAGAGTGATGAGTAGGACTGAGGATTTTATTCTCTGTTTGCTCTGGGAGAATCTGTGACACTAATGAATTACTGCAGCTCATACACCATAACTCTTCCAAAGCAAAACGCTCATGTGAACTGAACTGTTGTGATTTGCAGGAATACACAGCAGGGCCATACTGAATCCACCACACTGTAATGTAGCTGTAGACCAAATCCCATGTGTGTCTATTCCTTTTACAGGTTTCTCAACAGCTTGGGAAGTGTCTTTGGATTTATTGCTGTGGAGGCTCTCACCAAGATCCAGACCCTGGTGACCTTCTTGAACGGTGAGAACGGCTCGCAGTATTCCACCCTGCAGTCCATGGTCAAGTACGAGCTGGACAACGAACTGGTGGATCTGACCACGAGGGGGCCGCACCCAGAGTCGGGCTGCCGCACTCTGCTGAGGCTCCACCGTGCACTGAGGTTCCTGGAGCTCTTCCTGGAACGCCTGCGCGTCAGCACCGAGGACAGCAAGACGTCTGTCATGTGCACCGAAGCCTACAACGAGTCCCTGGCTCAGCACCACCTTTATGCAGTCCAAAAAGTGGCGTGTCTGGCGTTCCTTGTGCTTCCCGGGCGTCCCACTTTTTTCGAAGTGATGAACGTGGGGCCGCCGGAGCAGGTTGTGTCCATGCTGGGGGAGGCTGTGCCCCTCATCTCTGAGGTGTATAAGATTACAGAGGAACTTTATGCTGAGCATAATCTGCATGATTTACCTTAAAAAGTAAGAAGTTCGATTTCCTGCCATCTCATGCAAAATAAATTGCTTGCAACTGTTCCTACTGAAGAGCTATTGACCCAGCTGCCTCCACTTTGGGGGGATTTGAAGGTTGTGTATCACTGTTTGCAAATTCATCCACTTTATCAGAACCTACTCTGTGCCTTTTTTAGTATAGAAATCTGCATGCTTTGTATTTACTTAATTTATTTGCACTTTTTGAATATCTTTTAAACATACAGTTCCTTTAAAAGTGAATGAGTTTTTATGTTGAACATAGGAATAAAATAAGTCCTTTTGTCATTCCTCTCTAGAAAAAAACAGATTTACAAAACAAAGAAGATCAAGTTGATCTGGAACCTCTTCGTTTCCAGATATTGAAGTGCTTAACTTCTTTTCAGAAATTACTGCTCAACGATTTTGATTTTCTCTATAAGTCGAAACTCAGGCTATGATTATTTGATATGACTTGTTCATGGGCAATAATTTAAATCCACAAAAACGCTGATTTTGGATTTTTCTGTTTGCAAACTTCATGGTTGCTGATCATTCACACATACGTAGTTACTTATTCAACTCAATAAAATGTATTTCAACCGGCTTTTGACTGCTGTGCTGTTTATTTAATTAAATGTACCCATATCATGATTTTGATATGGGTACATTTACTCATGAACTGTGTAGATAATTGTGCGTTGTGATCATCTACACGTCTTTTGATTTGATTTGATTTGATTTATTTGGATCCCCATTAGCATGGCAGTGCCAAAGCTATTCTTCCTGGGGTCCATACAACATCTTCACAATGTGTCAAAGCAGCCACATTATCTACAAAACAATCCATATACAAATTCCAAAAACAAAAACACAAACAAATACATAACATAACAACAAACAAACAATACAAGACCGCTCCTAGGTCAGTAGAGATACACCACATTCACATATCATATCTATGTAGATCCACACATATTATGCACATTGGTCACACAAAAACTCAAATCTCTTTTGCCCTTCCATCTTACACGTAAACACCCTTGAAGCAAAAACCCTGATGTAACAATTAAAATTCAAATCAGATTTGACAGTCACCCATTCATTTACTGTTTATGCCAGGAACCATTTCTGTTGCAAAGGTGCAATTTTAAGTAATATTTGTAATTCCAGTTGACCCATATTAAGTCTCTATTATACACAGATGTTTTTTGACCAACTTCTTGAAAATTATTTTGCTGTTTTCTTGTGCAATATTTTCTGGTAGTTTATTCCATTCTTGCATAGCTCTATACATAACCATTCGTTTAACTGTATTTGTTTTTGATTTAGGTAATGTAAAATTTCCTCTGGTAGCATGTCTAGTTGCATAGCTATGTCTAGCTGAACTAAAATATACATTTTTATACAAGATTGATGGTTTTTTTGTGATTAAAATGTTTCTAAAGAAAACCAGTAACGAATACAATAATCTTTCCTTTACCAATAACCAGTCCAAACACTTGTGCATAGCTATGATATTTGTTCTGTAACCACAATGCAAAGCTATTCTTGCTGCTCTATTTTGTACAATTTGCAACTTTTTTATATTTTCTTGTGACGTACTAGACCAAATTACTGGACAGTAGTCCAGAACTGATAATACTAGAGATTGCAAGACTAGTTTAATTACACTTAGTGACATGAAAGCTGCACACCTTTTCACAACAGAAACAGCACTTCCCATCTTGGATACCATCTTATCAATATGTCTCGTCCATGATAATCTATTATCTAACACAACACCAAGTAATTTTGTTTCTTGTACTTGTTTTACAGGCATATTATTTATAAAAAGATTCAATTCAGGCTGTTCTTGTAAAGTATATGTTGTACCAAATATAATACTGTTTGTCTTCAATACATTAAGTATCAACTTATTTTTCCTTATCCATTCCACCACAGATTGCACTTCCTGCTGTAGGGACGTATTTAGCTCTGAGCATTTAGGTGCCGACAACCAGATTGTAGAGTCATCTGCATACATTGATACAGTAGCCTTATCTAGTACTAGTGGTAAATAATTTGTATAGATTGTATATAATAACGGCCCCAAACAGCTCCCTTGAGGCACTCCACAGCTGACCTCCCTCTCATCAGAGTAACTGCCATTGAAAAAAACCTGTTGTTTTCTATTTGTTAAATAACTTTCCAACCATAATATTGGTGACTGTGAAAACCCATAACATTCTAACTTTTTAATCAATATTTCATGGTCAATAATATCAAAAGCAGCTGTAAAGTCCAGCATAACTGCTCCTACTAATTTCTTTTGTTCTATATCCATTAACCAATCATCTGCCATCTGAGCTAGGGCAGTTGCTGTGGAGTGGCCTTTCCTGTATGCATGTTGGTAATCCGTGGTTAAATTATTTAAGGAAAAATAAGTTCTAATTCTGAGTCTGAGTGAATTTAAGATGCTCAGTACGTTACTTCTTTCATTGATTTTGTGATTTTTATCATTGCATGGGCTTCTTCTGACTCGGTTATATACAAATAAAATATAGGGAAGATAATAATAAACATTTATTTTGAAAGCACTTCCGGTATGTCCGGCGTGAGTCTGCGCAGTAGAGGCGGATTACAACAGGAAGCAGCCGTCCGTCACATCAAGGGGTCGGAAAACAGAAATGCTTCATTTTTCTTTGACTTCTAACTTTCCTCTCAGGTACGGCGTCCGTGATTTACTTCTTTACGTCTGAATCTAATCGTGCAGAGTTCTCCAGCTCAGTTTTGACCGATAAATGTGTTTTCTCATTCATTTGTTCCCCGTTTTCCTCGGTCGGCAGCTCTTCGTCGTAGAATAATAAAGCATGGCTGGTTCCGAAGCTGCAGACGAGCAGAAGTTCTGCTTGCAGGAGGTGCTCGACACGTACAGGCTGTGTCTGTCTCCAGAGAAGGAGGTCTACCTGGAGCACTACGTCGCTGGCTGGAGAGGCCTTGTAAAGTAAGTGAATTTAGTTCTTAATGTTCTCATGAGTTTGTGTTCCACAATGCCTGGAATGCTAAATATGTAAACAAAAAAAAAAAATCCTGTTTTATACACCAGAGGCCCATCCTTGGAAAAACAGACCAATATTTTTTGTCAGAGTTTTCTAAAACGTGAAGTAAAACAACAAGTCTCTGAAAGAGGTGCTTTAGATTGAAAACTCATCTTACTTCGGGGGCTACAGACTGCTTTATTTGATTTCTGGCACATTTCTTGTATTTCTAACAAAACGCATGGTATGGTATAACAGTTGTCCTTTAAGAAGGTGCACTGTGAAATCCTCTTTGCTTCTCTTCAGACTCATGTTGGGAAAAACCTGTAGTTCCTCAGACCGTGAGATTTATTCAGTTTTCAGTTTGTGGTTTTCACTGACAATTGTCTGTTAAGTTGTGTGGTTCAGTGTTATTATTAGGGAATTATCTGTCCATGTCAATGATTATAATTTCTTTAATTAAATGGAAAAATCCCCTCTCTCTTTTTTTTGGTTTATAATCTGCAGGCCTGTTTAGGTCCACGTACCACATGTTGGACAGACACCCTGGTTGGATATAATTAGACGTGGCACTGATGTTGCTGTAGGTGGAGCTGGATTTACCTGTTTTCAATTGCATTACTTTGTGAGTGTTTGGTCAAGCCCTTATGAAGTACTAAAGCCGCTGTGAAATGATCAACTTCACAGGTATGAATGAAGATGTTGTAATGTTAGTTGTCACTTCTTTTGCTGAGATTCTGAACAGCTTTTGAAATTAAACCATATGAGATGTTGTCTCCGGTTGAACACTCTCCAGTTTCAGTTGCTGTGTTCTTCAGTTTCCTTCCTGCTTTACAAGCTGCCAGATAAGACATGACATGACTGCTCCTGTTATTTCATTTTCCAAGGTGTAAAACAAAGTACCCTTTCAGGTGTGTGATGATCCAGGACAAAATATGTGCAAGCTGCCTTAAACACGTAAAAGCTGCAGTGTGTAATGTAATTTAAAATTTTGCATTGTTGTAAATAGGTTAATTACCTGAAACAACAGCCTGATGTTTACATGTTACGCTGTAGATCTGGGTGAGTTAGCATGCCAGCTGGCAGCAGCCTGTCTAGTATTGTTCTTGTATGATCCATGCAGCCTCCAGGTGGTGGTTTTGAGGTGCAGGTTTGTTCTGAAATGAAAACTGTTCCTCCAGAGGAGGTTCCTATAGATCTGTTTCGTGCAATGAGCAACTGAGCAGATGGTGAACCGAGTGCTCTTCACATGAACTGAAGGTGCTGCAATACTCTGACTTCAGCTGCTCCCAGGCTTACCAATCCAGCATCTAGTCCAGAGGTGACCAGCATGTAGCACACTGTCATAAACCATCCTGTCAGATTGTCTCACAAAATGTGACTTTATCAACTCTTCATTATTATTATTTTTCTGGATGCCTTTTGTTTCATTCACTGAGGAAAACACTGTTTTCGGAGTGACAGTAGACGTAATACAACACTGAGTTGAGTTGAGTCGGAGCATTAGCATTAGTGGTGTAGTGATTTTAAAACACAGTAATAAGTTCGTGGGTTCAAATTCCGGCAGGAGCTTGGGGGCTTTCTGTATGTAGTTTGCATGTTCTCCCCGTGTGTACGAGGGTTCGCTCCAGGTACTCCTGCTTCCTCCCACAGCCCAAAAACATGCATGGCAGGTTAATTGGTGACCCTGAATTGCCCTAAGGGGAATGTGAGCCTGCATGGTTGTCTGTCTGCGACAGATTGTTGAACTGGCCAGGGTGTAACCTGCTCTAGCCCATATGAAGCTGGGATTGGCTCCAGGCCACCGCAACCCTGAGCGGCAAGGAAAATGAATGAATGAATGGGAGTAGAAAACAAAGGAGGAAATCATCTTGGGCTCTACAGTGTAACCGATTTGCATTTCTGTTGTTTTAGGTAAACTTAATTTTTTGATTGCTCTTAAAATGCCTCTGGCACAGGGGTGTGTATAAAATGAATAAAAGAGCACAGAGGACACGAAAAAATATGCATCCTAACGCAGTTGAAAGCAAAGGAAAAGCTTCCAAAAAGGAAAAAAGTGTTTGCACAATAAAGACCGCGACCAAATCCCATGTGTGTTTCTTCCTTTTACAGGTTTCTGAACAGCTTGGGAAGTGTCTTTGGATTTATTTCTAAGGATGCTGTCACCAAGATCCAGATCCTGGTGGCCCTCTTGAACGGTGAGAACGGCTCGCAGTATTCCACCCTGCAGTCCATGGTCAAATACGAGCTGGACAACGGACTGGTGGATCTGACCAAGAGGGGACCGCACCCAGATTCGGGCTGCCGCACTCTGCTGAGGCTCCACCGAGCACTGAGGTGGCTGGAGCTCTTCCTGGAACGCCTCCGCGTCAGCACCGAGGACAGCAAGACGTCCGCCTTGTGCGCTGAAGCCTACAACGAGTCCCTCGCTCAGCACCACCCTTGGGTGGTCCGAAAGGCGGCGGGCATGGCGTTCCTTGTGCTCCCCGGGCGTCCCACTTTTTTCGAAGTGATGAACGTGGGGCCCCCGGAGCAAGTTGTGTCCATGCTGGGGGAGGCTGTGCCCCTCATCTCTGAGGTGTATAAGATTACAGAGGAACTTTATGCTGAGCATAATCTGCTTGATTTACCTTAAAAAGTAAGAAGTTCAATTTCCTGCCATCTCATACATAATAGTCTGCAACTGTTCCTACTGAAGAGCAATTGACCAAGCTGCCTCCACTTTGGGGGGATTTGAAGGTTGTGTGTCACTGAATGTGAGTTCATCCACTTGTGGATAAACTTGCATGAACCTACTCTGTACCATTTTTATTGTACAAAGCTGCATGCTTTGTATTTACTTGACATAATGCACTTTTTAAATCTTTTAAATGTACAGTTCCTTTAATCGTGATTGAATTTTATGTTAAACAGAGGAATGAAACGAGTCCAGATGACTTCCCTCTATGGAAAAAGCTGATTTACCAAACAAAAAAGATCAAGTTGATCTGGAGCCTCTTTTTGATATTGAAGTTTTTAAGTTAGTGGCATTTTCAGAAAATCCTGTTTGGCTCTTAAAAGAAAACCCACGCCTCCTCAGTTGTATCACAAAAGGTTCTGAAGTAATTGAAGTTATGAGACAACAAAATCTTCGTTGAGATCATTTTCACTTTTTCCTCAGTTTTTTTGATTCTTCAGTTCAGAATATAAATAGTTTTGTCAAAAAAAAACTATTTAACTGAATATAAATATACTGATAGCTTTTTGAGTTTTCTCAGAAACATATGGAATCAATACTCTACAATTCGCTGCTGAATGAATGAAATGAAAGTCACAGAGGTCTGTACTGTAAACATTCTCAATGCAGTTTTCATTTGCTGTACAAATGAAAACTTAAGCTGTGTTTTTATGTGATGTACTTGTTCATGGGCATTAATTTAAATACACTAAAGCACCAATTTTGAATGATTCTGTTTACAAACGTCGTGGTTGCTGATCATTCGCACATACATAATTATTTATTCACCTGAATAAAATGTATTTCAACCGGGTTTTGACTGTTGTGTTATTTCATTTCTTTTGATATTTGTTCCTAGACATGAGTCTTGACCTTCAGCACAAGATACCTGGCTTCCAATCCTGGTTTGAAATACGAAGGTGCAGCCAAGACAAATCTTCTATTGTGCAAGTTGCAATAGCTGAGTGTGATGATCCCTGGGAAAGGTAGCAGCCCAATAGAGGCTAATAATATAACAGATTGAAACTATTATCATCTGTCTTCCAGTCAGTGAAAAGCTTTTCCTGAGACTTGGTACTCATGTGTCACCTGCGCATCCCAGAGCAAACACTCCTGCAGATAATTTATTAGGATAAAGCAAGAATGTGATTTGAAAAACAAAACCAGCACAGGGAGAACATGTGAACTGCACAGCAAAATCATGATATGGGTACATTTACTAATGAACTGCGTCGATAATTGTGTGTGGATACATGAAACTATGATCACCTAGGTGTCTGAGCAAAATTATGATGCTCAATATTTTTTTTATTTAACTGATTTATTGATTACTGTGTAGGCTTTTTCTAATTTGATTATAAATTTGATCAAACTGGCAAATATTTAAAATAACACAGACAGATAGAAATTAATATGTCTTAATACATCAAAGTTTAGACAGGGAAGGGTGACATAAATGTTTTCTTTGCTTTATTGAGATTGTTATTTTTCAGTGTGCATATTTAAAAGTAGCTGTTTGTATTCCGTTAACAATATTTGCTGAACAATAATTGTAAATAATTTGGAGTATCTTCGTGTATGCTCAATGGATGATGATATTGTATGCTCAGTTTATATTATATTCGAAATGTTCGACTTCATTCATTCATTCTTTCATTTCATGGCTGATCATGAAAAAGATGCGTTCAATGGGAAGTTTTTCAGTTGTGAAAATTGTCGATCTAAAAATAGTAAGCACTTATTCCACTCCTGTACTTAATGCAGAGACCTTAACGAGCTGTTTAATGAGCTCTGAGAAATTTAGAGAAGCTTATGAGGTCCAAGAGGCTTTAAGGTGATTTAATATGATAATAAATCTTCACAAATGAGCCCGTGGAGGTAAATTAGGATTCTTTTGAGCTGCCTTTGAACGCAGCAAAAATCCCCGGTCTCCGTGCTTTGCTGTTGCTGGTCGTCATGGTAACCAGAGCGTCGTGGCCGCGGCGCTGACGCTCTGTGGAAAAGACTTCCTGTTGCTGCGGGCACACTGAGAGCAAACGGTATTTTAATGTTCTTAAGCTTGTATTTTAGCGACAGCAGCATGCATATTTATTCAGGGTGCGATTTGTGAGGTAGTACTGAGGTGATAATTCTCCCTTTCGTCCCCGTATCTTTCCCCTCTACTGATTTTTAATGTCATGGAGGAATAAAGTCTGTCTCGCCCTCGCAGTGATTAAAGCTACTTCACCTCACACTGGACTTATCAACCTGAATCAAAGTATTTAAAACTCTAAAAATTGCAACTCCTGACAGTTAAACTTACCTGTAAACTGTCGGACTTCCGCTGTGTTAAAGCATTACCTAACTGGAAAGTCAAGTTTCCTGACGTGTTATTTAATATAATCAACTTCATTACGACCATCATCAGTTTCCCACAATTTGAAATCACTTTAAATGTGAGTAAATATTTCTGTAGGTAAACGAATATCTGCTTTAACAAAGCAACCGGATACAGTAAAAATAGCAGGTCCTTTTTTCGTAGTCTTTGTGGAGTACTTTGCGCTTTAACTTTAGTATTTTTGATTTTCTTTGTAATTTTATTAGTTACTTTCTTGAAAACTACACTGTGAGCAATGGGCTGGTGGCGCAGAGACCTAAAACCCAGCCCTCCAGTCATAAATCTTCCTGGGTTACCACTCCCTCTTTACTCAATGTTACAGTAGTAATACTTCAAAATAAATATTATAAATAATATAGATATTTTATGCAGTTTTCTAATGTTTCTTTGTTTTTGTTTTTTTCAATGTGTCCCCAAAGCCAATCTGTGACTGCTTTGAAGAAGGTGCAATCAAATGTACTTAACAAGGCCCAAGTCCTCTAAAGGGCGCAGCAGACCCGCTGTGAACAGCTCCTTGTGTTCAAGCCCACCGGAGTCTCCTGAGGACAGCAGAGGTGATCGCAGGCCGGACAGAATCCTCCGCTCTCAGTGTCAGCCAGTGAGCCAAGAAGAGGTTCTCCACATGCTTCAGCATGCTCCTGCCGCCCCGCCACTGTCTTTAAACCAGTACAAGGTCCTCCCGTCCATAGAGAGGAGGCAGTCAGAAGCAAGCCTGGATGAAAACTTATCGAAGATTTCCAGCTCTGATGATGAAGAGAGGAGGCCTGACACGGCGCCAGAGGAAACCAACACTGCTCCGACAACAGGCAGCCTTCTTCTTGCTGTGAGAGCGCCGTGCGGTCGGAGGTTTGAGCAGAACTTTGAGCCCACCGACAGCCTGCGGATGGTGAGAGCCAGCGCCGAGGACAGGTACGGAGCCAGCTACAGAGGGGCCTTCATCAGCACCATGGAGGTGCCTCGCAGGACCTTCACTGAGCTGGATGTGACGTTGGCGCAGTGCGGCATCGTGAACAGATCCCTGCTGTGCATCTCTCAGAATCATGACAGTGCACTGGATGATGAGAGAAAAATGATTTATTTTGCAGGTTAGCCTGCTTCTTTCCTCATCTGTGTATGCATTTAATGAAAGAAAAGAGTCCAACAGTTCATTCTGCACCTTTTACTGCTGTAACTTGAAACCCCAATAATTCACTTGTAGATAAGTGTTACACTTGTTCTTTTATTTCATTTTGCAGTCAGCATTGCCTGGAATAATTTCTGATTGGATTTCATATTGATCGTTATTATAGGGCAAATGAACAATAAATGACTTGCTTTCACTGAGCACCTCACTAGGCACCTCTGTCCCAGTCAGAAAGTTGTCTCTTGTAACATCCTTCCTCTACCAAACTCCTGCAACTCCTCTGACCTGGCAGCTCCATCCCCAGCACTGTTTTCATTACATACTGTAGATAAAATTTCTCCTACATATACATCACACAAAAACCATCTCAACATGGCCTGAATCATTTTTTCTCATTGTTTGTCGAACAAACGCTGTCCTTGGAATGTCCATCCATTCTCAGTGCCGCTTGAAGCATTTTAACAGCTTGAATAGACATTTCCACAAAGTAAATAAAATTGTTCTTGTAAGTAATCAACAAGCTTACACAGCAGAAGATCACACATTTTCACTCTTTTCCTTGCAGACTACACAGAGCTGTGTTTGATGTGCACTAATCCTCCTCTTCTGGCTTCAGTCTGATGATATTAGCGTTAGGAACTACTTGCTTCACAAACGTCCACACAGGATCTTCGAAGGTTGCAGAGAAAAGGAGCATCTGGTTTTTTTTTTGCCACCTCAGTGCCTTTTTCCACTGAACATATAGTGCAGACAATCATGCAGTGGTTCAAACATCAGCTAGCTGCGTACTTCAACAGCAGTTATCCACAAGAAATATTTACAATTACAGTGTTACATCTGTTCCTCTGAGCAGCATGCCTGTTTTAAATTTGCATAAAATATCTCCATCTGCTAAATCATGTGACCAGTCTGCAGCACCAGACTGTATGCAGATGCACACTCATTGAAAACGGGAACTAAAAATAATATATATATATACTGTATATGTAGAATATATACTTCATGAATTGACCACAGACATCAGTTAGCTCTGGAGACCAAAGATGGGCTGTTTACCTGAATCCATTTATTGGCAAGGCTTACATAGCTGAGCAACAGAGAAAAAGCAAACAGTTTTACCTGTGCAAAATTGTGACTGGACAGATTCTGAGGTCTGCAAGAAGAAATGTACACACGCATGCACACCGGTGAATAAATAACGGGCTCATCTGATGCAACAAAGGTTCAGAAGGATATTTATAACAGCTGTTGCCACACAAGTATTAAAGATTCAGGGAGGGTGAAGATCATTCGCCTGGAGGAGAGCCTGTGGCAGACAGCTTTTTCAAAAAGAATCTAAATTTTTAAGGTGTGTCTACCCTGCTGCAGAACAAATCCTCAAACACAAAGAACCATATTGATTTAAAAATGAGATGGGTTTCATTTATTTTATTTCCATTCATCAAATCGTCAGTGATGAAGTTATCCACAAGACTGAATAAAATCCGAGACTTATACAGTATTTAGCTTTCATTCCTAAATCCTTCAGTTATCTGACAAGTCTGCTCTATATTCATGTAAACATTAGAAGTTAACCAAAGTTAACCTATGACTTCCAATGGCTAAAGAGTTCAAGGAATCCCTTGTGCCCTCCCAGAAATGGATCTACAAAAGGCGACCACAAAACAATATGGTATTCAAAGTCTGACTGGGATTTACCTGACAGAGAGCTTACAGCGATATAGAAATTTACATGAGATCAAATTAAACATGAACAAGATGCACATGAACAAGGCACACAAAAAATGAAACAAAACCAGAAGAACCAAACAAAGGCGTTGATGGAGAAGCGAACAGGGTTGAGTCATTTCTGAGCCATCATCACGGGCAAAACAGTCTCCTGGAATCTGGATGGTCTGTGGAAACCAGAAGCTCATCAGCAACTCAGGTCTCCTACAAAAATGACAGAGATACAGGAAAAAGATTAAGGAAGACTAAATAAATGACCAACCAACTCAACAATATGCTAGATAGTTGGTAAGTGTTCGTCACAGTAAGCATTCTAAAATTAAACATTCATGCTATCTTCGACATGCTGGAACAACAGGAAATGGGTCTTTTTTTGCCCTCATTTAATCTACTGAAAACAGTATTTCAATGTTGATAATCTTTGGTCTCTATGGAATAATGCAATTAATTTTAAGAATGGATTAACGAGTTTTTGATCTGGACCTGAGATAGAATGGCCTAAATGTAAAATAATGATGAATGTATCTACACAATGTTCCCACAAGTAAGATTTCAGTCTATCATTCCTTTATTTAGGATATTCTAGCCCTTATTTCATCAGCATGCTGTATTTTTACAAATTGAATATAGCTCAATCTCATTTAGAATTTGATTTAGCTACCTCTTCAGGACAAATTGATCGACGTTTGACCCGATTATGTGCTGAATGCTTTGATCTGGCTCTCAATAAATGTGCGCTTAGTTGGAGAAAGTAGATTAGATATACACAATCACACATTAAAGTATTGTGAAATACTCAAGTACTGCTCCCCCCAAAAATGTCTACTTACTTGTCACACATTTTCCATGTTGCGTTCACAGACATCAGAAAAATGGATATTTGTCGACTAACTCACCGAAATGGATGAACCTCACCAAACAGTTCATATTAATACCACCTTGTTCATATTATTGACAATAGTTTAGCGAATCTTGAAAAGCACTGTTATCTCTTGACTGCTACTTTAAAAGAATATTTTTCATACAATATTTATGTAACACAAGGTGAGGGTCACTTGAAGGCACCACAAGCACGTGGGTCATCCTGTGACGTTTTACCTTCATTTGGATGATTTTTCAACCGTCATTGTAAAGAAGGAGCCTCTAAACTCAGGTGAGAACACTTTACTCTCTAAATGCGTGATATTTAACTTCTTCCTTTCCTCCACCTCTGGTTTTGCTTCGTTTTATTTTCTTTTAAACATTTGTAATTAATCAAATACAAAATATAATCAATCTGGACATGATGTGTGAGTCTACTTGCATCAGTTCCTGCTACTTTGTCATACTCTGTAATGGGGGAAAATGAGACAGGTTTCAATATAAAGCATCTTTTGATGGACTTTTATAAATACTTTTATGTTCATCTTTTCAGTCTTGCAGTTCCCTGTAAATGACTGATACGATGTGGAAGAATTCCCTTCTTTCTCACCTAATCAAACATATTCTTTATCAAAAAAGTAGTAATTGGCATGCATGCAGCAATATAAGGTTAATGTGTGACAGTCAAATGAAAGGCAAAGCAGTAATTCCAAAGCATTACCCATTAAAGGAATACTCCGAAAATTTTTGACCCACGCCCTGTCCCTATCATTGACAAAGTTAGACAAGCTCATAAATACCTTTTTTGTGTCTCTGCGTCCAGTGGCTGGTTCCCAGCTGTTAGCATCGTAGTTAGCTTAGCTCAATTACTTGAAGTCAATTGGAAACTGAGCCGGACTAAAGTGGACAAAATACTCCTTCCAGTGGTCCAGGGGGTGGCGTATTAGCATGTGAAGTAAATCCAAATAGTTATAAAACATTTAAAAGACGTGTTATCTTTTCAATCCGTTAAAATAATGTTTTAACGGATAGGGATAGGGCGTGGGTCAAAAATCTTCGGCGTATTCCTTTAAATGCTTTGTAAAATTTCAGTTCTAAACCTTTTATGCCCAATATAATGATTATGTTTTAATCTAAAATGATTTCAGAATAAACATTGACATGCTTGGCCTTGATTTTGTTTCCCGAAGTAGACTATATAATTTATGATATTCATCAGTTAATCATTTTTCTAAATTGACTGGTAAGTATTTTGAATACATTCTTCTCAGTTCAGGAGTTTAAGGACAGTTGTGACAACAATTTGTTGTAAGTGTTACTGGATAGGTATGCAGCTCTCTGTCAATAGACTACAGTAACCTTGTTCAATCTGAGGAGGCAGAAAGCGATAGCCCCTCCTAACCTGTGAGAAAACCTGTACAAGAAAACTCTGAATAAGTCGGGGTTTTCTTTCTGAAGGACAACAGTGCAAACCACCTCACCTCTATGCCACATATTCCACCAAGCAACAGGTCTGTTTTCAGTCCATGCATTCATCATTTAGTCTTTTAAAACAATTTCCTCACACATCCAGATTGTTTTATCATCATTATTTGTGTATATTTACATGTTATTGCTCTGTCATCACTTACACAGTATTCAAACATACTTGCTGTCAAACAAGACAAACAGTTTGAACTCTATTAAATTCTGAAGGTTTTGAGGTTATTTATTGTTGTTTTTTGAGGATATTGTGAACTTTGCCTCAGTTTTCAATCACTGTCAACAAACCTTGTAAAAACAACAGATTGTTCGTCAGAAAACCCAGCTCAGTCTGCTTCTGAGCACCAAAACAGGTTTGTGTTTTTTAATCAAATCTCCTGAAAATGACAGATCCTCAGATTATCACAAAAAGACAGATGACAGGCAACAAGAAACGAGGAGCTATATTTGGTTGCAAAACAAAACATCCACATTTTTTGTCAAAATGTGCTCATACAGTTCTTATCCTTCAGGCATTGTGAGAGAAAATGAAAGTGTGTGAGAGGTTGAGAGACCGTCTCAGATGGGAAGGAGGATTCGGGAGGAGGGGGGGTCGGGGTGTTACTGGCTGCAGGTTAATTCAATTTGGAGGCGGATGTTGAGCTTGAGCCAGCCCACACACACACACACACACACACACACACACACACACACACACACACACATACACAGTCAACCATCTACACGTTCATCACCACACCACAGTGATTTTATAAACATACATTAATTGTCATGGTAACCTCGCACACAAAACAGATGGATCAAACTGTGTGATCACAGAAACACAGAGACGGCCAGACGCCCACGTTTGGATTTAAAACATCAGGGGCTTTTCTGATCACTCCGGAGACAGGGGGAGATTATAGGTGATAGGGGGGGGGTGACGTGTGTTGCTCCCGCTCCCAGCCTGCGGCTCCCGGTGTTACACACTACATGTCATGCACGCCGATCTCCTGCCGTTGAAGCGGATACCTGGATGGCTCTCGCCGTCATCGGGGGGCTGGAGTGAGTGGGTGGTGCTGATGCTTTGAATGGGGATGTTGTCTCTTTCTCTCAAACTCCAGCATCCACTGAGAGAGAGGGGGAAGGAGGAGGATCAGGAGGAGGAGGAGGAGAAGGAGCAAGAGCAGGAGAATAAATTAAACATTTTTCTTTCTTTTTTTTTTTTTTGCAGCCACATGTTGCTTTGTCTGACTGAACTGCTGCAGCAGCTGCTTCCCTCTGCCTTTACTTGTGCGCTCAGCTGACGACGCGGCCGTCGCATGTATAGTCCCTGCCACCTGTGGCAGCACTCCCATTGCCTCGGCGCCAGAGGGACAGAACACAAAAAGGGGAGGTGAGAGAGGTTGGACAGGAGGAGGATATCTTACATGATAAGTGGACTTCTGACAGAGAGAGAGAGAGAGAGAGAGAGCGAGAGAGAGAGAGAGATCTGTGCTGCATACCCAGCTGACACCAATGAAAGGTAAGATAATGAGACAACACCAGATGAATTTTAATCCTGCTTAAGTCTCTCTTTTTTGTTGAATATCTGCAATATTTTAGATGCATTTCTCTTAAATCAAGTCAGTCAGTGAGACGTTGATTAAAACTGCCGGTGATGCATCTGTGGTTTCTCTGTAAACAAGCACACACACACACACACACACACACACACACACCAGTGTGCTTCAACAGGTGGGCATCACAGCATCTGCTCTCCGTTTTGACACTAATGAGTTCAGAGCACTGTGGCAGCGCTGATGGAAATGTTGAGAGTTGACGCTTTGGTGGTCTTTTAGCAAAACCGCGGAGAGTGGCAGCGTGATTCATGTGACTGAGCAAAACAGGGAAGAAGCCTTTTGGGACTCTGACTTTTTTTATTCTTACAACAGTAATTACAACAAACTGAGCTGTAAAGAGAAAACGTTCTGAGAGGAGAGGCTTTTGAAGCTAAAGCTAACTTTAAAATATTTAGAGTCTTTTATGTGACACAAATGTATAATTTTACTATGAAATTATGATTATAATCATGTACTTTGACTGTATTTTTTAGTACTTTTTTACTGGCATCAAGTGGATATTTTTTTGTTTTTTTGTTGTTGTTTTTTTTCCTTTCCAATGCAGCTGTGCATGATTTCCTTCTTCCATTAAATGTTTCTTTTTATAGAGAAACAACTAAATGATTTTGTTTTCCTCTCGGTCTGCATTTTGCCGGACACATGATGGCACTGTTGAGACAAGCAATAAAACAGGCTGTAATTGCATCTGCATGACCTTTTCCTCACCATAAATAACCATGCGTTGCCTAAAAGCTGAAGATTGATTGAATTTCTTATTGATTGCGAGGACGTCCTCATCCGGCCGGAGAGAGTGCAAGTTGCACGTGAAGTTCGTTTTTTTTTTTGTTGTTGTTGTTTAGACGTGATTTTAACTCTTGTGGCGTGTGTGTGTGTGTGTGTGTGTGTGTGTGTGTGTGTGTGTGTGCACAGGGCAGCGTAATCAGTCCCGCTAACACAGATAGACTTTGGAGATGTTACTGGTCAGTCTGCAGGCGAAGCAAACCAAGCAAGCAGAGCTGTCTCTATGGTTATTGCTTTCGTCATCACGCTCCCTATCAGGCTGCTGGGGCTCTGGACATGCAGCAGAGGCAGACCCTTGACAGCTCATAACCGAGATTGCTGTTGGAGGAACATGCATTAACAATGAGACTTAGCACTGAGGCAACATATAATTATGTCAGATATCTCATTAAATTAGCTGTGTTCTTTCCTTTGCATGGTTAGTCACCTTTTTTTCCCCCCTCATTTGACACTAAATGCCAGTTCGTTCTCCAGCCATGCTGTCGGTGTCTTTTAATGTTGATGCCGCTGTAATTTTGTTTTATGACTGTGACCTTTTGCATGAATGCACATAGCATGTTTTTCACACCAGCCGTATGTTTCTTGGTTTTTACATCTCATCAATAAGAGTTATTGACATTGGAGCACTCGCTACACTGAGGTATTATTTCTGGGGAGCAGCTACAGCTGTATTTCTTGAATTTCTAATGAGATCCTGCTGAGTTTTTGATGTTATTCCTGGGTTACAAAAGTAATAAGGGCAAGGAAAATAGGTTCCCCTTCACTGGAGATCCACTGTGTCAAATATTGCAGAAATATTTATGCAAACAGGTATGCACATATACTGAAAGAATATGTATAAACCCGGGATGTTCAATATTAATATAGGTTCTCAATACATAATAAGTAGAGCAGGAAAGCACAAAATGAACATGCTTCACTGCTTAGTGAAAATGGATGTATGCAGTGGACATGCACAGTGTTATTACTACGTTACAAACCTTAAAAAATTAGATAGAAATGAATGTTACCATGTTTAAATTGAATAAAAATACATTCATTCATTCATTCAATATGATTACCAGATATCAGTAGTCAGTAAAGAACTGTGTATAAATTGTGGATGCACAACATCACTGTATTGTTCCAATACCTGATATATATGCCAAAAATGGAAATATGAAATATGATTTCTATGTTTAATGATGAAGTCTGTTTAATATAGGGATTGATATTACCACTACCATGTTTACATGACTGTCAAACAGAATATTAGTGGTCTGAGATGATAAGTTTGACTCAAAGAATGAAAACAAATTACACTTTTAATCAGACTTAATGTCTAAAGCTTCTCTAAAACAGATTTATTCCCACATAAAATTTAATCCAAATGACACTGACAAATGATCAGGATATAATTAGTCAAAATAGAGAAGCATTTCTGAGCTCTTCATGTCAATAAATCTATGATCACTTCTAATAAATCTCTTGTGCTTGAAGACATTTCTCTGAAGTATTAGGGAGCTCATAGCAATCATAAATTATGATTTCATGGTAATGAGATGTTTTTACTTCTCTGCTTCCTTTTTTCTGTAACAGGACAAAACCTCAGGCAGAAGCAAACTCAACAATAACATGCAGTCCTGATGTAAATATATGAAAAATGAAAATAGAAGAGTATCTCAGTATGTCAGAGAAGACCTCCCAGCAGTGTAAACCTACAGCAGCTGGACTCAGACCAGTCCAGAGTGATTTGAGTCTGAGTCTGATGTTATCCGAAATCAAGAGATTACCCAATAAGAGTTTTATTCACTGCAACATGTTGAGAAAATATCAAATATGAACAGTAACAGATTTTATTTGTTCATGAAAACATATTTCCTATTACATCAAACTTGATGGCAGCGACTTGTTTTAATAAAGTTGACATGAAGACAGCAAAAGCTGAACAAGGAAATTACACTGAAAGATCCATTTTTGGTGTCTGTTTTAACACTGACGATGTTTTGGGAAGTTTGATAAAACTTAATGGGAAACTTCACGAACACCTTTAATACTTGATAAGGAGGTCAGTCCAGCGATCGACTTTTAGGGAGGGAGAGTCATTCTGAAGTGAAAATGGAAAGTCATTGAAGAGTGGCGGAAACAGGCCTCCCTCTTCCAAAACCCTGTGCTCTCACAGCAGTGGGATTTTGCCTCATGGTGTAACTCATAGTCGTGATCGCCACGAGTTAATAACAGGATCTGCAGGAGCTCAAAATGTGGCTTCTTATTCTTCCAGTTCTCACATTATTTCCTCTATTTGTGCTAATAAATATCAGCCATCTTGTGTAGGTGTACCTGCATATCTAATCATTAAGTTTCATAAAAAAAAAAAAAAAAAAAAAAAAAAAACCAAACATTAAAATTGCGTCAAGTAATGTGTCAATAATGATTGCTACAGTTAAATCCTGGGGGTTTCTGGTGGTTTTGTTTTTCACAGAAAGATGTAATTCTCCAAACTCGATGAAGAAGAGTGCGTAAATTGAAAATTTGGAGCGTAAGGTGTTGTTATTTCAAACCTTATACAAATAAGAAATACTGCAAAAACTCACATCCCAATAATTAGCAGACCCCCCCCCCCAAAAAAAAAAATCTGTTGAATATTTCCTTCTATTTGCCATTCTTAGTCTGAAAGATGACATGTGTTCACACAAATGGTTGATGTATCTTTTCTCTCTGAAGCAGAAAGTCAAAGCCAGCACCATGCCTGGTCTCATTAACAAGGAGAACCGGAGCGCCCTGCCGCTCAGCGTCTCTGACATCACTTCCTGTGTCAGGGGTTACACTCTGGCTCTGACCGCATCCATGACTTACGAAAATATTGAGGATCATGCAATCGAAGGTGAGTGAGACTAATTTGTTTACTTGAGTTGCGTGAGTGCCGAGTGTTTCCGACCAATTTAAAACCAACAGCGCTCGGCGCAAAGCACAGGTGTAAAATTCATTATTATTGACAGAGTTTGGGTAATTGGCTGCTGGCCTCCTCTGGCTCATGTCCTTTTCGTCCTGTTTACTTTTCTCTCTCTCACTGCCTTTTTTAGGGATCTTCATTTATCCACTGGAGGAAAATTCCATCGTTGTCGGATTCGAGGCTATGATATCCAGTCAGATCATAACGCTGCAAATCAAAGACAAGGCCAAGATCGACGACTGTTATCTGGATTGCTGCAACACGTCAAACGGAGTGCTTCACAGCGGCAGCGGTGAGCGCGAAGCAGCTTTAATCAATATTGTTACATCAGCAGAGGTCTGGACGAGGAACTCTGTGTGGATTGTTTGAAGGTGTCTGTGGTGATGAAACCGCTCTGCTGCAGCTCCTCTAAAGCTCCTCTACGGCTCTGCAGACGATTTGAGGGTCTTAAAGTTATTTGGCTTCAAAGCGACAACTTTACTGCCTGGCTCGTTTTTCTTCTTTCAGCCTCCGTGTTTCGACCGCATTAAGAAATCCTGCCAGGGAACGTTGAAAGAATGACTAGTGAAGATACAAAGACAGAAATACGTATCAGTTTGTTGTTGGTGGGGAGCAAAGCAGGGTTAGTAGAAAATGAAATTCTTTTGATGGAATGAATCAGAATGCATACGGTTTTTTCCAGATTAACTGTGATGTTGCCGTAGTGGATTATTTTTTTCATGTTGATCGTGTGTGTGTGAATCCTCTCGACTGCATTACCCAGCTTTGAGGCATGAGGGATGCTCAAAGGCAGTGTGCCACCTGGAAACATTTTATATGCACCAATCAGTCTCAATTCAAAATAGAAACTTGGAGAAAACCGACACCCCCACAGGGAGAACATGCAGCCTCCCTGATTATTCCATGTTCTACTGTTATGTTTTGTTTTTCAAACATGTCATATGATTGTGCATGTCTTTGTTCGTTTGCAGTGTGGCCGTTTCATGTCGGCTGAGCTGTCAGTACGGTTTCACTCAGTCTGACTCAAAAAGTTCTGCTGAGCTCACCTCAGCTGGCAGGAGAAAGAAACAGTTTAAGAACTAACGAGAAGAATCTAAAGCAACAAAACAGCCGAGATGAACAAACAACATACAGACAGGGAGCATTACCTTTATTTAGGTTGCTGACGCATCAGGAACTGCAGGGTCTTTAAGCGGCTTTATTCATTTAAAAACATTTTCACAGTTTGTACTTTGCTTCAACAGATATCCGACCTGATCGTTTTATTTGTTGTTCAATATTATTTGATATTTTTTATTGATTATTCTGTACATTATATGCAGACTTGGGTAAACTATTAAAACCAACAATTGGGTTATGGAGACAGACAGAGAGAGACATCAGCTCTGCAGCCCTTCAACCGTTTTTAATTATGATCAAAGCAACAAGTAACAAGCCCACTGAGACATGAAGTTATTGGAACTGTCTTACTAATGTCATCATAGTAACCACTTTATGACTTATTAATGGCAGAAGCGGAATTGTTAAGGTAATGCATTTAAAAAGCATCTCTCAGTGGAGTGTTTCCATACTTTCGTGATTTATCAAGCTATTCAAAAGCTGCTTTGGTGGCACAAGCCATGAGAGAATACGCCCTGGACTCTTCAGGAAATCTACATGTAGTCGTTATAACGTCACACCCATTGCTTTTCTTTACCATGCCTGTAAAAACACACACCTAAAATTTCTCTTTGTTGGCTTCCTGGACACATGCGTGAGCTAAAGTAAAATAATAATGGAGCTCTGCTCAACTTTACTAATTGCATTTGACCGAAACGATTATCTAAGTGAAGGTTTGCAGCTGTTTTTCAGGGATGCTGGCTTTTTCTGTAGGTAGAGAGACAATGAAGGTCCTATTTTAGAAATATTCATGGTTCTTTCATTCAGAGCCGTAGATGATTCGTTTTTTGAAACCCTGCAGTCTACAGTATTTGCAATCTGCAGCCCGCTTTTACATGCCATTGGTTTGCCTGTGGAAATCAAGCACATTTGCATCAAATTGACAGGATTAGCACACAAAATGTGGAGTGGGAGTGCTTGAGATTTGGTTTTTATTTTATTGAAATAGAAAAAACATCCTGGTAATTGCTATTGAGAGCAATCCTAGAAGTCCTAAAAGACTTGACTGATAATCCTCAGTATTTTAAGGCACAGTCATCTGTTAGTTAAAAATCTATTATTAGAGATACAGTAATTTTTGCACAGACTGGAGTGTCAGAGTCAGAGATATGATTTTCCCCCCAAAAATAAGCAATATATTTATTTAGACAGGATTAAATTAGGGCTGGAGGAAGGAAAAGCAAAGTGAAAAAGCTTCGGAAAGATTTGCTCTGCTTGTGACTGAGTGGTTCACTCCTCTGATCGGAGCTGATCTGGCGTTACAGGACACATCGTGATGGACGAAGACTTTGAGAGGACGGTGTTGGTGGTTAATCTGGGGATCATCCCTCCAATGGAGACGGTCCACATTCTGGTGAGCACCTCCTCCGAGCTCTCCACCCTGCCCAGCGGGGGCATCAGGGTTTCGTCGCCACGGGTTTGCACGCCGCGGGTGCAGAGGAGCATCAACGAGGAGCAGGGCCTGTCCCCAAACTTCTCCAGAACGTAAGGAAAAAAACAATCTCGGAACGGTAGAGAGATAGCAGACTTATATATTGTGAAAATTACATCAAAATGAACATCAAAATGAATTTAAAAGCTCTTTGTGTGTGTGTGTGTGTGTGTGTGTGTGTGTGTGTGTGTGTGTGTGTGTGTGTGTGTGTGTGTGTGTGTGGCTTTCGCTGTGGCTTCATGCTTTTAGGCGGGACAGACAAACCTATGGCTCAAATCTGCACGATCAGTCGCTCAGCTCCCCTCAGCTGTGGTTGGCTTCACTGCTGGAGGTCGAGTCCATCAACTCTATGGACTATGAGTTTAACTTCCAGCTTGAGATTCGGGCTCCTTATCTACTCGCTGGTGAGTGAAATGTAAACGTCACTCCAAAATTATATCTGCACCAACTTGTGTTGAGTCGTAACGTGAAAAAAACAAACAAGTGACTAGTTGCAGTTTTGAGTGTTTTGCTTCGATTTGATATCTTCTGAAATGTCTTTCCATGCAGGGTTGTCTCACAAACAATTACAGCACATCATGTTTGAATGAACAGAGCCAAAAAGTTCATATTTATTATGATACTATCATATCCATCAATTTAAAATCTGAGTTTTTAGATTAGGGAGCTACATATAGGAAGTTGTTTATCGTCTCATTTAAACTTCTGACATTCATGCTCTTGTATTTTATTTGCTATTAAAGTGACTGTGGTATTCTCATACCATGTGAAAAAGAGCTCTTGAAAACCCTCAAACTGTAAATTCTGGATGCTGGGTGGATTGAAAAGTAATTTGACAAGATCTCGACGAATACATTTAATTAATTCTTCCTCTCACAGAACAATTATCTATAAGTGTGGAAGACTCAAACAACCCATTTTCCAATTTGTTCTGGCGTAAAAAGCCCCAGAATACTCCGTTCAAGAGCCGACTGTTTAATTGAGTAGAAGTCTCCAAGTGCATCAAAGAGTCTGCAAAGTACTTTTTAAACTTATTGCTGTTCAAGTGCTTCCCTGTACATCCAGAGAGAAACTAAACAGATACGACTTGCATAAGAATGCAGTGCAGTTGTGCAATTATTGGCACTGTCAACACACAGAAGAATGTTTCTTCTTCCCACAGTTGGAAAACATTCTTGTTAGTTTATGTTGTGAGTCCAGATTGCCAGTTTGTGTGCCGGTGCGTTCTCTTTCTCTGGTTTCGCCCTGTGATGAATTGACCTCTTGTCCGTGCAGTGTGAACCTCGCCTTGCTCCTCCGTTTTGTCTGGGATGACTGCAGGATGGTAAAAGCAGAGGTGGATGATCAATAGATTTTACTGGTGGTAAATCAACCTAAGACGCACGGCTTTGGATTGTAGGAGGAAGCTGAAATACCTGCAGAAAAACCCACGCATGGACAGGGAGAACATGCAGCCCAGAAAATGAACAAACATCTACATCATTTTTGTAGTCACTGTATGTTGTGCAGTGTGTGTTCAACAGTTTCCTTGGGGTGCTGCGTGAGAGAAAGTGGCTGATTTATCGCCGGGGGCGGAGCCACGTCTTTTGATCTGCTGTGGCTGATCTCTGTGTAGGTGTGGAGAGCCCTTCTCACGCCATCCGAGCCGACGCCGACCCTCTGGCTCGCTCCGCCACCAGCGTTGTCATCACCCTGGCGGACAAGTACACTTACGACTACCCCGTCAACATCCTCATTTATCCCAGCGGTGGGTCTACAACTTCAAACCTCATTCACGGCAGCACAACCCTGCAATTAGTCTTTCCTCCGCTCTCTTGTGGAATAATTTGAAATTGTTTATATCGGCCCTGTCGGGGCAGAGCATGTTTTGCCCTCTAATCAGCCCGGTGGAAAGGTGATTCACTGTCTCGCTCGGTGTGTCTGAGAGTCTCATCAGGATAGAAAGGTCCTCTGTTATTAATGCGGGACATGCCAGTCTCCATTGTGTGGGTGTCAGATTTTTACTTTTTTTTCTTTTTTCCCCCTTCGTGCTCTCGTCTCTCTATTACGCTGACTTGACCTGCAGCGTGTGTGGGCCAGTTGTTTCCCAGAGGCGGGAATGAAACCCGGCTTCACCGATCCAAATGGCTTCTTATGAAGGTTTTGTTAACAAACAGACCTGCGGCCAGCGCCGGGCAATTTAATTCAGCTCCGGCTGCGGCTTCTGCAGCTTCAATGACAGCACGGTTGCTCAGCTTCCACCACGAAGATGGAGAAAGTTAATGGCGAAAAATAGGAAAAGCCCCTTTTCTTTATTACCCCAGTTGATTGATGGCTGTGAGTCGCTGCAGGGTTTCTGACAGCTTCATCTTGTTCAATTTAAGATTTTCCAAGACATTTTAATACTCTCCACTACGCAAATGAATTCTTGCTACAAAACGACACCAATCAAACTACAAATGATATGAATGAAAACCAAAAAAAAAAAGATGACAAGAAAATAGATTTTTATGCATATCTTGTGAGTAAACCTGGGTATTGCACGACCCAAAAGCCCTACCTGTAAAAATCTATCCTCATTATCCACACAGTATGCCAGTTTAACTTTCCTGGATGTTCTTCAGGCATGTAGGCGGAGTTGTACCCATCTTTCCTGTGTTAAAGAAAGGTACAAGAAAGGCAAAGGTCATCGTCGTGAGATCAGCCGATAAAGCTGCGGAACGGCACACACCTACACATCGGGAGTGCGGCGTTAACAAGACACAGCGGACACAATCGAGTGTGAAGGAGAATTGAAGATGACACAGGGACATAGCGGGACGAGCAGATGTAACTGCAGGACAGATGTGTTCATATTGAGCGGAACTCAGTCAACCTTATGTCTTGATCCTGATCAGTAGTGTCAGTTTTCCACTCCCCCTTAGAAAATAAATGTCACAGCTCTACAGGCAGCAAGAAGTAGTTGGATGAATACGAATGCGGCTTATTAAACAGAAACATCCTTTTAATCAAATTTAAAAAGTCTGTCTTACAATTTAATGTCCCACTTGCATAAAATCAGCCCAACAGGCTTTACTCTGTGATTTTATCATTGCCTGTAATTAATTCTCAGGCATTTTTGGAAAAAATGGAAATCAATATTATTTTAATCTCACTCTGAGACCTTCAAAGACCCTGCATTTAATAAAAAATAACAGCCCAAATCTCTGGAAATCACTCAGCCTCCACAGATCTTTTAGTTATTTTAAAGCCTGTCTGTGAGACGGCATCTTCATGCGCAATCAAACACTAATTCCAACATCGATTTGAGGATAATTCAGCTCTTTCAGATCGCCACACTCCCCTCCGCGGTGAGGCTGTTAGTTTCAGACAGTGCCTAAGAGCTTTATAATCTGTGCTACATGTACATTAATGTCTCTGCCCCGACTGACTGTGCCACTTCAGAGCCGCACCTGCCCCATGTGCTCGTGGAGAACGGCGACATGACGCAGGAAGAGTACGACGAGTACCTGCACGGGCGCAACGATTTCATCAAGGCCACCAAGAAGGACTCCAGCAATGAGAGGAAAGTGAGTGTCTGACGCCGGCATCATGTCTCAATCTGTAGGACGAGAGCCGTCCGCCGAGAGGAGAAAATACACACAATAACACAATGTATGACCTGAAAATGCTCAGCGACAAACACTCTGTGTGAGCATGCATTTATATAGTCTCATTGCTTTGGTGTATGTCTCTGCAACCTAATACAAAAATCTCACACAATGGGAAAATTCCTCGAAAGGAACTTGTTCCTCAGACAAGATTGGAGCAGTTTCTCTATTAGCAGTTGTTAGTCCGTATTTTTTTTGGGGGGGGGTGTAATTTAGTTTTTCGTTCTCACTTAAAACCTCTGCAAGTTTTACAAGAATGTACAATCGTTTATAATTTGTTTTTTTTTTAACATCTAAATACAGACAAACATACACGTTTTATTAACGTTGACCTGAATCCGATCAGTGCTGTGACTGAATGATATCGAACGGTTGACGCTGAGTCGTACTGCAAGGTCCATGTAGCATTGTTGCAAATAGAAGAGAGAGGTAAACCTGTACAACTAATCATGGTTTGATAATTTAGACCCGATAATATACTGAATCTGACATTTCTTCCATTTTAATTAGTGTGTTTAAGAAAACAATTAACTTTGACTCTGTTTTAAACAATTTAAAATTGTGCTAAATGGAGTAATCAAATCTTACAACTTTTGTATTGAGATGCAAAAAATAACTCTAGACAGGCTGTGATTCCTCTCAGGTGATTCATGTTAGAGAACGCTGTGTTTGTTATGTTATTCCAGCTGAAATCCCAAAATGACAAGCACTGGTCTGATTTTGAGACTTTTTTTCTTCCAGAAAACAGAAGTGAGGCCGTCTGATATTCAGACTGTGAGGCTAAAGAGAGAGATCTGCTCTTCTTTGTCTTGTCTTTCAAATGCCAACAAACTTGGTCTGATGCAGGTTGCCTTCCACGAATAAGTAAAGGTTTCCCCAACATCCAAATAATGGTAAACCTCATTCTTAAAATGGAGTGATACAGCGATCACCTGGAGAGAAGTGGCTTAAAACTCAGTCAAAGTACTGAGCTACGAAGGAGGAGTTATGTGGGTAATTTTAAGGTGATAGTGATCAATGCGGCTGAGACTTATAAAAACTGTCAGTGAGTGCAGCGTCAGAAGATGGAGAGCAGAAGGCAAGAATCTGAACAGCACAGTCAGAGGAGATGGTCTGGTTTCCTCTAAGTGGTTCGGAGACATAAGAGAGGGAATAAAGACCGGCCAAGAAGTGTAAAGACAGAATTAACAGAGCTGTTATTCAGCTGAGGGCACGAAAAGTCTCCAAGCAGCTCAACATCCGCGGTCTTATTTTTAGCTGATGCCGAATGTGTCTTATGCATAAAGTTTTTAACCTATATTTAGTTGCTGTGTTTGAAAAAGTTGAATGTGTTCAGCATTTTAGTGAACAAAGCGAGAGAGAGAGAGAGAGAGAGAGAGAGAGACCTCATAAAAAAGCGTTGCCATGGAAACACTCCAGAGGCTCGGCACATTTTCCTCCACATCCTGCGCGTCTACGATAATTGATGTGCCCTGTCTATTGATCTGATCACTTGTCTCTTTCATGCCTCCTTTTTTTTTTTTTTTTTTAACTTTAAGTATTAAATTAGAGCCTGTGTGCGCACATTGTGTTTCCAATTATTTTGTTCCCTGTCCTTCGTGCTTCTCTCCTCCGCGTTCATAGGTAGGTGTAATTCACCGGAGACTCCATAAGGACATCCTCCACAATCCCGTGGTCATGCTGAACTTCTGCCCTGACCTCAAATCCGTGTGCTCCGACCTGAGGAAGGTTCACGGTGAATTCATATTCCTCATTGACCGCAGCGGCAGCATGAGCGGGGTCAACATCAACCGTGTGAAGGTATTTTAATCTCAAACAAACCTACTGATTTACATTTAGATTGCTGGTTGTGCCACTGGTTCTCTTTGCACTCAACGCATCCGAACATCTATGATTTTAATGGAGATTCTTTGCTATAAAACTCACGATTTGTCATGACAGGTTCTATAATTGCTTTCCCGCCTCTAAGTCTGTAGGGATGTGGTGAACCAACTGTGGGAAGAACACAAGGCTATTGATCAGACAAGCGAGTCTCCATTCATGTCTTCCAGTTGCTAGGTTTTAGACCTTCTTTAAGATTCTAATCAGCGAGGCTTCATCAATACCCCTTCAGTCCATTCAGAAGCATTCAGTGTTTGTATTTCTTCACTATAAGTTTGCACATTATTTGGCTGCCTCTGCTCTGACCCCGTCTTTTCATAATACACCGGCTGATGTTCGTTTGTGACTCACACTCTGGGTTTTATTGGATGTGGGTGATACTACACAGTCTGGGCTGGAGGCCAGAGTCAGCCTGCTGGTGACGTAATGACGTTCGCCGCCGATATTTCAACAAGTCTGGCCAGAATTCTTGCACACATTTATCAAGCAGGTGATCAGATCATCTGGTATAGGAAATTAATGGCAGTCGCTTAATTCTTGATTTAAAAAAAGATGTTAGAAGGAGCATGAAAACACCAATCGTTTGACAATGCAGTAGACATCAACAGGCAAAATTTGGCCAAAGCTAAAATATTATTTCTTCATTGAAATCCTAGAGTAGAAATGTTAATTTTCCACATTCCTAAAGGCCAGTTCGATGAAACAGGAACAAAAGATATTCTGGATTATTACACAGTAATTGTCTTCTTCCATGTCAGTTCACCTGAATGGGTGTTTTATGCTACAATGTGTAGCCGCTGTGTCCTTTTTGAACTGTCTTTTATTTTTTGAACTGAGTAGAGCTTTCTATAAGTGGCCCTCTTTGGGAAAACCACCCCTCTGCTGCAGAGGAGGCAGTGATGGATGAAATGGTCCGGCCTGATGGCACTCGGCGCTCAATCCTCTCCATGAGAAAATCTGCTGCTCAGCGCTGACAGCTGATGGAGAGCGCCATCCGTCTAGACATTTGTAGACACAGCTGTATCTCTGCAAAGAATTTAAGAGGACATTACGCACCTAAGAGAGGAGCTTCATCTTTTATTCAACATATCCTTTAAAAAAGTCTTCGCTCCCTGTCTCTTTTTTTTTTCATCCAGGATGCCATGGTCGTTCTTCTGAAGAGTTTGGTGCCTGGTTGTCTTTTCAACGTGATTGGCTTCGGATCCACGTTCAAATCACTGTTCTCAACCAGCCAGAACTATGAGGAGGTGAGGCCACACTCCGTTACAACTTATTAATGTATTATTCATAATTAATCAGATTGAACAGCTGCAGAAAGGTGAAGCCATTAGCATCGAGCAGACACAAGCAACTCATCCTCATTCTTTACAATCCACAAGCATATCACTAGTCTGTAGAGTATTGATTTCAGAGGTGGCAAAAGGTGAGAAAGGTCGTTTTATATGGTATACCTATCAAAAACCATATTCATGACCTGGCCATTTACACAATCGTTATCCTTGGGAGATTTTACATGCGGATTTCGTGCCTCTCATTTCCTCCTGTCCCATCTGTGTGGAAAGCATAATTCAGCCTTTACATGATTAATCTGCCCGTCACAACACAGCACAGACACTGACAGTGCCCTATTATTCGTAGAAAAAAATCAATTCATTTATGGAAAGAAAAAGTTTTTAGATCAATAAGGGAGATTGGATCATCTCTCACGGCACGCTAGTGTGAAAAACGCTGGTGCAGACACGGTACCACGCCGCATCAATCGGGTCATGATCTGTTTATTAAGTCTCTGAAAGATTCATCCTTGGCGCGTCTGCCGATTATGCACAGGTTTTGATTCTGCCTTTTCCAGGGATTCGTAAAGGAGCGCGCCGTCCTTGAGCAAATCTAAAAGCTCCCGGTGACCCTGACACTGAGACATCCGTCTGATTCAGGCCTCTGTCAAGAGAGTAATACAATAATACTCTGAAATAACATGATAGAAACTCAGAAATGGTCGAAACTGACATGCAAGTTATTAGAAAGGACAGTTCAACACAGTGTCACAGCTTGTTTTTGATCACAAGGTTGTAGGTTTGATCCCCATCGTGTGTGTGTATTCATCAGTTTTTAACAGATATTGTAAAGCCCTTCCTGTAAAAAAAAAAAAGGCTCCATAGAAGTGAAATCTATTTCATTTTGTCGTTTTTAATGTTACGGAGCACAAACGGTGTAGATGACAACTTGTCATCCCACTGTGATACACCTTTTATAAAGTTAGTTGAAGTTTTCTTTATATATAAAGAGAGTGGAGGAACATGATAGTGTAACAATGGTCATTCTGTGAGAGTTTGCATGTTCTCCCTGTGCTCGCTCTCTCAGTGTACACCAGTTTCCTTCTACAAAAACATTCATATCAGGTGAACCAGTGACACTGATTTGCTTTAATGTGTTTCTCTGTGATGGAATGTTGACATCTCCAGGGTGTTTCTTGCCTTTTTGCTCCTCGTCAGCCGAAACTAGCTTCAGTTCACGCCGCTCTAAGTTAGAAAAACTGTTAATTATGTGATCTTTAAAACTGTAGTGACCTTTTTATTTTTATACATGAAATTGTTCTTCAACAGGCAGCTCATATGAACACTCTTAAATCACACCCCTATTCTACAGAATCCAGACACCTCAGTTTAATGTCACCAGCTGTTATTATGGGAGAAAGACTTCATAATTAATGCAGCAAGTTTCCTCATATTCACACCCCCCTCCTGCCGAACAGCAATGTAACACCACTGATAATTTCCCTTCAGTCAAGCGTGTCTCAGTAATGGAATGAAAAGACGTAAAATGAAGCAACATGATAGGGTGCAGAATTGAGAACCGATATGGAAATAAACAGCAGCGAAATTAATGAAGATGAATCCAAGTTAATCCGGAAAGTGGAAATGAAGGAAGAAAGAGAGCAGGATTCGCAAAAGGGTCTTAACAGAAGAAACGGATGAGGCCAGGATAATCAGGCCTGTTTTCAAACACAACCACTCATCTGTTTCTTTTCCCCCTCACGGTCCAGGACGCCCTGGCCTTGGCCTGTGAGCATGTCCGGAAGATCAGGGCCGACATGGGGGGCACCAACATCCTGACCCCTCTCACCTGGATCCTGAGGCAGCCCATGTTCAGCGGCCACCCCCGCCTCCTCTTCCTGCTCACAGACGGCGCCGTCAGCAACACGGGAAAAGTTATCGAGCTGGTGCGCAGCCACGCACGCTACATCAGGCAAGTGCTCCCTTTCTCACACTCCTCTCAGGAAACCAGATCGATAACAGCGTGCGACATTGTCGTGGAGAATGGCGCTCTACTGTATTGTCGTGAAAGTTGCTCCAGCCTCTGTTATGCAATGATCAATTTGTTGTGCGCCGAATGGAGAGAAGCTGAAACACGGAGAAGCACGTGCTGCAGTGACAGAGAAGATACTGTATGCTCTGTCAAAACAAATAACTGGATCATCCTCTGTTTACATTCATTATGCAAATAACGAATCCAGAAATCACATCTCGGGTTTGTTGTGGGGATTAAATGTAACACCTGGTTATGGAGCTGTAATCCCCTCAAAATGAAATCAGGGAGCAGCTTATGCTGTATTGATTAAGCATTGTATATCAAGACAAAGAGTCCATCAGGCAGTCCCCGGATTTGAGATTAAAGAAACGGCGCATCGGTGTTGAAGCTGGAAGGAAATAAGGGAGCTGCCAGCTACATTTGAACGCCAGCTGTCAAAAGAGAGGAGAGCGCCGGTGGCTCCACAGAGCTCTGCAGTACACCGGGAAATCGTTTTTATTTCGCCAGACCCATTAAAGTCTCAAACTGTGAATCCCTGTCCTGAGTCACTCTGGAAATAATTGACTTTTGTCTTTCCCTGTTAATGGATGACCTCCCCCAGATGACTGCATCAGGGACACAAGGCACAAGCACTCCTTCGGTCATTATCGCAACAGGTTTAAAATCAGGATGGTCAAAAAGAAAAACCAACGGATGATTACGCACTTTTTCTTTTATATTCAAGCAGGTTGACGATATTATTGAGAATAGCATGTTAAAAATCTAAAGTCTACAATTTTGGCAGTAATGAGTTAGCAACTGATTTTTTTTAAATTATTATGATTAAAAAATGAACACAAAACATCACAATTTTTGCTACTTACTATTTCACTGAACTCTTGTTTACAGTGGGAGTCCAAGCACTGCCCCCTGCCTTTTTGCGGCTGTTTTGTTCGCACTTCCTCTCATTATCGTTTGTTCACTGCTGATATCCAAACGACAGCATTTTCCCTCTCTAATTGATGTAACTTGAGCCGAACCGATGAGTGAATCATTCGCTGACCCACAAAGTGCCGACAGCTCGGCTAATGCGCCAGCTATGTGCACATTAAGACATCTTCATTAAGAGCGACAATTAAGACGCTCATTGAGATAATTGGAAATTGAGTCAGGCTCTAATGTCAAAGCACCCTCGTACGCCATTCATATCAGTGAAGATCTGTTGAAAAGCATCACGCTGTTTATTCTGTGTTATTTGATATTTTAATGTTCTATTAAGATGGTATTGTCCGTGGAGAATCTAGAAGGATTCATTAAGTATATTCTCTCCAATTTGCAGTTTGCACCATAAAAATGTCTTTAAATCTAAAACATTTCCGATTAGCTTTCAGTAAAATATTGGATACGCGCCATTAATTACCACTGTATTCCAACATCACGCATTGTTTACAAAAATTAACCTTGAATCTGACTTACGGCAAGCATTAGGCATATATTTGGAAAAAGGACGCATCCATCACCTTTTTTTTTAGCAAGCAGATTATTTTTTATTTACAGTTAAATGCACTTTGAGGAAGTCATGCTTCACTGAAGCCAGAGCTTCAAAACACAAAGGCATTGAAATAGTATCTTCAATGTTGAAGCATTGATATTTAACTGTTTCCAATGATATTAATCGGGAAAAACAGGGGAAATGCAGAAGGAATATTATATGACCGCTTAGTATGTCATTACTTTTTATTTCAAGTAATTTAAGAAATACTACACTGACAATAGGGTATGGTAATGTTTCTATTTTTTAAAGCACAGGGACGAATCTGGAGAAATGAAATCCTCCAGATCTGGTTGAAATATCTGTAGTCTGACTATCAGCGGCCACGCTGCTTTTCATCATTAAATTCTCATCATTAAAATTGATTGGCTTCTCTCAAGCCGCCTCGCCGTCTTTCTTCTCTCGGGCTGTCTGCAAAATGTGCACACCTTCTGAGACGGCACCTGTTGTTTTGCTTGTGAATCTCTCGATCTGTCCACGGAGACGCAGCGTTTCATGTCTTCGTGCAGATGCTTTACGTTCGGCATCGGTCAGAGTGCCTGCCGGAGGCTGGTGCAGGGATTGGCAACAGTTTCCAAAGGAACGGCCGAGTTTCTGGCTGACGGCGAGAGACTGCAGCCCAAGGTACCCATTTCCTAGCAGCTGGCAGCTATTCACAAAACCACTGGAGAGCCATTATGCACAGGCTTCAAAACACTCTGTCTGTCACTGATACCAATTATACAGTCATATCTCAAAATATGCCAGTCAATTTATGTTTTTCATTTAAGTTGACGTTTTTTTTTCTTTGGTTTATTTTTTTTCCCCACAGATGATAAAGTCCCTGAAAAAAACCATGGCTCCGGTCCTCAGTGACATTTCTATCGAGTGGCTCTTTCCTGAGACCAAAGAAGTGCTGCTCTCCCCAGTGGGCAACACCTTCCTGTTTCCAGGGGACAGTCTGATTGGTTACAGCGTGGTTTGTGACACCACCCGTTACCACGCCAACCCCAAATCTGTGAGACGCCCGCACGCATGATGAGTTTTTGTGTTTTAACCACTTCACAAAGCCACAGTCCGGCGGCCCCGTGTGGTTTTATTTGATGTTGGCTTTTTCTCATGAGTTGTCCTTGAAGCAGTTGTGTCACCTGCCCGACCTCTCAACAGGACAAGAGGAGGCGATACAGCATGATGCGCTCCATCGAGTCGGCCAGCTCGGTGTTTTATCACTCCCAGGAAGAGGATCCGGTGAAGGCAGGTGTGGACGGTCAGGGCTCCCATAAGGAGGCCTCTTCTGAGGCACAGAGCGACTCCTGCCAGGACTCCATGACAGACTGCAGCCCCCTCGCCACAGAGCACGACGCCATGGGTGAGAGGGCCAGCTCATGAATAAAGCCTCAGTGACTTCAAAACTGGCTGATCACTGAAATAAAATCATAGTAATAACAGTCTCCTTGGACCAGGATGGACAAAACGCTGTTCATATGTGGATTTCATCTCAGTCAGATTAACTCCATTCAGACTGACATACAGATTAATAAACCTGTTCATACATAATTAGCTTCTATGAGTCATTCTGCTTCATCACAGATGGCAGTTTAATAATGAAATCTCCAACAATTAGCACATGTAATGCTTTTGAACATCATCAAGGTTGCTCTTTACATTACGTGTGATTAAATGTGAGGAGCTAAATGGAGCTTAATTTGTTCCAGAGTTACCGGCACATTTATACCCACCATCCTCCAATGTGACAAAACTGTTCGACTCGATGGCTGGTGTTTGCATGTAGGTCTTGATTTGGAGCTTAAATTGGCTTAGATCAACATGGAAGTGTGTTCATTTAGTCGGGAATTCAGGACGCTTCAAACTGGGAGTGTTCACATGACGGCGACAATGAGCCATCTGGTCAGCCCATCAAAAATCTGCAGATAGATTATAAACAATCCTGTCACCATCATTAGAACCCAACAGGAGGAAGACACAGCGCTTGACAGGCTGATATTATTTACAGACTTCACACACACTGGGAAATCACTCTGACACACATGATTATGAGTTACAGTTGTTTTTATAGTGAGCCAACAACATGAATGAAGTATTTTACTTACAAAATGTGTTGGTGTTTTACAAAACTCATCATTAGGAAACACTGTCTGTCATGTAGAGGATGAATAGTGTTGTTTTGTGAGATTTCCCATTTCCTTCAGAACGTCTCATTTCCGTTTATCACGTTTGACAGCATTCAGATGTAATTTAGCACATTTCCCATTCACTCATAAATGCACGTGATTGCAAATATATAAGATCACTTAAAAAGGTTAGTGACTATAATCACATCAAATGAACGTGTGTCTCATGTTTCTTCCTCTCTGTGTGGGTATTCTGGTGGAGTGTCGGGCTCATTTTACCCACTGGCTTTGCTTAACCTCCTGTTTCTTACAAATGACTGTAGGCTCCATGAATGAGAAGACTTCCTTCGTTGCAATGTAAAAAATGGTCATAGTCTAATACTCTGTTTATCTTTTCCATAAAACATGAGGTTTAGATAAGACATCGCCCAGAAGACGTGCATACAGCACCAACCAGATAACCGAATACAACCCGGCCAAGAAGGTCTACACTCCCAGTGACCCCAGCTCTGTGGCGCCCAAGAATCCACTGAGGAGAGCCAAGGTCCAGGAGCTGATCGGCCAGATGAGCCCCGAACACGAGGCTCAGTGGAAGACCGACTACCAGGTCCGACTCCACACACAGATTCAATGGAAACACGTGATTGAAAATACAATCCAAAAAATATTTGCATTTAGACTGAGTCGAAACTAAACAATCATCTGACCTCTGTCTGGACCGGAGTGTAATCAAGAAGACAGTAATGCGCCCTCCTCAGTAATGAAGGGCAACATTTATGAATGGCAATTAAGTGTGAAGATTACTCTGAGAGCATGTTAGTATAACTGAACAGATTCACTCGACTGGCAAGAAATGATTGCTTCTCTTGAAAAATGCAGCTGAGGATTTATTACAGCCTAATTAAATGAGGGAATACAGCATTTTTTGATTTAAGAGCTCACCTTAGTATATGTACATCATGGCACCCCAAAGGCTTTAACCAGGCTATTCAGTTCGAAACAGTGCACTTCTTTTTTGTTCTGACATCTCTGAATATTGGTTTTCTGATACAAGTAAGAGATCTGCATCCATCACCGTGGGCTTTATGAAATATGCGATTAATATTTTTCTTTGTTTTATTATGATATAAACATTCCCTTAATGGGGAAACGGCTCTCCCCAGGTGAAAATCAAAGTGAATTGTTAGTGTCATCCATGGGTGCAAGAAATCGCTTGATTTGCATAGTCCTCATGTCACTAATCACTCCGAAGTACCATGAAATCTGAGCCTTGGCGAGGACAGAAATAACCACAATTACAATCAGAGAACTCGTATCGTACTGAAATCCATGACAACAGAAGAATATTTGGTGTTAAAGCAGACTTTTCCTCTTGGTTTCCAGCCGCAGCTGGCGAGCCTGTGCGCCGCCTCCTCCAGAGGGCGATCGGCCAGCTGTCACCGATCGCTCCCTCAGCAGGAGCTGCTCCTGCAGCAGGAGGCCGACCCGGACCATCACTTCCATCCCCAGCCGCGGGAAAACCCAGCGCCCTGCGACGCGGCGCGCAGCACTGCCGGCGACGATGGATCCAGATCCACGTCCACAGAAAGCCCGTCTGTTGGCAGCGTTGGAGACACAGGTGAGGACACTAACTAACTATAACTGGCATAGTAAAATGTATTGATAGTATTGAAATTTCAGCATTTCATAACATGATGAACTGTGGACAAAGCACAAAATCCCACAGTGACTGAAGTGACAGTATTTTAGAAAACAGCTAATAGAGTTCCGTTCCAGCAGGAATAATTTAACCCAAATTGTTTTCCAGCCTTGCAGAAACCTTAAGAGAAATCCATATAAACTCAGAGTGGGGTGCCTGAGTGCACCATCACAAATCTTCCCCCACCTGTGATATTTACAGACGGTTACGCACACCAGCTATGTCAAGCAGAAACCCCCCAGGAGCTTCAAACGTCAGACTCGGCCTCCAGCAATCAGCACAGAGTCGACTGCAAGGCGGTGGTGAGCGGCCTGCTGTGCGGGAAGCCCATGAAGTGGGAGGTGGCGTTCGACGTCGAGCCCTTTCTGAACGGCCGGGAAAAGGAGGAGAAAGTTCACGAGGAGCTCTGGAACGAGACCTTCCACCACCTGGCCGGACGCTCCATCATACAGGACTTCGAGCACATGGCCGAGAAGGAGTGCGAGATCGAGCACGGTGAGCCGGACAGAGATTTAACGGTTTGAGTTTTCACTTCACTGTTTGAGCCAAGATATTGTCATCATGAACTTTTCATTATATTCAGAGATTTGGGAAATGCAGCAGTGGGCTACATTTACAGAAATTAAGACCAGAATGAATCCACATGTTGCTAATTGAGAGTTTGAGCCCTTGTTAATTGGACCCTTTGGATTTAGTGAAAATACCTGTTTTAATTCAGAAAATGAGCACATTTACTGTTGATGTGATGATTGATGCATGAATGAGGAATATTTGGAGTTACATCACTGAATATTATGCAGTCAAGTTATTGCTATGCATGTCTGCAGTTTGCATCATAACCCTGCTTTTATCCCTCCTGTGATTCTCAGGATCTGGCAGGAAGTACCAGTTATATGCGATTCACACCAGCAAAGCCTGCAATATTCTGAGCAAATACACGGCGTTTGTTCCCATTGACCTTGACACTAACGAGTATTTGCAGACATGTATTGAATACATAAACCCCGGTAAGTGGAAAAACCTCAAATGTCAAGAAGTTTGTTTTTTTTCCTGAACTTTATTTTCTTGGTTTTTTTTTTTTTTTGCTCTCCTCACAGTGTAAGCAAACTGGAGCTACTTGTGATTGCTGGCAAATATAAGATAGATTTAGTTGAGATGACGGCCATCACATTATACTGCTGCTGCTGCAAAAAAACAACTGAATTTTAGAACAGTATCTTTATCTGTTTTAATTATGAACAAGGTAAGAATTTGAAAGTTGTAAAAAGAAAAGGTCCAATTCTGATTTGTGCTTTTAAGATGTTAAAATTTGCTGCTTTTGCACCAATTTAAAATAAATAGAACGTAATATAAAATCCTTAGAGCGAGAGTTACAGTTTGTAGACTGTTTAAGACTTGCAAATAATGCAAATTAAAGGCATTTAACTGGTAAAAGTAGTGTTTTGCTTTTTATTACTGACAGCTGTTCTATCTTGCATAGTGAAAAATGTTCGGAAGTCTCACACTCAAGCAAAATTCAGCACTTGCTGTGAGACAATGCATCGGCGGAGCTAGATCGCCTTGTCAGTGTGTCCTCAGGCAAGACACTGAAACCCTGGAAGTTATGACAGCTGCCACTGTTGATGTGAAAGTTTAGACTGCTGAGGAGATCTCAGTCGTCTCCACGGAGCAGTTAATGTCAAAAACTTTTTGTTCGAACTCTGGATTAGTGGTTTTTTTGTTTTTTGTTTTTTTTTTTCAAATTAGAATCACTTCTCAGGTGTAAAACAGAGGCGCAAAGCAGAACAAATATTGGTCTTTTTTTTGTCTCAGTTGAAGGTCTGAAGAGAGGATCGCACTCCAGGTCTCGTTCGGGGAGCAGGAAGAACAGAGGTTACTCCATCGGACTGGGCCGCTCTCAGTCTGGCGGCATGTCGGAGGAAGCTGAAGACGTCACGGTGCCCAACAGTAAGCTCAGAAAGAAGTTCCATCCAGTAAAAAAAAAAAAACATGCTGGATGGATGTATTCATATATTCTTCTTCATTCAAGCCTGTGGTTTGTTTACGTGGAGCGGTTGTGGTCGAGCGTCATCACCCGCAGGAGCTGCAAGACACTCCGCTTTCAGCAAGGAGTGGACTGTTTTACTTTAAAAATACTTCTGCAAAAGGTCGCAACATTTTAAACTGGTTTTCAGTGCTGGCATAGCAACAGCAGGAGCTGAGACAGGAACGACGAGCCAGCATCTGCTAGATACCAAAGAAGACGCCCGGTGGGCCGGGGTGCACACGAGTTCCAGCAGACGTCCCTGGTGTTGTTGTTTTTTAATAGAAAATGTCATGTGAGCTCTGGGGATAAAAGAAACAACAACTTGAGGTAATTTGAAATCTTTGATGGTTTCCCCAGACGGAGACGATGGTGTTTCTCCGTGCAGCACCCCCTCCTCCTCCGGCTGGGAGAAATGCACCTTTGCGGAGGGTGAGTGTTCCTCCGTCCGCCAGGAAATCTGTTGCATTTTCCTCCACAGCCTTCGGAATTAACTTTAGAGCTGTCGGCTGTGTTTTTTTTTGCCCCAACCCAGCTTTGATGTCCCGAATGTGAAACATGAGATTATTCGCATTTTAGTCTCTATTTCTATAAGTGATGGCAGAAGTTCAGGCTGAAGTGTAGCAGCAAACAGGAAGGGGATTCAGCTGCAGAGAGGCCAAGGCTGTGGGGTTATATGTCTTCTGCTGTCACTGTTACACGTCAGCGGGTGTTTCACCTCCTCAATATGTGGCGGCAGGTCTGTGAGGAATTGAATAGCGAAGTGACAGCCAGCCGCCGCCGCTTCCTCTCTCTCTTGCCTAACACTGCTTCTGTCTCTGCCTTCCTGTCTCCAAGTCTCCCAAAGGAGTCCATCTGTGACCTCTGACCAGTCACAGAAATCGGTGGAGAGCCTTTTTTCTGCCAGGTGGGTGATTGGAGGCTGGCTGCTAGCATAAATATGCCGTCGCTGTGGTGCTAGTCCTTCAGGAATCACAGGGACTTTGTTATTCTGTGCCGCCTCGCAGGAGCTTGAATACATTGAAAGTCTTCATGTTTTATTTCTGTCAGCGGATTCTGACTCTTTGAACATGCTGTCTTGAGGCTAATGCATCAAGACAAAGCCAGATCCTTCTGCGCTGGACAAAGAAGTACTTCATACAGTTAATGATGCCTGTTGGAAGTAAAAAAGGGAAAAGGGATTGAAAAAAGGGAAGGGGTCTTATTGATTTGAAAAAACAGGACTAATGGCACATTTTTTTCATATGTTCTCTACTGGAGGACTTTGCATGTCAACGGAGCTGGAAATAGCAAAGAAAAGAATGAAAGGGAAAAGTTCAAGTGTTGTTCAGTTGCAAAAGGAATGGTAGGATGGAGCAGCTCTAAGTGCAAAGTCTGCAGGATGTACAATAACCACTTCAGACACAGCAGATGTTTCAGGTGTAGGTACATATCAGTGTGAAAATGTAAATCCAGCCAATGTCTCCATGCAGTTCACAAAGTAAAGTTACAGTCACATGAACAGAGATCTTGTGTGATAACCGGTCAAAATCTGTATTATTTATACAAGTTTAACAAATATTTCCCAAATTAAAGTCACTGCTTTACTACATTAAGTCATGACTAAAGTTGTTTTTGATGAACTTAATGACAAAGTTTGTGGCAAACATGCATAATATTTCCAGACATTCCACAAAATAATGGTCCCGTTGGAAATCATTCGGTGTGTTGTTTTAGTTCATCCTCTGGAAATTGGTACATTTACACCAAATTTCATGGTAAATCCATCTGAAATTTATTGTTGGACCATAATGCCTAATTTTATGGCATATCCAATGCATTTTTATAGGGATTTCACAAAGATGTCAAGTTTCAGTAAAGGCGTTTTTGTCAATATTACAGGGAATTACAAGGTAATTGCACAAAATTCGGAATAGAAACAGCTGCTGTTATGTCCTGATAGAAATGTCACACTGACTCCTAATTGTGATCTGAAAATGACATGTTGTGCGCCTGCATCCACCTCCACTCATCTTTCAGGCTGGCCCTCAGCAGGACTCGTCTTCTGACTCGAGCTGCCAAAGGCTTCATGTGTCGATCGCACAGCAAGTCCGGTGATTCGCTGGGAGAGAGTGACAATGAGAACAAAGACTACATTCCTCTGGTGGGTTGCAGATCTATACTCATGTGAATGCAACGTCAGCCTGCATGCTGTCCGTGGACGCCGTCTCACCGGCTGTAGTTCTGCCTCGAGGGGCAAAACACAGATTTGGGTGTGTTTGAGAAAAATGTCAATGGAGAAAAAGATATAAGTAATGCAGAGATTAAATAATGAACATGGGATACAATTTGTTTGGAAAATTAATTATTTGACAGTTTATTATCTAAACCTGTTCGAGGATTGAGTTGTAATGAATCCTCCCTTTTGCTTTCAAGGCTCTCCTTGAACCAAGACATTGAAGGAGGCTCTAATTATGCAGCACACGTCACATGCATTATTCATTGCTGTCCGGATTTATTGAGAAAGAAGTCTGTGTTTGAAACGAATAGCTGCAGAATAGAAGATGTGTTGAACATCTGCCCACGAAATGCCTTTCCCTGTCTCTTGACAACCTGGAATCTGTCGATGGCGGCTCGTAGTGAGCGACTGATTGGTGCCGCAAAGGACGGGTGTTGTTAAAATATGTAGCAACGGTGCAGCAACATGTTCCTCCGGTCATTAAAAGTACTTCCTCACTTCTTCCAGTCAGCCTGTTGTTGGTGTTAAACTTCCAGCAGCTGAGGCTAAAGCCACTGTATTCACTTCAGATCTGTCACATTCTTCTGCTCACCGATTGTTTCCCTTGTTCCTCCTATTTCTTTTCTTAAAAATCTTGGATTTCTACACTTTTCTAGTATTGGGTCGGTTCCTGTTTTGTGTTTAAAACTCTCAACTGTTTGTGGCAAAGATTCAAGAAGGTGCTGAAGAGATTTTAGTCTGCAGATTTGTTGACTATCAATGAAGTGACAAACTGGAATTGTTTCTTTCTGTGTAGGTTTTGTTGCAGCTGGCGTGTGGTGCGTTTCCTCTCGATGCGGCCCTGTGCGATGCCATCAACGTGCCCATGGACAAGCTGAAGTGGACGTCCCCCTTCACCAGCCACCGCACAAGCCTGGGCCACCTGTCCCACTCCGGCAGCCGCCGCGCCGACAGCGCCGACGACGGGTCCAGATCGCCGTTCGAGACGGAAACGTGCCATCAGGCCGCAGAGCACACCGCGAGCCCTTCTCACCAGTCCAGGAATGCCTGGACGGACGCCGGCCCCTCCTCGTCGGCCAGTCCGTCCGCCGGGTCCGAGCCGCCGCCGCAGTCTCCGCACTCCCAGGGCGACGGCGCGCGCAGCTCCGGCTCGGGGAGCTCCGGTTCGGCGTCGCCCGGCGGCGCGCTGAAAAGGATGCTGGATCCAGAGAGCATGCTGTGGGCCACAGCTGTGGCCCTGGCCTGGCTGGAGCACAGCTCCGCCAGCTATTTCACCGAGTGGGAACTGGTCGCCGCGAAGGCCAGCATGTGGCTGAGCGCGCAGGACATCCCGGAGGGCCGGGACTTAGCCTCCGTCAAGGCCGCCGCCAATCAGCTCTTCATCATTCTCAGACACTGGGATGAAAACCTGCAACTGAACATGCTGTGTTACAACCCGAACAGCGTCTGAGGCCGGGCGTCCGGGACACGCTCCTCAGTCCCATATGATACTATGCTAAGTGTGGCTGTAACTCGTCCCCGTTGAGCGGTTTGTCCTCTGGAGTCTGATTTCGTCGTTGCCGTAGTGAAACTGTGTATTCTCCTCTGTCGGTGTGCTGTTCCTCCAAACATATCACAGGCTCTTCAGCGGCATCGTGTGTGAGCTGTTACCTCGCCGGTTGCCGTATACAGTAGCCGGATCCCCGCGGATTCATCAGCGTTATGCCACATGTGTGAGTTTTCCAAGGAGAAGAGTGTCACTGTTAGGATCAGAGCATGCTGGACCAATGACCGTCGACATCTGAAAAAAAAAAAAAAAAGCTATTAATGTCATCATATTGATGTTATGAGTAGACTGCTGCAAAACAATGGTGAGAAGTAAAAAAAAAAAAAAATCAATGTTTCTCACGTGCTATTTTTACATCTTTTTCTGAATCGATGCTATTCTTAGCACATCTGAATACTTACTAGAAGTACTTCTTCTCTTTTCTATTGCCTGTTACCATCGCAGTGTTAGTAATATTCGTTATCTCTGCTGTTTATTTAAAGAAGAGACAGAAAATATGCAAACCGTAAAGAATATGTGTGTTTCATGGAAAAAATATGTGTTATCAGTGGGAATCTATGAATGTGCATCCCACCAGCATGTCATTTATTGCTTATTACTGAATGATCACTATATTTTTTTCTCTTATCTGAGTGTACCTGTCTCAGATAGGTTTCTCATGTTCTTTTCCGATTCAGTTGACGGAACACGGACGCACAGATGGCTGCACCAGCAGTTTGCAAATATGAGCTTCAAGCTTTTCATTTATAGGTCTATATTTACACTTGTTCGCAGAGTCGTCGGGCTCGTCTTCACACAGAGTCTAATTATTAGGCACTTACAGCATGTAACCGCCACATCGAACCGCTGCGCGGCTTGCTAAACCTAATTACGGTGGCCATTGTAAACATTAAGCAGAAAAATGAGAGAAGGGGACGTGATTGTTGCTTGAACAAAATGTCCGTGCCTCATTTCCATGCAAGGCAAAAAAGCACTTGTTCGAGGATTGATGGAGGTACGAGAACAGTGGCTGCCGTTTTGATGAAAAGAACCAGCCGCAGGTTTCTGAATCAGCTGATCGCACCAGCGTGCACGCATTTGGCTGATTATCACCTTAAATCAAATGAACAATCACATCAGAAGTGAGACTTTTGCTTGAATGTGGCCACGTTCCGCTCATATCTTATCAAATTTTACGCAAAATAAGCTTGAATGGATAAATAGGTTTCCATTTGTTTTTATGAATTAGTACCAAAATCAAGGGAAATTGATAGTATAATCAAACAATAAATCACTTTTCATTTCTGGAAGCTTTAAATGAGATTCTTCTTGATAGGATCACATTACACCTTTCCAGGAAACCGATTCAGAGATTTAAAAGCGAAGTCATTATTAACTGGGAGCGTTTTAGTTGTAAAATCCATTTAAACGAAATCCAAAACTTGATTAAAACTTTATAATACATTTGCAAGCGACTGGTGCAACCTAATCCAGAGGAAGTTCAGCGAGAAAATGCCACTGCCAGTTATCACTGTCACAGCTCATTTACCGCAAGTGCCTCAACAAGGTGAAAAGTCGGTAGAAAAAATGTCTTCACTGCAGTAACAGGTGGTTCTTTATTCCTAATTCAGAACAAACAGGTACATTTCTCCATCATCTCTTGCCTTGTCAACATGTTGCAGCAGTGATTTTCTTCTATTTCGTCACGGTGTTGCTTTACTCAGGTATTTGTTTTCCACTCAGGCTTGAGTTGCATACGTTCCTCTGCATGAACTAACCAGTTTATGTGACATTGTTCGATGACCGAGTTGCCCTCACCGGAGCCAGTAGTGCAGTATTTTGCCTCTGAAATGAGAAATACAGAGTAGACATAGTAATATTTTTTGTGCTGTAATTGCAGTAGTCAGTGCAGCTGTAACTGTAAGAACTTGTATTTTGTACTGGGTCAGGTGTATAGTGCTGTATCTATTCAACTTGCTGTTTGTGCCTTTGAAAAAAAAGAAGAAAAAAAAAAGGATTGTTGGCAGTTTGAGGCTGTTTGGAAGCTTCTGTAGTGTCCTTATAACTGTTGATGGGCTGCAGGTGCATGTAATAAACTGATTCTCCAGCCAGAAGTTTCATTAACATAGTGGTTTTCTTACAGAAGAAATTTTTCTCTCTTCCAGAACAAAAAGAGTGACGACATCTTTTTCAGCACCTCATCTGAGTGAATTTTTTTCTCACGTGGAGATGATTACTTAAAATCTAGATTTCCACTGACATTTCCTGATGATCTTTCTGTGTTATAAAACTAAAAATTATTTTTTTGGAAACAAGTTAAAAGAGCAACCGTGAGTTCAAGCTTAAAAAAAAAAAAAAAAAGGTCTCTCCAGATGAAGAGAAGATGAATTGCACCTTTATAGGTTTATTTTATGGGACAGGCGTTCTGTCTACTTGACGTCAGTGTTTTCGGGGCATTTAGAACAATTTCTGACATTCTCTTGTACGTTTTCGTTATTCGTGTCATCCAGTTTGACCAAAAGCCGAAGTTGTCCGTGGTATTCCGTCCATGTCAATGTTCTCATCTGGTCTTGTGAGCACAGAAACATCACTAGACGTGGTTTTGTGTGAACTGACGTAAACAGAAATGTTATTGTCTCCACTGTGCACGAGGTCTCAGGCAGCTGAAGCTTTATGCTGATCGAACTAACGCATTGTGAAGGCAGGTCAACACAGGAACACGGATGAGACTTTATTCCTCCCAGCTGCTCATTGAACAGGTGCACTTTTTGTGCTGTTTCGAACCGCGCTGCCAACGTTTGACTTCACTTTTGGAGGGAGATTGTTTTCAGCAGGTACATTATTACAGTCACCCAACTGTGTAATTTAAAGAATGATAGTTTACTGATATGGAAATTCAATCATGTAGATATCAATAAATCCATGCACCAGTTATCTCCAGAAGACAGACGATTGGATGTAGGAGGAATGGTTTGATTGGAGAAACAGACTACTCCTGTATCATCTCAGACATGGCATCCAGGTGGCACATATGAGAGGAATCACAAAGAATACAGTACATGATGTCAAAGTTTTGACTTCATAGTATCTTTAGTTATGCAGATGACACACTCTGCTAAAACTGTGTGAAGCTCACAGCTAAATCTTAAAAAAAAATCATACATTTGATATAATATTTTCAGCCAACGAATAAAAGGCAGGGTACACTTCACCGATCAGCAGCCATCCTCTTCCTAATTACTACTAATTAGGAAGACGTGGCTCTGTCGACACCATCCACAATATCATGAGGTAAAAACACTCTAAAAGGGAGGGAGGGTGTCGCGGTTCATGTTCATGTTGTGTTCTTTTTGTGAGACTCTAAATCTTGTTTTCTCTCGTTTCATTCTCCCTGGCTTCCCTTTTTCGTGTCTGATTGCTGCTCCCATCCCGACGCCTTTCACCTGTGCCTGAGTGTGTGATTGTCGTCACCTGATGGCGTTGGGTTTATAATGGGCTGGTCTTGTTGTTGGTCTGTCTGTGTGTCTCTGTGCTGCTGAGAGTTAGTCCTCGTCTCCTTGCTCCATTAGTTTAATGGATCTGGCTCCGGCTCCCTTGCCTTGAAGAGTTTGTCTTTTGGTCTTTTTCTCTGACGATAAATTGAGTTTCACCATCAACAACGATGGTATCTGGCGATGTCCTCTTCTATCAACACAAACAGAACGGCAGGGGAAGACCGGGTCAAAAAACAATCAGCTTTCTTTTAAAAATGACTAATTTTTATGATTCTGATAATCCCCTTAATTCTGCTTTAGAAATCAAACAAGACTCAGCCACTCCTTAAAAGTCTGTATCTCAGTGAATTTGGTCAACTTGAGGGAATTTGAGAAATAGTTCTTAGAATATCTAAAAACATACTGTGTGAGCTGAGAGATGTTTTGCCTAAATTTTGAAGGTTTCAAAAATTCCCAGGATGCCAGACTGAACTTCAGTTTCTCCATTAAAAAGATTGCTTGACTGAAGAGACTTTGTATTTCTTTGGATTAAGAGTTTTTCATTGTTTGTCTTTCTACTGTTGCACAACAGTCATGCGTCAATTGCAGGAGCCAAAAATATGTACTTGTGGGTGGAATGTCATACAGCATGCATGCAAACTCCCAAATTTACCCACAAGTTCATGTGACTTTTTGCATTGTTTTAGAAACGCACATAAAGTATGACTCCTCAACGAGTTGCAAGTAGTTGCTGCCCTGTGAGACGCAGGATTTACACTGTGAAGCGTTTCAGAGCTATGCGTGTCTCTAATCAAGGATGTTGTGACATGACTGTTTTTCAATAGCACACAAAGAAAAGAAAACTACCTTAGAAAAAGTTTGAAACTTGTGCTGTTGCTAAGCTACTGACTCGGCCATGTGAAAATCTGTTTTCTGAACTAAAATGCCAACCTTTCATTTATAGAGCTGGCCATACAATACGTAACATAGGATGCGTTCAGTGGAAGGTGCAGAGAAAAGAGTGTTTTTTTGTTTTGTTTTTTTGTTTTTTTTTTTTGCAAAAGTAAGCCTTCTCTGAACGGAGCCTTATCTTTCATTTCAGTTCCTGCTGAAATACATCAAACAAGTGGTTTTGTTGTGCGCTCGCACGTCATCACAGCGCACCGCAGAGTGGAGGCCGACGCCTAATTTAATCCAGACCACTATATCACAGGGGTTCAGTGTGCACATAAAAGGCTGGCAGAGCGGCGCACGGGCTCGGATCAAAGCTTTAAGGCCAGCAGAGAGAGTGGAGCATGAGGAATGAGTGTTGTCTCTTCTTTAAGAGTTAAGATGATGCCATAGCATTAATGCCTCTCTCCTTTTTCCTGCTTGGTTTTTCTTTCCCAGTATCTCTTAAAAACACTGCTCACGCACTAATAGTGAACGTGCGCTGGGTTAGACAGGTTACTTTCACCCCACTGATGATTGGTTGTTTCAATAGAAACTTCAGTCATTGTTGTTTGTCATTCGTGTTTGTGATTATTTATTTGCAGCACTTAGTTTCAGCTTTTACAAAGCGCTCTAGAAAGGAAGCCGCATGAAAAATGGCTTCCCTCCTGTCTAATTTTACTGATTTATTCATCCCATTTCCAGTCCGACTCCATGAAGCAATAGATACGGTGGCTTCGCCTTGACGAGGACACTCTAATGGCCCATTTAATGATTGCACAAACATATGTCACTTCCAAGTAAATTTAATCAGGAAAGGGATTCTAATTAAAAAGTAAAGATTCACAGGAAGTTGATGAATCGTCCCTTCAGATAAATTACATTAATTGGGAGCCGTTAGCCGAGCTTGCACTCCACAAAAGGTTGCCAGTCAAGCACTGGTTTGATGCTCAGCTGTTTTGTGTCACGTTTTGGATGCAAACGCGGCACGTGTGCACAAAGGTTGCATTTACTGGATTTAGATTTTTGCAAACTTTTTTTCTAAATACATGGAGTGAGTAAATATGAAATCTGCACGATGCAAAGTTTTCAGTAGTCATGCAAATAAAGTGACATTCATGCAATGTGTTAAAAACCCTCTGACACCTGTTCATCACTCGTGTAAAAAACTGTTTAATGGTCGGGTGTCAAGCTGACATGAAGCCCGGTTGGAGCTGAATTTTGTAGCATAATAGCCATTGTTACAGAACAAAGCAGCACAAGTACAAAAGTTCATATTTAATTCTCTCCCTCTTTGAAAAAAAAATCCTTGAATAAACTGAAACATCTTTGTTTAAAATGACCATCTGAAATAAGGTCTAGTTCAGGTTGCTGCTGAAAAAAACGTGTCACAAATTAAGCAATTAAAATCATGAATTCTGCCGCCTTCGGTGTGCATGTTCTTACAAATTCACACTCAGTTTTAATTTGATCTGTTCATTTGGCGAGCAAAAATTTTCAGCATTAAAAGTTGCCCGTCATGTTGTGGGTCTGGGTTTTGTGTAATGTAGTGTGACTCTGACTGAACTGGTTCTGGAGCAGAAGCTGTGTTTGACCTTACCAGCCAATAGGATCAATACTGAATCGTATCAGGTTATCCGTCCTACTTAAGCTTTCACTTTGAAAGGCAGAGTTCTGGGTCTTGCATTGTAGCTCATATTTTCAAAGTACTATATTCTGATTCCATTTTTTTTTTAAATACACTCTCAGCTCTGAAAAGTGAAAGCCACTGTTATTGGTAAAAGTAAAAAGAAAAAATAAGGTTTTGGAGCTTGCAGGTCAGAGCTTCTGTCATTTTGCACTGCAGCATTATTATGAATGGGTTAAATACATGATTAAAAAACAGGTTTTGACTTAGAAATAATGAATAGGTGAAACTTGCATTGATAGAGGTCATTTTTACATATGAATAAAATGTTTTCATTTATCAACCTCTCTCTGTGAATGACATAGATCTGGTTTTGCACTGTACCTTATTTTATATATTTGATTTATGATGCTTGAGTTACATTGATTCAGTTGCAGTCGAGCTTTTGATGCTCTTTGTCAAGCTAAACTGATTCAGTTCCCCACAAACAGAGGACAAGAAAAACATCAAGTCACACTGGACATTTCCTCATTGAAACCATAGTTTCTTTCTGAAAGAGCTAAAGATCCAGGAGAGTTTTACGGTCATATTTTCCACATAAAATATCTCAGGGATTTGAAAAAAAAAAAAAAAAAACAGTTTTAAAGACATATTTTCATTTTATTTATTATTATTATTATTTTTTTTATCTTTTTGTTTATCTGGAGGCTTGCCTTGGTTTGGAACTGTATTTACATCTCACTTCAGTTCCAAAGATCTGTTTTGATTTAGATAAAATGACCACAGCAGGCTGTCACATCGCTACTACATCCACAAGAGGAATGATCTGAAAGTCCTTTTCTGTTAAGTTAAGCAACCATTTTACTCTCAAAGGCACTTTGTTGTTAGTTTTCGAGGGCAGCGCAGCAGCTGTGCCCTGAAAACACGACTTGGATCTTTATTCCTTTATGCAGACACACTCCAAACGACAGCTTGTCCTCAGCTGTGAAGGTGCCACGGCGCCCGCTGACAAATGGCACAGAGAAGAAAGTGGAGCCACCGGCCCGACGTCTCCCACCTCTCAGATGAAAGGCGTGAATGTCTGAAGTGATTCCAGGGTTCTGCCTTTTAATGAGTGCATGCTTGTTAAAGAGTGACACCACTTCCTTCCATCCTGCAGAATGAAACTACTTTCATGAGCCTGAAGTGGAGAAAGGAAGAAAACACAGCGTGACAGAACTGAACAGGATCCGCTCTTTGATTGCGGCCTGTAGGATTATTTCGTTTTAATCAATGGAGATGATGACCGATGCACCTGAATCAATGAACTCGACTTGACTGCAGATTTCTTTTTCTCTTCACACTGACAGTCCTGCTATAATCTCCTGCAAGAGGCAGTTTCCATGGCAGTTGGAGCATTTACGCCACTCTCAGTCTTTTCTCAGGCGCTATTTGCTTTATTAATCCTTCTCCAGCTTAAGATCATCAGAGAGAAACAAATTGTTCTTGAGGATGTGAAAGTGGGTCAAATTGTGCATTTACAGGAAATCAATTTTTTTTTTTTTTTGTCTTTTTTTAATGTCATCCATCTCATAGTAAACACTGTGGTATTCACTTCTGTCATTAAGCCCTGTGTTCTGCTTTTGTGGTGTTTTTGTTTTGTTTTGTTTCATTTTTTTTTTTGTAAAACCGCAATCCTCATGCACAATTAAAATGCAAAACTCTTAAGTGGGGAATAATAGCAGGAATGTCTTTGATGGTGCTCTCTCTGTCAGAGCAGCGACGGTCACCGCTGCTAAAAGCCCTGCAGGATGGACTGAAGTGTTTCCATGGTGTTGAACCGGAGCTGCCGCCGCTGCCGCTTTCATGTTTGCAGCCCAAT